>NC_045693.1:21311672-21936672 GCF_003331165.1 Xiphophorus hellerii | reverse complement strand
CTCTGGTTCTGCTGGAGGTTTCTTCCTGTTAAAGGGGAGTTTTTCTTCTCTGTCGCTAAAGACATGCTTGGTATGAGGGATTTCTGTAAAGCCAATAACACAACGCCGGCGATTTTCTGCTGTTGCTACGTGCTCGCTGCAACTCCATAAATACTTTTTAAACTACTTTAAATAGTTAACTGAACTTACAGTACTGGGATTATTTGAAAAGTATGCGTGATTGAATTAAACGTTTCTTTGTTTTTTGCAAAGTGCTTCGAGGTGAGCTGTAGTTCCTCTAAACTCCAGAATCACCTTAACTCGCTGCATCATGTCGAAGAAAGCCATTCCCACAGCATGATTCTGCCACCGTCATGTCTCACCATACTGATAGCTTGAGAACTCCAAATAAAGCTTTTTTTATTATTATTATCTTTTTATCCTTCTGATTGATTTGCACAGCGATCCATTTGCAAATGATGCGACTTTCTTGTGGTGAGATTATATTTGGGTGTATCCGAGTCAAGCAGTACTATTTTTTATATTTTAAAAAGATTGTGAATCATGTCTTTTCTTTTATCAGTAATAATAATAACAATAATAATAATACAAATAATAATAATAAAATTACTAAAAAAAAAACAACCACACCCGACCTTTGAGGTCCCCGACTCCATCCCCGTCAGAGTCCTTGAAGGACCGGGGGTAGACCTGGTAGACCGGGGTGATGTGCCACCAGCGCAGGCACGGCGGGGACAACGCGATGATGGTGATGGTGACCGCCACCAGCGCCAGCGTGCAGCACACTATCAGCCAGAACAGGATCTCTCTGGGCACCCGGTACCGAGCCCTGGAGGAGTGCAGCAGCAGCACCTCCTTGGGCATCCCGGCGTACGGTTTGACCTGCGTGTACTCGTCCGCAGCCGCGTCCAGCTTCACCGCGGTGGCGTCGCGCCGCTCCCCGGTGCCCGAGCTGGAGGCGTCCGCCTCCGACCCGCCGTCGACTGCGTCCTTATAACCCGGGTTTCTGATGGTTTCCTCCAGCTCCATTTGACCGCTGCTCTTTTTAAAACTCATCTAGATATTTCTGTTAATTCAAGAATTTTTTTTTTTACATAAAATAACTTTGAAACTAAGTGAGAGGACGCTGTGAGAAGTTAGGAAGGTAGGAGTGGCAGATGGAGCTCAGACTGCCTCAGTGCCACCTGTGGAATGTGGGGGAACACGGTGGAAACCGGAGAGCTCATAGGACTGGTTACAGATTAGCTTTTCTTATCTTGGTGCAGAGTGGGCTGGGTGTGCTGCATGAAGGACAGTCAGCTTTGTATGTTGAGCATCGTCAGCAATTTAAAAAAGATATTACACTGAAATGTTCGTGATGCTCATGTTTTACAGCCAGATAAAAATGTTCTTCAAAACAAAGCGGACAGAAATGCCTTCCACCTGTTGCCAGCTTTCATCAATTTTTTTTTTAATGATTATGAAATTATTCTCAACTCTAGAAGGCAAAGAAACAACAGCTAATCAGCCAGAACCAGCTTTCCTGTGAGACTTGGTGGAATTTTATGAGTTTCATGTTTTGCCCCCACTGGCCCAACTCTTGCAACCACTGTTTACTTTATTACTTTAGAAGAATCTTGATGAATCGGCTCCATTTTGAGAAGAGCAAGCAAAATAATTTCTTAATACCAAGTGTCGGAGGAAAAATATACAGTCAAATGTGCCTCATTCCCAAATTATGTTTTTGTATAATTGATAGTTTAAATAATAGTAATAATAATAAAAAGATGTCCCTGTCGACACCCTACTAATGTGTCCCAATTCATACAGTTTAAATAGTAATGCAGAAGATAGAAAAACATTTGGTAATCCAAAATGACCTAAAGTATGATTTGTTATATAACTTTTAAAACAGTGTAAACATCTGGTTTCATCAGTATACACTGTAACTGATTTTTACACGGAGCTGTGATCATGAAAGTCGTTTCATTTCTAAAGAAATCTGGATGTTTATTCTCAAGTCTTTTCCAGTTCATTTCCATTGGCTTCAGGTGTTACACTGATGACTTACTAGTAATGTTGTGAAATACCCAAGATCTCCAGATCAACTTCAGTTTCCAGCATGAAATTGTAGGGTCTTGCTGAGCAGTTGTTTTCAATCCAACAATAACAATGTCATCAGTATATTATTCTAGCAAGCATGTGCAATGCACCAAACCTCAGGGTCAAAAAGTGCAATCGGTGCACAATTGAAAAAAATCTGTTACTAACGTAAACCGATGCACACCTCTTCAGGTAAATTGCTGCTTGAGTACAAAATGCAATAACTAACCACAGGAAGCTCCTGCTAACAACACGTCACATCACAAACAGCAGGTTTCACATAAATCCATCTTTTATTGGTGGTTATGTTTGTAAACTTAACAGCATAAATCAGTACAGGGGAGAAAAAAAAACCTCAAACTGGCCCTTCTTTAATCATCTCAAAGGTCAAAGTTTCTTCAAATCAGCCTTAAAGTAAAAGCCATAATGTGAACTAAAACACTTGGAATAAATAAAAGAAAAGGTCTGGATAATCTGGAAGTTACCATTGCGACTACACAAATGTTAATTATAAATGGATACAGTGGGCTGAACAAAGACATAAGCAGTCATTACTCTCCTAAAAGCCTCGTAATAGTTTACTCCTGTGTTTACATCTCCACATTCTTGACTCCCGTTCACCTGATGAACCAAGATTTCCTAAAACCGTGGCTTAACTCTCTACACAAACAGTAGCAACAAATCCGTGAAAAATATCCAGACGTCACTTAATATCCAGAAATGCCGCCGGCTCCCATGACAGTTCTCTTACTTTCAACAACTAGAATGAATAAACAGTTTAAATATATAAAAAAAAAGGAAGCAAAGAGAATGTGAAGCTGCAGTCGAAAAGAAAACGTGAGTAATGAGGAATTACATTCAGGAAAAAACAGCGTCTCTCCCTCCATTCAGTTTTTTAATTCCTCAGAGCCCAGTGTCTGATGTAGAAAGCTTTATACTGTTCAGTGTGGAAAGAAGTTTACACAATGTTAAAAACTAGGCGTAGTTTATGAATATCAACTGGAGTCTACACAGGCAATGAAATAACTGACGTAAATCCAACATAATTTGGTTTGATCAAAACCATCACCTTAAATTCCCTAAAGATTCTTCCGCTTTAACTTTTCACACATTTCCTCCCCCACAGTGACCGTGCCCACGTTATCCCCTCCCATCTGTCGTGTCCCACAATAAATCAAGCCCCCCCACCCCATTCCTCCTGGTCCAAAGTAATCATTGCAAACAACTGCAAAAGAACTAAAACATTCAAGTACCTATTTGTCATATGGCACCGAGAGTAAAGAGTACCACAGTTGCATTAACCAGCCCAGTCCCGTCCGAATACTGCCGCTGCAAAAAGAACCATTTGCTTTTAAATTGAGAAATGTACTTCTTCGCTTTTGCATCCGTTCAGAGAAATTAGCACAATGTATTTGTTTATGCACAGATTTGTTCAAAGAAAAACTAAAGCCAAGATGCTTTACTTCGATTTTGTTTCTGGAACACGTACATCCAAAGATAGCTTTAATGAAGAAAAAAAAAAAAAGAAATATATGACTCCAAGTCCACATAGGCTCCTTTACTTCAATCACCCAAAAAGAAAAACTCGCCTTCTCCCGTTATGTTTCATGTTCCTCTTTAGGTTTCATTGATCCATAAGCAACAGAATCACAACTCATTTAATCCCCTCAAAAGACAAAAAATCATCACAGAAAAATGTAAGTAAAAAAAAAAAATGACAATGTTTTCAGGTAAAACAAAAAGGCTTTTTTTTTACCCTCCAGAGAAGTTATTTAAGAGATGGATAGAAAGGCAAGCTGTAGCATGAGCAGGATCGCATGTGTGTGTGTGTGTATTTGCCCATGTGTTGTGGATAAAAAGGCAAAGAGGAGGAAGGTGAAACTGGAATGTCTTCATCTCTAAACCCTTTAATTGGAAGGCTTTTGTGTTGGAGCAACACCTGTGCACGCCTAATCTTAATGTTTCTGTTCTTTCATTGATATATCGAAGCTTAAACACACACACGCAGAAATGATCAAAAACATATTAGGCCACAATGAATACCAGGATAAGAAATGCAACCAAAGCAACAAAGAAAATGTTTATGTATATATATTTATATATATCTATATATATATAGATATATATATGAATTTTATAATATCTATCTCTATTCCTTTAAAGAAGAGCAGGCTCTAAAGCGTATGATTCTGGCGAGGTTTACCAATGCACTGCAGACTGTTTTTACCGGAGAAGACAGGAAGCAAAGAGAAGTAGCAGAAGGAGGGAAATTATAAACTGTTGCATCCATTAGCAGGCAAGAGTAGAGACAGTGAGTAGAGACGGTGAGTAGAGACGTGCAAGAAGAGTCACACTGGAGTTCATGTGTGGAGAAGCATACCCGCCCGTCTCAGGAGCCACAGCTCAAACCAAAACGGGAACACACACAAAGACACACTCTCGTGTTATAGTGTGGAGCCTCAGGTGATCCGCTGTCGGGATCCGTTTGGAGGATTTTTACCCAGAAGTCTTTGGATGTTGTTGGTGGAGTTTCATGACCGTAACATTGGAGAAAGCGCAGACAACTTCCCCGGACGGCGTAGTAGCTTATGGGGCGGTTGCGGAGTTTGTGTGGTCGAAAAACACTTTGAAAACAAACAATGCCACAACAACCACTGAAGCGTCCTCGGTCTCATACAGACGTGTGAGGGGCTGGTTTTCTGTAATGGCGGCCAGCCGGTGGAGGTGTGAGGTCCCCTCTTCTTCTCTCAGGTCTCTGCAAGGCACCATAAAGTCCCAGAGCCGTCAGAGCAGAGCTGCTCCCGTATATCTGTCAATCCACAACAAAAACAACCAACAGAAATGAAACCAAACAAAAAAAACGAACTGTGCTTTCTTGACTTTCTACTGGATTTTGTATTGTACGTGTACGTCTGTAGTGCAGTTTGCTAGTTTACAAAAAAAAGGCAATCCTAATCCATTTTGTAGTCCTCCACGTTGGGTGAGGATTATAATGATTATTCTCTCAGGTGAAAAATTAAAAGATGAGTTAGGATGCAATCTCATGTGGAATAGTGGTCCTGTGGAGTGTTTTGTATCAGGCGGTTGTACTGGACAGCTACCAGTGGCACTCCAAATCTGCTCCGCTCTGCAAGAGGACAGCCAGGAAAGGTAGAGCGGGGAAACAAACAGAAAAGAGGGAGAGATGAGAGCGAAAGAAAATACTCTGTTAATTTAACGTCACGTTAACAGGTTTCGGTTCCCGACCTGGGTTTTCGAGGGAAGGTTTTTATACCATCGGCGCAGACAAAAATAAAGTTACAACACCAACACTTCTAGCCTCAGGTTTGTAGAACATTTAATACAAAAATAAATAAATTTGCCGACATAATTCTGTAGCTTTCTGTTCTTGCGGGGGGCGTGGTACAGAGACAGATCGTTATTTGCTTGCGTGCGGCTGCTGAGACATCAAGTGAGACAGCAATGCATGCGTGTTTGTGTGCCTGTGATGCGAGAGATAGGAACAGACAGGACCAGAAACACCTCATCGCTTATCTACACACACATACACGCACACACACACTCCTTAAAGTCTAAATGGAGCTCTACATGCTGGAAAGTAGACCAGAAGGGGGACGTAGAGACTGATGGAGGCGTGACAGAGGGGAGTATGCTCTGTGGGTCACCACTATACATGCCTGTAAGAAGGGGGTGTGTGTGCGTGTGTATGCATGAGGTTTTGGAAGGAGGGCAGGGGTGGGTTGGGGTTTAACACTTATATATGTGATCACTTACCAAATGAAACAGGAGGGCTGCATTAATCAGAGGGTGAACACACAGTTAGACATGTTGTTGCTTCCCTTGCTAGCGTCTTTGTACGCGTTTTCTTGCTAAAACCAAATTAACACCTCTTGGACTTTTCCCACATTTTGCCGAAGTAGACCCGCAAAATTTGTTGCATTATACGTGGATTTTTTTGCAGTGGATCAACACAAAGTGGTGCATATTTGTAAAGTGTGTCTGTCACAAAAAAAAAACTGAAGCCCAACAAAGTCTGTGGTTGCAACTTGACGAAACATGACAAAGCTCAGAGGATGGACAGTTTTGTGTGTGTAACTAAAACGTATGTATGCACAACAGTAGAGTGGAACCAATTTTACTGTTTTAATAAAGTTCATCTTCACTTTAGAGTGCATATAAGTGTGCATCAGTAACAAACCTGTATGGAATGCCTCTGTTTTGTTTTTAGTATGTGAAAAAGGTAAAACTTTTAAGCGTAAAAAGATACAAAGCTGTCAAAGAAGGTAATTTTCCTCCTCAAGTCAATGGTTGGGTAAACATCAGCCCTAGTGAAAGCTACTGCCACACGCACACACACACACACACACACACACACAATCCCTTTTTGATGTTAATTATAATCAGATAGACACACATAGAAGAATCCACTAAACACATATCACTTGGAGTTCAAACACTCACAGCAGCATTTATCACAACCATGACAAGATGCTAGCTTAGCCTGCTAACTGTTTATCCAGAAATGTAGCTGGGATGTGTTGGAGGAGCTACAATTACAAATTTAAATTCAATCATTTGAACTAACAGTTTTTCTTAGATTTTTCCTTCTTAGGTTATAAATATTTTTTCGCCATAGTGGAAGAAATATCAAGAGTGGACAAATGTATATGTTTGAAGTTATGATTTAAAGAATGAAATTCTGCAACATTATAATCACAAAACTACATTTTCAGACAACTTCCTTGTTGTGCTGTGTTGAGACCTTCATTTAGCTTAGCTAGTTAAAAAAAAAAAAAAGTCCCACAGCTTTTAACATTTTGAAACGCTTTGCTCCGTATATGTGGGACGGTAGAGACAGTAAAACACAGAAAATAAGAGTTCAAAGAATTCTATTAATTAAGTTGGATTTTTGTGAAACAAGTAAACTAAAACTTTATTTCGTGGACTACAGACTTAAGTTCACTGTGACAGATGTTTAAAATGGAAAAAGTAAAAAAAAAAAAGGTCAAACGTATAAAGCAAACCAAGTAATGCTTTGAATTTGTCTTGGTCATTTACAGCAGCATGTGAAGAAAGAGACATCAGGGATCTCATAAGGTTTAAAGTAAAACCCAGAATACACATCATGAGCAGCAGCTTTCTGTAAACCGATGAGACTGTTGATGCCAACAGAAGGACAGCTTCCCAGTCCAGAGAAATTAATAGAGATGTTATCAAAACTGCATTACATAGCCTCAAAATGTCAGGACAGTGTTGGTAAGTGTTTTTAAATACAGGTCAGAGGCCAAAGGTTATTTATAGACACTTACGCCATCTTCCTCCTTGTAAGGATTCAGACGGTTGTATACTGCTTCGATAACACTGCGTCTGCAGGAAGAACACAAACAAGGTTGAATATGTTGAGAGTTTAACAGTTCAGGGAATTCAAAGTTAACATGGAGGGCAAGTACACACAAAGGAAAGATGGACAGAAAATACAGGCAACAGTTAAAGAGGATACATGTTGGTATCATAATAGGCAAATATTATTATAACTAATTTTGGGAGCATTAAGAGCAACATTAATAAAATCCCAGTGAAACACATACAGCTATATCAGGGTTTCCCCCAGGTGTATTATAAGCTTAGCGGGATACCAGGCTTTACTTTGCCCAACACCAGGTGAAGTGTTTTATTTTAACTTTTTTTTTTTGTGCAAGTAACGGTGACAGCAAAGATAAATTAAGCTAGGTTTATAGTTGAAGAAACTGAACTGGGCATGAGGGCTGTCCCTGCTCATATGCTATTATTTCCAAGTTATGATGCTGACTTGTGCACTTACGAATCTTTGTAACTTTTAACATTTTTAAACATAGTGGGCCGCTAGTGGACTGGCATAGTGTCCCTACCACTAGCTAAGTAGGTTTTCTGTGGGGAAACTCTGTATATATATATATATATATATATATATATATGTACGTATATATTATGTACAGTGCCTTCCAAAAATATTAATAGTCGTTGAACATTTTTATTATTAGTTTGCATTACAGTCACAAACTCATTGTTTTTTAAGTTTGTGTTTCTCTCTCTTATATCATACATAAAGTAGTGCACAATTGTGAACTATATGGAAAATGATACCTGATTTTTAAATATTCACATAAAAGGAAAAGACAATCAGAAACGTTTGGTACGCATGTTATACCAAATTCCATTTCTACTTTTAAATGATTTTTTCCTCTCAGGTTTAGATAAAATGAAACACAAATGAGAATACATCTTAAAACATGGCTTTTATTTCAATCATTACTTCCTAGAGTTTATCTGAATTCAACGTCGAAGTAAATACAAGCTGTAAAACACGACGGTAGTTTTTAGGTGGGTTAGCATTACACTGTGCTATGGATGCATTGGTGGAAAACCAAACAAAAAGAAACAACAGACTTTCTAAAAAATTACATCTTCAAAAACAGAAAATATGATTAATTGATAAAAATGATTTATTGCCGAGACCCAATTGTATCCAATCACTTGGTAAAAAGAATCCAGCTGTGTATAATTTAACATCAGCATAAATCCAGCTGCTTTCTGGAGACCTCAGTGGTTTGTTAGAGAACATCAGTGAACAAACGGCATCATGTAGACAAGAGGAACACGTCATAAAAGGTGGCAGCATTTACTTGCTAGCGAGTCCGCCCCCTGGTGGTAGAGGGGGCATCCCGCTGTCGGAGGCCAGGTTCCTCATCACGTTCACCAAATCCGGAAAAGCGTCTTCTCTGGGCCGAGACAGCATTTCTAAACAGGACAGCAGAACTGCTGTTACACAACGCTTATTACTGCCAAGATCGTCAGTAGAAAGAAAAAGAGTGAGGAGAAGGGAGTTATTGGAGGACATGAGGATGGAAACCGTACAAGTGAATTTTATTTTTTTTTAAGTGTCTGAACGAGAGGCTCGCAGCTGAGTGGCATGAAGCCAGGTCGATGTTCAGCCAGAGCATTCCTTTCAGTCTGTCCTCTCCCCTTCTACTCTCTCTCTTCCTTGTTCTCCACAAATTAGACAACAGCCTGAGTCAAACATGTATGCTCAAACTCACCTGGACCAAAAGTTTCTTCTATCAGGTAAAAGTCACCATTCGTGGCAAGTTACGTACAAGCTACCGTATTTTCAAGTGCATCTCCAGGCATTAAACTAAACATCTTTATAATTAATTCTGTGAGGCAGAGTGAGACAGGAAACAAGCTGATAAGGTCTGGTTTTATAGGAATTATCAGCTAGGAATAAAATCTTACAGGAAACGGCTACACTTTAAGCAAAATGTCTCATGAATCAGGAAGGAAAATAAGGAGGGAGGTGGGAGGGTAGAAAACAGCCTACAGAACAGAGACAGATCAGGGAATTCATCCAAATAACACGGCAAGAAAAGGAGGGGAAATGGAGAAGAAGAGAAGGGAAATGGTTCCTGAAATGAAAAAACAAGCTATAAAGTATCATTCTTTGAATATGAACAAGAAATAATTCAGTTGGAACATCCATAATAATACGATTAATATAAAAACAAATGTTTAAAATGAGATCACCTTTAGAAGAAAACAAAATGTTCCATTACTCCTGAAAGCTGTGGTCTGCAAATAAACCATTTTATAGCAAATGGTGAATAAAGTTAAAGCTTTCATCATTCTAGGTTCCCATGATGTTTTCACCTTAGATAAACAACTAGAAGAAATTAGCTCTCAGCTTTTACCTTCCACTCGAGCCTCCAGATATTTGTTGACCTCAGCTTCTCTCCTCACAGCTTCCTCGGATACTTTGGGAGCATTGGGCAAACAGACTAAAACAATACTCATGTTATCTCGACTTCCCTAGATGGATGACAGGAGGAGGGGAAACAAAACACTGAATTAATATTGAGCACATTAAGAAAAAGCCCGATAACACAGAGCACACAGCCCTTCAGGTATTACCAAAATCGTGAATTGTTAACTTGAGAGTCAGAGCTGCTTTTAGTTTGAAGAAGCTTTTATTTTAGTTTTGCTTTTCTGCTCACGCATCTGTTCTAGTCCTTTAGCAGTGTTCAGACCTGGACTTCGTTTTCCCCCTTAGAGAACTTTCTTATCATAGTACCAAATCGCTTTTACAGAGAAACATTCACCGCAGAAGGAAATAGTACAAGAAGTTAAAGGGACTTTAAGTACTTTGAGTCAATGGTCCAGAGCAAGAGAGAAGAGGTGAAGAAGTGTGAGCAAGCAGGTAGGAATGGGTGAAAAAAGGGCATCCGCAAAAATGAAAAGAATGATTAAAAGCCGAATGAGGAGGACAAGATACGCCACCTTTTCACTCAGAAAGTGGTGGCGTCAGATTCGTTCTCAAGAATTAGAACATTAATGGAAATTATCTCACCGAAACCTTAATAAATCTAAAATAATCATTTGTTGTCCAGGAGACTAATACAAGTACAAATTGCATACAACAAATACATCAGTAAATATTAAATGTGTATGCTAGGATCTTGATGGAATGTTGTATTTATATCCGAAACCAATTTTAAAGTAAGAGAGGAAGTCATTCTTGAGTTGAAACACTGAGTTACTTTAAAAGTGAAGAAATATCTGCTGCTTTTAAACATCATCTGGCAGGATTCTGGGAACCTGATGAACAAGACAGAATGACAGACGAGATATAAAGGATTTGTAAGTAAGGATTTAAGATCCTATGACGCCTCCATGATATATTTCTTGTCAAAGCTAAGAGTCTTGTGAAGTGTTATCAAGTTGCTGTCGGGATGGAACGGCTTCTTGCAAAGTAAATGTGAGCTATTATTCACAGTCTCAGATGTGAGGAAAGAGGGTTAAAGCTTGAAAGCTTTCATTCATGTCTGAGACTCTTATTTTGAAATAAGAGGAAGTAGTACCCAACTCCTACTGCCAGCTCTCTGAAATGACTGACAACATTCAGCTACAAAAATCCTGTAAATTGTGTGGCTGCTTTTTCCTGCAAGAGGAAAATAAATAACTACATTTGTATTTAACAGTTTTCTTAAATAGTGTGGACTGAAGGTCACAACACGAGATTAATGAAACCTTTACTGTTTTAGTGAATATACAAAATGAGAGATTTGCACAAAGACAACCTTATAATTGGGCACAAATATGAAAATATGTGGACCAGTCAAACTGGGTCTTTATGCTACACATAATCTTTAACAGGGTCTCATTGCCAAACCTTTACTGTATGTACACACATTTCCTTTTAGGTTTCTAGTTTGCATCCAAAAACATTCTCTAAAGCTCATCTTCTTGTGAGCCTAGTGTCATGTATCAGCTTGTATCATAATTAAAACCACATTCGTAAACAATGTGGCCACCTATAACCACTAGACTCGCATCTCTTTTGTGCATTTCTATTGATGCTCAATAGTTTAAAGACTCGCACCCCATCAAGCCCGTGCTGAAAAACAAATGTCCACGTACCTTGTGCAGGCAGGTATCCACCACTTCGTTACAGACTCTCTCCAGGTCATCACACACCTCTAGTCTAGATTTCACAAATTCACACAATTCCTCATTGGACATGACATCCCAGATGCCATCACAAGCCAGAATAATGAACTGATCTTGTTCCGGCGCCCGAACCATCACGTACACTTCCGGTTCAGGGCTAACCAGCTGCTCCGTGGGGCCCTTGCCATCCACACACTTGTAATCATAGTCCCCCAAGGCTCTCGAGACCGCCAAGGACCCGTTAACTCTCTGGATCATCACCGAGCCTCCCGCGTTCTGGATGCGCTCCCTCTCGCGGGGGTTGCAAGGCTTGTGGTCGAGCGTAGAGAAGCACACCTGCGAGTTGCGGTACAGAACGGCTCGGGAATCCCCGCAGTTAATAAAGAAAAAGTGCTCTGGCGACAGGAGAATCCCCACCGCCGTTGAGCCACTGCGGTCCATGCCGTTCCGGAGGTCGGAGAAGCTGCGCATGTGCTCGTCGATCCTCAGGAAGCCCGTGCGGATGCCGGCTTTCACGGCCCCCACAGCGGGAGGAGGAAGAGCTTGAGAGTCAGAGCTGCAACCGTCTGGTCCGACTTGCGAGCCTTGTTTGCCGCCAGTGCCTACGCTCGCAGTGATTATGTGTTCGAGAAGGTGCTTCGAGCAGTAGGTGGCGACCCTGGATCCAGCGTGGCCGTCATACACGGCGAAGAAAGACCAATCGGTCATGCCGGGAGCCTGAAGTCCCAGCACAGCCGTGTGAGCGTCCTCCATCTCCACCCGCCAGCCCTGCATGGAGCTCAACCCGTAGCGCAGTCCGTTCCCCTCGCCATGAGAGTTGTGCTTCTCCGTTTTGGGTTTGTCCAGAAACGCTCCCATGCCTCGGCCTTAGACAAACGGAGCCCCTGCTTCCTGTGGCGGAGACACAAAGAGAAGCAAGGAACATGAAATGGAATGCTAATAACTGGCCATTTTGACAAATATTTGGACATTAGTTATTGTATCCTTTATGACAAGGATGCAATCATGAGTAAAAAGACGTAAAACAACAAAGAGAACAAAGAAGTTTAGTTGAAAATATCAATTATTTTGTATACATTTTAAAAGTTCTCTTCAGATCAGATTTTTTATATTTAATCAAATCTTGACCATGGCCCAATATCTTACAAAAAATCTTGGTCGCACATATTTATCTTTAATTAAAAATAATATAATGCTGAAAGTATTTACAGATGCAACTGGAAATTATCTGGTCAACAGAATCAAACACTTTTCTGCTGGATAATATCAGAAATCCTACTTTTCTCTGGTTAGTGAACATTTATACCAGATACCAAACTCTGTAGAGCAGATGCTATTACTGAATGAAGACAACTCAAACTGGGCATTTTCAGTATCAATCAGGCATTAAAATATGAATTCAGGAAGAAAGACTGGCATGAAGTTATTTTAAAGGAAGATTTATTTTACACAACATTCAGTCAGGATAATTAAAAAAGGGAAAGAGAGACTTTCAGTAGATAGCAGGAAGACTGAACACATTACAGCAATATCAAGCTCAGTTTAGTTTAGTCACCCAAATTCAACTCCAAAGACATTTTGGAACAAGCTAAATTAGATATCAAAAATGCCCAGCAGTAAATGCAAGCTTCCCCTCATTTGTTGTCCTCAAATGGCAAAGAAATCCCCAGAAAAAGTCTCCATCAAAAAGTCTACACAGTTATTATTATTATAGGAATCAGACAACCAAAGGCATCAGACATCTGTCTGGACTTTGCTAATTTAGAATAGTTTCCCTCAGAATGAAACCAGTACAATCCCCAAAAGCAAACATTTGTCACAGAAGTAAACATATTTCAGTTTGTTTATACTTAACTATATTAAAAAGTTCTAAATTTCCTTTTTTTCCCCCCCCAATGGAACAGAATTAGTAATTATATAATCTGCATCTATGATCCCAGATGATGGCCTAAAACTCTGCACCCTTGTGCAACAAAGCCAAAAATAGCACAACGCACTTTAGTTTATACTTAAAAAGACAGAGGAGTGAGCTTAAAAGCTTCTTTGGCCAGTGGAAACTGGCAACCGAAGGCATTAAACTGTCCAAGAGGATGTTGTCTCCAGCAATAACTGCACCTGCATTAGCTAAATGTTTCATGGCAGATACTAATTCTGCATTGAGCCTATACTGATCATTTAGATAATGTGAGAGGAGAGTCTATAACTGTATTGATTGTCACAGTACTTAACTGCACCCTGGCCATTGAAATTGTCTTTTTAACATGCACGACATCAATAAATGCAACTTATAAATACACTGTAGGCCTATTTGATGATCTACTCTACTAATGTCAATTGTATAGATGGAGCTAAAAGGCTGAAGGTCATGTTTTATTGAAGATGGGTAACATCCAACTCATCTCCATTAGGAGGAAAAGTGTATTACGTTATTATTACAGCTCAAATAAAAAAAGGTCGCAGTTTTATCAGCATGCTGTGGAATCAACGGATGCACAACACTCCTGCTTAATCTACAGCAGTGTTGTGCAACAGAGATGCAATAGTTCTCTTATAAGGACAACAAGATCCACTGGCTGACCTGGATCCACATAGTAAGCCATTTAAACTGCTCTGTACAGTCATCCTCTTAACTTCAACCACAGCACAGCAAACACTTCCCACACAACAAAGTTGAACTAAATTTACACGCCCGTGTCTTTAAGAGCAACCGGAAGGTTCGTCAGATGTTTTGGGGTTTACAATCCCTGTGGCCAGTGACCAGTTCCAAGGTTTAGAAACGTTAGCCTTTCCAAAAACCCTGAAGGTTTCTGTCATTTCCAGAAGGATTGAAGTCCTTTTTATGAGTTGCCAGGGGAGAAGCCAGAGTGACCCGAGCTTTTTCTGGCTCTATGGAGTAGAGTGCAACAAGGCTTGAACCGTCCCCCACCTATTGCTATTCACAGATTGTTTTCTCCCAGATTTAGCAGTCTTGAAATATTTCTAGTTGTGAAAAATAACAGTGGTAGTGTGAAAAGGAGTGCAAGCTATTAGTTTTTTAAAATTCATTATTAACTCTGTTTGGAAAACGGTAGTTGTGTGCAGTTTGCCTGTTAGACAATCATCTATTGGTTCTACCCAAGCAGGCAGTCTAACTAGATAATACAGCATGTTGTTACTCTGAAAAGAGGAGAATGGAAAAAAGGTGCAACATTCTGACCAATAAGCCTTTTAAACTATTACTACATTTAGTTGGTGTTTATTCAATATCTTTGCCTTGGGTTCTGTGTACATAAACAATATGGACAATACTAGTATAACTGTAATAACCAATGTGTTGGGTTATGTTGGTAACAAATGGAATTAGGCCTGTCAGGATAACAAATTTTACAGGACGATAATATTGTTGGTTTAAGACCATTGTGAAGTAATGTAAAGGTAATGGCACAATAATGCAAGAATACATTCTATAAACTTTAAATTATAACAAGCATTTAACAATGGAACTGGAAGATATTTCAAATATCCAAAATTAATAAACAAAAATAACAGAAAGAAAACTAATAAAATTAATTATGAAGTCTCTGTATATAAAATTGTCCTTCAAAAAAAACAAAAACTTCCCAACTCGTGACAATCTTTTGCAGGATAGCATCTACTGTTCATCGTGAGAAAAGTTTGATACGGAAACTCTGTAGGGCAATAAAAGGTTTTAAAAAATAAAACTATAAACCATAAAAAGGCAAAGTACAAAACCGTTTATCTGCAGGGTTTTCTGATCGATTTTACTTTATTATAGAAGAAAAGTCACCTGCTAAAAGAAATACTTGAGATCAAGTTTAATGGCAACATGTTGAAGCATAACAACCACTATTTCTCAAACAGGAGACTTTGCTATTCTAATACAAAATATCATACAATCCACAGTAAAACTCTGGGAAGTGAAAACAGCACAGCGGTGGATGTTAGTCATGAGACAGAAGAACAGCACCGCAATGCTGGAGGAGAGTGTTGCATGTCTTTCACGCTCCTTTATGGGGTGCAGATGTATTCAAGGCTCGTAAAGATAATAAAACTTACCCTTTTTTAATTGAATTATGCCACAAAATTATTTTCTTTCGTTCTGTTTGAAAGGTGGCCAACGGACTGGCTCGGCAGCACCACAACCTCTGTTCTCAGACAGCTTTAACAAGTTAACTCAATTTACCCTTCAGCTGCTGATGGGCTCCACACAGGGCCAGATTATCCTGTCAAACACAGACATCTGTCTGAGAGCATCGGTAGCAAAAGATCTCTATTAACTTCTGTTTTAACTGTTTATCAACAAACTACTGATAGGGAATAGAATTATGAACGCTAAGTTTCCACATTTTGCAACCTTCCTTTAGAGCTACAAAGTTAAAAAGTTATTTTTCTAATCTGGTTTTATTCATCAGTTCTAATCCCTATGCAGTGTCATCTGGGCCACGCAGTGCGTAGTTTTGTTACACGGATGTCCCTTAATGTTTATTATAAGTGGAAATAAAAATCTAAATATCAGCACTGTGCAATATATAGATATGAAAGCAGTAATTCATGATATCTAAATAGAAATGAATCCAGGAACATATTTATAGCCCCCAGGATCAAATATAAAAATCACTCACTTTCCAGATTGTTGCACCGCAGCTGTGGAGGAAGCTTCCTTAGTTCCCATGTTGTCTTGAGAGTCACAACTTATTTAGAAAGGAACTGAAGGCATTTTAATTTAAGCGTGTCGTTCCTTAAGATAATTTTAAATATTACTTTATTTGTATATAATTATGATTTCTGCCTTTTCAGTCATGTTTCTATTTTTAAACTCTGTCTTTGTGACTTATTGCTAAAAGGTGCTACATTAATAATATTTATTTAATACTTTATTACTATACTTTATATACTAAATTTATTAAATACTTCCAAAAGTCTCAGTCAGAATCAATCCAGCCTTTTTCCTAGAGCCTCTTTTATACAGATAGAAAAGAATCTCCTTCTTAGCACTTAGTCTACATGTTTAGTGGTATACACATATAATCAAACATGACAATCTACAGTACCTCACTGTGACTTCTTAAGTGCTTCAGTATTAATAGATTTTGGTAATCTAATGGCATAACCAAAGATTTTGTAGATGTGCAAATGTTCATAAAGAGGTAAAGGTTTTTTGTTTTTTTTTATATATAGCACATTATTTAAAGGGCTACATATCTTTATAAAACCTTGTATGCCACTCTGCTGTATTTTATCCAATGATCTAAAGAAAGCTGTAGTCTTTCTTACAGCCAATGAAATATGTTAAACTGACTGGTAAAGATATTGGAAATTTAAATATCCAAGTCCTGCAACAGTAAAAGATATGTAATTATCATCCACTTAGAATAGTAGGGGAGCTGGTGCCTATCTCTAATGGCCTCTGGACAGGTTGCTAGTCCATCGAAGGGCAGCATTAAGACACATACTAATACCTAGGAGCAATTTAGAAATGCTCACTTATCCCATCTAACAATTGTTGGATTGTTAGAGAAAGCTAATAATCTAAAGAAATTGGAGTTCCCAGTAAGCACCCATGGGGAGAATGTGCAACAACTGAATCAATGAGTTTCTTGCTGCCAGTAAACAGTGCCAAGAAATGTGCTACCATGCAGCCCTCATGCATTTTATTTCTCCAAATTCAGCACTTCAACCTCCATCTCAACACTGATTGTGATCTGTGTATTCAGCTTCACTAAATAAAACGCTTGGAGAAACTAAGGATCACAGTGGAAAAAGGCAGTCATGTTTACTATAATAATAAAAATGTCTGTTTTTACAAAAAGTGTAAAATATTCTTGGGTGACTTATTATTCTGTTAGTGACTGAATGGTAAAACTTTTCAGAACATTGCCACTGAAAAATATGTCATGTGTGTGAATCAATATTACAGTTATGGTGTTATTAATATGTAATCAGCCCAGTGTTTACTTAGCCGACTTCTTAATGAAGCTGAAACAAAGTCAATACAGCCAATTCTGATATAATCCATTTCTAGACACACACATATTGCATTTAAGCCAAGAGCTTATCTTTCTGCTGATTAGGAATCCATTATATACAGCAGCTTCTCATACAGTGAAAAACTAAAATGTTTCTGGACTAGTTGGTTTAGCAGGACCAACTAGTCCAGATATTGCCACACTCCTATGGCAATATCACTACAACTGCAGTGATTACAATTGTGTTTTGTTTTGTTTTGTTTTTTTATTTTAAAAAAAAGGTCCGAGATGAAAACCCTTGGATGATCATCACTTAAGTCTTTCTAAAAGTTGTCAATTTCCAGGAACAAAAGCGGCACATCATTACAACGGCGTCTGGGGTTATGGAGTGTTACTGGACCAGACAGGAGTCTATCGGACCGTGGCTGAAGAGCAGCGAAGTAAATGTGTCTTGATATAGTAGACTGTGAGTGGTTTCTTGGCAGTAAAGAGGGCATCTGTGCTTGTATGTACCTGCTCTTTCTCGATCTACAAGCTTCCCAGCTCCAAATTTATCTTCCAGGCATCAAAAGTTAAGATCTGATCAGACTGAGGGAAAAGAGGTCACACCACATGATTAAATGGTTTTAGGAGTTAACTAAATTCCTGTGGGATAAAACGGACTAATAGATGAAAAGTGCTTGTACAATACCCAAACGCAAATTGTAAGCAGCGTTATTAGAACATGTATATAATGTAATCCATCTCTCCCTCTTGATAGGAAAACCCTCGAGCTATTTCGAGGTTTCCAGTCAACCTCGAATGTAGAGCCGCATGTGACGTAATTCAGATGACAGGCGTAGCCAAGCATAGATGGATAAATATCCCTGGAAGAGGCACAGGCTTGTTATCTGTACGGCGGTATGGGGAGATTTTAAAAAGTTATCATTATAAAACCACTGTTCAAGTAACACAGCAGCCGCACACCTCCATTGGGTGGTGTCAGCTGACTGTCAACAATAAACAATACAACATGCTAATAAATAAAATGCATGTACTAGAAAAGTCCCATTCAATTATAGGAATGGGCATATTAATACTTAATTAAACAATGGAATGATAATATACACTCCTGTGGTAAAAATTACAGCCTTTTATACTTTAATGTTGAAATATAGGTCAAAACAAAACCAACAGGAGTATATATTAGTAACTAGCTCAATGAAGGACACTTGTTGCAAACACCAAGCCTAATTTTAGATATTAATATACGTATTAAAATTAAACACATTATCTACCTTTTTATGGGGAGGAATATAACAATTATTAACTCCACCAAAAATATTTACCAATAGTTACCCCCCATATGCAATAAGAACTCCAGCAGCTCATAATTTCTGCTGATGAATGTTTTGAAAACACCTTTTGAGCCTCAAACCAAACCAAAACAGGGAACTGAGCAAGTACTTTTTTAAAAAAAGACACATAAATCCACATCTTTAATAATTCTACACAGCCTTGTTTTTAAAGTCTCTGCTTCACTAAATCTTAGGCCACTTGCAATAAAGGATAACCAGCTAGCGAACTTCACAGCTGTCAAAAGTGTTGTCTTATGTTGCATGTTAGCTGGTGATTAGCCAAGTGCCATAACATTGTTAGGCGTCAGGACGAGGCGTTACTTACGTTGTAGGAAAGGCACCGTTTCAGTCTGTCCACCTTCGGGTGCCTACGGCAGATGTGAGAAAGCCCACAGGTTTGCTGGTGATGAGTGGTGGGAAATTGCTCGGTGCTGTTAGCCACTTTCGGTTTTTGGCCCCTGCTCGTAGGCTAGCCAGCATTTCACACGAAGAATTCTCCCTTTAGCATGTCCCTGCATCGGAATAAGGCCTTTAGATACATGTTTCCTATCGTAAACACAAAGAGGGCGAATTGTTAACGCTGTCCGAGGTTGCTGGCTAAGAGAAAGGACGGCTCTACTTGAGAGAATACATTTAAGATTTTAAAAGTCAAGCTAATTTGAGGCTAAAGCTAAATGGACGAGGCAAATGACGTTCCTTTTCAGCTCCCACTTTAGGGGCGGGAGAGTCATACTAGTCTCTGTTGTGATTGGGCAATGGTTGTTAAAAGTCAAGACGTCATTGGCCAAAATCTCTGTCAATCAGAATTTATGAGCGGCATGGTGTGAATTGTACTAATGTGGATGTTTGTGTTAGGCGGGTTCAGTAGGTAAGTGTGCGTGATTTTTACTTTTCCACGGTTACTGGTACAAGCACGCAGGTTTAGGATGCCAGCCAATATATATCTTTTTTTTGCTAGCAGGTTTCTTGACATGGCTTACCAACAAAAGCGCAGGGATAATCAATCAAATACTGCAATGAATGGCTTCACCCTTGCACTAATCCCACTTTTAAGTGTCTTGGAGCAGTTTTCATAGCAGTGAAATCTCTGCTTCACTGCTTATTCAGGGATGAGACTGCATAAATGATCCTATTTGTCTTCTGTTGAAGGAAACTGAAAAACCAACAAATCAATGACTCAGACAAACGCAAGGCTTATAAAATCCAAGAAAAATGAAATGAAAAGTGGTGGAAAGACAAGGAAAAAAATGTGATAATTTATCCCCCCCACGCCTGCTTAAAGTACAACATACAAAATCTACAAGGTTACATTCACAGATATAATTTGTAACACTGAATTTTCTTAAATGATTCATTGATCCTAAGCTAAATACATCACATGCCATCAGTTGCAGCTTTTAATATGGACATTTGGCTCACTGTCCCACCCATCATGGCCCTTTGGCCCCCAAAATTAGTTAAGACATCAATCCATCCATTTTCTAACACCCTTGTCCCCTAGTGGAGTCAGCAGGGGTGCTGGTGCCTATCTCCAGCTAAAGTTCCGGGCGAGAGGTGGGGTCACCTTGGACAGGCCGCCAGTCTGTCGCAGGGCAACACAGAGACAGACAGGACAAACAACCATGCACACACACACTCACTGACTGTGGGAGGAAGCCGGAGTACCTGGAGAGAACCCAAGCATGCACAGGGAGAACATGCAAACTCCGTGCAGAAAGACCCCGGGCCGGGAATCGAACCAAGGGCCTTCTTGCTGCAAGGCAACAGCTCTACCCACTGCACCGCTGTACACTTTGAAGTACTGTTTTAAATCTCCTGACAAAGGGATATTCTATAGTCTTCTTAAGGAAAATTAGCTCCCCACAACCATCTTTAGTTCAAAATCTTATTGTGATCAAATTTATCTGGATTTTTCTATAGGCCACTTACCATTCTAGATTTACAAAACTCATATTCTGTTTATGGAAGCATCAAAAAAGCAACCATCTCCCTCCCAAATGCATGTCTTTGGGCTTTTTACCTGGAAAGAACGCACTGGTATGCATGGGGAGAAGATGTTATCTCCATGCAGAAAATCACACAGGCAGGAGACAGGCAGAATCTTGTGAAAAGTACAGTACAGACTAAAAGTTTGGACACAACTGTGTGTCCAAACTTTTGGTCTGTACTCAATACAGACCAAAAGTTTGGACACACCTTCTCATTGAATTCAATGAGAAGGTGTGTCCAAACTTTTGGTCTGGACTGTAGCTGTAGATGTAGTTTGAGTTGGAAAAAAAAACCATCAAGAAACATAGGGAGCAAAGGATCTAACGTATACAAAGTAAAAAGCTAAATAAATACAAGGCAGCAACAAGAACTATGGCAGGGGGACCTTATAGCGGAGGATGAGAACTGACAACATATCCAATGGAAGGAGTGATTACTGGATCTGGAACAGGTGAGCCTGATTAAATAAGCTCGAATTTAGACAGTGGTGGAAAATGTCTAGAAATGACACATGCATTGTGTAAACTTGGCAAAGAAACACATGAGAACTAAAAATGCAGGATAATCACTGGCAAACATACAAACATAAAACATTCATTTATAAGACATGAGTGAGTAGAAGAATGTAATTCTAAAGTGGCAGAAAGTCAAACAAACGTCCAATAACATCAGTGACATATTTAGGTTGAAGTTTTTATTATCAATTGTCCCTCAAAATAAGCTTATAATTGTATTGCAGAAGAGAAGTGCACCTGCTTCAATGTTTCCTCTCTTGCATGCTGATGCTATTGTATTCCCATGCACGTTTATGTACCCACTGTGAATACCTTTTACTGTTACTGCCACGGGCGCTTCTATTTTGCCGCACATAAAGTGAAACATGAACAAGCTGTTTTCAAGCCCCGAATTCAAACAGCTTTTATCAACGTTTCTTTCTCCATCTCAGGAAACACTGAATCAAGTGCGGCTCTTTTTAAGCGCATTGCACATGAAGGCGAACAAGTGGCCCTGGCCTTTGCTGTGATTTCGCTTCTTGAATGAAATCACCCTACGCCTGATTTCCTCCGCGGAGCTCTAGCAAACACGCCTCGCCTTGCTCTCCGCTCTTCAAACACAAGAGCACTTGAAAAGCTGATTTCCTGCTCCTCAGAGGGAGCAGGTTTCTTTTGTCGACTGAGGAGCCGGGTCAAAACAATAATTGTTGGCAAATTATGCCGGGAAATATACGACGCTCATTTGATTTACATGTCATTTTGCACGGGTCCACTCCTCGTGCCTTCTTAGCCTTTCGCGGTGCTGCATTAGAGCTTTATCAAATGTTTATGAGGGCAAATCAATTTCATTTCCTGGGTGTAGCAGAGTGTATGTTTGTGGGGGTGTGTGTGTGTGTAAGAGAGGGAGAAAAAGGGATAGCACACTGCAACCCTGTATTACTGCATGCTATGTGAAGGGCCCCTGCCTAATGGGATTAAAGACATTAACAAACTGTTTACAAAATGAAGGAGGACCTCTTGTGTTTTGCCTCACCCCCATCTCTATCTTTGTCTCTCTTTGTCTTCCTCGGTGTCCACTGTTTCACTTCTTCTCTCCGTCTCTGATCCCTAATCAGCGAGACGGCCCAAGAAAGTGCCTTGGGGCTGAATACAAATGAGCGCAGCTGCCCAGTATGGATTACTGGGCACTCTCCATGGGCAAATTCATACAAACGCAGGCTTGCTCAGAGAAAACAGTATGTGTAAACACAGAAGGCTATGTGTCGACATATGTCAGTGCATGCCCAGCGTTTGCTGACACATCTACAGTATTTTCCAAGCATATGCCATTCCACTAATTTCTTGCACACGCACACACATGTACACTGAGTGCGAGAGACAAATGCTCAGACTGTAGGGTCCAGCAGCAGACATATGCTGCGGCACACCCACTAATTTTTTACTGTGGAACAGGAACATGTGTGCGAGTGGCCTGTACATTAGTGTCAGAGGGGTGTGTGCTTCAGCCATATGTCATCTGACAATGAGGAATGCCTTTATGGAACCAGTTCAACTAAACAGATTGATTGAGCATAGTAATGAAAAGGTCTCTGTTGGTTTATTTGTTGACAGAGTGGTCTGACCTGAATGCCTAAAGTTGCTTAACAAAAAGCATTCATAACTCGACAAATTTGCTGTTTGGTTGAACTCCACCGTAAACCTGAATGTCATTTCATCCCTTGCATCACAAAACTTACTCCTAAACTTAGCTTAACATCTTCTGATATGCTTACTGTGGCTATTAATAAGCATTGATCCAAATAGAAATATAGCGATGGTCAAACAATTTTCTATTGAAAATATTTTGACACCTCATCAAGCATTTGAATGTTCATTTTAATGCGTGCCAATGCTTTTTGTTTGTCTGAGATCACTGTTTAAAATATTGTGTTTAAGTTCAATTTCCCCAGTTAGACATACTAATTACAAACAATTTTGGCATACTGATGTATGCTTACAGTCAGGCTAGTCATTATTTCACTTCAGGTCTGTTTGAAGCTTACTATGTTTTAAGCCAACTATTTGGGAACAACTATACATCATCCAACATATTTGACGTTAGTATAGTGGTAATACTTTATTGGAAATCTAAATGAGTAGTATACATTAAGCAGGATATTTTTATTTTGATAACTGTTAACATGAAACATACAGGCATGTTTTGTCACATATGTGCTGTTTAATATTAATCAATCCCTGCGAATTTAGATTTAAAATAGCATGTTCTTGCTACTTTAAAGTTCTTGAGTATGGAACGCCACCTTCCCATCACCCTAATCTTTCACTTTCTAAACAGATTTTCTGTCAGATTCAAGACAGGACTCTGGCTCGTCCACTCCAAAAGGTTAATATATTCATACCCTTGAAATCTTGAATAGTTTGGGTCCTAACTGTATGTGTAATCACTGAAAACAGATGTTGCAGATGTTATCTGTCAAATATTTAACCACTAAACAAATATAGTACCATATTTGGTACTATAAATAGGGCTAGAGGAGGGATAACCCTAGAAAGTGAGATTAAAGTCGATATTGATAATAGGAGGAATAACAAGCTACAAATTCACTCCCTAATTAATATTTATGCTTCCTGTCCAGAATTTAACCAGTTTTCTTTTGCTGTTTTGGATGAATCAACTAGGAAACTTTCATGGATGCACAATTTATATAATTTACTCCTCCTCAGTCTTACAGTTTGCCCCAGCTCTGTCGGGCAACGTTCTGTAATGGGTCAGAAATTAGCTGGATGTTGTGGCAGTATCACACCTCCATCTAGAGGTAGAGGGAAGTACTACTACCAAATGTGTACAACACATGAAGTACGTTTATGCTTGGAAAATCTGATGAATTTCTGAATTTAGTTTTTGGTTAATATCTATTGGATTGTCATGTTAAAGGTTCAGGTTCTTATAATTCCTGCAGACACAGGGTGACAGGTATGGGAAGCTTCCTATTTGTTTTCCACATAACAACCAAATATGAGATTCTCTTGGTTTAATAACATTTAGTAGCTGATATTGCTGGAATATAATAGCATATTGATTATATTGACATGATGCTATGTAAATCATTTATTTCATTTTCAATCTCAAATATAGATGTAGGCCATTCATTTGTTAAATTAATTATATTAATTAGTTGGGCTATCTGCTCTGGCAACCAGCCAGCAGTCACATAAGATAAGATCATTTATTGGTCTCCCGTAGGAGAAATTTGTCTCAGAAGCAGGGGCAAAAACTGTAAATACAATAAGAACGGCACATCCAAAAAGGACAATAGCCATGAATAAATACACAAAACCAAAAAGTACAAAAGAAAAACCCCTAAAATATCAGACTGGCAGTACACCCCAATAACCATTTCCATTCACATACAACATATCCTCTACATCAGGGGTCTCAAACTCCAGTCCTCAAGGGCCAGTGTTCTGCAACTTTTAGTTGTGCCTCTGCTGCACCACACCTGAATAGAATAATTATGTCATTAGCAAGGCTCTGGAGAACTGATCTACACAATGAGGAGGTAATGAAGCCATTTCATTCCAGTGTTTTGTACCTATGGCACATCTAAAAACTGCAGCACACCAGCCCTTGAGGACTGGAGTTTGACACCTGTGATTTAATGTTAATCTTGGTGACCGTCTGGACCTCCCATTAGTTTGTCCAGGCCCCACTAGTCGGCCAATTATGAGGCTAATAGTGAGTGGTACAAACGAATGTTTCAGACGGTTATATTTACACAAAGGAACCCTGTACCTTCACCCTGAATTCATGAGAACATATTCCGATGTGAGCACATGTGACCTGTCAGACAAGCTGTTCTGAGCTTGCCTGATGGTAGCCTGCTCAAACAGGTGTTGTGGAGAAGATAGACCTGGAGTGTTATTGATCATACTTGCCATCTTCACCAGACTTTGAATTTGGGTTTTTAATTTAACAATAAGATTTCCAAACCATCCAGTAATGCCATATCTAAGAATAGACTTGACAGTTGCCCTATAAAAGATCAACATAATCATTTTGGAGACGCCACACAATAGAAGTGGTCTATGAAAATAGAGACGTTGGTGAACTTTTGCACATACACTTGTCAAATTGCCATCTATGTACACACCTAATATTTAAAAAATGTAACCTGTTTGATGGGGCAGCCATCAGAAGCAAACTTATCTAAGGCAGCTTTATGTCTGTCAGGATTGTCTGTTAAAAGACTCAGAATAACTCTATCGTCTGAAAACTGTATTATATACTGATTGGGTTGAGAGATAACGCTTTCATTTGTGTACAAGATAAAAAGGTAAGGCAAACTAACGCAACCTTGGGGGGGCCCCTGTGCTACTTAACTTAGAATCAGAGAGAATTGTATTTTACTAGCTGAGATCTTTTTGATTAAAAAAAAAGAGTAATACCACTTAATTAGAAAAGGATTGACCTTCAACTGTACTAATTTCCTGAGAAGAATGTTTATATGAATGGAATTTAACGCTGAACTGAAATCGACAAAAAGAAGTCTGGCATATGCTGTAGAGTTCTCCAGATACTTTAGTGCGAGGTGCGTCAGTGTCAAAATAGCATCAATGGTACTGCGTCTCCTAGCGTAAGCGAAGCAAAGGGATCCAGAAGTGAAAGTCTTAGACGACTTCCACTTATAGTAGCTCCAACATGAGTTTCTCAAATAATTTAATTACAATAGAAGTGAGCGATACTGAACAATAATTGTTATCAGTTTGAGGACATGCAATTTTTGGAACCGGAATGACAATTGATTTCTTCCAGATACCTGGCACCAAATGAGTGTCCATAGAGATCTGAAAAAGTTTAAGCCAAATCGGAGAAAGTTCCTCCGCAAAGTTCTTGAAGCAGACATATTGTCCGGGCAAGTTGCTTTTTGTGTGTTTAAACCTTTAAAAACCCTAATTACTGACTGTAAATCAATTACAATTCTGCTCTCAGACCCACAATTTACATTTTCTAATATTTGCCAACACTCCTTGGAATCATCAGTTTCAAACCGTAAATAAAAACTGTTTAAATCGTTTGCTTTAGCGGTCTCATTTAGTTCAGCCAGGGCCTTCCAATTGGAAGCCATATTGGTCATGGCTCGGACAGAGTCCCACAGTCCCTTGGTGTTTGAATCAGACAGTTCAAGTTCCCTTATTTCCTTTGTTATATATCGTTTATTTTGATACCTCTTCACTGTCTTATGGGGTATAACAGAGTCCACACAGAAAGAAATGTAGGCAGTGACTGCCTCAGTGATACACTTCAGATTTGCATAAAAGAAAAATACTTCCCAGTTTGTACTAAGAAAGCAACCCCTCACCTCTTCAATTTTTTTCCTGGGACCACACCTTCACCTGGAGGAGTTCAGGCTTATTTGATTTAAAACGGAGGGAGTAGATGAACTACATTATGATCAGCAGAATATGCATCTTTAATATTGCCCTAACATTTATTTTAGATGTTGGAGTTCCTTGTACTGCACTTCACGTACTGGACAAAACCAGGCAGAAACTTGTTTAAACTGCATTGGTTAAAGTCTCCAAGGATGAACATTGGGGCATCCAGTTTATTCTGAAGATGATGTTGGACACAGTCCAAGATTTGAGTTGCTGATACATAAGATACATAAACTATGCACACAAAGATGTTAGTAAACTCTTGGGAGGTTGTATGGTCGCAGAATGACACAAAGCAGCTCCAAGTCAGGGTTACATACTCTGTCTCTGACAGCGATGTTGCAGCACCAACATCCTTAACATGTACCAGCCATTTAGGCATAAGTTGATGTGGATGTGAGAAGGTGGATTCACTGAAACCACTGCAGCTGTGAGGGAAAAAATTGAAGGGAACCAATGAGAGAAGATAGTAATTTACCGTTTGTCTCCACTGAGAAAATCATCACATTGGGTGGAAAACGGCTCACACACCACTTAAAAAGTGGCATTTGTCAGGACACACACAGGTTGCTGCGTTCAGGAACACCAGCAAGAGCAGCAGAGACCCACTTCAGCCATGTGACCTGTCACAAAGCTGAGGTACAGATAAAAAGAGATGAGTAAAGTCAATCCTTCAGCTTTAAACAAAAAATTTAAGTCTCCTTGCTCTCTAACTATGTTAGCTAGAGAGACTAACTAACATAGCCTCTCCCTCACCCCACAGATTCATAATCAAGTCTTTCTGGTGACTTAATGAATGGGTCCAGTGGCTAACGAACACAGAAATCATGAAAAACTAAGGCAATCACTAAGCTTGGCCCAAGAATCTGCTAAATGGAAAACTCATTTGCACTAAATGGAACATTCTTCTCAGGAAAGAATTGAAACACAGAGATAAATGGAAGATTTATTTTTCTATAAAGTTGTAAAATATAGAGATAAATTCAGAAAAATCTGAAGAATACTCAGAGAGGGGTTGTGACTGTAACTCTGGCTCGTCACAGCACCTATAGTGACAAGGTCAACCTGAATGGTTACTGGGTTGGCAATAAATGAATCGATTTACGCTGCTAGTCGAATGCCAAGGTGACCCATTCCACTCTGGGTGTACATGCAATCTTTGTTTTCTCTCTGCGATCTTTTTCTGACTGATATTGGGAGAAGAGTTCAGCTGGAAGAAATCATTTAACAAAGCAAGGCCTATCTTCTCCCTGAGCAGGCACAGGAAAGGCCACCACTTTCCTCCTGTGTGTGCATCCACTGTACTTCTGTACTTCATCCTTCGTCCTCGTCATGTTAGTCTTCCCTCCGTGTGCACTTCCTCTCGTTGGGCTGCGTCAGTCGCACCTTAGGGAACAGGTCAAGGTGGGTTTGTTTCAGCTTTATGGAAAGGTGATGTTGAGATAGAAACCGCAAAGGGGAGAAGAATGTGGATCGTAGGATGCAGAAATTAGGCGAGCTCACTGAGATGAAGCTCAGTCTAAACAGTGTCTTACTAAAATAATCACATCCCTTTAAGTCTTTTTTTATGTTGGTCAGTGACTGTCATTATCCTAGGGTGTCTGGGTTGTTTATTTCATTATTTTTATGCTCAACCTATATCTCATATTGGTTCACTCTGCTGTTAATGCAGACTTTTCTTTAGTATTTCTCTGAAATACAAAAGAACTTCCTTCATGTTTATTAGTCTTGTTCCCTCAGCCGGCCTGATTGCTTGCTTCTCTTTCTTCGCACCTGCAACCAGTTCCAATCAGCCATGTGTTTCTTATCCAGTAATCAAGACTCCTAGTATTTAAAGGCTCACAGGTTTGTTAGGTTTGTGTTATTTGTGCCCACGAAGCCATAGAACATATAAAACAATTACAGTAAAGGAAAACACTGGATGTTTAGATGGCTTCCATGCTAAATCTGTCAATAGACAAACTCATTTTTATTTTGGGCCATATAAAGACCACAAATGTCCTTAAGGACCGGTTCTGTATGTATAAAACCAACCCATTAACAATCTGGGTTTATTAATAAATATGAATAAATAGTTGCCTCAGCATTCTTTGGATCCGTCTTTTTATGATGTTATTTGACAGCATATAGATATTTAAGAACACAACTTTTATATTGAAAGTTCTATTCACGTGTCTTTCTAGAGTGTGGAGGGCCGCATATTATGATAGGCCGGATTTGACCCCCAGGCCTTGAGTTTGACACATAAAATCTATATTATGACTTATTTAAGCATAATTCTAACTTAATGATGCAAGTTAGATTCTGGAATCCAAATTAGAAACCTTTGATCCATTTTAGTGTGTGGGGGGTGGTGCGTGCGGTGCGTGTGTGCGTCCGTGCGTGTGTGTTTTGTGGTGTCAGCCAAATGCAGTGTGATCTAACAGCAGCTGACAGGCAGGTTCGAGGCCTCTCTCCAGAGTCCTGTGTGTGTTTTGTATGTGTCTGTGTCCTGCTCTGGTGGTGTGTGCTAACTGGAAGCTCTGCGGGACTTGCAGCAGGTCCTCTGCGGTTTCACATGTGCATTCGCACACACACGCACATGCCCACGCACACACCAAATCAGCTCAACAGTGGGGCGACCCGTTAGCCTTTCTACATTTAACATGAGTCCAGTCTGCAGCCTCTTACTTATTCATTCGTCTCCACGTCCTCCTCAGCCACTTCTCGCCTGCACTAACTTGTAACGACAGCTGCGCTATGGCCAACGGAGACCTGTCCCACCCCTCTGTCTCGCTGGACGTCAGAAGAAAATGCCACCAAAGAGCTGTGCCTGCATTTTATATTTTTTTAGGTGAAGAAAGAAGAGAAAAAAGTGTGCAGGATCAATAGAAGTGTACAACAGAAGGGCATGATGCGTGTAAAGGGGAAGTCAATGATGTGCGCACTGGTGTGCGAGCGTGTTATTCACCTGGACAGGACGGGGACCAAAAGAAAAAGACGGATCTCTTCGATTCTCAGGAGAAATTCTGAGACTAAACAAAGACGGTTCATTCTCTCACTGCAGCATACATAATCCATCCTTTGAAGCAGCTCAAAGAGTGGATCTACAGTTCAACATGCAAACACAATGCAAGGGAGCATATTTTTGGATAGATTTAAAGTTTGGTATGTCATTGTCAAACAAGAACAAGGACTTAATTTATTTTTTCTCAAGTCTCTCTCCTTGTCCACACATATCACATCTGAGACCAATGTCTCTAGAAGGAAATTTCATGTACAACGTGTGTATGACGACCAAGTTAACGTAATCTTAGAGTCACAACAGTTTTAATTTGTTTGACTTTAGTTGAAACAATTTTTGGTTTCATTTTGCAGCGGTCTCGCTAAATTGCCCTAAGGTATCTCTATATGCATCAATAAATCTGAATATAATTCAAAAGTCAATGTATTTTAGTCATAAATTTGAAAAGGGAAACCTGTCATGGGGTGTGGTGCGGTGGAGTGGTGAGGCAGATGCAGCGGACCCAGGTATGATGAATATGATGTTTTTAATGATAAATAAGTCCAACAATGAACAGCAGGCACAAGGAAACACTGAGGACGACTAGACTGGACATTGACGTTGACGTAACATTGACAAGGACCCGACGAGGAACAAGGAACACAGGTGGAGTTAAATACACGGGAGGGTAATCACAGAACGAGACACACCTGGGAACAATCAAGGGGAGGACAGGACAACGAAGAGACTCAAGGACACAAAAAACTCTAAATGAACACAGAAAACACAGATCCTGACAGTACCCCCCCCTCAAGGGCGGCTACCAGACGCCCCAAAAAAAAAAAAAACACAACAAGGGTGGGCGGAGGGGCGCCGGATGGGGGGCCAGAGTCCAGAAAAAACAAAAACACAACAAGGGTGGACGGAGGGGCGCTGGACGGGGGGCCAGAGTCCAGAAAAACAAAAAACAACCCACCATCGTGGGCGGAAACACAAGAAGGGCCAAGAGTCCAAAAACAAACAAAAAACTACCCACAGGGTGGGCGGAGGCAAAGGAGGCAGGAACCACGGAGGTGGTCCGGCGGTCGTCCGCGGCGGCGGGAACCACGGAGGCGGTCCGGCGGCCGTCCGCGGCGCTGGAGGCGGGAACCACGGAGGCGGTCCGGCGGCCGTCCGCGGCGCTGGAGGTGGCGATGAGTCCCGGGGGCCGCCCACAGACGGCGACGACGAGCCCCCCGAGGCAGGGTCTCTGGTGGAGCACAGGGGGTCTCAGTGGGAACGCCGGGAGTCTGAGTCGGAACACTGGGAGTCTTATGAGGAACGCAGGGGGTCTTGGTCGTCGGGGTCTCGGAAGGAACGTAGAGGGTCTCGGGAGTCGGTGTCTCGGAGGGAACGTAGAGGGTCTCGGGAGTCGGGGTCTCGGAAGGAACGCAGAGGGTCAGGGTCTCAGGAGGAACGCTGGGGGTCTCGGTCTCAGGAGGAACACTGGGGGTCTCGGTCTCAGGAGGAACGCAGAAGGTCAGGGTCGGAACGCAGGGAGTCTCAGGAGGAACGCAGGGAGTCTGAGTCGGAACGCAGGGAGTCTCGGAAGGAACGCTGGGAGTCTCGGAAGGAACACTGGGAGTCAGGGTCTCGGAAGGAACACTGGGAGTCAGGGTCTCAGGAGGAACGCTGGAGGTCAGGGTCTCAGGAGGAACGCTGGAGGTCAGGGTCTCAGGAGGAACGCAGAAGGTCAGGGTCTCAGGAGGAACGCAGAAGGTCAGGGTCTCAGGAGGAACACTGGGAGTCTCTGGAGGAACACAGGGAGTCTGAGTCGGAGCGCTGGGGGTCTGGGTCTCGGAAGGAACACTGGGAGTCTCGGAAGGAACGCCGGCTGGAACGCCGGCTGACTCGGCCTCGGGTGCGCCGGCTGGAACGCCGGCTGACTCGGCCTCGGGTGCGCCGGAGCGAAGCCTTGGAACCGGCCGCGGAGGCGAGCCGCAGCGAAGCCTTGGAACCGGCCGCGGGGGCGAGCCGCAGCGAAGCCTTGGAACCGGCCGCGGGGGCGAGCCGCAACGAAGCCTTGGAACCGGCCGCGGGGGCGAGCCGCAGCGAAGCCTTGGAACCGGCCGCGGGGGCGAGCCGCAGCGAAGCCTTGGAACCGGCCGCGTAGGCGAGCCGCAGCGAAGCCTTGGAACCGGCCGCGTAGGCGAGCCGCAGCGAAGCCTTGGAACCGGCCGCGGAGGCGAGCCGCAGCGAAGCCTTGGAACCGGCCGCGGGGGCGAGCCGCAGCGAAGCCTTGGAACCGGCCGCGGAGGCGAGCCGCAGCGAAGCCTTGGAACCGGCCGCGGAGGCGAGCCGCAGCGAAGCCTTGGAACCGGCCGCGGGGGCGAGCCGCAGCGAAGCCTTGGAACCGGCCGCGGGGGTGACAGCTCCGGAAGGCGACGAGGGGCCGGGTCCACCGGCGGCTCACGTCGCTGTCTCCGGGCTGACCGTGGAGGTGGCGGCTCCGGAAAGCGACGAGGGGCCGGGTCTGCCGGCGGCTCACGTCGCTGTCTCCGGGCTGACCGTGGAGGTGGCGGCTCCGGAAAGCGACGAGGGGCCGGCTCCACCGGCGGCTCAGGTCGCTGGCTTCCCGGACGGAGGTATCGACGGGGGCCGTATCCGGGGGGTGCCAACACCAGTCTTGTCCCCCGGAATAGCTCCCGCTGCAGGTCGGCGAGGGCTTCAGCTAGCTCCCTCTCCTCCCTGCCAGATCTCCGCCGCCCTCCGCTCTGCCTTTTTGGAGGGAACCTCGCTCCAGCTGGGTCCATTTCTTTTAGCAGCCTCACCGTTCAGTCTGGTCGGGTCCTTCTGTCATGGGGTGTGGTGCGGTGGAGTGGTGAGGCAGATGCAGCGGACCCAGGTATGATGAATATGATGTTTTTAATGATAAATAAGTCCAACAATGAACAGCAGGCACAAGGAAACACTGAGGACGACTAGACTGGACATTGACGTTGACGTAACATTGACAAGGACCCGACGAGGAACAAGGAACACAGGTGGAGTTAAATACACGGGAGGGTAATCACAGAACGAGACACACCTGGGAACAATCAAGGGGAGGACAGGACAACGAAGAGACTCAAGGACACAAAAAACTCTAAATGAACACAGAAAACACAGATCCTGACAAAACCAATATACTATATCAACGTCAGACACAGGGTGATACAGTTTTTTTTCTGTTAGACGTGATAATTGTGGCTTTTAATTAATGATAATGTAAACTTCATTTGCTTGGGAAATCTGAATATTACATGAGATCAATAAAAAAATAATTATTCCAGGCAATTCTATGGTCTACACAATCGGCTGACTTGACAGATGGCCAGCAGACAGTCACTGACACAAAAGATCATTCATAAAGATAATTATTGTTCACAGAGTGATGTATTCATACATATTAATGGAGAGTTGAGTGGACAGAAAAAGTGTAGTAGAGAAAGGTCTGCAAATCGGAGCTTCAAGATCCATCACACACAGAGATATCCAGGCTACAACTGTCGCCTTGATTATGTTAAGATAGTCCAAAACTAGAAACGATGTAATCGAAAACTGATTTGAATCTATTTCAGTTTCCTTTTTGAGCAGAATTACTGAAGAAAACACACTTTTTGACATTATTCTGAGACACTCCTGCGTAAACTAAATCTCCCAAAGGTAATAATGACAATGGAGTCAAACCAAATGGCAGAGAGGGAAATCAAACCTTTATAAATGTCACTGCGACAGCTCAGAGTAAACTAGTGTTTGAAGTGCACAGATGATCCATTGTACCCATGGCTCTAACAATCTTGCAAACCTTCCTCCTTTACTCTTGGTGCTGTCTGCAGTACCTGGTGTGGAGGTAAAGAATGTCGCTGATTTGTCAAAACTCAATGACAACTTAGTAACTGAGTTGCTAATTTTCTGACAGTATAAATATCTGAGGTTGCTGTCTTTCTGTTTTAGCAGGTTTAATGTCTCTCAGTCTTGTGCATCTGACCAGCATCCAACATATGATACTGAGACAGTGTGACATCCACTTTCATCCCCTCTCAACATACAACCCTTCCCCCCACTACACCCCTTACCGATGACAGATGACATGTTTGCTGCCCTGTGACAGACCTGCAACATTCACCTGCAGCCAACATGCCCAAAAATGGAGATGCTGGATGAGCCATGGGGCGGCTTGGGTCAGAGGTTCTTGAGGCTGGACATGAGACAGATACAGAGATAGACAAGACACCGAAGGGTGAGCAGGCGGATGGACGGTACTATGGATGCATCAATACTGAGACAAAAAAAATTCAATAAAATATTTTTCAAAAAAAAGAGGTGCAGACAACCCAAAAGCTAAGATTTCCTCACTTTGCTTGACTCCACCGGTTATTTAGCGAGAGGCAGGGTACATTCTGGACGTCCCTCTCACGCCAACACAGACAAAACTCTACAAATAACCACACACACATACACACACACACCTGTAGACAATGTAGAGAGGCCAATTAACCTAAAAGTCATGCTTTTGGACTCTGGGTGGAAACCTGAGGATCCAGAGAGAACCAATGCACAAAGAAAACATCCACTCTCCATGCAGAAAGTCCCCAAGCTGGAATTCAAACCAAGGACCTTCTTGCTAGTTGCTGAATAACTACATTTCGACTTTGTTTTGTAATTTCCTCAGCATTGATAGAAAAAAGAAGCAGTGATTTTTTTTGTATGTCCACCTTATTGTTCTTATTTAAAGGACAAGCGAAGATTCTTCAGCAGCCACTTCTGGCCCTCAGGTCATTTTTTATTTTTTGCCCATAGGTGTGGCTCAGGCCCTTTTTGCGACAATGGTGAATGGTCTAGTAGGGTGTTGCTGCGGCTGAAGTGTTGCAGGATTGCTTTTGCTGGAGCGGCAAAGCTGGGCAGCTCTCTCCTCCCTGCTCCTTAATGTGATGAGACGTGCCTGACATTCCACACCACATAAGAGACATCATGCATATGTGCGGATACAAACGCATCTGAGGCGTGCACAGCCGGGAAATACAGACAATTACATACAAAAAGAAGGCGACCGCTAAGAATTTTCCTCATTATTTTGCTGCGTATCATTGTGTTTCCTCTGCTGCAACGATTACATGGCATGGCCGAGAGCATCCAAGCGTCCTCCAACAGACATTTCCTTGACATCCGAGTTGCATTATTCATTCAGACGCCTTGTTGTTGGCATCTCACTGTCTACATTCACTCACCTACTTTTCCTGAGTCGACATGATAAAAATACGGCAGAAGTAAAACTTCCCAGCAGAGCATTGATCAGTTGTTAGAAGTATTTACATTTTAAATCAGCTGTATTAGCTTGTGGCTAGCATATTCAAAATTTTTAAATTCAACCCACATTGGTTGTTTGTTTTGGTGCCCACACATTTGTTAAGCCAAGATGTTTGTTCAGCCAACCATTATTCATTCACCTTCTTGTGACGTCCAGCAAAATCAGCTAAGCTATGATGTTCACATGCTATTGTGACTGAAAATGCTTAGAAATGTCAGTAGACTTGTGATTGAGACATATTCTGTGTTGGAACAAGAATTTAAATCTAATCTAATTTAATTTAAACCCAACTTCAACTACATTAGCAATACCGCCAATGTTAAATTTGCTAGCAAGAATGTGTTATTAGCTTTTGAGGCCGTCATTACTAAATAGCACACCATACATCTTAGCTGAGGTTGTCAGGAAAGAGGTTTACATCCCACCGTGATAGAATAGATTAAAAATGTTCATAACTATCTTAGTACCATTTTTTTATTTTATCTTAGCTGAGTTAGCAATAGTGGTAATGCAGCAGCTAAACATGCTAGTAAGCTAAACTTCTTAAGCCTGAGCTAGTTGTAGCCAATGAACAGAACATCTCAACTGAGGTTCCAAGGCAAATACATAATATTCAACTTTGCTTGAATACTATTGAGATGTTTATTACCATTTCACTGATGTTTTATGCCTTAATCAAAAACACGTTTTTGTTTTCTTTTTTGAACTGTAATTATGAAGCGGATGTGTAAATTTATCTTAATGATTGGTTAGAATTGAACTGATTTTGTTAGTACATTTTAAAGTCGTTTTTGTTTTAATTATAAACTAAAACTTCATCTAGCAGTTAAGCAAAGATAATTCTTATTTGGAAGTAGGCCGATTGATTAAAATAAATTGCACCTTTAACAGAAATCAAACATGTGCGTCACTCATTAAATATTCCCTGACTTTTCTTATTTAAGCTTTTTTTTTAAAGATCCTGTAAAAAAAAGAGGTAATTTTAATGCTAGCTTTGGACAAAACGTTTGGCTCTTTTCCTCCTCTTTTAATTTTGCCCGGGATCCTTGGCGAGTGACGCTCTCCGTGGGCGACATGCAGCGACCGCGTGCTGGTAAAACGAAACAACAACAAAGCGTGTTGACGTCACAGATCACAGAGTTTAATCTCATACAAAGCAATTGACAACAAAGCTGCAGAGGAACAGAGATATGCATTTTCTCATAAGAATAAAAACACACAAGGGAAAGACAAACGAACACAAAACACAAAGACAAAAAAAGGCAAAAATAGCGGCCGCGCTCTCTCTCTCTGCGTGCTCCGTGTACGTAATTTTTATACCAAATAGGTGTTTCCCTATTTAATTTTATGCAGCCAAGGCGTTCCTCTTGTTGACCAACTGGAAGCTCCCAGAGAAACTTGGAACTCCCCTCAATCTACGGCCAAGATCAAAGGGCCATCTGCCTTCTACCGAAACAAAAGAGCGGATAGCCGGCCCTGACCCCCTGTGGCTCCCACGGTCATTCTGAGTACAGAACGACCTGAGATAAGACCTCACAGATACCTGAGAAATCTAAAGTCTCTGTCTCCCAAGGAAAATGCAAATTTTATGGCTTCGCCTGTGGCCTGGCCTCACAGTGGGGGTCCCATTGAGAGATCTCCCTTAATCTGCATTTGGTTCCTGTGTCTCTGAATGCTTACCCCTCTGGTTTAGTTTTAAATGCTCAACACAAACCTGTTCAAAATAAGAGTGTTCCATATATCTTTTAAGATTAACTGTATTAAGCACCAAAATAATCATATTTCCTTAACAATCCACACTTAAAGTAAATAGAGGAACATTTGAAAATTGTAACCTCTAATTGTTCAATAACTGGAAAGATAGTCGTAAAAAGGGTTTCAATAATACTGTTATGTTTTTTTTTCTTTTATCAAAGACAATAAATCTGTAGTAAAACTGCACACAGAGAACCGCTTGCTGTGCTCGGGGGGAGACTCACCGTCGGCCTTTTCCCAAAGCAGAGGTGATGTGTCCTGGTCCACTAATGTCAACGTCGCAGCAACCATCGTAGGACTGTCAAACACACTAACACACAACCTTTTCCAGCTAACCCTAACACAGTAAGTGTGTGTGATTATGTGTGTGCCCAAAATGCCAAGTGCTCTCCTGTCCCCTCTCAGTACTTCCTCCGTTGTGTCGCCTTCACTTGCCTGAGGTGAACATGCATGTTCGACAGGAGTGTACGCCGTCTTTATGTGTTTGTCTCCGTATTTGAACTTTTGAACAATCAGAGTTCAATAATGTATTCCCAGGGCCTTGTAGCATTTTTCCTGGGATAGACCCAAACAGTATATGGCATGGTTGCGAAGTGGAATGAAAATATGATGAAGTTTTTGAACTGTCAAAACAGATTAAAATTTTAAAAAATGAAATAGGTGACAAGCATATGTGTCTCGATAAAATATTTTCATTCATTCATCCAGACACAACAGTACAGCAGCGTCCAGGAAAGGAACTGGAACACATTTGGGACAGTGCAGAGGGCATGCACCAAAAGGCTTGTAGGTGTTGGAGCGTGAAGGGTTGTTGTTTTTTTTTCCCTGCTAATACGGATATAATGATGTGACTATTTCAGTGTCAGCGTGCAAGAGCGAGTGTGTGCCGTCTGATCACAAGGAGCAGTTGTCTTGTTCGTCTGCTGGACGGTTCTTCATGACTCACACCCCGTGAAGAAGAGAGTCGAAGATGGAGCTTATGTAGAAGCTGATGAACAAAAAGAGACAGCGGCTGTGTGTTGTTTTGACTGAAGGAGGGGAAGGCTGACAATGAGTTTGTCCACTTTTACGTGGCTGGATATGGGATGAGACAGCGAGATTTCTCTCTGTGTTATTTATTTGCACAGATAAATCTTATTTTTATACATGTGTGCACTTATTGAGAAAACAGACTAAACTTCAAAGGCACTTTGTTTCATTTTGTGCAGATGTACGAATTTCAGTGAAGCACAAGTAAATCAAACAAAAGAATTTATTTTTTTTTTTAATTATGGTGTTGCACTGTATCATGTTAATTCAGACCAAAACACATCATTGTTTTGGACATCTTTTTAATTTTATGGTTGCTCTGAATGCAAACTGGGTCCAACCCAACACTAGCAAAATATCTGATTTATTTATACTTCCAATCATTGAGGCCTCTTTGGTTTTAAAAAGTCATCTTGAACTGTAGAGAAGTTAAGTACACCTGGATAAGTCGTAAGTCCATTGGAGGGCAACACAAAGATGCAAAAGACAAACTTCACAAAGCCTAAGGAGCTATTTACTAAGGATTCATACAATAAGAAAGGCTCCTTATAAGACAAATATAAATAAATCAGGGATTTTTTTAAAATGTTGCACAGTACCACAGACTGTGAGCAGCCAACCAGAATCTGGATGAGGCATCACCCTCTATGTTTCTCTCTGTTTTCGGTCTAAGGGGACATCCCAGATAACATTTTCACTTCCAGACTCTAAAAGTGGTATCAATCTCTATCAAGTGTCCCAAAAGGCTCAAAAATCACACAAAACACGACATATCACAGCACAGTCGTTTCTGGCATTTCAGTGATTTAGAGTGTCATCCCTGGTTGCCACTAGCGTGAAGCTGTGGTCTTCACAAATATGACACCTCAGCTCAACAAGGTCCACACACACACACACACACACACCCCACACACACACACACTGAAAGGATGCCTGCTTGGTCCTGTCGTCACATTCTCACTTCCTGATTCAGACAGACAGAGAACAATCCTGTGGGACCCAGATGCACTTCTTTCCTTCGCTCTTTCCCCTTTCCCCTACTCTTTCCCCTTTCTTTGATCCTCTGCTCTCTCTCCTGGGGACGGACAAACGTGGAGCTGGAGGTTAGACCGATGGGGGCTGGTGATACACCTGGATACATTCAGGTTCAGGTTTGCTCCTGTGGGAATGGTGTGATGGAGACGGGGGAGAGAGCAGAAAAAAGCATGAAAATCTCACCGAGGGCTTTTCTCCTGAAGACATGAAGACACAGAGAAGAAGAAGTTCTGAAAGTGAGACATTAATGCAGCCAGCTCAACACAGCCAAAAACCTTCACTTGCATTTATGTTTGTAGGAATATTTTATTTTTGTTTGACTTCAATTTTATTGACTCAGTTTTCTTTCTTTTTTTCCCTGCAAAACAGTTTGGCTTGCATCTCATCAGGATTTATTTTTTTAATTATAATAATAATAATAATAATTGTTATTATTATTATTATTATTATTCATTATGTTTCACAAAAACAAATTATGATAAAATGCAGAGTGTAAAACATAAAAAAAACCTTCAAAGTATTTCATTCAGCACCACAAAATAGTTCACAATTCTAAGATGAAAGTAGAAGGAAGATCTGAACACTGCAAAAACACAAAGTCTTAACAAGTATATTTGGTCTAGATTCACATGATACAACCGCCATATGAGGCGGTTGTATCAAATATCTTGATACAAATTCAATAAGACAAAATTATTGTTAATACTTTTGAGAAAGAAATAGGAGCTTGATTTAAGTACATAATTCCTTAATATTTGATGAGTTCTTGTTCCACTGTCAGATTATTTCACTTACAACTAGCACTTTTTCACAATCCTTTACAATTTGGATTGATTGAACAAGAGAAAACAGATCTTTTTTAAAAAAAAAAAAAGGAAAGAAAGAAAATTGTCAATAACTGACATTCAGAAAGATACAAACAGTTTTTAGGGGAAAAAAATCCATCAAGAGGTAACTTGACTGACTTTCGAGTCTGAGCACAATAACATAAACTCTGAAGCTTGAAAACGACAGTATACAAATTGCTGGTGTAAAGCACAAGACAGATAATACACTGAATTGCCGGTGTGGCAGTTCAGTGTGCTTTGCAGGACCCCTTATTTCCTTTGCTGGACAAAAGAAACAGAGAAAAGGTTGACTTGTAGAGTGGTGTGAGGCTCCTTTTTCCTGTCTTCCTGCTTGTTTCTGTCACGACTGTCAACAGCCACTTTAAGCCACTGAGAGGATACACATCCGTCTACCTGTGTTTTAGCACATCACACGGCGCACTGCACTCAGCACAACCACACACTCAGAGAGTGGCGGCTCCATCGGCTGCAGCGGGAAAGGTTGGGAGCTTGTGTGGACCGAGTGATCTGGAAAAGGTGGGTCAGCTGAAGGAGAGAGAGACAACAGGAGGAGGAGTGATGCCTTTCCTGTGAGTGGGTAACAATGAAGGATACCAGAGATAAATATTTGAAGCAGTACATTGATGCTTTTATACCTGCGTGGCTGAGCTAACGTTCTGGACTTCATTCATAAAAAAGTAAAAATAAAAAAAAAAGATGAGAAAGGAAAATGAGGAAGGATGAAAAGAGGATGAAAGGATGGAAGGAAGAATAACTGCTGTTGCTGTGTGAGGCGGTTGACTCACATGCACTCAGTCATATTTATTGTATGACTGACTTTTTTTTTTAATTTTCCTATTTCCAATTTCTTTAACTCTTTCAAAATTTTAGAAGAAAAATAACAAACAGTATACATTGATTCATGTCCTTAGAGGAGTTAACAGTAATTTACTTATCTCACATTTTGTCATGCTCCAACAACCGATTTCACAGTAATTTCACAGTATTTGTTTGGGATTTTGTGAGATAGAACAACACAAAGTAATGAATAATTGTAAAGTAGAAATTGACATGCTGAACCACATTTTTACAGACTAAAACGTCATAGTGGTGTCATTATGTCGAAAATCTTCCAGTATCTAAACTGGTGATGATGGGATGCAGCTGGAAGACCTTTCATACTCTTCCAGGAAATTCAGACAGGACGGAAAGTGTCTGTGAAAATCATTTAAGTCTTTCCACAGATTCTCAATTCTTTGACTAGACCATTGTCAAAAGCTTTATATTAGGCCGGAGGCTCAAGCCTTATACCTCCATCCGTCCATTTTCCTATCAACTCTAACCAGCTTCAATGTCCCATTTAAAGAAATTTGCAGTCATGGTCTACTTTATGTTGATTTATCTCATAAAATATTAATAAAATATGTTGAATTTTGTGAAAATGTAAAATATTTGAAAGAGTGTGAATGCTTTTGTAATTTCTTGTATGTTTCCAAAGAAGGAAACAGATTAACTTTTCTACCCTCTCCATTTATTTATTTTGTTTGTTTCTACAGAATATGTGGAGTCCTTTCTAAAACAAAAATGTAAAAACATTTTTTTGTCTACTTAATTTATTGTTGCAGAAAAAAACTTGGTTGTAATTTCTTCCATGCAGAGTGGACATTATAGAGGCAGGACAGTCCAGCAGCACACAAAGACAAATAGAAATTCTGCTTTACAGGGTCTCAAAATGCCAGATCTTTTTGAGCTGATGGATGACAACACTGTGAACATCAACATATCACAGGTCTGCTTCGTCTTACTGCACACACACACACACACACACACACACACACCCCTACACCCGCCCATGCACGCACACACACACCCTGCTGTTATATTGCAGACATCTCCAGCTGCAGACATGCCAGGGCTGGACATGCCCAAAAGGCAAAGGCTGTTCCCTGTCACCTATCAGCTGGTGGCAGACAGCAGGACATGACTGCGTTGGTGTGTGTGTGTGGGGGGGGGTGTGTGTGTGGGTGTGTGTGGGGGAGGGAGGGGGGACGTGTGTATGCGTGTGTGTGTGTGTGTGTGTGTGTATATGCACTGATGCATTGATCTTTGTGAGTACTGCTTTGAAATTTAGACCTTGGGATTTGGCTCATTTAGTGTATAGTGTCAACTTTTAGGAAAATAAGATTTTCTTTTCAGCAGAGTTTTCTTTTATCTGTTGTTGTTTCAGTTCTTATGTTGCTGTGTACAGTGCTGCTCCAGTTGCATCCTTTAAAATTGGTTTACAATCCTTATGTTATATGTAATTTCTTTTCTGCTTTGGATGGTAGTATTAAAAAGTATTCACTCTGACAGAATTCTCATTTTTGCTTTTGTCACACCCAAATGTTTCAACCCATTTTAAGTACCAGCCAAAAAGTGAACACAAAAAGTAGTTTTCAAATGATTTGAATTTGATAAACCAAACAGACTTGTTCCATGTGAAAAAAGAATTGTAGTCTGCTTGTAGCTTTTAGCAACAGCAGTGGTGGAAGTGAACGAAGCTGTTTGGTCCGTGTTGGTCACACTTCCAAATATTGAATTAACATTAATAGCCATCTTGTTCAGCTCTGCACTAACTGGTTTAGTTTGTCATTTATAATCCCAATAAAATACACTGAAGTGGCTATTTGTAACACGGTCACCTTAGGAAAAGAATATAAATATCATACATGGTACTGTTCAGGTTTTACACATTAATAGGTTTAGTACTGGTTCCGAAAAGCCAATAGTTTTCTAATTGTGATCCAGCCACCATTAACATTGTATTATGTATTAAAGTGCAAAAAACCTGGATAGTTCCAGTGTGTCTTCTACAGTATGTAATTTGTAGGAGCTAATTTACTTAACTCACATAACAAAATGTGTTGAGTATGCTCTCATGCAGAGAGGGGAAAACATTATAGCATGCCCGGCTAATATTTGCAAGATTTCATTATGTATCATGTGAGTAGCAGTCAGTGAGAAAGCTCGTGTATCTGGTGTTGGAGTCCAGCTATGTCAGAGGGCATGCCAGGGAAAGACAAGGTAGATCAGAGTCGGCAGCTGCCCACCCTGGACTGCTGGTCTGACTGCCAGGGGCGGGGCCAAGACAGCATGGCACACGTCGTCTTCAGACACCCGCTCTCCTTCCTCTCTCCCCCACGGGCTCCTACGGTCGGCACGAGAGGCCCTCGGCCCAGCGAGGGGTGGACGGCCATCTGACAACTCCCCACCTGCCTGACCTTTACCATGCTTGACCCCCTACAGGAGACAATCACCTCATAGCAAACAGCCCTACAGGAGACATGGACGCTTTTGGGACACAGGAATACACAAACTTGCACAACGTTTTCTCTTTTTTGCTATGCAGGAATTTTAATTTGCTTCCAAGGATCCACACTGTCTCCTAATCTTTTAGTAGTTTTGATCTCTATGGACTCATAGTTGTGTTTTTGATCTTTTCCACTCCTTTTCAGTACAGTAAGACCATCTTAAAAGGAATGTTTTATTATTAGTAATATATTTAAATATAAGCTGTGAATAATCCTCTTGTAAAAAAGGACTTTCAAATTCCAAGGGGTAAAGCAGTGTTTTGTCAACACTTAAATAAAAAATTATCAAAAATGAAACAGAGAACCTGTTTTGTATTTGTGTAAGATTTATCCTGAAGTCTGCGAGCCTATATCTTATGTCTTATCAAATATTTGTTTAGTCACACAGAATACACATCATTTTATGAATGATCTATCTACATGCATACTGTTTTGGATTCACACCTTTGAGACCTTTATGTCACAAACACTAAAAAACATTAAATTAGATTTTTTAAATTTGATTTTTATGTGATAGACCAACTCAAAGTAGAGCATATTTGTAAAGTGGAAGCAAAATCCAGAAATGCATCCACTGCTCATACTTGCTTATCGTTAGAAGATAATGCATACTGCACTCCTGGAACAAAAGTTTTTTTCCATTTCTTCTTTAATCCAATGTAACTTCTAGCAATTAGTAAATTAAAAATCAGATACAGCAAGTACGTTTTTAAAATAAATAACAGTCATCAGAATTTGTGACCATTGTTATTTCAGTCCTGACTTTAAACGGCACCATCTAAATGTTTAATAGTCATAGAATATGGTCACTGAAGTCATAAAATGCCTGGGTAGGGAATATTTTTCCCTCTTTTTGAGCTTTGACTTTTTATTCTTTTCAAATCTCTGGGGACCCTGAGAGATTAGGTCGCGACCGCCACTAAGGTGTCACGCCTGAGGTTGAGAACCTGTAGAGAAGCTCATACGTCATCAAACAGCGACGTGACGATTTATTTGGGACCGCAAACGTGAAACGTTGGGTTTTGTGCAGACGCAGAAGAAAAGTAAGTCAACATTTTTCCTGCTGTATTTAGTTTTATATTTAGACATAATACCGGAATTGTTCCTCAGACATTCAGTCCTTAGAACCGAACTTCCTCCGTAACTCCGGTCAATACATGAAACGTCACTTACACGTCTGTGTTGTTTTTATGTTGCTAGGTTTATCCGCTTTGGGACGCGGCGCTCTTATCGCCTTGCTTCGGCTCAGTTCTCCTCCTTATGAATCCAGTAATTAGACGGAGCCTTCCTCCGTCAGTGAGGAGCCTCCTGACGGACATCTCTCCAAAGGAGGAGGTGTGGACCGACCTGGAGCCCGAGACAGAGGCTGTAGCCAGGGATGGGATCGTGCTTCCGTCCAGAGCAGCTGGGAAAGGAGAGTTTCTTTCTCCAGCCAAGAACCAAAACGAAAAGATTTCAGAGGACGAGTCTAACGCCAGGATAAGCAGGGCAGTGTGCATGCTGTGTGAACGGAAACCCTCTAACTACACCTGTCCACGTTGTAATCTCCAGTACTGCGGCTTGTCCTGCTACCGGAGCCCGGACCACTCCGCCTGCTCCGAGGAGTTTTACAAGGAGTCTGTCCTGCAGGAGCTGAAGGACATGGGGAAAACAGAAGCAGAGGGTAAGAGAAAGATGCAGGAGATTCTGCTGGGACTGAGGCAGAAAGCAGACACGACGCGTGGAGGGATGGAGAGTTTACTAAAAGAAGCAGACATGGTGGGAGAGGAGGAGGAAGAGGCGGTGGAGAAGGTGCAGGTTATGGAGCTCCTGTCCAGGTTGGCAGAGCTTCAGCAGTCTGGAGGGGAGAACGCACCAGAGATGGAGGCCATTATGGGAAAACTCGAGGAGATCGGAGGAGCAGAGGCGACTGCTGACGGTACGGAGGGGGAGCTGGACTTGGCTGAGCGACTGTCGGGGCTGGACATCGACGAGCTCTCAGAGGAGGAGCTGTGGGACCTTCTCAGCAAGGAGGAGCAGGAGAGATTTGTGGGTCTTTTGAAGCGGGGAGACCTCAGCGGGGTGGTCCCTCTGTGGAAGCCCTGGTGGGAGGAGCACGATGAGAACGGCAGGCCTCTCATCCAGGTGCTACAGGAAGACGTGAACAAGCTGGAGAAGGGCCACAATGACCAAGTCAAGATATCGCAAGAAGATGACGAGAAAAAGATTCAAGGAGGAAAAAGTAAAGGAAGCTCAGTTAGCGTAAAAGTTCCCTCAATCTCTGCAAATATCCCAAAGCTGAGCTCCTTATGTGCAAATCCATCTCCTCTGGTTTGCTACAGCATAGTAAATGCCCTTTACGGCTTTGCCTTTTCCCTGTCGCTGTTTAACGGTGACACAGATTCACTGATGTTGGAGGTCTGTGACATGACTCTCTCTCTGTCTGAGGCTCTGAGCTCAGGGAAGGTGTTCAACTCTATCCAGGAGGCCTTGGACTGCGGAGAGGCTCTCGTCCTGCGTGGCGGCTACCTCGACAGGGAGGATCCTCTGGCTCCGGCCAGAGCAGCGGAGGCCGTGGCTCACATCATGACAGGCAGAGACAGACGAGACGCCTCAGGTTACTCCCTGGCAGCCTTGAGCCAGCTGCGTAAGACGCTCTCTAAAGCCAGGGGGAAGCTATCCAAGGAGGGAGAGGAAGGGACGAGGAGGCAGAAGTACTTCCAGGCAAATAAGAAGTGTGAATTCTTTCAAGCCTGGGTGAAGGACAATGTCCAGCAGGTTCGCAGACTTGCTGTCGAGCTGTGGAGTGAACACGGTAAAAGAGAGAGCGTGAGAAGTGGCATGGAGAAGGCAAAGACTGTAGTTGAGGAGAATTTGAAGAAAGAAAAGAGGAAAAGAATTAATCTCATTGAGGAGCTGAGCTAAAAATATATGTATATGTATGTGTTTGTCCAAAGAAGTTATAGTTACATAAAACGTGAAAATTCTAATCTGGTCTGTTTGTTCATTTTACACCAATAAATTTTGTTTAATGTGTTGTTTTTGTTGATTAAGACAGTTTCAGGAAGTGACTTTTTCTTATGTTTCCAGTTCTATTGATAATCTCCGCCCCCTCCCCCACATATTGCTTTTCCCTATATTACAAGAAAAATGTAATTAGTCTTTTCATAAATATTTCCAGTGGTAAAAACAAAGATAGTTATGGGGAGGAAGTAAAGCAGCCCTACTAATCATTGTTTACTATTAGCTTGTTTTGAAAACTGGAGCTGACTGTCTGAGCAGATAATACAGCTGATTAATAAACTTGTATACATTTTATTCTTCCTATGTTACTCTGTGCAGAATAGAAAAATGCAATGTATACTGCACATCTGGATTAATTTAGCGAGGAAAAATCATGCCTGGACATGTACCGGAGCAATCGTCTCACAATCTCACTTTGGAATTAATCGAGATGCTGAGGGTGAAAAATGTTTCCAAAAAATCAAAAACAAGTAAAAGATGATGGGAGTCAGTCAGTTTTTATGCAGAATAATACACTGACAATAACATAATGCTGTTATGTGAATAAAATATATTAATGGGGACTAAAGCAACATTTTTAATGTTTTCCAAATGTTAGTCTTTTTGGAAAGTTTTTCATCTACACACAGGTAGTGTTTTACAGGGCAATTGTCCTGAAGTTTCTCTAATTTGAAACCATTGTTTCCATGTTTTATAGTGGAAAATAAAATGTGTCTTGTAAAACTTCCAGAATTGTTCACATACGAATAAACTATGTGAAGTAATGTTCACATCTTTATGTGTAAAAGACTGCTGTCTTGCACAGTTGAATTTCTTTCAACCTCCAAATTTTCTTTGCTTTGTTTTTTTTTTTGTGCCTTTATGAGCCATATTACATTTTCTTCAAACTGCTATAATATATTGAATGTAATCTGTGTTTTCAATTTGTTGAAAATGTTTTTTAAAAATGCCTATATTACAACTAGCAGATCCTACTACCAGATCCTCACCTATAAGAAGGGGATGTGCCTTATAATGCTAACACCTGGGTTTGATAAAATGTTATTTTTATACTTGTGGGTGTGAAAGGTGTCTTCCTTCTGCTTTATACCATTAAAATCTTATTTTTACTGAACAACCTTAACTATTCTGAGAAAAGGACAATTTGTGAAGGTAGCATTGTTTTTATGGACCATAAAAACATTATGTTATTCAGATTATATTTTATAAGCTTTTTTTATTATTTTTTACCATTTTTGTATGATACTGCAAACTTACTTTATTTTGTTATCATATAGGTTGCTATTTGTGATAGCCATATATGCATATATGGCTTGCCAAGGAAAAGAGAACGAGACAGCCTGGTTGGTACTCTCGCGAGATTCTTCTCTAAGACTATTCTCACGTGGTGAGGAAGTTCCTTCACGTTGCGACAGAAAACATGGCTGCGCTCTTGAGATCAGCCCGGTTACTTAAGTTTTCTCCTTCAGGTTTGCTCCAGATCCCCGGGAGCAGGAGCAGCGGGGCGCCGCTCAGTCGCTTGTACAGCGGGGTTCTAGTCGGCAGAAGTACCGGCGTCTGCTCCAGACAGCTCGGTCGTGTTTCTGACAGCGTGAGCAGGTATGGTACTGCAGCTTAGCTGGGACCCACGCGTGAAGCAGGGATGTCATTGGGGTTCAATGACAAAGACACAGTAAAATGCCAGGAACAAAATAGCCAAAACCTTTACATGTTAAACCTTAAAACATGTGTCGTTGTAATGGAAGCAGTTTAACATGCGCAATTAGCTTTTGTTGGACTTCACAGTAAACATGCCTCCATTTTTATGCAACATTAGACATTTCGTAACACTGAGACAGCACATATACATTCCCTCTTTAGCTTGGTATAAGAGCCGTCGTGTTTCTTAATATTATCAAAGACTAACCGCTTTTTCTGTAGCATGTTAGCTTTTAGCATGAGGCTAACTCATCTACGGTGTGATGCTGCAGCAGCCAGTCTTTTGTAAATTACTATTTAACTATATCTGTTTTCTTAATTTATCATATTAAATTAAGTAATAATCTGTAGGTAGTTAGCATTAGAATAATTTATAACATTTGACTACAGACTACTTTAGCATGACTGTCATCCTTCAAGGTCACAGCTCATTTACAAAATCACAAACTGCAAGCCGCTGTGCTTGGTGGAGAATTATCACTGCACACCTGAACACACCGTCCCCACAGTGGTGGTGGCAGTATCATGCTGTGGGAACGGCTTTCTATTGAGGGGCAAGTGAAGCTGTGGCGGACATTGATGGAGATAAATGCAGGACAATCGCAAGGAAAAATAAGCTGCAGCGCACAGGAGACCTGGAAGGAGGTTCACCTTGCAGCAAGACTTGTGCTGTTTGTATCAAAGCATATTCATATGGATGGCCCAGTCAAAGTACCAACCTAAATTGAATTAAATTGATCTTCACATATGCTCGCCATCCAGACTCGATCCGACAGAGCATGAGATATATTGTTAAGATGATAGAGACACGTTCCCTGAAATGAATGGTAGGTGCAAATAGTATGGACTTCATACAAATTAATGTATGAAATTTTCTTCTGCAAAATATTACAGAAGAAATATATTTTGCATCGATATATCACATAGAATCTCCATAACATACTGGATTTTGTGGTGGTGACCTTGGAAATAATATGGAATTTATTTCCTGAAGTTTCCCTAAATTTTGGCAGGAGAAAAAGAACACAAATTTAGCAGAGAGAGGACCAACCTGCTGCTTCAACTATACAAAAGCAGCCAATGGTTTTAATAGATGTTAGCAGCTCTAGTGAAACTTGAGCTGATCTTTTAGTTTTGTGACGGGGAAAAAAAAATATACTTGAATGCTTTCTTTGTTTCCCTTCACCTCATATCCTCCTCAGGTGTGTGTGGCCTCACACAGCCGTGTGTGTGCGCAGCTATGCCGTGGCCACAGAGCAGAAGGACGAGGTCGGGCTGGCGGTGCGGTCCAAGCAGGCGCAGCAGTTCGATTGGGCGCTGACCAAGCTGGACAGCTCAGTGAGGAGGACGGGACGCATCACCAAGACCTTGCTGATGCGCATCTTCCATGATATTTGCAGGACAGGTAGGCGGACAGATCTCAGAAAGTATGGACTATCCATTACCAGTGTCACACAACAAGCTAAACTACAAGTGTTGGGACATTTTTTTCCCCTTCTGATTTTTGTTTACATCCAACTGCACTTTGTTTCCCGCTCTGCATTCAGGCTATCCCAGCAGTAATCACGCCTTGCTGCTGCTGCGCAGCTGCGGCTCCTTGCTGCCTGAGGTGCCGATGGAGGAGCGAAACGAGTTGGTACACCGAGTGTGGAATAAGCTGCAGGAGCTGGGTAAGAAACTTAACCTCGGGTGGCTGGAGAATTCACTGCAAACCTGAGGACAAATTTACCTCCAGCATATGAACATTTATTGGACTTAGGATTACTTAAGTTATTCAAACTATTTGTATAGAAGTATTATTTTTTTTGACATTGTGCTGAATCTGAACATTTTCTCCAGGTGCACAGTATGACGTTAGTCACTACAACGCCTTGCTGAAGGTTTATCTGCAGAATGAATTCAAGTTCTCCCCCACTGACTTCCTGGCTAAAATGGAGGCAGCGAACGTTCAGCCAAACAGAGTAAGTGCAGCGTTGAGTAAATCCAGTATGTTGTTGTTTCTTTTAATATAGAAAAACACATTTTATTGGCTTGATTCCTAAGAAGAACTTTACAATTAAAATATTTTTGTCTTTGCTCTGTATTGTTGTAAAACATTATTGAACTTGTGTTTTTTCCCTTGTTGTAATTTTACTTAATTTTATTTTACATTTTGATTCTTTGATAGCATGCTGCTGTTTCAGTATTTTCTTGTGCAGTGATGATATAAAACTCAGAATTTTGTTCTGTTGCCACGAACAGGTCACCTACCAGAGACTGATAGCAGCTTACTGCCAGAATGGCGATATCGAGGGAGCCAGGTGAGCAAGTATTGTAGTTTTAGAAAATCTTTCAGATCATTTGATGTACAAAAGAAAAAATATTTCCAGAAACAATTAAATAGTTAATTAAAACTTTTCATGGGACTCTGAGGCTGGTTATTCCTGACCTCAGCAGAATGTTTTGTCAATTCCCTTACTGTGTTTTTAGCACCTGAATCCAATCAGTTTGTTACTAATCTTTTATTTTGAAAGAACTGAAGCCATTTTGTTTACTTGCATTCATTGATAGCACCATCTTGGGTTTCATGAAGAGCAAAGATTTGCCCATCACAGAAGCTGTTTTCAGCTCTCTGATAACAGGACATTCTCGAGCCGGGTGAGTTTCACAGTTTTTGATCTGTTCATAAAGAACAGATTGTTTTGAAGCAACTTTGTTCTTTTAAAACCCGTTTTTTTTATTACTGTGCAGCGATATCGAGAGCGCTGCCAACATCCTGTCTGTGATGCGGGGAGCAGGAGTTGAGCCGAGTCCTGACACATACGTGACGCTGTTGAACGCGTATGGTGAAAAGGGAGATCTGGAGAGTATGAAGAAGGTTTGTGCTTATTGTAATAAATGTTTGATAAGCATGGCTTCCATTTTAAAGCGATCCTGTATCTTCCATCTGCCCTGGTTGACCTTTTCTCCAACGTTCACACCTCCATGTTTCTCTTTCCCCATCCCTCATTTTACTCTCCAACCTTTTCAGACTCTGGAGGCGGCAGAGAGCGCAGACTGCAGCCTGATGGATCGAGACATCATGCAGGTCATTTTAACTCTGGCCAAAGCCGGACAACAGCAACACATACCAGAAATGATCGAGCGTCTAAGGCATGAGAGGGGCTACGTACCAGGTAGACGGAAAGAAATATATGTCATGTTTTCTGACAGCAACAAACACTAATATCAGACAAAAATACTGCTGATGTGTTCTGATCATGGAGAGACTGGCTGTTCACCTTCAGTTAATGAAATCTCAGATTTAGTAGATATCTAAATTTGTCTTTGTTGTTTTGAGTTCACACACATTTTCAAGTCTTTTTCAGGTCTTAAGAAAATGGAGTCTGAAAAAAATATTTGTACTTCAAGTCTTTATTCACCGTCTCGTCATCTAGAAGTTGTCCTTTCGTATTGCTTTCCTCCCTCTATTCTTTCTTAGCTTTCATGGTTCCCCCAGAAAACTTGCTAAGCCCGATGGTTGGGCGGTAGGGCAGTCATTCATCCAGTGGCCCGTCGTCTTTTAGAGTTAAAAAATGTTTAAACTTGACAGGAAATTTTAAAATATCCCTTGATAATTATGTGTTATTAAAAGATTGGAAGAATAATACTTGAACACCAACTATAAAGTCTTAAAAAATGCAAACAGAAAAAAAAATCGTAAAAAAATAAGCAATGCTTAGCCTGGTGGGGGCATAAGTAAAGTCTGGTGGCCCGCCAGGCTTATATATAATACACTGGGGGTAAACCCTGGCTATCTTCTCTCTTTATTTTCTTCCTTTTTTGTTTTGTCCTTCTTTACTTTTTGTTTGTTCCTTCCCTAAATTATGTTGTTCTGTTTTCTCTCTCCTTCCTGTTATTTTTTTTTGGGGGGGGGGATTTTCTATGTTTCATATTTAAAGCCTGTACAATGTGGAAGTGTCATTCATTCATTCATAGTGAACTTTGCTGTTTGGCATTTAAGATGGACTGAAAACTAATCAAATATTTGCTCCTAAATTGTATAGGAACTCTGTTTTTGTCAGTAAACATGGCCGTCAGCCAAGCAAAATAATTTTGTGGCTAAATGTCCTCCTTCATGTCCTTCCAGATGCCATGAACTTGTGTCTGAGCCTCATCACCCAGGGACATGAAGATACAGCGTTTAGCCTCCTGAAGACATTCCCTGCTCTCCAGTCGGAAACCAATGACTCATCCATCCTCGGAAACTTCTTCCTCAGACACTGCGTGAACATGGATACGGTACAGCAGAACTCAAACTTCCCCTAATCCTGTCAAAAAAAAACCTGTCGGATTACAGTTTACCACCCACTGTAAATAACGAGCATAATTGTAATGTACCTACTACGTTTGATTAACGTTTCAGGCGCTGGAGAAGGTTGTCCGCTACTGCAAAGAGCTGCAGGAGTTGAACCTTCACACCTCGTCGTTCACCTTCACTCTCTCGTGCGCCCTAGAGGCCAAAAAACTTGGTAAATCAGTCGACTAAATCTACTCATGTCCTCCAATTTGTATTTTATCGAAAACCAAATAATTTTGTCTGCTTTCCTCTTTTGCAGGGATGTCTTTGGAGCTGATGAAGACAGTGAAGGAGCAGAACTTGCCTGTTAGGCCTCATTACTTCTGGCCTCTTCTTACTCAGCCTTTGAAGGAGAACAACGTCGCTGGTACAAACACACATGCAAACACAGACAGTTCAGAACGTCTCATCAGTCCATTATTAAAAAAGAGTTGTTCTATTGTTCTACAGTGAGAGCTTAAGACACTGTTATAACAGGATAATTTGTAGCAGAACATTTCTCTATGACTGGAATTGGCTCATTTTCCACCTGATTCGTCCTTACTAGTAACCAGCTGGTCAAAAACTCAATCTTTTCAGTGATTACACCACACCTGAGTGCTATTAGGTCATGCTAGCAAGAACACTCTTTAGTGTCGAAGGTTTTACTTAGGAAAGAAGACTCAAAGTTGGCTATTATTAGTATCGGGAGGTGTTTAAAAATAAAGTCAACAGTAACTCAGACATGAAAGAACCGATTTCCTTTTCATTCTGTCTGATTATTACTTTAAATAGATGATGCATCAGTGTGTACCAGGAAGGCAAGGCGTATTTAGTTTTTTTTCTGACTTTTGGCTGTTTTGATCTTGTCACCATGATGGCACATTAGCTTTGTTTTTATCCAATTGTCATGCAAATTTTTAGCAAACTTTTAAAAATTTTGCAAAAAAAAAAAAAAAATAAGAAAGAAAAAGCTAATTATTTGTTTCCATCTATTGGTTTGGAGCAAATCAACCAGACTAAGCAAAGTGTAATTACATCAAATGTGAACATTGCCCATTACAAAGTAAAAGTTTACTGTTACTTTGTAAGCTGTAACGAAGAGGAAAATGTTTGTTAGATAAGAACGTCTTTGGCAAATATGTTCCCAGCTTCCGTTTAGCACTTTAACTCTACTTTGGAAAAGCCAAAACCCACCAAACCTCCAACTTTTTTCCAAAACTGAGGAAATTATTTTCAAATTTAGCTGTTTATGTTTGTGATATTTCAAAATAAACATTAAATGACAAAACACTGCTGCTATTCAGATAAAAAAAAGCACAAGAAAGGGATGTTATCCCTCAGTTTTTTTTTTGTGCTAACTTTTTGGCTGTAACCTTTTTAGAAATCCCTTCTCCTGTAAAAAGGAGAGATCCTTGGTGTTTGTGTCAGTTGTTCCAATATAGGGGAACAGTTGTGTCTTTCTAAATGGCCGCTATTATTTCTCACAATTGTACTGTGAGAAATAATCCAAATCTCATCCAAATCCAGATACGTTTAGCTTCATGTGTAAATTGTTTGTTGATGTGATGAAGAGAAACTAAAAACTTCTGCATCTGAATAAAATGAAAAAGCTCCTTTTTTTTTCTGAGGGCGTAGAGGGGATTATAACATCTTCTGTACCAGAAAGAGCTTTTAAAGGGGAGTTTTTACTCAAATATTAATGACCTTTGAGAGCGAACCAGCTGGGACAGATTTCACCAGGCTGGGCAAGTCGAGGGGCGAAGAGGTCTGATCCCTGCGTGAGAGGGCGAGAGCAGGAGTTAAAACAAACACGTGCACAACACTTCCGTGCTAACACACACTGTGGCCTCTCTAGAGAAGTTCTTGAAAACATCCTAACTTTCCATTTCCATCCAGTTTGACTCCCAGAAAGCGCTTTCAGACATGAATTTCATGTTTCTGCAACTCTCCCTGACGTCCAGTCACTCTTTAGTTGCAAGCTTCTGGTTGCGTGGCCTTGCTAAACAGTTTTAGTTTTCTTCTTGCATCTATATTTTCCTTAACATTTTTTTTGGAAACACATTTGCAGAAGTATAAGAATAACAGCAACAAACCACAACATTTTTTTTTATTTTGCATTTAACGGAGCTCCAGTTGAGAAAATATTTTCCATGATAGACTTAGTTTTAAACTAAAAATATCCTTTAATGCATTTAGGCTTCTACTTGGACTGGGGCATTTCAGTACTTGAATAGTATTGAAATGAGTCCTTCCTTTAATCTAAACCATAGCATTTTAGCTCTGGTTGCATCTTTAGAGTTGTTGTCCTTCTGAAGGATGACCTGCTGACCTTTGCCATGGTAAGATAGCCTAAGCTGTCTTGCTAGGTGTTTTGCTTCTGTGGGTTTCTTCAGTTCTTTTGGCTTTATCTGTCCCTTACTGTGATTGCACACAGGATACTGTGAGTTCTTTGCTCGGTTTCTGGACTATTGATATAAACAAATTATTTTGATTAGTTGCCTGAGGTTGACGCTTGTCTCTCTTGATTTCCTCCGATTAGATGTTAAAGCTACTTTCTAGTTGAAGTGAAGTCAAAGAATAATCCTATAAGCAGAAACCAAAGATTAGCTCTGCTGCACTTTTTTTCATGTATGTGGCCGGGATCCAGATTGTCAACTTCACTGGTCCTGTCATTTTCTGGCAGGTAATAAATCATTTTTCTGTCAGAAAACGATTTATTTTGATACGCGAGCAGAAGTGGCTGCTACATAGGGAAAACAACACTCTTCAATGTAGTAGTTGTTACTGAACAAAGGAGGAGGGTGAGTAGCCAATGTAAAAAGCTATTTAAAATGAAACTATAATTTTCTACTTGTCTACAGTTCTGTCTGACTGACAGAGAGGGGCACATTACAGGTTGCTCTTTTACCCTTTTTAGTTTCCAAACTCTGTGTGCTAAAAATACATTTCTGCTACATATTAGACATTTTATTCCTGTTTATTGAACATAAATCTGCTAAAAACAATAAAGAATTGTTTTTGCTTTTTAATGTTAACATGAACAGACATGAGTGAGGTTTCATTGACTCTAATTGACAGTCCAAACCAAAATGAAAATAATTTATTAAAATATGCAACAATTTATGTTTCTCAGAACCACCTACGTTAAGAAGTCCTCCACATTGCGCCGTTTCTGAAATTGGGCCGGTATGAGAAATCATCTCGTTCACAGATAGCGGGCATCTCGAGACTTGTCAGGACTCACAACTCATTAGCTGGCGCGTTTTGTCGACTGCGCTCGGCAGCAGTTTGGTTTTTAAGTGCTACGTGTTTGCAGAGCTCTCTTTGGTCTTTTTTGAAGCAATTAATAAGTGATGGATTTTTTTTCTTTCTTACTTTCTTTCCTCTCTATTTCGCCGGCCAGTTGATGGCATTGGAGCTGGCAGGGCAGGCGAAAACCGGCGAGGCCGGTGTTGCGCCGCGGCAAATTGAATCTTCCGTGTGGTCGAGACTTATTCCCAGTCCGACTGGTGAGACATCTCTGTGCGAACGCGTGCAACTCGACAGTCTTAAGCTCCGACCGCACAGTCGGACAGCATCCATTTACGTATCGCCATTCGGAAAGGAGGAAGGAAGAAAGAAAGGAAAGTGGAGAAACTTCTCCCTCGCTCACACTTGCTTGTTTCCGACAGTGTTTGCCTTAATCCTCATGAATCATGCAGCATCTCTCCCCCTTCTTCTTCTCCCGCACATTCATTGGTTGCATGAGGCGCGTGCGTGCGTGTGTGTGTGTGTGTGTGTGAGGGGGTGGATATGACTTTCGGAGGGCAGTGCAGGTGATGTGACTGATGCAGAGTGACTTGATTTCATGTAAATGCGAGCGCTCTGAGGGAATTCACTTTGGATTACGCGCCCCACTGTGCATGGCCCATGAAATATTAAGCGTCGTGTCACTTTTTGTCCACAGGTGTCACTAGCGGGCAGAGAGGCCTGAGCTGAGGAATGGGAGGGGATCTTGCGGGGGAGGAAGAGGGAGAAAAAAATCCCCTCACATGTTGAAGAGGTGTGGATTTGGTGGGTTTAGCGAAAGCATATGCTCGGCCGTTCTCGCCACCTGCCGCCAGCTAGTCACTGCTTGTCAGTCCTTGTGACACAATGTTGTCTTATAAGTTGTGACACAGCAGGGCCAGTGAAAGAGAGGGAGAGAAGGTCTCTCTCTCACCTTGCATGTTTTGGGTAAAGTCCTCGTTTTGTCTGTTTTCCTTCCTGGTGAAAACCTTGTAACAAAATAGCATCAAGTTGCTTTACCTGAGCTCTTCCTGAACATTCTTCACACTTTTCATCGCAAATCACCTATTGTGGAAGTCAATTCTCCTCTTTTGTTTTTTTTTTTTTTCTTTCTTTTTATTTTCCACAAACTGCTTTTGCCTTCTAGCAACAAAGTCTACCTTGAGTAAATCATAGGCGAAGAGAAATGGGCCGGACAGATGGTGTTGGAGGAGAAAGGAAAGGGGAAGTGACAGGTACTCATGTCCAAGGACGGGACGAGATGACAGCCACCGGTTCACTCCGCTCTTCTTCTCCTCCCTCTCGTGTGTCCTCACTTCCCCATCTCTGACAGTTAACCTGGAGACACGAGGCTGATGGTGATATCTTGTGACCACTGCCATGCTTAACTCACTACTTTGATACTTCTTGCCCGGATAGAACGTCACGTCTTTCTGGAGATGTCTCTGGTCTTCACAGCTCTTCTTCGTGCCAAAATCGGTTTGTAAATTTCTCAGATAGCAGAGGAAACAATAGTGGTTTTTTAAATAAAGGAGAGAGCATTTGATGTAATGGTGACAACAGATCCCTCATGTTCCTTCTTGGACAGAGGTTAAAAGTTCACAAAGATGAGTAAATGGCTTTTATTTTTCTTCTGAAATACATTGAACCTTTCTTTTGAAGTTATGCTTTCTCTCGCTCCGTCGCAGCCTGCATAGACCACATCCTTTCCAGCACAAAGCTGCTTTTCCGTCATATTTAAACACCTCACTGATTCAGAAAATAGCAGAAATGATTATTTAGTTATTTTGTCACCAACAATCAGCAGGGTCCTTTCTGCATGTTTTTCTGAAACACATCTCCAAGAAGTCTCTAGACAAACTGAAGGAAAAAAACAATCATAATCAAACCTTACTGCACTTGTTTATCAAATTATTTTTAAACTTTTTTTCATTTAACAGTGAAAAACAGTTTTCACTCTTCACAAGAATTATTCCACACGGGAATCCCTGTAACTGAACCACAGTTTAATATTTGTCCTAACTTTTAGTTTTTTTAAAACAAATCTTTCTTTCTTAATTCATAGTTTCTTTAATTTCAAATTACTTCTGTATACACCTGGGAAGGAGTTTATTGGGTAGTTAACTTTCCGTAAAATGAAGGTGCAGTTCCTACAACTAAAGTTTGACTACAGATTTTTTCCATAATCCAGATATTGTACACATTTATTGCTGTGGATAGTTTGGAAATTGATCGTGGGTCCCATTTCTTCCCCAAAGAAAGGGGGGAAGAAAATAAAAAATGTTACTTTTTATTTTTACCAAATAAAAAGTAACATGACTCATCTTGAAGAATATTAGAGATGTCCTCTAAATCTTTAGATGCTGGGATTCAAAGCCGAGCAAAGAAACACTTGGGTTCAAAAGGTTAAAAGCTTCTTTGATGAGCAAAAAAAAGAAACAACTCCACAAGCTCTCATTGCGTGAATGAAAAAGTGCTGATGATCATGGAAGCTCATGTCTGGAAGATGAGAAGCACATGAGGAACGTCCGGCTTCCGCATTTAAATCTCCTGCTCTCCATTCACTTGTTTTTCTGTCTGTTTGGCTCAGCGTGAAATTGATTATGGATTATTCAGGAAGATGGCAGGTGCTCCCTCTCTCCGTTCACAAAAAAGGACGGATGGAAGCGATGAGAGGGGTAAGAATGAAGCGATGGATGGCAGAGTGGATGGGGATACTCCATTGAGAAGAAAGGGGAAAATTGTTTGTTTACTTTTTTTTGAAAGATGGCTAGATGGATACTGGGAGAAGTGGATGAATGAGCGATATGAAGGGAAGAGAAGTCTGAATGGATGAAGAGGCTCAGGTACCTCTACCTGGGATAATGCAGGCCAGCCGCAGGTTTTAATGGCATATAAAAGCCCAGAACTCATCTTTTATTGATGCAAAGAGCCTGACAGGTGAACACACAAACACAAGCATCTCTCTATCTCTATATATACAACATAAGCTTGTGTGAACTAAAGGAAGCACTTAAGGATAGTTTTCTGCACATGAAGAGGTATTAGTAATATTGATAACGTTGCATAACACTAGGTCACTTGTCCTGGCTCTCTTAGGCCTCTGCCTTTTACGGGGCACGCTCCGAGACACGACGCAGAGTGTTGAGCAGCTTTTCCATATGCATGCGGTGGCTTTGGCCAACTTTCCTGGGGCAGGACCTCAGGGTTCTGCTGGAGAGCAGGGTGCAAGAGTCCATTTGAGGCCAAGTGTGTGTCTATGCCCACATATGTTTACCAAGCAGCCTGGTTTTGGAGGGCAACAGAGCCATTAGCATTATAACGGTCAAGGGTGTGGAGTATGTCCACAGCTGCAGGCTGGAACGTGAGAGTGAGTGGAGAAAAGTGTGTGTGCAGTATTTGACTGTAAGACATGCAAGAGTCGCTTTAGGTGAACATGCATGAAGTTAAGTTTTTTAATTTTTAATTTTTTTTTTAAAGCAGAAGCGGGCCAGTAAATTCTTACTGTATGACAATCTCGAGTGAAAACACCAGTTTTGTACAGAGAAGATTAAAGATTTCAGATTAAAACCTACAAAATAATGCAGCTTAATTTTTTTTAAACGGAAAAGTAAAAATTATTCATTGGTATGGCTGATTAAATAATATACTGTATCATATTGATTATCCTTGGTGTATTATTTAAAAACTATTTGGTAATTTGATTAGGGATTGTTGATATAGGTTTAAAATGTCATCACAACATTCTTGCGAAGATGAGTGATGACAAAAAGTATTTAAAAGTTTATTGTTGTTTGTGACAGTGCATCTGCCACAATATAAAATCAGACCGCTGCAACACAAACACTGCTATTAAAATTAAAAATCTATAGCAAATACCTACTCCAGAACACCAGCTACAATTAATTTGCACACTATATTTACATGCAGTCATGTTTTGTTTTTTTAATTTACGTATATTAAATAAATAAATATATAATAATAAGAAACTATGCTAGAGGAAAGAGTAAAAATCCCAACCACATCCGTAGATATAGTTTGTCATTATTATGATTGAAAGCACTTTTTGTTACGGCAAATTATATATTTACCCACCTCAGATTTTAAGGCAAACTTAAACAAAAAAACACTCGCCCTATTTGGGTGTAGTGCTAAAGTACACAGGGTGATGGGCAGGTGTTGTTTAGCTCCCACTACATGACCCAGGCGTTTGCATCGAGTTTTGTGTTTTCGTTGTAACAATCCGTCATACTGAGCATGCATGTAGCGACAGTGGAGAGGAAACACTCTCCTTTAACAGGAAGAAACCTCCAGCAGAACCAGAGCCTGACTCAAAAAAAAGCACAGACGCTCTGTGTCAGGATTACTCTATATGTTGAAACAAAAGTTTTAAGATAACTTTCAAGCAGAGTTATGTTAAAACTTTTAACATTAAACAGATTTTGGGAGTCTGTGATGTTTTCTGTCTTCGAATTTTTCATGATTCAATTCTTCTTGAAGATTATAAAATGTAAATTTTTCTGTGTTTTTGTTGGTTGTAGGTGTGGTGGAGGTGGTGAAAGGCATGATCAGACTCGGTGTCTCCCCCGACCTGGAGACATTAACCACCTACATCCTCCCCGTGTTCCCCAGCTTGGAGGCCGCACTTAAAACCCTCCAGGTGATCGATAAAGTCTCGATACGATCTCCGATGCTCGACGAAAGGTTTTTAGTGACACACAAAATAAAACAAAAAACGCTGTTGTCTGTTCAGGATTCGGGCGTCTCTGTGGACTCCGAGGCCTTTGTGTGCGCAGAGATTCGGACACTGGCTGCTAGCAACCTGGCTAAAGTTTATACCTTAAGTAAGTCGACACACATTGACTCTAATGGAGTTTTTAATAAAGTCTGAAGAATCTCTGCACCATCTTGAGCATTCGTCATCATAGAAGTTGCAGCTTTGCCTACAGGCTGATTGGCACACACACATTCACATTTGCCCTCCAACACCTCTGTGCTCATCAGGCCTTTTAAGGGATTAGTCTGTGTGAATTTGTAAAGAGCAAGAGCGAGGAGAGGTCCGTTCAGCAGAGGAGCGAGATATGAAGGGCTCCTAAATTATGGATAGCTGCTCCTGTTTTCTGTCTTTCATCTTTTAGCCTCACTGCAACGTATGTGTCTCAGTTTAATCCCTGCGACCTGCCTCATTATGGTAAATTGTGTTTTATAGCACCTTTTACAGAAAAAAGTGACTTATAAGCATAGAGAAACTAAAAATACAAATGAAAAGACAAAAGCAAATTAAAGAGATAATAAAAAACATGTATAAAAATCTTGAGAAAAAAATAATTTATAAATTGAATGTGTTCAACTACTTTTTAAATGAATCTCCACAACAACATAAAGAGAGAGGGACAGGGTAATTATAAGAATTGTGAATAATTATTCACAATTCATTTATGAAGGAACTGAAAGTTATAGTTAAGATTTAAAATTGAACTGTCAACCTGTGCAGATCCATTCAGGACTGATTCATTCTAGTTAAAAGTTTTGAGTAAAGTGAGTAAGAGCTTCTTTGTCAAATGAGAAAAGTACGAATAATAATTAAAAGTATTTTTCTGTGGAAACAAAGAGACAATCGCTAGAATACGTTCTGTTCTAAATAAATGGAAAAAAATGGAAATTGACAGAGCAAATAAATAAATAAATTTGTTTCCCTTTTAAAATGTGCATGATTTTCCAGTGAAAAATAATCAGAAAATTGTTAGGCACTCATTTTCTGGCATGCTTCTCACAGTACTGTAACAAAAATGTCACAGAAAATGTAATTTTCTACCATTCTGTAAAAACCCATGACAACCTCATTTCATTCCTTAGCAGTCGGTTCATTCCTCCCATTATTATTTTCGTTTTTGATGCCAAAAGAACATTCCACAGATATTTACCAATTCCTTTAAGTTGTAGAAATTTTATCCCGGATACTTTATTTTAAAATCAAGAGCAATGGGTTTTGAAAAAACGCGTTGCTTTACTTTTTTTAACCTCTTTCCAGTAATTCAGAACCTCAAGCTCCTGTTTTGAATCCAGCTTCCTTTGTTTTGGAAATATGTCTCAAATGAAATGTTTCATTGACACAGACTGGCCAAAAACACCACCTAATTTCCTTAAATTAGGCTTGATGGTAGATTTTAAATGATCAGACTGTTGCCTGATGACATAAATTGACAGTCAGACTCTCTGTCTTCTCAGATCTGCTGTTTTTCTTTAACATTTCTTCGTTTCCTTTCTCCACCTCAGTATCGGATCCCTCTTTCCCACCTCTGGACCTCGGTTTTTTCCGCGGTAGCCTCATCTCTGGCTTCAGAAAGTGAGTCAATTAGCCCCTTCCTCTGTTTGTCTTCCCATTTTCTGCATCACTTTACATTCTGCATTTTTTACATATTTGGCCCCTTGGAGCCCCAGCCTGGGGTTTTGCTATGGAGGTCACTGCAGCATATGCTGCGAGTGTGTGTGTGTGTGTGTGAACGTGACATGTGTGGCCCATCGCACCATCCACCGACGTTTGTGCGCCCGGGCAGCTGCAGGGAGAAACGCTGCATCACGCAGACTTACGCGGGTGCCTCATACATATGGAGGCCCTCGCCCCTCATGCGTTCGCCCCAAAGCACCGTGGGAGATATGCAAATGAGCAGATGCCCACCACTATTGCCCCCTCCGACTTCTGCGCTGGTTGCGTTTTTTCCTCACTCTCTCCGACACACCAGGGCTGAGCCTTAGGACCAGCGTCTGACTCGCAGGCATTCGTTGAAGGGGTGTTTATGAATATTTACAGTTTAGCACTACACGGCTGCACAAAAACACTCGGGCCCCCGAGCGACGCTGGAAGTGAACCGAGGAGTAAAGTGCTGACTTCCCTGCGGGGACTGAAGTTATTTTCTTTCACTGAGCAAAAATTCGATTACTTAGGCTTAACTTTATGCTCTTGGTTCAGCCTGTCCAAGTTCTTTATGTGCAGTGCCTAGCAAAAGGGTTTTGTCTTCAATTTTCATTCTGATAAATAAAAACTCAATAGTGTCCGGGCCTGTGATGATAACAAACCTTGCTGGATGATAATTTGTCCCATAAATTATTATGATAAATTATAATGTTGTTGTTTAGAAGCCATTTTCAAGTAATATCTTGATAATGGCATAGTAATGCCTCAAAGACAGAGAAACTTTGTTTTTTTTGAAGATCACTTCACACTTTAACTGGAAAATATTTTAAATATCCAACATAAAAAACAATAAATAATATGTAAAAAAAACACACACACACAATCAAAACCATAAATAAAATAGATTATAAGCCTTTGTAAATAAAATTACCCCTCAAAAAAGGTTAATGATCAGAATGGAAATGATCAATTTCATTTTATTTTGGCATACGATTAATTAACAGTGGTAATGGCTTCCTGCTTTAGTTTTTTGCAAACATAAAGCCACTGTAATCACTGAGTAGATTACAGTGAGTAATCTATCCAGCTAATAGAAACAAAATGAATTCAGAACTTTTATCTATTTCAACAAGAAAGTTTTGTTTGTTTGTAACCTTAACAAGAAAGTGAAAAACTCATGGAGATCTCATTTATAAAACCATCTCGTTTATGGTTTTTATAGAAATCACTGAATACATTTGCTGCTCTGGCAATGAAGCAACTGGGTTGTAATTTATTTTTGCCCCCATAATCACCCAATAAATATTAGTGGTTGAGAGAGCCTGAATGGATTGACTAGAAAGGTTCTTATTCTCCACCAATTATTAGCTCAAAATTGGATCAACAAAATGTTTCCGGTTTTGGTAGAATTTCTGAAAAGCACTTGGCTCTGGACTCCATCCCACTTTCCGCCAACTTCCCTGCATCATGATGCTGCCACTACCTTTTTCATTTTGTTCTGGGTACGGAGAGTTCACCGTTATGTTTCCCTCCACACACACAGCGTTTTTGCATTTAAGCCATGAAGTTCGGTTCCGTGTTTTTTTTTTTTCTGTCTTTGTGCAGCGGATTATTAATCATCTCAGTAGCTCTTGATGTGTGATCTCTGGGATGTCTGTTCAGCACTCGACTCTGAAAAGATATTCTAAGTCATCACTAATTATTAGTATTTGTTATTTTCTTTCTAAATCAGTCCTTTTCCTCCCATCTCTATTCGCTTTGCTCTCACATACACAGACACACACACACACACACACACCCTCCTGTGATGGTTAGGTTGCCTGACAGGGTCATAATTGGGCTTGTCACTTGGTGTCGGCGTGTGTGTGTGTGTGTTTGCGAGCGCTGTGTCATCGCTGTGCGGGACCTGCCCTGTCAAAGACAAGGTCAGGGGATAATTTAATCATTAAAGACCTCTTTTTTTCTCCTCTCATCTCCCTCTCGCTCCTCCTTTTCCAACATCTCGCTGACAACGCTGGAGATGTTGCACATAGTCAACATTTAGCCCGTAGTGTGTGTGCACGCGCGGGTGCTCATGTGTGACTTTGTGTCTTTTGTGGTGTGCCAGACTTTTGTACGCCGTCTGTTGTACTGCGGGACGGAGGGTGTCGAACTGGAAACCGTGTCGCTCCTTCTTCACGTATTCTGTGATGTGCTGTCAGTTCACTAGCAGTGGTGAAATAATCCCATCGCTCCTGAGAAGTGTTGTGTTTTTTAAAAAAAAAAGACAGAAAGTTGGAGGATGTTATTACAAAGCAAGCACTTTGTATTGCCTTGTTGCTGAAAATGTGCTATATAAATAAAATTACCTTTATCTTTCACCTTCGAGTCGTAATTGTAAAATTATAGATTTTCCTCAACTTTAAATGTTTTTACATGAATCTCATATAAAGAGCAGATGATATTTAAATGTCTTTATATTGTCATTAGTACATCTCTCATTCCAGTAGATGAAGTTCTTCTTGTGTTTTTGACCTCAATGACCAAATTGCATATATACTCCCTGAGTTTAAGCTGCAGCTGGTGTTCATTTATTGTCCTCTACTGCCCCCTGCAGGTTCTCTGATGTGGACTCCATGGTCAAGGTACGACTTATGCATGTCAACGTTTGACTATACCAAAAAAAAACAAACTGAAAAGGTGGTTGTGTTTGTAATGTATTTTTGATGCTTTGTCAATAATTTATGAATAATGCTTGCTTTATAAAAGTAGTTGTTTTTTTAAATACCTTCTTTAAATTTGAGATTCAACTTATTTGCAAAAGCAAATGTAATGAAATCTCAATACACATTACAACACGAGAGAGGCGATTCACTGAATAAGCAGTGAAAATTTTTATTTTTATTTCTTTTTGCTAAAGTATGTGTAAGATTGACTTTACAGCTCCCTTGACTATGTGTAAAATCCATTTGACTCTAAACATTTGGTACTTTGTAAATAGTAAACCTGTGTATAATTTCAGTATAAAAACACATTGCACAGCCAACATGCAGTGAAACATGGTGGTAGCTGCATCATGCTGTGGCATGAAACCTAAGTTAAAAAATAGTTAAAAACATAGTTAAACAGTAATTGGTTGAGTCCTGTATGAGGGTAAGAATGTATAGATTTACATTTTATTCAACTTTTTTTAAGGATGTTGAAAGAAAATGCAATATGTGATAAAATTGAGTTTTTAAAACCAATTTATATATGAAATCCATTGAAGTTTGTGGTTGTATAGTGACAAAATGTGAAAATACGTCAAGGTATATGCATACTTTCTACTCTTTTCCCAGATTACTGAGCTGCTGTATAAAGATGAGCGCTTCTCCGCTGGAAACTCCAACCCGTCTGGTAAGAAAACAAATCCATGCAGACTTCACTCTCGCTTGTAGCTCATATATGTTCTGAGTTTTGTAATTCTTTTATCATATAATTCTCATATGATTCTTTCATCATATAATTTTTGTTAGTTTTGTATAGGTTTTAAACACAACAGGAGGCTCCATTGTGGGCTTTATCTGCGTCGTATCAGTTGCACAAACTGCCTTCTGCATATCATTGGTAATGAAATCCGTGTTTATGTCCAGTCTCCATGGCGATGAGCTCATGTTTGACCAGCTTCTCATCGTGGAGCCTCTATACGTTATGGGGTGTGTGTGTGTGTGTGTTCGTCAGCATGTCGGTGAAGGACTTGCTACCTGGGGAAATAGAGCCTTACTGCTGATGCAGCACAGAGACTGTGTGTGTATGGGGGTGTGAGTCGGGGGAGTCTCCAGTGCAGAAGCTGGCGTGTGTGCGCTGGTGGGAGCGATGGAGACTGTTATCCGTGTCACTTCCAGTTAGACTACATCTGCGTGTGTGCATAAGCGTGGCAGTAGGAGGAAGCTGTCACAGCGAGCCGCCGTACGTTCACTCAAACTGCAGACCCAAAGCAGCTTCTGTCAGCAGAAATGACACAACCTCACACTCTGCAGAGGTTACAGAAAAATAGTATGAATGCACAAATGGACACCGTGACTGACACAGTGGCAAATGAAATTTATTTCCCAAGACGACTGCGCTCAGTGTGTGTTTGTGTATGTGTGTATGCAGAGACCACGTCGTACTTCCTCTACAATCTGATAGACAGCATGTCAGGGGGGCAGGTCCATGCGCAGGAAGACAAACTGAGGAGTTACTTCAATCAGCTGCATGCTCAGGTACAAACTAAAAATATTTGTTCAGATGTTTATGAATCCCAAATTACCTGTGGTTAAGTCTCTGACAGGCAAATACTGCTACAGGCAACCCGATTAACCTCATAGGGTCAAGATATTTAGACATTTAGATTAGAGATGCACCAACCAAGCTTTTACAGCAAGATACAAATTTGTAGTTTCCCCTTAGGTTTGACTTAATGTTTCAATTTTCCCCTAAATGAAGAAAAATTGTATCTAGATGTTGAAACTCTTTGCTTTTCATGCACATCTTGCTGTTTTTGTGATCTTGACATTTGAATTTCTTTCTATTTCTTTTTTGCAGAATGTTACAATTTCTCTCAACATCTATCGAGGGATCAAAAACCTCCTGGAGGCTTACCACTGCCCCGAGCTAATTAAGGTACAGATTAGGACGTCCGTTCTATTTCTGGTCACAAATAAATATTTGTGCTTATTTTCTGTGTAAAGATTTTATTCTTTGCCATGTCTCATCTTTTCCCCTTTATGTAAAAGAAACTTGGAGAAACTAGTAGAAGAGGTGCAAAATGATTTTCTTTTTTTTTTACATAATTCAGATTTGATTTTATTATCCTCGATGTACAAACCAAAAACCATCAGCTAATCCTTGAAAATTGATATGTACTATAATGAAGTAGCCAACCTGAACATGTAGCAGCCACATCACTTCAGTTTCTAAAGTTGACTTTGTGAAGTTGTTCCATCACGGTTGTAGAAACCTAAACATTTGATGCTTACTGTGTTTTGCAGGATGTGCATGCTTTGGTTTGTTCAAAGGAAAGAGACTCTGGGTCAGCCTCTTGGGCCACCGTAAGTAAAAATGTTTAAAGGATGACAGAGGAGCATAATTTTCCTCTTTAATGCTTTACATATGTTGGATTATTTGAGAATAATCTGAATATTAAGAGTGGAGGAGTGAACTTGTCTGGTGTGTCCAGTGAAAGAGCCTAATGTTAGCCTGCTTCATCTATTCCAAATGCTGCTTTTGGTGTTTGGAAATATTTTATTTTCGCCAAGTTACTGAGACTTTCCCATGATTACTGTCAAGCAAATCTGTTTTATTTAAAGCGAATCTATGATCTGTAATCCGTAATTATTACATAGGAGAATTTAAAAGCTCCAGTGTAAATAGATTTCAGACTGCAGCCATAGTTTTGAGTGCATGAAGGTCAGAGAAAATCCACTCTAACTTTAAATATGTTTGCCCAATTCTTGTATTTATTCACTTCAGCTGTTGTGTAATTGACCGACTGGAGAAAAGCGTTCAAATAAATCATAAAAAGTTCCAAATTGGTATAGCATTCATTCTCATGATTTAAATTTCTTTGATTTTTTTTTTATTATTATTGTTCAAATATTTTGTATTTATTTAATTATTATTAAAATGTTTAATTTGTGTTTAAATTTTTCTTCATAATTTTTTTAAAATTCATTTTAAACTTCTGACAGCAACCATATTACTACAAGGTCACGTAATTGCGAGGCTGCATGTCGGTTTTGTGTGTGTGATGGACATTTTGTCTTCTTCAGGGAGAGGAGAACAAAGTTTTGGCTCTTGAACGCAAACTGGCTGAACTCAAAGCGGAGAACAAACCACTGAGCTCCATTCTTAAACAGACCATCCATGCTCTGAGCGCTGAAGAGGTACGCTTCCCTTAACCCTTCCCATTTCATTCGTTTTTGACTCCACGCTCGGTATTTCTGAGTGTCCCGTTGTCTCCTCAGAACCTGCAGCGCGCCCTTGAGCTGAAGCAGCAGCACGAAGACGACATGTCCGTCGGGGCGTACGCCACCCTCATCGGCCTGTGCTGCCGTCATAACAACGCGGAGGAGGCGCTCAACCTGAAGAGGGAGTTGTGAGTGCAGCAGGAGACACGCGCACACACCGACACACACACACACTCCGCTGCGGCCGGTGGTGGGCCATTAAAGTTTAACTTGAGTGGTATTAGGGGAGACATTAATGCAGGGTCCAGCCGCTCTGTTGGCGAGCTGAAACACAGGAAACTCTCCCCTTGTTTCCTCCTCCGCCTCCTCTTTCATCACCTGCCCTCCAGTCTGACTGAACCCTGACAGCATGCAGCAGATGAGCTGCATTACTGTTAGGAGAACACATTAATCATGTTTGTCTCTCTCTCTCTCTCTCTCTCTCTCTGCTTTTAGAAGTCGAAAGGACTCATTAGTCACATTGGATCCCATTAAGTACATGGCACTGATCAAGACGCTCTCTTTGAATGACAAAGTTGAGGGTAAGTTGTCAGAATCAATATCTGATGTGTTTTTCCTTCAAAATGCAATTCCTGAAAGGAGAACTTAAGATGAATAAAGCATCCTTATGCCATAAGAGAAAATACAAAGCAGTACAGTAGAGACATTGTATATTTATCTACACGTTATGGAGTAATTGACCTTTTTAACTGCACTGCAAAAACACAAACTCTTACCAAGTGTTTTTGGTCCAGTTTCTAGTGGAAATATCTTAGTACACTTGAAATTAGATAAAACTGACTTAGAAGTAACTTTTTAGCAAGATGAAGAGACTAGTATTAAGTAAATAATTCCTTAATATTGATGAAAAAATAGTAGTTCCATTGGCAGATTATTTAACTTGTTTGTTTTTGTTTTCTCTGTGTTTCCGTCATCTCGCTTTCTGATTTGTCTACATGTCACAGTCACACTTGGTAGGCTGCGTTCCCGTTTGTCCTCGGTGAACACCACACGCTGCTATATCGGACCAAAGCAGTCCAACATGTTGAATATCCTCGATTTGAGGTCTGACCGGTCTTGATGTCCTTCCAAGCAGACCAGTTCACTCTTAACACCCAACACACAACAAGAATATCCCTTAAGATTGTCTTTAGAGCTACCATAACACTCGGGGGACCCAGTGTGTATGACTGACAGGGAACATGACACATTTCACCATAACTAATTCTGAAAATAGCTATATTTTAATCTCCTTTACCCACTAACAGTGTTCACATTGAAGATTTCAGTGTGTGAGTCCTGGTAGCTCTTAGGTGGGTTTGCTGATCTGGAGCAGATTTTACCAATAAGTGTCGATCACCTGAAAATCGTTTGATTCCAGTCACCAGTTAATTTCTCGCTGCATCTGAAATGACAAGTAAATGGCGTGAGATTAATTAGCAATTTTCTGGATTAGCTGACCGCTTCAATGTTTTTACACCGGAGCCACATGGACCCAGCCACACACATAACGCAAACTCGTTCAGTGAACCGATCTTTCCCTTTTCTGTGCATTGTAAAATGACACAATAGCTCATTTTCACACTGTGTGGAAATGAGTCACTTCGCTGTCTGCTTCAGTCATTTATTACTAAATTAATTTTTTGTGTGGCAAAGACAAAAGTTCTAATATTACCACCTTCAACTGACTCATTAGCATTTTAGCTGGAAGAAATCAGTTCCTTCCATAAGTCATTCTGTGTATTAACAAACTAGTCTGGCTCATTGTCATTTCATTTTCTCTTTTTTTTTTTTCTTGTACAACCAAATTGTGCTCTGCTTGGAAAGTATGTGATTTTTTTTCAAGCTTCTGTGTGTGAGTGTGTGTGTGTGTGTGCCACCAAATCTGTCACAATCTCTCTCGGTTACCATATTAGCCGGCCATTTTCTGAATTCTACGGTGGGTTTCCTTCAGCCCACTGAAGACCCAATTACCATCAGTTTGTGCTTCTCTGCATTTTGCATTGGGTGACAGGCGAAATGTTCCCTCGTCTGTTCTCGCCTTTCCTCTCCTCCCCTTATCACTCTCTCTCCGTTTCTGCGTCTCCATTTGACCCCCACCATCTCCGTCTTTCTCAAAGCGTGCCATTCTCTTGCCCCCCCCGCACACACACACACACTGACACACACACACGTCAGCGGGAAATGAGAGAGGGGGAAAATTACAGGACTGCGTGTATTTTTCCAGAATTATTGAAATCTGCCTTGATGCTAATGGCAGATCATGTCCGCCAAAGTGCTTGAACATTTCACACAGACACACATACATACACACAGAGTGACAGAAATTTGCATGTGAATTCAAGCAGAAGACATTTGGTGGCACGTCGGTCGGTGTGTCCGTCCGCCTGTGAGTGTGTCGGGGTGTGTATAGGCAGCTCTCAATGCATTTGCCATTAGTTAGAGTGTGTGCATATGGAGGCTAGGCTTGTCAGCCACATTAGCACACATGGCTAACCTTGATGTTAGCCTGTCCCCACCCAGACGCTGATCTGCCCGGCTCCCAGCGAACACCAGGCCTAGCTAAAGATCATGTCTGTTGGCATCTCGCATTATTTCTGTCTTGCTTTAATGGTTTTGTTGTTTTTCTTTGAAGCCCCTCATCTTGACTGCCAACTTTCTTTGCTACTTTGTTCTTTAGCTTTATTCTCCTTTTAATGTTTTCTTGGAGCTTTTTCTAATCTTCAAGCCAATTAATTTTCTTCTTTTTCTGAGCAATTACTGTTATATCTTGGAGCTTTTACTCTCGCATTTGTTCATCTGGTCCCAGTTCTATTTGTTAGAAACAGTATTTTGCTGGTTGAAGATTGTGCCAAAAATATTGTGAATCTTTTGACTCAAAAGAATGATTACCTGAATGCCATTAATGGTGCATTCACACCAGCCCTGTTTTGTTTGCTTTAAGTGAACTCTTAATTCATTTGCCTTGAAAGTCTGGTTCATTTTGAGAAGTGTGAATGTGAGATCAAACTCTGATACAGACCAAAAAAGCAAACTCTGGTCTGCCTAAACACCTAGCTCTTGGTTCAGTTGAAGTGAACTTTTTATTTATTTATTTTAACATTTATTAAACTAGGGAAGTGTCATTGGCATTAAAAACTGTTTTTCAAGGGAGTCCTTGCCAAGAGGAAGCAGAGGTTATACAGGAAATGCAAGTAATTACAGGATTAAAATGCCATGCAAATTGTTAAAAAAGTCACAATTTAAGGAAGTCATCTGTAGTGCTCTGTCTTGACTTAAAAGTGCTCAGTGAAATAAGCTCAGTTAATTTGATTTCCAGTCTTTTTGCAACATGTAGACAGATCAAACAAAAGCCATTTTACCCAATTATTTGGGGAAATGGAACAGAGAGCAAGAAATTATCATTTCGGCGCAAAGAGTAAAAGTCTGGTAAGAATCATTACGCACTGATAGACTCTGTTTAGTAACTGCACAGGGTTTTATTTAGGGGCATCAAAGTAAAGGATGTTTATAAGTGCACACCTGACTTAATGTCTTTCTTGAATATCCATTATCTGTGAATGTATGGTACTGTATCAATTTGAACAGTCAAGTTTAAGTTATTTCAGTGTAACCATTAGTAATTTTTGTGTTAAATATTCCTTTGAAACCTTTTGTATACATCTACCTGTACATATCTAGCAGTTATAATAAAATCAAACCTTGGACCCGCTGAACTACATGGGCCTCAAGAGGCTAAACACAGCTTTCTTCCTCTCCTTTCTTTAATAAATACACCTCTCCTCTATCACCAAGCATCTCTTTGACCTGACCTTGCCCTCTTCCTCAATCCGTCCAGCCTCCCACTTTAGTAAACGCAACTTGTTCTGTTTTCTGGTAGTTCCAAGCTCCTCTTCAGTGCAGTGTGTGTGGGCGTGTGTGTGTGTGTGTGTGTGTGTGTTTCTCTAAAGAGACATCAGCAGCAGTCAAGTCAGGCAGGATTACATGAACCATTGGGCTGTGTGATGTTTGTTTACCTGGGCTGTCTGCCTCCCATCTCTTGATGCCCGCGTGCGTGCGCGTGTATGTGTGTGCGCGCGCGGGGCCTGGCTCGGTGTGCTGGTCGAGATGCTCGGTTGAGCTGATGGATATACATACTAGCTCGGCGTACGGATGAAAGGGGAGATGGAGGGAGAACGGCATGGGGGAGGTTTTGATGGTGGACGGAGGGAAGTTTGGGTAGTGTTGCTCCATTTGGGCAGATCAGCTCCAAGCCATTGGTCTCGGTGATTAACGGGTCTGTCATGTCGTGATGGAGAGAGCTGCAGGTGGATGGAGGGGGAGAAGCTCAGGGGGGAGAAACGGTCAGACAGAAAGAATATGCATCATCTGAGATGATGAACAGTGCAGAAGTGATAGCAGGTGAGCCTATGATGTAGATATTGCTTATGTAGATGACAACATCCGAGATCAGCATGTTCCTATGGTCTTTTAGATAGTAATTATAACTAACAAGGTGTGTCATTTTCTGTGAAATGTTTGCTCTGTGCTTCCATTTAACCCTGCAATTTCCACTTCAGATGTTTAGGTTTATGTCATTCTTTTTGATTTGGCTCAGTCATAAGACACCCTTCTCTTTAACTGGCTTCGTTTATATAGTATGTTGTCTAGGAAAATCCTCACACCTGAGAATGAATCTGTTCTTACTTTACTTTAAACAGGTACACGTGTTGATATAAAATAGATTTTTGAAAATATAGTCGACTGTAAAATATCACTTGCAGATAAATTAGTACATGCTCTATCCCGGCTGGTTTTTACACATTTCCTTGACTCTATCTTGTGCAGCAATAGGCAGTTTTGAGATGATTATTCATTGACCTTAGACCTTAGATCACATCTGCTTTGCAACAGAATGGCTAGAATGTGAATGGTACAGTGGCCCAGTTAAACCTTTGTAGTGGCATGCTGGAGATGTAGAAATGCATGCACAACACAATATGTAAACATATGTAAATAACAATGAGCCATTATCTGACAAAAAAAAAAAGAACAAAAAAGAGAGTAAAAAAAGATGGGAAACCGATTATGGGACTTGGACTGCAGAAATGCAAATTGAGCATTTATTCTTACTTGAGGTCTGGGAGTTGAGTCTTGTGAACAATCTTTATCTTACATAACCAGGATTAAAAGTAATACAGCCAGTGTGCAACAGACTACAAGCTATATTTGACTTAGGGGCCTTATCGTAGGCTGGTCTAATAAAGATTTTTAACAATCAGATCTTGTAAGGTGTTTGTTCATAGGGAGGTCACTTGATCGTCCGTCAAACTGAACTCTTCTAATCATTATAAATGGTGTGTATTTGGGAAAAATTGGTATTTTAAAGGTAAAGTATTTCCAATGTGTTTGTTGTGTATTAGAAATCTAAATACAGACCTGAGTACAATAAAAGAAGGCAAGCCGGTCCTAAACTCGGGACCCCATGATTCTTCACACACCTCTTTGCCAGATGAGCTACTCCAGGTCAGACTGTGCAAGTTGCAATAAAAAGACATGGACCTGATGCATGCTGGACAAGTTAAATCTGCATTGGTTTTTTGGAAACACTGACGGATGAAAAATTGTGGGAAATCTTTTACCTTACATTCTTTTACAAACCTTTACTGTGGAAAAGTAGAGGGCATCATGGTTTAGTAGTTTTGACTGATGGCATTCCAGCTTTAAGTAGCCTTGAACCTCTGATAGTTTCATCCACACTCGTATTGCGTTTCCTGTTTTTCAACGACTCTTTCAGTTCAGTCACTCCTGCTCCAACCTCAGTTCCCGTGTTTTCCCCTGCCCCTTTAAATCCGTGGCAGCCTTGGGTCTCATCTGCCGTAACAACTGGCACAAGGAGTTGGACGATGGAGAGACAAACCAAAAATTAGGATGCCAAAGTGCTCACCAAATGCAGAGAGTGTTTTGACTGTGGACATTTTTAGGATAGTCTTGTTTTGGAGATTTAGTTGCAATAACATTGGTGTTGGAGAAGAGATCTTTGGTAGCACTATTGTCCATTGGTTTCTATTTTGAGCTTTCTTTCTGTCTTTGCCTCAATAACGGCATCAAGGACCTCAGTTCAGTATATTTTAAGTGCACTACCAACAGAACCCTGCAATTTGAGGCTTAAAGCAGATTATTCAAATATATTCAGCACGTCTCTGTCTATCCATCTCCTCCTCGTTATTGGTCTCGCTGTATAGATTAGTATCTGTGGTGGAGAGCGGCTGTATCACTGACAGCCCATTAGCAGCTGTCTAAATAGACAGTAAACGCATCTTAATTACTTTACCCTGTTAACGCACATACACACTCACTCCCTCTACACCATTTAGCCCCTTGTGCTGGCCAGATGGGCGCCTGGCCCAGTAAAAAGCCCTCCATTACCAGCGAGACTTGACCGAACCGATCCACCCCTCAGCCCCGCTCACCAAGGTCCTACTGGGGCTGCGGCGGGCCCTTGTCGCCACATACCTATAATTTAGCCCCCCAAGTGCTTTCCACATGGCCATGGCAAAAAGCTGGCCTCCATTGTAGGGGTCCAGTAATTGTAGTCTCGTTTAGAAAACTGCAAGTAGCAATTAGCAGAGAGTTGGCATTATACGGGGTAGGATTTGCATCCCCGCTGGGCGCAAAATGCTGTTTTAATAAGGGTTTGTTTTCCCCACATGGAATTAGCTAAAGCGGCCTTTTATCGCATCCACACACCCTGCTCTTCTCCGAACCAATCTCTGCCCACCTCTTGCCGCCTCTCCTCATTTCGCCCTCTCCTCGTCTTCCTTTCTTTGTGTTTGTCCCGTCAATCCTTTACCTGTAAATCACTCTCAGGTCACTGCTCTTTTTTTATGCTGAACAAGCAATCCTCCTTTCTCCTCCTCCAGAGGCAGTGGACATCCTGAAGGAGATGAAGGAGAAGGATGTGATGCTGAACGACACCCACATCACCTCCGTCTTCCACATGCTGAACACCGTGGCGGCCAAAGGTGGGATCCCCGCGGTCCGCCGGCTGCAGGACACCATCTTCACCCTGGGATTGGCCAAGCCCACCGCCAATCTCTGCTCGCCCGTGGTCACGTTTTACTTGGAGAGGTAACGCAAACGTCGTCACAATCCTCCAAAAGCAAACCCTAGGTTTGCCAGATTAAGTTCAGAAATACTAGATGCTTGTTGTGGTTTTGCGGCTCGGGTGAGTCCGCCAAACAGCCAACAAGCTCATGTTTGTTTTCAGATCCGTTTCCTCATCTGCCAAAGCCTCTTGCCAGGTGTGTGCGCATATATGTGTATCTCAATGAGTCACTCATCCCTCCCTGTGATCATAGCCGAGGTTGTAGTCCGGGTCAGCGATTCAGAAAGGGAGAGGATGTGGAAATTGCTCATTTATGTTGGTGTGTGTTTGTGTTTTGAAGCCAGGCTTTTGTTTATGTGAGGATGTGCCAGCTGCAACCTCTACACCACACTTGATCTCCTGAAATATCCTTTGATATTGAAGTGTTTGTGGTAGGTATGGGCCTGTGTGTGATTTTCATGGTGTGATAATGTTCACAGAATTTACACCAGAAATTTAAAACAATCAATTTCTTTAAAACAAAGAAAAATGGTTTCTCGTAGTTCACAACAAATATGGTATAAATAGAAATGCAATAAAACAGTTTTTTTATAACAATTATTTTAATTCATGTGCTCAAGCAAAAAATTTGTAATAAACTAAATGTAGTATTAGGTTTAAGGTGATTTTTGCACAAAATATATATTTTTTTCTATACTCTACTGTAACATGAGTACAGCAGGTTGATGTTAGCTGCCTAATTTGCTAGCCTGCAACCCGCTACTGAATAGTCATGCCACTCGTGGCCTGCCAGTTGTAGCTTTAAAGCTGTTTTACTGTGATAATTCAGTAAAGAAATACTTCATTGATTCCACAGGAAAATTAAATTAAATTATCAAAGTATTTTCAGAGAGTTTTTATTGGTGTTGATGGCTGTAGGCAGGAAGGAACTCATTTAGCTGCCTGTGGAAGAAACCTCCGACTGAAGAGAAATCTTATCACTTTAAGCTTCAGATACACCAATCTTCCAAAATTTACCTGATATAAATTAGCCTGACTCTGAAGGTTGCAGGTTCAATTCCAACTTCCTCCTGTCATATGCTGATGTGCCCCTGGGCAAGGCACTTAACCAGTTCCCAACCGATCTGGTATCGCGTATAAATTGGTGACTGTGACTCTAGTGTAAAGCTCTTTGCGTGGTCAAAGTGATTGGGAAAAGCGCTATACAAGTTTACTTCCTTTACAATTTTGCTATAACCCTTAGAAAATAAAAATCAGAATCTGTCTGTAAGCTGCAGGACAGACATGAAAGGAAACCTGAAAACTATAGGAAAATCACGCTTGGTGCATCTACACTAAACATTTTTAAAAGTTTTAAAAATTAAAATCCTTGATGCCAATAACTATGCCTCTGGTTCCACCAAAGCTTTTTCTCCTAATGTAAATATTAGCAAACATTCAGTTCGGAGTCCCTCACCTTTCAACTCTATTCAGCTTGTGTATTTTGAACGTTTTTGTGTGAGCAGCTTTTACCTAGATCAGCTTATTAGCATGCTAATTATGCACAGGCCACTTAATTGGTGGATTTACTATAGACATCACACACACTGTCCACATCCTTTCATACAGTTTATCATCATGTGCATTGCTACACATGAGGTAGACCTTTGGAAAAATGATGCTTATACACACACACCCACACACACGCACACACACACACACGCACACGTGCAGAAGGTAGCTCCCCCGCTGCTGTTTGTGTTGCTTTGACTTCGTTCTCCAGCACAAACAGAGCTTCCAGGTTCACAACGATAATCACTGCCTCCGTGAGATTAGCAGGCTAATTTACTCCTGGGTCATCAACGCCAGCCAAAACACAAGCATGAACACACAGCAGCTTACCGCCAGCCGGTGCTCCCAAATCAAGTGCCAGTTGTACTTCCTCCAGCTGATAATGCAGTAAACACACTAATGAACACAAGAAAAAAAAGATAGCTGCTCGTATCCGGTCATAATCAGCGGGGTGTTGGTTACTGGGAGGGTCTCATTCATGAGGCAAATTCACACATAGAAAGCTTTCCTTTATTAGCTTTGAGAAGAAAAGGGAAAAACTGGAATAGTAACCATGTATGTATCTTAACAAGCCTGTATTTTTACACTTTTGGCATTTGGCTTGCACAGGTTTATAGAATCAAATCCTGTTAGTTGGGTTGGTAAAGATTGGTTTAGTTATTTTATTTTACAGTTATATTAATCAGATTCCAAAAAGTGTTAGCAACCAACAATTTTTCTTAACAATACTGAGCTCCACCTCCACTCACTTGTTGCTGCACACTGCAGGAATATTCTCATACTCTTCCTCATAGCATACATGACAAACTAATTGTATGCATTGGAAATATTTTCTGCTAATATCAGCTTAGGTAGACTTGTGACTCTATAGAGCACAGAATGGCTACAAGGAACAATATTCTAAAAAAAACCCCACTATTTGTAGGAGGCGTTTTATTCTATGTATCAAAATAACTAAAACATCCTAGGTTTATACATGGTTTTACAATCTTTAGGTCCTAAATTCATATTCATTTGACTCTTTGAGTACAGCTAGATCTTAAATTACATTTCATTATGTCTGAAACTGTAATTGTACCGTATTTTCATTTATTACTTCCCTCTCTGGATTTTAATTTTCTTCTTTTTTTGTAGAAATACATTCGCTTTAGTTGTCTTTCAAGTTGTGGAAATTAGGTATAAAGTTACTAATATACAAATGCCGCAAAGAAGGGAAACTCCAGAGCTAGTGTAAAGAAATTCATTCTAACACATTAAACCTTCCAAAATCATCTAACTCTGCTTGAAGATTGTATGTTTAGGTGATTAAAATCTTGCTGCTTTGTAATGTTACATGCAAGAGAACACAATTACGCTACCTTTACCATGTGACTGTGTATGTTGAGAGAGAAATGGCTTGAAAATAGGTTTCAATTATTTCCTATAACATCTTGTCAATAACTATCAGTCATTGTACTATCAAGGTCATCGTACCATGAAAGTCTCTACAGGAGTCATAGTTGCCTGACGTAGATCTTCAAACACCTTTTAGTTATAATTCCAACATATTTTTATAATATTTATTTAATTAACTTCTTTCAGCAGGATGCTTTTAGTTATTTTTTACAGGACTGCACTATAATTTGTGAAAATGTTACAACTAGCCAGTTTCATACACTTTATCACCTTCAACTCTGTTGCATCTAAGTCCACGTCACTAATAATTTGAATTTCAGAGATAATACTTTCAAATTGCTATATTTTTCCTCTTTCTAAAGCTCAGTTTTAAGTCTGAAATCTTCAGGATTGTAAGAAAAACAATCAGTGGTTCAGTCAGTCTGCAGGGCAGGTTCAAGTAGCACAACACTTGACTTTTACAGCCTGGTTGAATCCGTCTTCTTGCTCTCTTCCCTTTTTATCTTCATGTTCTCGTCTCCACCTCTTCATTCCGTCAGTCAGCGGACAAACAGACACTGGTGGTGGGAGGAGGGGATGGAGAGAAGTGATAAAAGAGGACAAAGCAGGCATCATTCCCGCCTGCACCCATCTCATCGCTGCGTCAGCGCTAATGACTTAATGAACACTTCTCCGCCAGATTAGCCCTTGACAGCCCATCACACGCGCCGCCCCGTTAGCCTTCACGCCCGTCCGCGCAGTATTGTGTGTGCTAACCTGCCACCGCGCTAGTTGGCAGCTAGCTCCGATTGCCATCCTTGAGGAAGTGATTAGCGACAGTAAATGCTAATGAGTGCAACAAAGTGAAGAGCTGGCAGGACGCATATGATAAGGCAGTAGTGGGATGATGGAGCACGAGGAGGCGGGCGCAGAGCTGAAAAGAGATGAGCGTCTCACAGAAAAAGCCTAATTTACTTCCAAAGCTTAGGCCTAAAAGAACAAATGGAAACAGAGTGGCTAAATGGAGGCAAGTGATTTATTTTTTTTTCTTTTTATACAAATAACGCAGACTCTGATAAAGAATGGATGGATGAACAATGCAGAACACGTTGAAAGACATATTTTACTCTTCAATAATTTATCTTGTCACATGAAATATATAGTTTACAATATTTATTATTTAAACTGGTTATGAAGTGCAGAATATTTGCTTTCTGTTTTTGCGTAAAGTTATAAAGTCAGCTCCTCTTACCAACACACGTAGGAAAAATGTCAGAAAATTTTGTTCCTTAGGAGTGAAAAGGCATCATTTTCTTTATTAGTAAGAAAAAAAAAAGACAATCACAAAAAACTGAGCAAATTTAAATTAAGCAAAAAATGTTTACAGTGCAATTTCATTGGTTTCACAATGATTAAAAAAATATATTTGAATGAAGTTATCAAGTTTCACCGCACAATTGGTTTACTAAGTCTAAGGTATTATTCTTTTTTAAAAGATTTTTTTAAAGACATTGCTCTCACATTACACTATCCCTGTAAAGACATTATTTGCATGAACCAGACAGAGAATAACGGGTAATGTCAACTTTTATTCACAAGATTTTATTTGTTTTTTCTGCCATGACAGAATGAAGTTAATTTAGTCACCAAGTAAATGCAAAAATGGTTAGTAGTAATAAAAACAAGTGGTTCATGACCTGCTTGCATGTGTAAAATCAGCAATGTTCAGTGGACAAGGAGTGATAGAAAATGGAAAATCCAAATGTCAAATCCAGTAGCGTGGATATGGCAAGCCATTTGTGTATTTTCTTTACCTTATCATTTTTGCCTTTTTGTTTTGCTTCTTGCTACAGATACTTTTCAACACCTTGCATCCAAGCACAGGTGTTTGTTGTGAGTGAGAGGCATTGTTGAAATTTAGTTTACTTCAAAGTGGAGAGAGATGTTTTTTAATAATCCTTCTGAACAAACTGAGAAAAAGAAGAATTTTTGTCTTTCTACTCTTTATTTTATACTTGCTGTACTTTCGTGTCAAAGTGCAAACCTAAACATGATTGCCTATACACTGGTATCTGTGTCACTTACAATAGAGCTAGTCATTTGTTTAGATTTAAGTGTAAATCCATCTCATGATTGGGGATTTCTGGAAACTGGCTCCCTCCCTGTATAAAGGCAGAGATCAGAAATGCTCTGAAATAACAGGTTACGGTTGGTTAAAATGAAATAACTTTCATTTTAGGCTGACACCTAATGTTCTTGTTTGTCGGCTGGATGTGGAATTGACTGGACCGCTAAATACCATGTTGCCACATCAACTTTGAAAAATGTTCACCTGCCTTTGTGTGACCACGGCTTTCACCCTTTTTACACAAAATCACCTGTTAAGGATGGGAATAATGTCAGTAATAAGTAAGTGCCATTCTAGCCCACATTTAACTGCAGGCTAGTCGTGTCATGATCGCACTCTCATTTGCGTCTCGAGACACAGACACCTCGTTCTGGAGGACAGTGGCTTGATAACAGGCCTGCCCATCTCCCCTAAACAAAGGAACGGGACGGAGGCAAAGAAAAAGAGGGAAGGGGAGGGAGGTAAAATAAGTCAAAATGAGCCTCCTTGTCTCATCCTTCAGGTTTCCACTGAGCAAAGCGCTCGTTATTTTTTTCAGGGCTTAATTGGCTGGAAAGTGTCTGACATGCAAAGTTGGGGACATTAACAGGGCTCTGTGCCACAGTAAATGGCAACGCAAAGTGACAGTTAAATTGTACCTAGAAGGAAATTATCCATCTTTCGACATCTTTAGCTCTTTTTAGGGGGTGGATCAGCGGGCGGAGAGATGGGGTGTAATTGCAACACCAGGCCCCCTTTTTTTTTTTTTTTTTTTTTGCCAAAAGATTTTTTTTTTTTAAATCCCTCATTAGGAAGAGGGGATTATGAGAAAGTGTTTAATGTATAAAAGATGGGATGGATTGATTGGACATGCCTATTAGCACTCTTGTGTAAAAATCCTTAAATTCATCTTATTTCAGATTACCTTTAATTTATGAACATTTACTTGGTTTGAGAAAAGAAATTCACATACATAAATGTCTTAATAAAATTGCCAGTATTACAATTATACAAACTGGTTTTGCCAGCAGAAAAGGACTTATCTTCTGTAATATTATGTAAGCTTGTAGATAAAATTGACCATTCCTGCTTACACAATGAATTTGATTTCTGTTTTCATTTCAGCATATATTCTGGATTACCTTGTTGAAAAACCCACTTGTGATTCATTTTACCGGCTGAGGCCACCAGATTTATTTATTAGATTGCGTGCCATTTCAAAGAGTCAATGCTACCATGTTCTCTGAAGTTCTTAATCTTCCTGTGCATGTCGGTGAACTTGAGTTTCTTTGGCCTTCTTGAAGAGCAGACATTTTTCTTTGTGCTACAGTATGTTTAGTTCAGTTGAACTGCACTATTTCACTGAGATACTGATTTATAGAGGCAATGATGTTCAGGTTTGCATGCAGTTTACTCAAAAGAGAAGAAGAACTGAAAAAGAAAAGAGTGATTTTTCCCATCGGTACATCAGGTTTGGTGTCCTTAGAGTGTCTGAGAGATGAAGTATGCAAATTATCCCAATACTTCCAAGATAAACACCTGAAGACCTGTAGTGTGCCATTCTTTTCTTTGGTCCTGCTCCAATTATTTTCTGGGCTGTAAAACAAATGGCATTGGAACAAGACATGACATTAACTTCTAATCGCGTCACAATTAAGTGATCAGTAAAGGGAACTGGGAAGTTTGAATTAGGACTAACGGGGTTCCTGTGACTGATGGAAGAGAAACAGATCCTCCACCGTACCCAACAGTGAGCATCAGTACTTTAACATACATTCCTCTTTTGCTTCATGCAAAACCTACAAAGAGTATTTATTGCTGAAACACTCAATCTTATTCACGTCTGACCGAAGCACAGAGTTTCAATTAAAGTTCTGGTTGATTTTTATCAAAACTTTACATGGTTACGCTTATAATAGGATAGAAAAAGACTTGTTTTTTGTCCTCAAATGATACTTATGAAGACATGGCGTCACCAACACGAACATAATTTCAGTTCCCTAAAACTGAGCATTGGAGATTTTATTTCTACCACTGCATACTTCTATTGTATAATGAGAAGTAGTTAAAATACCCAGTGGTTAAAGAAATCTGAATCAGTCGGTTCATATCGATTATTAGGAGAAACACTAAAGCTCTACAGAAATGCTTCGTTATTAAGTATTTACATGGGTACATATGGCTAAGGGAAATAAAAGATTTATTTTTTTTTAGATATTTAACACATCTTTCGTATTGGTGTACAGTCGAGTGTGCAGGTATGAAACGACCCCATTAGATCCTCACAGAACAAACCTTAAGATCTTTGACTCTCGTCCCCCTCGCCGGTTTTGCTCCCTCTCGCCCGCTCCTCCTCTCCTTTTCCCAAAATCTCTTTGTCCCTCTTCTGCGCCGTTCAATCAGACTGTTGTGCGGTTAAACAACCCCTTGACTGGCGCAGCTGAATAATGTTGTGCCTCTTCATTTCAATTAGCGCTCCTCTTTGCCTTCCCATCCCAATCATCGCCCCCGCCCGCCTCACCACCTCCATCCACTCCCGCCGCACAGAAGCCAGTTCCAAGGTCAAATGTTTCTTTTTTGCCCCCCTCCGGTGTTGTTGCTCGTTTCAGGGCGTGTTTTTGCATCTCCGCTTCTCTGATTGATTAGAGAAGAAAACACTTCAGAAATTACACCTGTTTGCTCTCAGCCCAACACTCACTCTTGTGTTTCTGCTCAGTCAGTCCTCCCCTCTGCCTCCCTCTCTCTCTACGAGTGCCCTATCTGCTTTGACCTCTGCGTGATTGACATGGTAATTACCCAATCAGCAGATTGATGGCAGCGCTGTCACAATAGAGGGGATTGAAGTGGTCTCTCGCGCACTTCCTCTCTTCTTCTCTCGTTATCCCTCCATCAGGAGCGAGTCCTCCCCTCGGCGAGCCGCCTTTGTTTGCTGCGAGGAAGACCGGCTACGAGAGAGGATGTCATGAGAAGAAGGGCGCGAGCTGTGAAAGGCAGAGTGGGGGTCTCTAATGTTGTTGCCATATTTGAGCTAAATTGCTCGAGTGAGGGGGTGTGGGGGGGGTTCAGGTCAGAGTCGGTGCTGAGAGCTGACAGCGTGAAATCAGAAAGACGATGGCGAGAAAGAGAAGTCAGAAAGGAAGTGTGAAGGTTGGGAGGGAAAAGGGAAATAAGGGATGAGGGAAGGTTGAGGAGGTTTTGGGTTGGACAAAGAAGGGAAAGTTGGAGGCCGTGCGGAGAGGGTAAAGATCAGCGGAGTCCTTTTATCTGCTGTATTGCTTCACCTCTAAAAGCCTGTCCGTAGAGTCATTAGCCCCACCAGAACAGGTGTGTGTGAGAGCACGCGTGGTTGTGTGGGAATGATGTATTGAGGCCAAAAGGCCTCATCGCCCCGCAGTTGTGCTGTCATGAATTCAAAGAGCCTGTATTGTTGAGGCGGGTCATTGTGCTTGAATGGGAGGGCACGGGGTTAACGCCCCATGATACGCTCTTTATTCTCCACTGACACCGCTCTGTACATGAATGATTGGATGAACTCATTCTCACATTTTTCTTTTTCTCTCTCTCTGTGTGTTTGTCTTCATGCCTGCAGCAAAGATGCGTCCGGAGCTCTCGATGCGTTGCTGGAGTGTTACAAACTCTACAACCAGCTGCCGCGTATTCATGACATCATCGTTGCTCTGGTGGAGAAAGGAGATACAGATTTATTGCAAAAAGGTAAAACGCCGACTTCTGATCTTTAGCTATACAGTAGAAGACGGCTCATCCGTTTTGGAAATGGCACAAAAACATCAATGAAACCAAACTAGTTTGTTTGACTTTTCTTTTTTTTTTTACTTTAAATTTCTCCATTTTGTTTGACTTTAAGTCAGTAATTACAATTATTATGAGATATTTATACAGTTTGACATTAAATCAGACAAATGTTTCTGTTTTAGGTCATTTAGGATTATTTCGATTTTAAACCTTTGAATTTTCTTCAAATTCAAAGGTTTATATACCTTAACACTCCTTTGCCTTTAGACTATTTTGTGAGCTGAGAATATAGTTTTGTAAACTAAATTTACATTTAATGGATGCACAGTTGTTGATGGATTTTAATGGAACATCTCAAACATAATGCTATTATAAGGAAAAATCTAAAAAAAAATCAGCTAATATGACCGAAGAAGAACTGTGGACCTCCATACGTCTGGTTCATCCTTGGGTACAATCTCTGTTTCAGTCTCTCAGTGCTGCTGAATAATCACATCATGTGTCTAGAAAACGGGTCCGCAACCTGCGGCTCCGGAGCCCAAAGTGGCTCTTTGGACCTTCCACGATGGCTCTTGATATTTGACTAAAAAGTGCGGATCCAACAAATCTTAAAATTTAGGTATAAAAAAATTATCTTAGCAGCTTTTAGATGGGAATGAGGGGTTTGCATAATATAAATCCTGCATTAAATTTCCACAACAGAAAGACACAAGTATTAGTAGTATTGCTTTTTATTTGTTTTAATAGTTTTTCACAAACATCAACATCGCATAGAAGAAAATGTATCAATCCTAATTTTGTAAATGTTTTATGTTTTTCTTTGTTTTAAAACCTAAAAACAGAAATAAAATGGTGTTTAAAAGAAAAGACCTCAAATTTCCTATAGTAGATATTCATAAAAAAAATTTTAAGTTGTCTTTTCACAAAAGATTATGCACCATTTCTGGTTTTAAATGAGTTTTATGTAGCTGGTCTTGGAACAAAAACGGTTCTTTGGTTTATAGTGGTTGCACAGCCCTGATTTATCCATGCTTTCTCGTCTCTCTTCTCATCCCAATCTTTTTCTTTTTTTAGTATTTGTGCTTGAGCTTCCCTCTTCTTTTCTCCTTCATATATCCAAGATCCTCTTCCCCACCAAGTATGCTGAGCACATGATCCGCTATGAGGAGTGCACAGGAAATAAGTGTAGCCCTTCCTCATGTTTAAACATTAAACATGAGAAAAACGAGAAAAGCTGCAACACAACCCATTTCTTAAGCTAAGGTTAAGTTTCTACTGAATGAGTTTAACTAAAAAAGAGGCAGGATATTCATGAATGAGGGACACTTCCTCTCCCTTAATACTTTAAACTATATTATTCAACAAAACCTGACACATGACCTGAGTAAATAAAAAACCCATATGGAGTTGGAGTGTGTGCCACTTCCTTTAGTTTCCTAGATCTAACCTGTTATATTGCTGTTGTGTTTGCGCCCAAAGTGCTCTTTCAGCTGTAGCATTGAACATGTGTTAACAGGTGCTAGGGAATCCAACAGAGCATAAGTGGCCCCGAAGGTCAGAAAGATTTAGCCCAGAGTCAAAGATGAAGCTACTCAACCAATCATATGTAGAGCAGCCTCTTTATACCTCCACGGCGGCGAGGTGAAAAATGTCAAGTCCAACGTGCCGTTGGGGTCCAAGTGGCTCTGAGTGTGTAAAGGTTGAGGCCGCGCGGTGGAGCACCTCTTCACGTTTTTACTTTTGTGATGAATGCGGTCATCTCACCCTTAAAAACAAAGTAACTTTTACAACACCTAGAACAGAATTACAACTCGCTGCTAAACTCTTGACTCTTCAATGCTAAATTCATTCCCACTCCAAACTCTACGACACTAAACACAGAGTCCAAACTGAGTGCCTTTCCCCCATTCTGTGGTTTTATAGTAAATAAAACAGATTTTATTTACACACAGAGGTCAAGCAGAATGGCCTACTATGACCTTTAACAACATTTTTGGTTGAATTTCAGGCTTTAGGTAGAGTGTGAGTGAAGGATGTAAAACATTTCTTCAATTTTAAATAGAAAATCACTTGGAAATTAAATGCAGTCAGAAACTTGTGTGCAAACTTGTCAGTGTTTGATTTACACTTCTGCATGATTTAGCTCCCAAAGCACCACATTATTCTGCCTTATGGACAGAGGGAAAAATGAGCAGTGATTACCTGCTGAATGTGCAGCTCCATTTGGATAACTAAAAACGTGCGTGTGCGGGGGCGTGTGCTTGTGTAGGCGTGTGTGTGTGTGTGTGAGGGTGCCTGTCTTGAAGCTGCTAAACAGAGATAGCCTGTAGCATTGAGCACAAGACCTTAGCAAGTTCACAAGAGGGGAGCTTAGGTTTACGTTTGGGAATGTTTGCGCTTGATCCAGAAAAAAACTACAAGCAGTTCTTTTGTGCCAGAAGATTGGAATCTGAAGAAGTTGTTGAAACTTTTTTGACCTGAGATGTCACCCACCTTCATCAAATTAAACAAACGTTTGTGCTATGTCTTTCAGCAAAAATGATTGTTTGTTATGCTATCATTTTACTTTTCAGAGGTCATTAAAGGTCAACCAGCCTCCAGCATTTACCAAAGCAGTTACATTTGGTGTCTATCAACTGTAGTATGCTACAAATATTTTTGATTTTCAAGATTTATCCTGGTGACCTTTGTAAAGTTTTTATTTTTCCTTCTAAATCTTAAAAATTATAACAGCACAATTTAACTTTTGCTGTACAAACCAGGAGAAACATGGCACAGTTGATAGCATATTTTGTTTGATTTTGCAAATGTGGACTGGCTGGTTGACCTCTGGCAACATTAATATCGTTAAAATGACAGTGACACAAACAAAAATTGACAGAAATTTCATGTAATTTGAAGAAGGTGTTTGGGGACAACTTCACTCAGGTGGTTTTTTGGTCCGTTTGAAGACCCTTTGGAGGCTTTTTTTTAATTCACAGCAGTTCTTTAATGTTCCCCCTCCTTGTCCTCCTCTCTCTCTTTTCAATTTTTCGTTAGTGACGGACTTTGTCAGCCAGGAGCGAGGAGAGATGATGATGCTTTATGATCTGTTCTTCGCCTTCCTTCAGACCGGCCGCTACCGGGAAGCTCGTAAGATCATTGAGGTGAGCACACATCTCTACAGACTGATGGTGATGATCAGAGCCAGACTGCTGGGTTTGAAATGAACTTCAAAAAAGCTTTTAGTTCCAGGGTGGAAACTAGAGTTTACATCGGCCAATAAGCCTCGTGTCCAAACCCAATCCACGAGTCCAAAGTAAATCCAATGTGTTATTTTAGAAAGCAGTGTAACTTCTCCCGTTTTTAGTTTTTAACGTCTTCCAGCTCCATTTTGTTGCTTGTTACTGCACCCTACTCACTTCCTTTATTTCCTCAACATGTTAAACTGTTTGCTCCTCTATTTACACTACAGTAAGTAGATTAACGCAACTTTATATCGTGCATTCTTATTTGGCTTTCTCTGTGGACGTATTGCAGGCTCATTAAACATGCCACAGAAGCCCGACCCGACCATCAAGGAAATAATTCCAGCCAAAACCGGCTCGAGTTTCGTTTCGGGTCAGGTTCAGGCCATGAATCTAAACCCTAGTATAAATACATATCCTAGCTTTATATGTGTTTATACTAGGGTTTAAACACATATAAAGCTAGACACGTTGCACTGAAGATTGTAAAAGTTTGAAAGTCATATATCATGGCCCCAAATCTGCCATTGATGATCTATATAAGTTAAAAAACACTAATTTTACCATCTTCAGAACAGTTATGGCCAAAATGGAGTTGGCATCCTTTTGTTTTGGAATTGAGTCATCTGACCTGAATTATGACATGAATATTTATATCTTTGTCCTCTCAAGTCCTGCTATAAGCCCCCTAGATTAGTGTGAGGAAAAAGCGAGAGGCACAGCGAGCAGATAAGAAGTGATTTTTCACATGGATAAAACCAGAGGTCATGGAACGGAGAGCAGCCACACACAGAGATTGATGAACAGATGAAAAGAGGGATGAGCCTGACATTAGAGGGGAAAAAAGAAGACAAGGCCATTAACGTTGTGATCAGGATGAGAACAAAGCGGAGGAAGGCATATCTGACCTCTTGATCTCTTGTCGTGGTGCGCTCTAAAAGACGGATTTGTGCCTCTTGAGGATTCAAACCCTCTTAGATGTTATCAACATGTTGTTGCCGCAGCTCTCATTCCCCTCATGCTGGATTATGTGACTGCTATCCTGCGTCTAATATCAACTACATGCCAATGATGTGGGAGATTGTTGATGGCTAGGTGACCTAGTCGAGGACCGGAAGGCTGTGATTCGAATCCTGTTGAAATGCTGCTGAGATTAAACCCTCTGAACTGCATGTTTAGTGGAAAAACATTTTAGTTGATGTTTACTCATGGATAGATATGAAAAAGCATAATTAGCATAATTGACTAGCAATTTTCTCATTTAAAATATTCATCAATTTCAAGGGTGTTTATTTAGAAAAAAGTTTGGTGCAAAGTGTTCTGCTTATATGTTAAAACCATAAAACATTGTATATTTTTAGCCATTTTACAGTAATAGTGGGGACATGAATTGGTGACACTTTTCTGTTTGCCATCAATAACTTCTGTAGACAATATGTTGGAGTGGGAAAATTTGAAAAAGTATTAAATTTGATTTGATCACTTTCTAAATCTGGATAAATGCCTAAAGGAAAAGGAAAAACAGAGTTCCAAAACTGACAGGAAAAATGTAGAAAATTGATTGACTGTAGAATTGTCATAAAATACTACTACTTTAGTTTTTGCTTTCTAACACAGTACTTTAACAATTAGAGGCCTAGTAGCTTCTTTATAGTGTGTGCCATGTTTTTACAGAGACAAGAAGTGGTGAGTTTCTTTTTTTTTTTTGCTTTACTAAGCATTGAGGGTAACTTTAATTTGAACATGGTCACTTGCCTCGGCAATGGTGGAAAAATGTATTAAGTTTTCTGCTCAGTAGCTCCCCAAACAGGAAGCTGAGCAGCTTGGAGAGTGAAAGCGAAAGCAGGTTAGTCTACACAAGCATCTATACAGTTGAACAAAATGATATTTAATTAATTATAGAAATATGTGGGAGATTTCGCATCTTTTTTTTCCTTTTTTTTGATGCTTTAACCTGTAGCTGGCATTTCTCATTTCTTTCTAAGAAATCCAAATCAGAGGATGGATAGAAAGGCACTGGGGGTGCTGTTGTGGCATTGGGTTTTTTAAGCATCACCCCTGCTCCATCGATGCATTAGTCGAGGACTAATGCGGGCGTCACAGGTTTGATTCCCGGCCTGGTGACCCTTGCCACATGTCTTCTCTCTCTCATTAACTTACTTTCCTGTGATAGCACTTTCAAATAAAGGCCACCAAAGCCAAAGAAACCTTTAAAAAATACAAATCAGCACTGCTCCCAGTCAAAAGATGTTCAAGTTAAGAGTGGGAGTGATGCCACGCCCAATCGCCTGGGTAATGCCAGGGTAACGGGTCCAAGAGGGTAATCTCATTCATGATCCATACAGTATTTCATGACAATGGGTCAGAATGTAGATGGGCCTCTAAGTTGAGAGCTTTTTTATTTTTCACAACAGCAGCACCTCTATTACTGCAGACAAAGCTCCGATTCGGCTGTCCGTTTCCCGATTCATCCCAACATTGTAAACAAGACATATTTAAAAAACCAACAATCAATCTTTTCTGGTCGACAATTGGATGAGTGACCGCAGTCCATAAAACTGAAGGCTGAGTTCATATCATAAACCTATAATCCTAAATAATTGAATTGGGGTACTAGTATTAGTACTAGTACTAGTACTAGCATGCTAGTACTTAGCTTTACTACCATGCTTAGATTTCCTAAAGACTGAAAACATTTCCAAATCTTGCATGCTTTGTAACTGACAAAGGTTTAAAGATCAAAAAATCTGATTTCTGAGTTTCTACTTGAGCTGAAAATCATCTTATTTTGATCATAAGATGATTTCTCAGTGCATTCCTAATGTAAAAAACCCCACTAAGGTTTGCCTAATTATGTATTGGTTTTCACTTAATTTTGCCAGTGATGAATACATTAACTTATCTGTTGTGGTTAAAAACACAGTGAGTCATATCAACTCATTCTGCTATAGTTTTCATTAAAGTGGTTTTGTTTTATTGAGCGTAAAAAGGAGGGAAAGGAAGGAGAATTTCACAGTCGCCGTTTCAACTAGTGCTGCTTTGATTGCAGAACAAAGTCTCTTAATTAAAAGTTCACTTTCATCCGTTATGCTTACATTGCGATGAAGGCGACACTCAGGTGACAACAGAATCATATCTCTCACCGCTCAAATATTAACACTTACACACTCAGACGCACAAATACTTTTTTTTTTTATCCCTTTGAGAGCGTCAAGTGGCCGTCCAGTGTGGTGTCTCTCTTTAGGCTCTGTTTGGTATAATTGGCAGCTGATTAATCACAGCTAATTAAGTGTAATGATAGAGAAAGGTGGCCAATTTTGTGCTAAATGGTCACGGTTGGGTAGGGAGGGGACTGTCAGGTGGCCAGGTCCTATTATTGCTGCAGGAAGTGTGTGCATGTGTGTGATGGTCAAGGTTAGGTAGTATTGCTAAAGAGTGGTGAGCTATTATGTGTTTTTATGTTAGGGAGAGGGCTTGGATTGTGTGTGTGGGATAAGTGGTGATTAGTGCAATGGGGACATTAGGAACTGAGATGGCGAGGGTTTGTTAAGTGGAGGTAAGACGAGGTCATCTTTTGACTTTTTTTTTTTGTTTTATTTTGGAGAGAAGTTCCAATACCATGAGAGTCAAAGAAAACTATTAAAAATGCAGAAAACTGCGTCACATTTGGTCGTCCTGGGAATCTGAATTGCTTGACATTTTTTTCTCTTTTTTTCCCCTTCCTTTGATAGGGCGTTGTTTTCTTCTCCCGCTTTGGATTCTTTTGATCGGCATCTGCATATGTCGACACCGCGGTTTCTTACTTCTGAGGTTTCCGGGCCCAGATTAGGGCCTGACTGATTCAGAATCCCAAACATTTCTGTGTTTGCGTGTGTGTGTGTTCTCCGGCTGCTTTGAGCCCTCAAGACTCTTCCAAGTAAAATGAATCTCAGACAAAAAAGATGGAGCGCTTGCGCTGAGCCTTAGTCTCTAAGAAGATTAGACAGACTGAAAGAGAGAGAGAATGAGTGAGTGCTACACATTTTAATTTGTCCCTTTGGCTGCTTGGGTAAGAACATAATGCCTTTGACTGGGACGGCTAGAGGGATGGAGGGGAACGGGAGGACAAGAGATTTGGAAGACGAGGTAGAAATCTGGAAGGGATGACGACAGAGAGGGCTGCTCGTAGAAAGAGATGAAGCTCATCTTTCCTTTACGTTTCCCTCCCTCTTAAAGCGTGACGGGTGCCCATCAAAGAGGCCAGCGGGGATTGAGGGTCGTTGATCCGCTGTCAGATTAACGTCCCAGCCAGATCGTTCTGTGTTCTCTGCTCCCAGATTACCAAGAAGAGAGAGGGAGAGTGAAATTTCTCAATCCCAGTCTTATTCAGATTGTATCAAAGCCCCGCAGGGTACAGATGAAATTCTGATCGCTCTTATTCCAAGATAATAATCATGTAGGCTCTGGACATATCAGGCTAAATCGCTGCTACATGAGCCTGCAGATCAATCTATGTCAGACCTTATTGACAGCAAAAATGCTCTGCTTATCTGCGTATCATTGGTGTTTGAAAAGTAAAAACAAATCTCTGGAAAATGGAGGACGACAGATGCCAGGGACAGCATTTTAATCCCCTTTTGTTTTTTTGTTCCCCCCGCCCCCACATGCATGTTTAACTTCAGCTTTTGTCTGTTTTATTCTGTGGCATCACTTAAAATGTTCTATCTGGTACTAGGAATTCACTTAAAACTGCATAATGCTATTATTGAAATTGTGTGTTAGTTTTGGGTTGCTTCTAAACCTGGTATCCATGACTCTAAACCCTCAGCAGATCAGAGAGAAGCAACAATGGAATTTAATTCTTGCTTTTAAAAGTTATTGAAGCTGTACTTTGTGCTGTCAGTCCTTCTTGAAACAAAAGATTAAAATTAGGGCAATACGGCTTAAAAATAAGATCTCAGATTATTTTTTTTTCACATCAAATCCAATTTTAATAAATTTTTCCAATAAAAAAATCGAAATTGCAAATGGCAGAAAAAATTTCCCAAAAGTGTTTTTTTGTTTCAATCCCTCTCTGTTAGTTGGACGGCGGACTATTAGGGCCAGTCTGCAAGAATTTTTAATAATGAGAATATATTGTCATATAATTAGCAGAATAAAGACAACAAGAATGTCTTAAAATTAATAGAATAAAAGTCGTTTTAATGAGAAAACTCAAGATGGCAGCCTTGGGCATTCTGATGTCACACTGAAATATGGAAACACGATGAGTGCATTGGTTTTAAAAAAGAAAATCCTGATTTTCCAGAAATGAAATCTTCAAAAACTACAAATTCAATTAATCGATAAAATCAATCAATCGCCCAGCCCTAGTTCAAATAAATATTTATTTGTTATGCGTTTCCTGCCGTTCCTAAGTCTGTTTTTTTTATTTATGTATCCTGGAACTGTATCCTTATTGATGACGGGTTTTAAAGAGATAAAATTAAGAAGAAATATAAATAATAAAAAAATTAAGAAGAAATATAAATAATAAAAAAAACCAAAACACAATTTTGAGTAAAATACCTGAACCAAATGCTAAGTGCGACCCAATAAAACCAAAAAAAATAACCACATAAAATACGTTTTCCAAAACATCAACAAGCTGCATGTACGAGGGCACAATATTGCCATAAATCATATTGTTTTGGCTTCATTTTAATCTGCGTGTCTTGGTCCTTCATGTTACAAGTGGAAGCTGTCCAGAGGCCTGTCGGCTCATAATCCAGGCACAGCAAAAAGCTATTTTTGTAAACACATTTTCAAAACAAGTGAAAATATTAAACTATTCATTTTACCCTGAAAATACTCCTAAAGCATCCCTAAGCTTTTTCAATCTTTGTTTTGATTCTGTCTGAATCATGATTACTCTTCTTTGTTTGTTTTTTTTTTGTGTTTCTCATGTCGTTTTTTTTAAGAATTTAGAAATTTCCTGCTTATGTAGAGAGATTTGCACATTTTAGCTTCAACCTAATTGGTAAAAAGTAATTTATAAAAAGCTTAACTGCTGATGTTTTTCAACACAATGTGCAACATCCAACCGACACATGCATATTGAGTTTTGTCTTGTTTGTTTTGTTAGACCCCTGGTTTGAGGGCGAAGCCTGGACGCCTGCAGTGGTTCGGAGAGAAATGCATCGCTTCTAATCAGGTAACACACACATGAATGCATACACAACATTACATAAAGTATGGGGAAAGTCTTTTGTGCTGATTGGGTTCATGTGTTTCTTGTAGATGGGGGCCTTGGAGCAGATGGTGGAAATGACATCCAAGCTGTTTGAGTGCGACAGAGATGAGATGTACAGTTACATCCTGAAGCTCTGCAGTGAGTCTTCGTCCTTCATTTGGCCCGTTTGTGCCTTTCTGTCCGTCTCCGTTTGTGTTTTGATGGGTTTGCCCCTACCGCTCCTCTGTGTGCCCTGCTCCTTTGACCTCCCGTATCTGCCGTGCTCTCCGGCGTGCCAGGCTCTCTCCTCAGCGGGCGACTGAGTGGGATCAGTCGAGGCGCGGCGTGATTGCCGCAGGCCCGAGCCGAGCTGATAACAATTGCGATTGGAGTGCTAAAGCTGATTGTCCTTGTCCCGTTGCCCCCACTCCTCTCCACACACACGCGCGTCGTATTTAGCGTGTTTGATAAATTACAGCGTAGTTGAGGGTGAGTCAGTTGATCAGATTAGAGCCCTGATTGCCTTCTCCCAGCATGAAGCGCTATGTCACAAATTGGCCTCCGGGGAAAGAACGGGACGCGGGCCGACCGCTCGGCCTCACAGGTCGCCGTGTCACGCACTTAACCGATAAATAAACCTTTCACTGATTGGGTTCTGGTTGTTTTCAGAGGAAACCAACGACTGGCAGAAGGCAGAAGCCACATGGACCAAGATGCAGGAAGAGAACGTGATTCCCAGGGAGAGTACCCTGCGTTTGCTGGCGGACATCCTGAAGAGTAACCACCAGGAGGTGCCCTTCGAGGTGCCTGAGGTAAAACTCCAGGCTCAAATGGTTCTAAAATGTCTTGTTAGACACAGTTAGATAATCCATCCAATATATGGTCTTTACATATCCGTATTTATATTCTGACCACTTTAGAAATCTGCTATGAGTCCTGCATCCGTTCTGTACCATCTGTCTATCTGATCTCCATCACTCCCCAAAATAACTGTTTCACCCAAGAACTCCTTGGTGTTTAAGATACAAACCATTAAAATTAAAATCTACTTATTAAAAAAAGAGAGCTCTCAATTATTTATCACTCTTGTATTAATGTTGAAATTTGTTTCCCTGAAGGAAATATTTGCTGCAGTGGCAAACAATTAAATTTAAATTAATCAAAATAACAGACTTAAAATGCCTTAAATTCACTTTAAGAAGTTGGCCTTTATGTAAATCACATTGTCTTGACAGAACTATTTAATCTCGTATTTTATATTGGGGTTGTTTTTTTTCTCGTGGGATTTTTCTGTCAGGTAAATGTTTCAGTCCCACTCAAACTTGAGGCGGTCCTAATATATCCCTGCTAGCTAGCTAGCTAGCCAGCTAGCTTTTTGATTCTATCATTGGTAAGTCTAAATTTATCGCCATTTGGCTGAACAAAGTTGTGGAGATATAGATAATTGTTCATTCATAATGGTATTAAAAAGTTTTACATTTGAGTTGGTGAAACCCTGAATAAGCAAAAATGTTAAAAGTAGCTGCATTAAGATGGAAAATCTAAATGTCTTCAATATATCCTAATATTTTCAAACTGATGATACTACAAGTTTGTCTTTTATTTTTTAATAAAGCTAACTGAATAGATTATCCAGAGAGGAAGTTGACCCTGGCCTCTAATTGTTGAAGCTGCCAAAAAATAAATAATCCTCCAACTCTTATCAGCTGTTCTCCAAACCGCCTCCCACTTTGCTCCACTTTGAGCTTCTGTTCATTACATGCAGAGCAAACAGGATTGAAGCTCTGATCTGATGTGTAGTCAATCAGACGAGCTGGCTGGTGAGAGGAATTACAGATTGATCTGTCTGTAAATCTGTAATGCCCGACTAATTTAGCCCGCAGCTAAATGCCGCCATATGGCTGCGGCTCGATGCTCAGCTGGACTGAAATTAAGAGAGAAACTGAATTTTAATTTGGAGTTAAAAGAAGCTGGACTGTTGCTTTAAAATTTGCTGCTGCTGCTTTATTCCTCCTCAGATTTGTGGGGGTTTTTTTTCCCCCCTATCTTCGCTTTGCATACTCCAGCAGCAGTAAAGTGTGATGAGACAGGAAGTGATTGCTGTTGCCTGAAGCGATGAACTTTGCGACCCCCGGGCCTCTTCGGTTCACACTTCCCGCTCCGACACACAAACTCTCTAACGCACACGCTCTTCTTTTGCCCTTGGGGTGCCAGACCTAATTTGCCCCCAGCCAATACAGCTTAACCCCCTCCCCTCGCAGCGGCACGGGTGAGCGAGCATCAGGGGACCCCGGCCGGCGCTGCCGCGCTGCTATGTACACACGCACACGGCCGTTTGGCGGTGTTCTCAGGACGGCCGTAGCTGTGTTTTGACGGAAACTTCACTCTCTATTTTAGCTCTTTGATCCCGTGTGTTTCATTTGCAGACGTGGTACGAACAAGCCGCCTCCCCCACACAGCAGGTCGAGTCACAGCCGCCCCCTCTGGAAGCTGAAAGGAGTGATCGTTACCAGAACCGTCTGCTGACGCTCTGTAAGAAGGGCAAAGCCAAAGGTAAGCAGCAGGAGGTTGGAGTGATGTAGTTGCATGACATAGAAAACACGAGATGTCACATTTAAAATTGGTAAAACGCACCAGATATTTAATTACTAGGTAATAACTTTTCCCCAAAACTTCCACTTGGCTCCTTCTCAAAGTTTCTTCTTGTGCACAAGTCATATTTTGTAGCAACATGTCAGAGACATACATTTCTGACATGGTTCTTGATTAGTGGACAAATTTACAGATTTCTATTAAGAAAGAACTAAACAACTACATTTAAGGCATTTAAACTGCAAAAACACAAAATCTTCTGCAGTATTTATAATCTAGTTTCTATTGTGGATATCTTAGTACACTTGTAGTAAGACAAAACTAACTTACAAGTAAATTCTTAGCAAGAAATGGGAGCTTGTTTTAAGTCAGTAATTCCATAATATCCTGTCGGTGGAACAAGTACTTTTTCATCAATGTTAAGTAATTATTGACTTAAAACAAGCTCTTATGTCTTGCTGGAAAGTTATTTTTAAGATATTTTTGTCTTACTTCAAGTGTACTGAGATATTTGGACTGGAAACTAAACAAAAATACTCTTTAAGATTTTTGTAAGGTTTTCATACACCTTAGTTTTTGGGGGGTGGGTGGTTCTTAAAGAATATTTTGAAATTCTCCCTTTATTGAATGTTTTTTTTATTTTATTTTCTATTGCAGAAGCATTGGGTGTTGTGAAGGAGGTGGATGAAAGGGGCGTGGTCCTCGGCGGTCTTTCATACGACCACGTGATCCGAGCTCTGCTGGCGCAGGGGCACATCGAGGACGCCATGGTGGTCAAGCAACTGTAGGTGTCCCAGCCACTGATCCTGTAACTCATTTCAGGTGTAGTCAAAGAAACACAAACGCAGATGGTGAGGAATTAATTTTCGGACCAAAGAACTACTGGTGATGTTCTGCGGTACATGACGAGGGCTGCACAGAATTAGCAAAACTTCAGCTGGTATTTTGTTGTTAAATAATTTCCAAACTTTCCCTCTTTTCTTTCTTGTCCATCATCATCACAATGAGTCTTCTAACTTCTCTTGATTCCTTAAGTGACGCTCTGAGCAATGAGGTGTTGGGCATTGTGTGGCTCAGTTGGTAGAGAATATGCACTGAGGTTTTAGTCCTCGACACCTAACAGGGTGTCTGCACACTCTTAGAAAGTCTTAAATACATGTTTCTAAAATTGAGGCCTTAAAATGTCTTCATTAAACAAAATGTACGTTGGCCTTAAATATGGTAATAACAGGTCTTATATTTTGTCATGACAGGGCTATTTGATTTCATACATTCTCCTATATGTTGTTTATTCATTCTCTCAGGACTTTTTATTAGGCAAAAGTTTGAGTCAGATAGACATCTTTATTACTTGATATGAGGCTACTGGTAACTAGCTGCTAATTTACTCTTGCTAGCCAGCTAGTTTTTCTACTTGTCATTAGTGATGGGCTCGACAGACGGGGAGAAACAAAACAGAGTGTCAGGCAAACAGTACCCAACCCAGGACACCACAGCGGCAAAAGTTTAATTTTCTTTTGTCGTATTATGAGCGCAAATTTTCACATGAACTTGGCTGGAGGAGGGCAAGCGATTGTTGCCTCATCGTGCAACTTCGACAGGAAATGACTGGAGAGGGAGCAGCGTTGTCTCCCATGTGTCGAACCCTGGACTTATCACAATACTTTGCTGTACTATTATAATGATGGTAATAAAAAAAAGTAACAGTCACTGAACAAACAGTGGAGAAAATAGTAAAACAATCCCAAAAATACGGGCAATGTTTTGGGTTTTAGACATCATAAATTGGAATTTGTTGACGATAAATCGAAATTCTTATAGTGACAAGAAATTTATCGCAATAAATGATAAACAATACGATAAATGCCCACCCTGAATTGGCAGTTGGTGGGACGACGTTCATTTTCACCACTGGCTCACTAATGTTGCCAACCCACACAAGGTTAGGTGCATTCTGTGCAACAAAAAACCCCAACTTTTAAGCTTGGCACCATGGAGGTGAAGGCTGTGGAGAGGCATATGACACAGCGGCTGCTAAGAGCCACAAAGAGACCCCAGAAATTTCACTATTTTTGCCATGCTTAGTTGCATAAGAGCAACAACTCATAATCATACCCTATATTTATAAATTTTTCTGTCTTAAATTTCATTAAAAGTCTTAAAAAATCTTACATTTGACTTGCTGAAAAACTGCCGAAACCAAGCTGAAGCAACCAAAGTTTGAAAGGCCTTCGGAAAATCTGTGATCAGAAAAATAATATTACCAGAAAGTTGTTGAGGTTTAAAATGTTTTGCTCGACTATTTGAGTAAATATTCCCCTCTCTTTAAGGACAGATGGCTCATCTCTGTGTTGTGCCTCTGAAAACAGAATAACACCAAACCGAACATGCACCGTATTTAATTCTCTGCTCCTTTCTTGCTCATCCTCCGCCGGTGGCCGCTGAGGACACATGATGTTCAAACCGCTGCTCCTCAGCAGACACGAGGATTATACGCGGATTGTCTGTTAACGCACTCAATACTGCTGGAAACGGACAATAGTTCGCTCTAAGCCGGAGGATACAGAAACACTTGGATGTCCAGATTATTTTCTGGGGAGGGTTTTCTGAGAAGCTCCATCCTGGAACGTCAAATCTTCTTCCAATTAGAGATGTATCATGTGTTGCGCTGTTACTGTGCGGAGAGGCGGGGTCATATCAGGGCTCCACGGCTGAAGACAAACGGACAAAAAGATCCGAGCTTAAAGCAGAGCAGATCTCCTGTTTGGACGTTTTTTGGGGGTAATCTCCCTGCATTTCCTTTATCTCCTGGTCTCCCCTTTCAGCGCTTTCTTTCCGCAGAAGAAAACACAGAAGCAAAGGAGATAATCACGTAATGACACACACCGAGAGGGGAGCCGCGGTGACTAAATTGGTACAGAAAGAGGAAAAGAGAAGAAAAAAAAACATGTAAAAACATCCATTACACTATCAGCCTCTTCCCCACTCTGTTTTCTCAGCTCTCTACGTGATTCGGTCTCTTTTATTACAAATATAATCATATCAATTTTCGAGCCGCGTTTCTACGAGCACGAGGAAACATGAGTGATAACCCATCTCCAGCCTCTGCTTGAATTGGTTTATGGCATCCCCGCCTGGATAAAAGCAGAGTTTATCTGCGCTCTTAATGAGAAGTGAAATGAGCTGAGAGGAGAGTCGAGGGAAAGATGGAAATGTGTATATAAATAAAAACAGAGGCTAAATGGGAAAGGTGGAGTGAATGATGGCTAGATTTAATCATGTGTGAGGATAATGAAGACGCTACAGGCTTTAATTCAGATTGTGTGTGTGTGTGTGTGTTTTAGGGTAATCTGTGTAGAATTGAGCAGTTGGATCCTTATGGTGAGATTAAGGGATTGAGAGATAGAGGAAGAAGCAAGAAAGGAATTCATTGGCTAAAAGGCAGGAGAAGGTGAGAGTGAAGGTGGGTGTGTGTGTGTGTGTGTTGGAGGAAGGTGAGACACGAACACCCTCAAGAGATTTTTTTTCCTTCTCCCGCTCGATAAGAATAATTCTGCCCCCTCTCCGGTCCGCTCGGCTCGTCCCCCCCCCGGCAATCAGTCAGCGACCCTGTTACCGCTCCAATCTTCGGCTTGACCCCGCCGCAGCAGCTGCCGGATGCCGCTTGGCCTGGTGTCGCCGTGGCGATAAGGATTGCCAGCCTGATGCTCATTTGAGCGCGAGGATTAATCTGGTTGTGGGGCTATAATGATAAATAAATTTAAAAAAAGAAGCAGGAGGCAAGTTTGATTGAGGTTTTAGTGGCTGACAAAAAAAAAACAAAAAACGAAAGAAAGGAAGAGGTGCCTCTCCTTAGAAACGGACGGAGAGGAAGATAGCTATAATTCATTTTATTAAATGTGGGTCAAACTCGAGGCCCACTGGCCAAATCCGGCCCGCCAGAAGTTTTCATGTTACCCTCTAGACTCTAAAAATGAAAACCTTAAAGATTACAGCTGTCTGTAAATATTTTATCAATCAAATCAGCAGTTTTGTCTGTATAATACCAGATTACACTAATATGAAAACATATTTAATATTATTTGAATTCAAAAGAAACTAATTCAGACTAACTAATACAGAGGCAGCTATTTATGAATATTGTTGATGTATTGTTTTATCAATGCTTTCTGCCACAACTGGCCCTTTAAAGACATTGTTGATGTGGATGTGTGCCGTTTGACACTCCTGTGGGGCGTAATATTGTGGTGAAACTTTTAAAATAAGATAATTTAAAAAAAATCTAATCTAATCTCTCTCATGGTGGCAGCATGTTTGAATAGCTCTGTTTTGTTTTTTGATTTCTTTTTCTAGACGTTTGCTCATCATTGTTCTAGTGGTTGCATTTTTGGACAATTATTCCCTCTGGCTTTGAATGCTGTGCAGATTTTTGCTCCTACTGTTATGAAGCATAACCGTGGCAACAAGGTATTGCCGGAAATCGATCGGTTACCAGGCCAAGACAGTCATGAGACTGTCATACCACAACAGTCTTCAGTCAGAGGCCTTTTCAGATTCATTGTAAGACTGACTGTTACAGACACTTATCCCCTCTGCGATAAATAAAGCATTTTTATGTTTAATGTAATCTGGAGTCTGTACTTTGCTCACTGTGGTTTAGGAAATTGCTCTGAAGTGCACCTGAACATCATTTTTAGGTCTGGACTTTGACTGAGCCATTCTAAACACAGGAATATGCTTTAATCTGAATCATCTCATTGTGGCTGAGATTAAAATTGCACACAGGCCGACCTTTTTCACAAATGTTGGTGCCTTCTGAAAGCAATAGGTTGCATTAAATTTTAGTAAGGGGTATCAGAGGTGCCTGAGTGAAAATGCATGAAAAACTTGAAAACCATACATTTTCTTTTCTCTTACCAACTATTCTCTGCTTTATAATGCTTTGTGCATTAAGGGTTGAGGCTTTCATGTGGAATTTTTTTTTTTTTTTTTAAGTTATGAATACTTTCGTGAAGATCTGTATAAACCAGTTCTTAAGGATCTTCCTATTTATGATGACATCATTCAAGTCTTTGATGTGTGTGTTAGATTGGGGTCACAGCAGGCGCCGTATGAGAGGTTCAGACTTTCCACCAATCAGATTTGTCCCTGTTGTCTTAAGATCGTGTGTTTATCCCCTCTGTCCCGTTTTTTTTCTGATGCCTCACAATGACGCACAATCTAAAGCCTAAGACGACACGTATATAGTTCACCCATCGCAGAATTTGACAAAGATTTGACCCTAATGAAACACTGCACTATCAGGTTTTAGAGCTGAAAATAATGGACTTCCTTGTAGAGTCAGTCAAACATGGATCAAAATGTACATGATCTAATATCAAGGAAAAAAAAAAAAGATGAGTCCTTTTCATTTTCATAGGTACAACTCGCCCTTCGCGGGATTAAATGATTCAGAAATGAAAACCCGTGGCCACTCTGGCGGCTTCCGGCACGCTACATGCGCAGAAACGCGTTGCGGACTTGCCTTTGTTTTAATTTACATCACTTGTAAAGATGATCTGATGGCGAAGTGGCGGATTTTCTCCACGCTGAAACACGGAAAGAAAAATTGCTACACGGCTTTGTGTTTTTGATTCGATTTGCCAAATGAAACACCTGAAGAAAAACAAAAACTGTGTAGCGATGTGAGATATTGATGCAGGAATTGTCTGCAGGTAATCCGAACATGAAAGATTTCTACACAGGGATTACCTGCTGAGCCAACAAACACCCAATCCAGTCGCAATCAATAACCGTTATTCCTGTCCCACAGCATTTATCACACTTATTGGCTGCCATGCTGAAGATAATAGCTTACCTTTTGTTGTAGTAATATAACCTCACACTGAAACAATTTGAGCAATCTGACCTGTGAGCGCATTTATTCAGCAAAGAGAAAAACATCTCCGGTTGCTAATAGAATAGCACTTAAAGCAACTCTTTTGAGGTTGCTGGCATAGATTTTATTTAAACATGTTTTAGTACTCTGAAGCGTTCATGAAGATTTTCATTCTAACAAGATTCCTAAAGCTTGTGGGAGAGAGACAGGCCCGCAGCGTCACAGATCCTCCATCATACTTAATTAAAGGGGAAGAGGTTCTTTCTTACATTAAGATCCACTTTCACCGGTTGTTCTTTCTTTACTCTTCGCCATCTTCTCTTTGTTGTCCTTCCTTGCTTTTTCTTCCCTTCCTTCCTTTTTCTTAGCTTAATTTAAAGTGTCCTCCATTCTTTACTTCCTTTGTTCCTCATTCTTCCTTGTATCCTTTCTCCCTTCCTTCCACATTTTGCCTTTTTTTGTTCCCTTAGTTCTCCTTCCTTCCTTCTATCCTTTCTTATATCCTTCTTTCCATGTTTCCTTGTAATTTTCAAATTTAAACCTTGTCCACTGTAGAAACATCTGCTTCCCAGTCACTGTGAACTTTAATCATTTATGTTTTGTTTTTTTAAATTAACATAAAGGAAAGTGGATGCTGGAAAGCTTAGCCAGAGAAGATGTTTTTATGTGAATAAATGTGCAGGAGCCCTGTACTTATTTCTAACGGACATGTCTAAGTGTGGAAAAATCCATCAAACACATTAATTTAAGAAACAAATCTGTGTTTTGTCTTCAGGGCTCAGTCTCATCTGCCGGGCTTCAAGCTGAGTGAGATTGCCAACAACTTGCTCATCATCTCATACAGCAAAAGAGGCCAGCCCAGAGGTAAGGAAGGTCTTTATGCTAGGTGCAGAAGTGTTTCGCACACACGCATATCATGTTTCCTCTACCTTTCTGTGGTTGTTTGCAGAGGCTCTGGAGAAGCTGAAGTCCATGCTTCAGCTGGATCACCTGCCCTCACACCTGGCCATCACCAGACTGGTTCAGGCCCTCGGTAACCAAGGCGACATGGCAGGAATTCAGGAAGTGGAATCTGTAGTCAAGACCCTCGGCACGAACGTCAACCTGTCCAGCATGGTGTTCGTCAATAACACAGCTCTGGCGCACATCGCAAAGTAAGGCTTTGGAGTCATTTCTTGTTTCGCCCAATTTTGTTTACATTTTAACCAACGTCTTTGGTGGCGGTTTGTCCCGTAGGACTAACTCCAGCGTAGTGAGTCACATTTAGTCCAGAAATGTACCAAGCATGAGGATGGATTTCCAACATCATTAGTGTGAATGGCAGTAATTTTGAACTTTTAATTGTTGGACAATCCTTTTTTTCTTGGTGGTACAACTTGTATGATTTGTCTTCTAGTAAGACTTTGGGGCTCAATCTTCTTTGTTAGACTATAAAACTTTTCTCCAGGCCTGTGAACAGCTGTGAGTTTCTGTGAGAGCGTCTCTCTCCTTTCTTGGCCGGTACTCTCTCACAGTCCTCCGTATTTTTGTTGAACACATTTCACTGTAGACTCTGACATTAGTGCCTTCGGGACGCTTCAGGTTATGATGATCCTTCTGGATTGTTCTCTGCTGTCTTCGCCAGATTCTTTTCAGTCCATCAAGTCAGATATTTAAAACGTGGACATAATTGGACATGATCCCCAACAACTCATCAATATAGTTTAGGTTTCATAATGTAGGCCCATTTTAAGCTTCTAGATTTGAAAATGTGTGAAATATGCTTAAAAGTCATGTTTGTTTATCTTCTTGAGTGGATTGTAGTTTGTAAAATGTGAAAAGATCTTTTTGTTTATGTTGTGTAAATAAAATTTTAGAAGTCAGATCTACAACAAAACATAACATAAACTCTGCCTTTTCCGCCTAGAAGATTAATCAAATATCCTGCTAGATTTACTCAGGAAGCTTGTTGATGGCTACAAAAAGCTAACAGACATTTAACCACTGATCAGCACAGTTGCATGTTCATGTCTGAGCCAGTATATATAATTTTGGCCCTTCTTGAATTGGAGAAGATCTGCATTTCATTCAATCTTAAGCGCCCAGTACTTGTTAGTTTGCATTTTCAATTCCTCTTTGGACAATCTCCACCCCAAATTAATGGAACAATGAGTGAACGTAAACTCTGAATGACTGTGAGACCAACTGAGCGAATACAATTTCAACTCAGTCCTTCCTTTGTTTAAACAAACATAATAATTTAATAGCGCAGCGGCAGTGTGAGAGGATTGAGGATGACACACTCTTACAGTAAAAGCTTGCAGGGAGAGCGAGGCGTCGAGGACAAAAAGGAAACACAAGCATAATGGCTTTATTCATGGGCCCGTCCTCCTCTGCTGCGTCTCAAACAAAAGAGAACAAAATAATAAAACGCGCTGCACATCAAAGTTTTATCGTGCCACATGTCGCATTAGCGCGCGCGCTCCCCCCTCCCGGCCGCCGGTGCCAACTCGGAGGGATAACAGGAAGTGCAAAAAGGCGCAGTGATGTTACGCCCGGTTGGACATCGCAGTGCCGGCCTGTCAGCTTGAACCCTGACCCCTGCGAGCGGCGGCTCTGAGCGCCAGTGACACGCGCTCCGCCGCCGCATCTGAGTGGAGCTGACTGGTTAAGAGCCGCAGCGGAGAACCAGGCCGGTCCGGGAAGCCTGGTGCCACATTTAGAGGGGGCCCCTCGCTGAATTATTCAGACGGTCCCAGTCGCAACAATCAGCGCAGATATGTTTCCATGTTTCTACACACACACACACCGTTGGTTAAATATTCATCACAGCTGGCGAGGGGCAGGCAGAGCGCGGGCAGCGTAAAGTGTTTGAGCTCAGGTTGCCAGATTGAGTTGGATTAGATTTGTTGTGTTTTGGTTGTGGCAACCTCAGCATAAAAAAAACTAAGCAATAAAAATCACAGGAATGTCTGAGGAATTAGTCCCAAAGGGAAGGCAAAATGGGCACAGCAGGAAGTTTACGTTCATGTTTTAAGTCCAAAATAAGCAATATGGAGCACCTTTATTGTCTTTGTTGTTTTATTTAAAAAAATATCCAGTCATGTTAAACATTTTGTTTATAGAAAAACATTTAGCATCTCTTAACTAGTCCACTGATGTTCTTTCTAAAAGTTGAGACACAAACTGGTTGGTGTGAAATAGTTTATGCTTAGTTGTTTATTTTATAGCGAATTGACTTTTGAGAGAAGGATAGACCACAAACATTTCATTCAAAACTATGAAAATGTGACATGTTCATTTAAAAATATAAACAAATTGAATAATAGATCAAATTAAACATAGACAACAAATGACCAAAATATGTCCATAATAAAAGTTTTAAGATATTTCTCCATAGCAGTGACAGCTATTTCAGTTACCAAGAGCAAAAAAGAAAAATGCATACAGTTTCTATACAAAACATATATTATCTTAAACAGGAAAAATGTGGTGATATTATGTTTGATCTATTTTTATGTCAGATGTTTATGAAAATTAACTCTTTTCATCTAAATGTATTCACTTACCCATCTGGACCATTTGATTCATGTGTGCCAATCACCTCAATGACTTCAGGTGTGTAAAATCCAGCAGCTGGCCAATCAGAATGCTTCTACAAACGCTTGTGAAAGACTGGGTTGCTCAGTGAAGTCTATCGTTTTAGCAATGGTAGAATAAGTAATAAAAGTATATCTGATTTATGCTGATATCGTATTGGGTCAACATCGGTATCGGCCAACGCTCAAAGCTGCGGTATTGGTATTGTATCGGGAGTGAAACCACCTCACATCTGTCAGCTGCTTTGAAGGAGCGTCCCATTTCTTTGAGCACTTTAAACGCTACCTAAATTGAGTCCCAGGGGATTGGGGTAAGTCTAAATGTAGGGAATGGGATTCAGCCTAAATCTCGTCTAAATTGAAGGGATTACGAGATTAACCCAATTTATGCATGAAAGCGTATGGTCATGACCTTTATCTGTTTATCTGAACGCGACCAGGTTCATCAAATGTCAAAGTTGTTTATTGATGCATTTAAAGGCTGAAAATCTTGAGTTTTTAATCTCTGATGCATTAATTAAACAGGAAAAATGAGTTTTCTCAGTATTTCACCTGCAAATAAACTGTTGGTGCTGATTGAGTGAACAGCACTTGATTTCAATCGTAATTTTCAGATTTTTATTTTTTTGATATTTCACTTTATGCTGATCAATTAATTAAATTTAACGGAGGCAAAGCTCTTAAACTCAACAGATTTATGGTTTTTGTTTCAACACATATCTTAGACTGAGGAACTAAAGATTAAAGCAGGCTAGAACTGTCATCTTTATCCAACCCAAACAGCCTGTTGATGTAAATTGAGAGTTTTAGTAAAACAGTGAGTGAAGTTACCTCCTTATTTCTCTGCAGAGGTGATGTGGAGTCGGCCATCGAGTTGCTCGAAGGAATCTACATGAGTCCAGACAGCTCCAACCCCAGCATGTCCTTCGTCTTCAGGAAGGTGCTGGAGTCTGGGAACGATAAAGCTCTGGACAAACGTAAGGAGCTGCAGTAACAGAAGCGTGAGCAGTTCCTTTCCAAACAGATCTACGTTGAAATAAAACCACGTTCTGCGTGTTTTTGTGCTGCTGCAGTGAGCGCGATGGCAGAGCGGCTGGCCAACCACTTCGCCTGCTACAGACCAGTTTCAGATCTCTTCCTGCTGCTGCTGGATATGGACAAAGTGGAAGATGCCAAATTCCTTCTGGCTGTGAGTTTCGCTGTGTAAAACAGAGCCAAGACGTTTGAGCGCGTTTCAGCATAATTTAGATTCCCCCCCCCCGAATGACGTCTGAATTTGAATTTTCATATTTATTTTTCTCACTTGTCAGAGGTTGTAGCTAATCTACAGTGTCAGTGGATGTGTGTGTGACATACTCAGATAGAGCTGCAACTGAGATAATAACAGGATATTATTTAGCTTTCATAGAAATCAGAACTGCTCCTCTGCTGCCCTTTACTGAAGGTCCTGTACACAGTTTAAACATAATATGAGCGAAACATATGCTTTCTGCTCAGATTGTGTTTCTTATCATGCATTCATTTATTAATCTCCATTTTGTCTTTGTGTAAAGTGGAGATAGGCCGCTTTGGAAAAAAGGAAGACATTTTTAAAGAGGATAAACCATAGGCTGCTTGTGAATTAATGTGAAATATTTACCCAAAAACCTCCTCAAAGGCGAGGAAAAATCATCCGGTGTCACGTTATTCCACTTTAATTCCCGGTTTCAGATGGTCAGCGTAGATACTGTTTGTTTCCTGTTTGAATCAGATAGCGTTTTTTTTATTTTTTATTTTTTAGAATCTGCAAGCCCTGTCCTCCATTTGACCGCCCTGTTTATGGATACGTTTAAATTATGACATCAAATAGATGAAAAGATCACCGAGTTGTTATTTGTCCTGATTCACATTTCTGTGAGGAAAACCTTTGCCCACTTTCCCCCCACTGACACCAGTGGTCTTAAATTGGTCCATTTTACTTATTTACCACAGCTGTCACCACATTAACAGCTCAGTGACTTCTCGCTGTAGTCGGGGACATGAAGATATATGAATATACAGCACCTATATGGATGAAAGGTTGGAGGGAAAGGAACAGTTGTCATGGAGACTAGTGTTTATTTCCTCTGGTCTACCCCAGAAATAAACAACAAACCCAACAAATATTGTTTACTGCTGTCCTACAGAGTAAATTAACAGCATTTTCTTCCAGCATTTTATTGTAATATGGAGTTAAACAGTTAATCTAGTGTCAGACTGGTCAGCGTTTGGAAAATTGGGTCAATAACGTCTCATTTTCACAATATAAAGAAAATTAAAGAGGAAAACACAGAAATCAGACATGTCTGTTCCTCACGCCTCACTGAGAAATGATCCTCTTCAATCTTTAAACAGGGATGTTTGACTAACATGTTAATGAATTAATACCAGCTAAGGTTGTGTGACTTTAAAATCAATCAAGTTTATTTGTATCGCACATTTCAGCAAAAATGTAGTTCAAAGTGCTTTAAATTATAAAAGCACAAAAGTAGAACAACATACAGTCGACAATTGAGAAAAGCAGTGACAAGTGCCACCATGAAAATCACCTGTATATGTTGATGATTTTGTTCTATTTATTATGATTAAAAGGATCATTTTCAATGTGGAAAAAATGGAAGTTTGGAGTGTAAAGATGAGCGACCTTTGGGTTGGGTTCAGGTTTATGGGCTGAACCCAACCCAAAGTTTGGCCGGGTCAGACCAAAACGATTTACTTGATGGTCGGGTACGGTCTGGCTCGGGTTTTTGTGGTGCGTTTAATAAACTTACAGAGAAAACTCAGTGAGAATCCACAACATAAATATCCACTAAGCTAATTATTGTAGTCTAAATAGAGGTAGCTTAAGCTTGTTCTGGAAAGAAAGTCTAGCTTTTTTATTTTTATTTTTTAACAACTTAAAGTTTTCTTTTCCCCTTTGATCATCTTAGTGCTCTAATATTTTTAATACCTGTAAAAACATCCTGGTATTTTCCTGGCACCTTCCTTAAAGCTAAGTAGCCCTACCTGAGGTTGTTCACTCTTGACTTAGAACATTTATACCAACTACTAATAGCTTAAACTATGGGCCGGAAATATTACATATTTAACGCATATATTTTCATCTCTATATGTCAGTATTTCCAGTTAAATTAGTTATTTTCTGGGTAAAATGAGGAAAATCTACACCTGGCTCTTTTTAGTGTGGCGCCAACACTCCAATGTGAGCTACCCGTGAGTCAGCAGTAGCTTTTGATAAGTTTTTGTTGTAAATATTAAGTGACGGACCATCTGTGGATGTTAACATTTCAGTTTGCATTTAAGTTACTGATTAAAACATGAACTTCGTGTTTCCGGGACAAACCGCCCTGTAAAGACTGATGTAGAACACATCCTCCGGCTCGTGTCTGCAGTTAAAGTTTGAGTTTAAACTTTGCCGTCGAGACCCGAAATAAGCCTGTGCGCCGCATTTTGCCTTCCTGCCCCCTCCCCACTCTCCGCCTTCCCTTATTCTCCAAGCCGCTCCTCCCGGGTCACTGGAGGGTAGCCGCTCAATTCCTCCATCCCATCTCAAGTGAAGCAGGAGCAAAACTCCGAAAAGCTTTTAAGTAGGCGAGCGGCCCGTAATGACGCCGAGGCTATCAGGAGAGAAGGAGGTGAGGTCGGTGGGGGATGGAGTCGGTCATTAGGCGGCGACGCGGCGCTTAACGAACCCGTCTGCGGCGGCTCGCGCGCCTGCATGTGCTGGAATGGGTCGTTTAGCAGGAGGAAGGGAGGATTCCCAGGATACACCGGGCTTTTAGGCAGCATGTGAGCGGAGCGGGGTCCGTTCTGTTAAAGAGTCGCTGCTGAGAGAGAAAGTAAGAGAGAGAGACGTGACAAGGGAGAGAAAAAATGACTGGAGGGGAGGGAGAGGCAGAAGCAATGTGTTCAGATGCAGTCTTGGTCTAATTGCCTGATTGTACCAAAGCTGTTCTGCCACTTTAGTGACTCCTGAAGACTGTTGCTGGGTGTGTGTGTGTGTTGGTGTGTGCTGTGCTGCTAAAAGCCTTGCAGGCCACTCGCTTTTAATTCTGTACGAATCGGAGGAGTGAAACGCGTTAGTTTACGACTGGCTTGTAATCAGACCTCTCCTACGCTCAGCTGGCGATGTTAATGCATCTCCTCCTAACACATTAAAGACTGAAGGACTCAAACATCCAACTCTCCGTTGTCCTACCTTATGAGGCATGTTTTTAGCTTCAGACTGTTATAAGTATGTAATATGTGAGCTGTGCGACGCTAAAGGGGACCTGTTATGGATGTGCATTTTAATACTTCCATTTGGTTCTCTACTGATTCTAAAAACGACACAAGCGCTTTAAAGAAGAAATATAAGTACATGTTGTTTGGTGTCTGGAAAATGAGCAGTTTCAGAACTCACATGCCGTTACCTAGCAACCCTAGTGGAGCTCCAGCACGTTTGGTCTGCTGGTTTTACCACTGTATGCACAATGGCTGCTGGAAAAGACAAGAGTTTTGTTGTTGACTTACAATCCAGAAACCATTTACAGTGAACCCTCGTTTTTCGCGGGGGTGGCGTTCCGAAAGAACCCATGATAGGCGAAATCCGTGAAGTAGGTTTTTTTTACGGATTCTGTGTTTGTAATGATGTAAAGCACTTTGAAATGCCTTGCTGCTGAAATGTGCTATACAAATAAAATTTGATTGATTGATTGATTTACAATTATTATACAACATAATTAAATACTCTACATTGAATCCAAAGAACAAAATCTGTTTTCAGGCCCAAGCATTTTTTTAAACAAATATAACGCATTCTTACAAATAACTACAGTAAAATAATCATTTTAATCATCAATACGAAGTACAGTGGGACAAATTGTGACTCGCGTATTTCACTGCTCCTCTGACTGTGACGCTGCGGCCTGACTCCTCTCTCTAGTGCCTTTTTCTTCTGAAGCCTGTGGTGCAGGTGTGATTTTTTGAGAGAAGAACATAGTTATCGGTAGTTGTTGTCGCTCTTCTTTTTTCCGGGCAAAAATATTTGCCAAAATTTGCCAAGCTGCATTACGTATATTTAAATATCGTAACGTTATTGGGGTTCACTGTACTGCAATCTTGTTGGTTGTGGAGGAGGTTCCACTTCTGCTTTTCAATTATGTATGGCTGTATAATTCCGCATCTGTTTACAGCCATTTTCATGTGCGAGTGTAAACGTTGAGTTGGAGGGAGGCAGGGGGGGGGGCATGGCCAGCAGCAGCTTATTTGGATTTAAAATGACAGGAGACCCTAAAACATCCCATTCAGAAAGGAGCTTAAAAATGGCAGAACTGAGCAGCCCGAAATCTCATTAGCTAAGAATGATTTAGTGCAAAAAATGTAATGAACATGTTTTGCGTAGTCCATTGACCTGTTCAAGGAAACATAATAGATCACCGTTAAGTATTATACATGTTTGGTAACAGACTTTGTTGCCGTATGGGAGAAACACACTACAAGATTTCCAACTTGGGACTTCTGTATGTAAACACAGAAGAAGAAAAAAAACTCTGATTACTTAAATAGATTTTTAAACACTACAATTTTCAATGCAATAAATGAAGTGAAATTAATGTGTTAAAGTCTCACGCCTGATCTGAAATCTCTCAGAATAGTCTTACTTGTGTTTTACACTTTCGTTGTTTTTATTTGCCTCTCTTACAGCTTTTGATCATTACTTTTATAATAGTTGCCTAAATACGTTGAAGTAGTTTTTTTCCCCCCCTAAACAAATTCCCACTGAAGCTTAAAGAGGTCAAGATTGCTACGATGAAGTACGCTAAATCGCTTTCTCTCATTAGCTTTTTACTTTCAAGTTTTAAAGCTGAGCAGGAGACAATCCTGGGATGAACAGCCCGTCATGATCCCACATTTCCAATTAGTTTGAAATGGCTTTAAATCGAACTAAGTGGTGATAATGACGCTTTCTGATGAGAACATGTACATTCACAAAGAAACGAGGAGTTACCAGAGCCGTCGTTATCCTTTAACCTGAGCGTTACCATCAGTGCTGGTATGAATATGCAGGAGTGCATCAGAGTTTACGCTCTGAATCAAAGTGAAGATCACAGACTGGAGAGTCGTCTTGACCTCCGTGAGTGGAAACGGATCAAACTCTCGTCTCATTTCCTGTCTTTTCTCCTCGCAGCGCTTCAACGTTCTGGCCGAACAGAAGGAGATGTTGCTGTCCTTCGTGGCCCAGTCGGCCCAGAGTCCAGGACAGGTACAGTCTGATGATGGCGTTCCTCATGGATGTTAGCTTTCGCGTATTTTTGTTTTACTTCTACCAAGCAATGCATTAAAACTGCTCATTTGGGGATTTTCTTTATAAAACAACATGGATATCGAAGCTAAAAATAAATAAAAACTAGGCTTCATGTGGATAATAATGCAGTATGAGTGAGTATCACTCACATATTACCCATATGAGTGAAAATATGGATACTATATAACACTGTTCAGGTGTCAACCATGTCGTAAAAAAACTGCACAAAAAACTGAATCTGGAAAAGTAATAATTGTGAAGGAACCCTGCATTTTGTTCAGTAAATCCCCGTCATTCCCAAATCCCAGTTTCCATAATATTCCATAACACGTGATTTTGAGTGTTCATACTTTTCAAAGTATTTTCAGCCTTAAAAAGCAAAGAAATTCTCCTAAAATCCTTTTCTTTTTTCCAAGGATACTTAAGAGATACTAAACTGATCAGATGGTTCAAAGAGACTTTGAACATCTCAGACTCACATCTGTCATTCTGAGCAAAATCTTAGGCATAAATCTTATAATTGCTATTTAAAGTAGGATTTTCACATCCAGCTCTTCCAGGGTACAAGTGTTTATAAAAGTGAAATTTGAGATATAGAATGAAAACACAGTAATTTAACTTGGAAAAGCAAATTTTGGTTGATATAAATATTCTTTTTTCTTTTTTACTGTTGGAAGCAGAAACAGTGGCATGAACGAGTCTTGGCTCATTTCTAAATGCAATTTTACATTTGCAGGTCAGAAAGATCAAGAACCTGCTGAGCCTGGTTCCGGATGTTGCAGAGAAGGAGATTGTGTACTCGTACCTGATGAAGTGTCACGGTAAGACCAGGTGATGTGGGTCAGGCACAAGTTCACAGGTTAAAACGCAGCTAATCAGTTAGCCCTCTGGCTAGATTAGCATGCTACTTAAAACATGTGCTAGCCTCTTATTCCACATATTTTCTTTTCCTCTGTTATTTCCAATACTTTACAAATGTATATATATGTAATATGTATACTTTTAGATGAATTTGGTCATGTGTGTTATGACAAAATATTCCTCATTTTGGAGGAAAGTTCCCGATAGCATCTTCCACATCTTGGAGGAATCGGTGATGTGCAGCAAATTCATGTGAGGCGTCCAGCGGTAGTTCTGTCGCCTGAGTCTTTTCACATTTTGCCACATTACAAATAAAGGAAATATGGTTTTAATTTTAATTTTGACCAACAAAAAATGGAAAAGTAGTGGCATTAATTTCTGTTCATCTCCCTGAGTCGATATTTCATAGAGCCACTATTCGTTGCTCGTCTGCTGCGGAATCCGTTCCAGTTTATGTTTAAACTAATAGTTTTGCTTTCTTGCAAAAGTTATGTCTTGCCACTTATTCTTAATTGAGGCCTGAACTTTGACTAGGCCATTCAAATGCCTTTAATGTTAAGGGTTGTCATCTCTGGGTGAAACAAAAACTAAAAGTTTCCATTTGCTTACATCTATTTCCTTCTCCAAATATTCACTTCAAAGCAGATTTTGTCATGTTTTACTTCTCTTAGCCAACTTCCTACTCATCTATCTGTTCCTCCGCCCGCCTCTCTCTCTCTCTTTCATTTGGCAGCTCTGGATAAGGACCTGCCGTCGGGCAAGGCTCTGTACGAACAGATGCAGAGAGAGGGCGTCGTCGCCGACAACCTGTTTCTTAAACGGCTAGCTGTGCTTTACCGCGAGGCGGGAGAGACCGCACCCTTCCCTGAGCCCCCTGTGAGTGAACGAAGAGCTGATCCAAACCAGAACAGCAAAACATGGGACATGTTTGGTTCAAACAAAAGAAAAAGATCAAACTGTTTGCATGAATTGCCTCTGATTTCCTTTGTGGGGGGGAAATAATCTGCAGATGTGGAGTTATGGGGATAAAATAGAGGGATAGAAAAGGGAGCTTTGCAGCTCCCTTTTATTTCTGTTAAACCGCTGATTCGTGTGAACATTTTCGGAAACACGCCTCGAATAGCTTCAAGCGGGGCCCGTCCTTGTCCCCTCGTTGTCCTGACGCACGCCTTGCAGCTGTAATGTGAAGAAGCAGACCTGCAGCCGGCGGTCACCCTGCCACAGAAATAGACGTATCAGCAGCATTTGATATGTGGACCCAAGAGCCGCCGACTCTTACCTCCCCATCACTCACCTGCAGGACCAAGATAGAAGGAGAAAGAGATGAAGGTGGAGGAGCTGCTGCATAATTCAGAGTGTCAGCGTAGCTAAGAGAGGCCAGGCTGTATAAGCAGAGGAGATGGGGAGAGTGGCAAGGAGAGGGAAAGGTGAATATTTATACTCTTTAGAAGTTTCTACAAATAGGTAAAAAAAGGTAAAAAAAAAAAAAAAAAAACAACAACCCTTCTCTGTAACTTCTCCATATCAAGGTTTGAGTGACTTGTTTTCTGTTGTGGAAAAACCTGACCAAAAGCAAACAATGATTGCTAGAAAAGTAAGTTTCTGAAATTCTGCCAAGATCACTCTCTCTGTTTACGTCCAGCGCAGCCGTTTATCGGCATTAATTACCGCATTAGCGGGCGAACGCGCCTTTGTTAGGAGCAGCCATAATCTGCAGAAAAACTCTCACCTTCGTTCCCCCGACTGCTGTATGAAAACACAACACTCTGTTTTTATCGAAACACTGATTAATTATCCAAGAGGCAAAAGAACGGAAGTGTGCGTTTGGGGAGCAAGCTACAAATCCCTGATTTGTGTATTAATGGGGATTTAAAGATGAAACGAGACAACCTGGTTGGAGGCTGGAGGCTGTTCAGACCGACCCAGGAGGGCCGCACCGCCTCCTTTATCAAAGATGCAAATAATTGAAACAAAAACACACAATGTATTTATTTATTTTTTGATTATTCATTTGTCTGACTTTATTTCTCTTTTACCTTTTCCAGGAGACCTTTAGGTTTTACGCAGAGAAGTTGAGAAAGAAAGCCACCGTCAAGGAGTAGAGTCATGACCGTCTCCCCGTACCGCCGTACCAATCCCACCGTTTAGTTCTTTTTTTTCTTTTTTATAAGTTGTTGAAACAAAACTGTGGAAAAATGCGTTGTAACTGTTTTAGCCTCTGCCCGCTGTAATGACTATAAGGTTCATGAAAATGTTGAATGTACAGAAGTATTTATGCTAATAAATGACGAGGGGTGAATTGAGTCTGTTCTGGAATGGGTTTTTTTATTTTATCATGTTTGTTGTTTTTCGTCCAGCTCAGTGGAAAACACTGAAGATTTTTACACATTTTTGTTTATTTAACTCACAAACTGAAGTTGAGGTCACAAAACTTGCAAAACCTTTTTAAAATATGATCTGACGTAAATATAAAGATTTGTATCTAAGAATATACACTTGGTAAAATAAACTTTGAGCATTTTCTGAGTAAATATATTTCTATAGTTGCAGCTAGCATGAAATTCTCAGCATGCGTCTGTGACAAAGAAATGAAACTATTTCCCTCCATAAATTATATTTAAAAAAATTAAATGGAATAACTGGAGAAAAATATGAAACGTGTTGTGAGAGTGAAGAAAATTATTTATCCAAGAGAGAAGAACTTGTGGAAATCTTCATGAAGATCTGGACTCATGCCGACCGTGTTCTCACTCACCACAAGACTCCACTGTTGAAGGAAACACCATTTTAAGTTTCCTAAACTGTTAAACAAGAATTTGAAAATACTGTGAGAATATAGTTTGGTCAGATTAGACCAAAAATTAATTAATGATGGATGTTGGTACTTTTTCCGTACTCAAGAGCTTAGAGTCTTTTACGTTCTTTTATTATTAGACACATTTTTTTGTTGTTTTCTATAAACACAGCTGACATGTTCCATCTTCGTCTGATGTGTTACTAGGTGTCAGAAACGGCTGATTTTGACACATCACCCAGTAACACCTCAGCTTTTGTCTGACATCAGAAACACAAAGTCCCTGTCGATTCTAAATTCATTATTTAACTGAACATTTTTGAAGTGGCCGATCCGTTTTAGCTCAAACTAACAAAAAGTTAGCGCCGTTTTGGGACGCTGTCTGCTGCAAGAGATCACAGGATTGTCTGCATCAGGAAATTCCTTACAAATTCATAAACAAATTATCTTGTATATTGTTGTTTTTATTATTCTCAGAGTTTCTAAAATTTTGGAAAACGTGTCCTGCTATCGATGATCTTTCTTCACCTCTCTTTGCCGGACTAACTTAAGCCTCCTTACACTCTGACCCCTCTTCTCTGCTCAGTATTCTTTGCTCCGCCCTCACATGTTTTAGTTTCGTGTCATATAAGTTGTTGGCTCTATCAAAGGGCAAGCGTTAGATAACACGACCTGCTGTTTCCAAAGAAGATCTGGGGCTGCTTGAGGTCATTAAGAGTAAATAAAAAAATAAAAAAAATGTTATCTAATGTCAGCCAGGACATCTTTTAAGAGGATCGATGATGCAGATGTTTCCCCACACAAATGTACACACACTTCAATTGAGCAATTTGATTTAATTCTTAATTTGGACTCAAACTGCAGTTGTTGGTTTAACATTCAACTTTTTAGCCTTTGCACCAGTGCAAAAGTGTACATCTTACATAACAGCTACACAAAACATACAAGTTTTTAGGGTGACTGAGAAAATCTGCACTAGACTAGTTTTTACTGCTCTACATACCGACACACATTGTTACAGTAAGCTTAAAAATCTCCCATAAACAAAAAAAACAACAACAAATAAAGCTGTTTTAGAAAATGGAACAAGTAAAAGCTACAGATGGGACATCTGCCAAGGTAGCGCTCCAAGAGGGAAGGAAAAGCAAAAAATAAATCTGGATATTGTTGCGGTACTCTGCTGCCATCCAGCAGCACACAGTGGTACAGAAACAACTCATTTAACTCGCAGCAAGAAGCAAAAACAAGCTACTCAAATAACTGTGCAGAATTACATTCAAGATTTCAATCACTGTTCTGAAAATTTCAAAGCAGAACTTTTTCCTCTCAACTTTAGCACCCACACATGAAAAATAACACCATAACCCTGAATGTTCTGTCGAACCAGTCGAACGTCCGTCTACTTTCACAAAAAAAAAAAAAAGAAAGAAAAAAATCCTATGTGGAGTAAATGAAATAAAATAAAAGTGTGCGGACATGTGAGGTCTTTGTTTTCACCAGTCCTGGCTGGACTTCTGCTTGATGAATTTCAGGCAGATGTAATAGAGCACCATGAAGCCGAAGCACACGGCCACCAGCACCAGGTAGCAGGAGAACAGGGGGTACTGGTTCAGTTTCATGGCCTCCACCACCTGCAGGACAAACACACACTTATTCTAACCTTTCAAAGCTCGTCATCTGCTAATTAAGAGGCTTTAATCGTAAATGTAGCGGTGGGCACTTATCGTATTGTTTATCATTTATCATTACCATGACAAATTTTGATTTATTGTGATAAACCTGAATTTTTTTATTTTATGAGTTTTCTCCTCTGCTCAATAAAAGTATAAATAAATATTAATTAATTTGTAAATATGATTAAATGCAGTTACTGTGAGCAGTTTAGTGACTCAGATCACTCCTTTATGCGACTGGTGTCCTAAAGAAGCGTTTTACAATAGGAGTGTTTTTAAAGAGCAGTATTTGTGGGGCGTCGAATGCTGCGTCGTGCCATCACTGCCATACAGCTACCTAAAAGAAAAGTAATAAATAGAAGTAATAAATAGTTCTTATTGTCACTTTTATTGCTATTTCAATATTTCCACAAAATACCGTGTTAAAACTTTAAGTTGTATTGGCCAGCCTTGTGAGTCTGAGTCAGCAGTTTTGCTCCAAAGCTGTACATTCAAATTCAAAAATACTTTATTGATCCCAAAGGGAAATAAAAGGTTGTTGTAACTCATATTAATTCAAATTTCTCAAAGATTTATTGTAGACAGCGATGGTTGTTGGCAGGAAATATCTCCTGTAGCGGTCTGTATTACAGTGAACATGAAAAAGCCTCTGACTGAAGACATTGTTTTCCCAAGACAGTCTCACAAAAAGCATAGTGGGGGTTGTCCATAATTTTCTTGACTGTCAGAAGAGCCCTTCTTTGCGTCGTCATCTTAAGCGCACAGTTTGAATGCGGCGGCGTTCCTACTCACATGTATGCCGTCAATGTTGAAGGTGAAGTTCTTTATGGTGACCGGGTACTTATTGCCCCTGAACTGCACCTGCAGCATCCCATCGAAGCCCCAACGCATGAACGAGGCGTACGAGAGCCACGAGGCCACTGGCGAGAAGAAACAAACGTCGTCATCACATATTTTGGCGATGATGAAATGGAAGCATTTCATCACGTCAACATCCCGACGTGCCGACGACGACGATTCTGTCGCCTCCTCCTCACCCAGCCACATGTTCTCCAGGCTGATGACAAAGCCTCCAGTCAGGTAGAAGACGGTGAACAAGGCGTTGCCCATGAAGGCGGACGTCTGCAGGGTGGGCAACGCGGCGGCCACAAACAGAGCCATGGCTCGGCTGCCATAGACCATCAGCCACACCAGCAGAAAGAAGAGCAGGAAGCGGTCCGGAGCCTGGTTAAGACCCGCTAACCAGTAGATGGGCAAACCGTAGACCAGGGTGAACACACAGTGCTCTGGCAGTTCCCCCAGCACCTGGAGGACACCAGATGGTCTGTTCAGTAAATACATACAACACTCTGAAAGGTAGGGGATAATATATATATATATATATATATATATATATATATATATATATATATATATATATAAATGGATCCTGGCTCACATACAGTAGCTCTCATTTCACATTCCAGCACTGAAACGGCATGAAGCGATCATGGAGCAACAGTGACCCCTACAGGAGAGAGAGGGCATCTCTTCACGACTGCGTGAGATTTACCTTGGCAAAGAAGTACGAGGTCACGGAGTACATGCCGTCCTCCAGCTCGTGGTACAGCATGGCCCGCTCCGTGTGACCTGCAGGGAACGTCACTCAGTCAGGCTACAGGTCAGAGTTCAAGTTTTTTAGATATGAATTTATCCCACACAGGCTGTGTTCAAATAAACACCACTAAGTGGAGAGAAGATTATGTAAGAAATGCATACATGCAGCTTGTCTATTAACCATTTAACTGCTATAATTGGTATGTTGCTTATGTCTCCTGCTGAAGACATAAGCAAATGTGTTGGTTTTTTATTTATTTATTATAAGTTGTGTGTTTTGTTTATGTTTTATTTTTGTTTACTATTCTTCAGTTTTCTTTCTTGTTCTGGCCGATTAGTGAGATGAGATGGCGGGTCTGGTTGCCCTGCAGTGTCACTGCGTGAGTGATTAGATGTGAACAAAAGTGGAAGCAGATTTTTTTTTATTTTTTTTTTACCATGGTTAAATTACACCAGGAGCTACAAAGGGAGACGATTTCCACCAAGTCTTTCCAAAACTTAATAAGTTTTAAACTGCCCTCCTAGCTTTTCTATTCCTGTCATTGCAAAAATTGTAAAGTAATAGTTTGAGAAATAAAGGCGATCTTGGATAAGTTTTAATAACTGACGAGTCTTTTGAAAAATGTACTAATTTTATCTTTTAAAATTCTTGTCAAAACGTGGTAATGGTTACTTTAAGCAATTCAAAAATCAATATTATTGTTTTACTTGATTTCTGAGCTTTAAGAAAAATATTTTTAATAGAAAACATGTTGCTTATATTGGAAAGATGCCTCTGCATTGTTTGTCTAAACAAATAAATTTTCTAAACATTGAATAAAAGTTTTCAGTTCTGTGAAATAATAATCGCATTATTGATTAATTGCATCACATGCATCTATTTTATTACATCAGAAAATTTACATAAATTAAACATTGACCCCAGAATTTAATAATTAGCTCATCATATTAAGTTTTCATTTGTCATTGCTGGAAAAAAAAAATGCTAATTTAAAATCACAAAGTTGTTTTCAACAATATTTAACGCAAAGATTTTTTTAGTCAGATTTCTGGGTAGATTGCGAAGAAAAATTAAGGAATGCTACTGAAAGCAAAAGCAATAAACATTCTCTCTTTCTTTATTAAAGTGAAAGTTTTTCTCATAGCATTTTGTGCTTTAAAACACTAAAATGAAACCGTTTAAACCAAGACCACCCAGCTTCCCGTTGCTTTTAGCGCATCATTTGAGAAGTAAAATGTGACTTTACGTTTTACGTGAGGGATCCACATGCTTACATTTAGCTATGACGTCCAGCACCACAGCGAACGGCGTGAGGGCCCCGATCATGTAGATGAGGGCCACGGTGTCCTGGATGTTCAGCCGCTCCTCCCCGGCCCCGTAGTACAAACATCCGACCAGCAGGGACATGAGCAGGGCCTCGAAGCCTCGGACCAACAGGGACACCAGGTCTCTGAAGTCGTTGTACATGTGGCGCCTGAGGGAGAGCGATGGTTAGTGTCTCGCCGTTCCCCTTCCCCCCCCTCCTGGGGATTCTGGGATGCGTCGCCTCACCTGATGAGGGTGGTGAACTGCTGCAGCTCACCGGGCAGCTCGTTACGATCTCTGGAAATATTAACGACTTCTTCTCTGTTTCTGCTCGGCTGCTGAGCGCTGCAGAGGACATCAAGGCAGGAGGGTTATAAAGACATTGTAAAGACATCCACGACAATCCTTTAAAGCCTGAAAACACGTCCGGGGATCACCAGCGGTTTCTGATAGGGGCGAAGTGGGCAGACGCCCAGGGCGGCTTCTCCTGTAGGGCGCCATCAGCTGCCACACTAATACACAATTTTGCAGTTAAAGCTGTACCTTATTGAAAGGTATGAAAAGTAATTTTTTTACAAAGCACGGAACTTTTTATAACGGTTGTGCAAATTAATTTGTGTTGAAGTACAGCAGCATAAACTGTCTCCTTTAAAAACACATTAGATGTTATTTGACAGTTGAGCAGTGAAATTTGTCTTGATCAAAATGTCAAAATTCAACTGTAGTACAAATAATGATGTAAAGGTTTGACTAACAACGCAATTTATTTGACTTGTATTTATTTTCTACCGTATTTATTGTTTGTATTTGTATTGTGTACTTTTAACTGCATTGTACTGCATACGGTGTGTTTATGCCTTGCTATGTGTGTCTAAAGTATTATTCTTGTTTCTCTCACATTTTTGGAAATGAAATATTGAAGTAAATTTGGAGTGTCTCCATGGTTATCTACATGATGTCATGGTGGCGCGTGTAGGCCCAGGGCACCAATCAAGCTAGGACCGGCCCTGCCAAAGAGAACTGTTAAAGTTTCCAACCACAAAGCTGGTTCTGACCCGAAACACAGGGGAGGACAAATAAAAAAATAATAAATGCAGAATGACCCAGACTTTGTTCTGTTAAGCTACAAGTTTTCCTTCGGCCCTACGTTTCCCATATAAGAGCGTGCCTACCTCTCTATGTACTTTGCACTGGTTTCAGCTGGTTTCCACATGTGGTCGTTGCTGTCTTGGACCTTTTCCTTGAACTGCTCAGACAAAAGCCTGGACCGCTCCAAACACTCGGCCTCGCGCTCAGGACTGCGCCGGTCGATGCTGATCAGATCAACTGGACAAAAACAGACCCTTTTTAGTAACAAATATAATGCTTCAAAAGCCATTCTTTGGAAATATTTCCACTACATTTCTGATTACAAGTTACGCTAAAAAAGGCCAATAAGTGAAGTTTTGACGCTAAAGACTAACCATAGAAGTCGGAGGGATTGCAGTACCAGGGGCAGGGGTGCCCAAGAGCGGTGAAGTAAGGAACCATGTCGCGGGCCGCACCGAAGTAAACAGCCGAGCCAGAAGAAAGCAGGACGACGAGGTCAAAGAGCTGGAAGATGTCTGACCGAGGCTGGTGGACCGACAGCAGGATCAGACGGTTCCCCTTGGCGAGGCGGGACAGGGTTATGACCAGGTTGTGGGCTGTGAAGCTGTCCAGACCCGAGGTGGGCTCATCCAGGATTAAAATACCTGAACAAAAAAAGAAATGTGATCAGCGTCTGTGAAAAGTGACGCCACTCTGTTGATTTGTGTCCCTTTTTTCCTGGGTTTCAGGAAGGGTCTTAACGAGGCAGAAGCTCAGGGCTAAAAGCTTTGGGGGCGCTAATATATATATATATTTTTCATGAATGGATGTTTCCTTTTTTTAAGCTTCCATAGAAAACTTCTAAGATCGCATCACTCTGCAGTGACCGTTAGTGTAGATAACAAATGTACATTTATTTGATTATGACAAGGTCTTAGCCTCGCCCCTAACCTGAACCTTGACCCTTAAGGGAACCCTCAGGAACCTTTAAGTCTACACTCCCCACCTCCTGCATCATAAATTGACATTTACTTCATTTACTTTTAATAAACTGACTTTTTCAAGCCTTCCTTCACACTGAAGCACGTTCAACATGCTGATCTAATAAGGCAAAAAACAGTTTAAAAAGTGAAACAGAGTAAAAACATATGAAGTCAAAACATGGCAGCACTTTCACCAGTTTGCAAAAGGCTGAATTTATCATAACAGATTTAATATGCATAGACTGTGAAAAAAACTCTTACTACTGCAGTAACTTATATCTGAAATATTGAATGTAGCTCTTGAAACTAAAAATTGATTTTAGAAAAAAAGATATACGCTGGTCTATTAACATCAGTTTGAATCCTTGGAAAGTGTTTCCATAGTACAGTATACCCATAAAAGTAAAAGTTTCTTGGTAAAGTCACAGAGGTAAAGTGCCTCTGTAAACATGCAGAAAAATAAATGTGAGCTGAAACAATGTCTACTTCAGCAAAATTTAATAATAATTTTAAAAAAGAGACCTTTTTGTGCTTTAAATAAATGTTAAACAGAAAATCAGAGGGTTTAATAAGATGTTAAAGGTTTGATTCCTCTCACCAGGGTTCCAGAGAAGCTGAACAGCTATACTGACTCTTCTTCTCTCTCCTCCAGAAACCCCCCTCACGTAGTCGTTCCCCACCCTGGTGTGCGCACACTGCCGCAGCCGCAGCTCTGCAATGACATCATCCACCTGCAGCAGCAGCAGCAGCAGCAGGAGTCACAGTTTCCTCATTAAACATGGCCGCCTTCTCTGTTAGTGACCTCACGTGACGATGCGAAGCGGCCCGGCTCACCCTCTGGTCCCTCTGGGCCTGAGAGAAGTGGGAGGGGAGTCTCAGCTTGGCCACGAAGCAGAGGGTCTCCCGCACGGTGAGGTGAGGGAGGAGCCGGTCGTCCTGGCGAACGTGAGCGATGCTCTTCTTCACCAGCTGCGGCGTGTTGGGCTTCCCGTTGATCAGGACGTGACCGGAGGTCATTCTGCCGCCCTCGTCCCGACAAGTTATGATGTCCAGCAGGGAGGTCTTCCCACAGCCTTGGGAGTGTGTAAAATACGGCACAGTTAGAGCACAGACAGGAAATATGCTGCTCAAAAGCTTCAACTGGGGTTAAGCTAGATAAAAAGTTGTTGCCGAAGTATCTTCGACTTTTGATTGAAAAAAATCAATATTTTCAATCAAAATATTGATTTTTTTTTCTTTTTCATCTCACAAGAAACTTTACTGTGTTTTATTTGGATTTTATGTGACAGGCCAACAGACAGCAGCTCATAACTGTAAAGTGAAAGAAAAAGGAGCGGTGGCTTTCTACTTTTTTACTGTTAAAAATCTGAAAAGTATGGCATGGATTTGCACTCAGCTACCGTGATTCAATACTTTTTAGAACCACCTTTGCTACAATTAATCCTGTCAATTATTTTTGGGTTCGTCCCTACTTGATAAGCACATCTAGAAACTGAACAACATACTAGATACAATATTTTCTTTTCTGTTTTTTTGTTGTTTTTTTTCAATTAAAGTCTAAAACTTGACATTTTCCCTGTTCAGGCTCAGTCAGATTGCACAGAAAGTGTTTGTGAACATCAGATTTAAGATTCTCAAATGGATTTATATCTGAACTCTAACTGGGCAACGGAAACTCTGCACCATTCCTTCCATTTCTACCGTTTTTCTTCCAGGATTGACCCATATTTAACTCCAATCGGGAAAAAAAACAAAACCATGTCTAATTTATACTCCATTTCATAATTATGAAGTACTTTGTGCTGGTCTATCATAAAATCTCAATAAAACACACTGGCGGGTGCAAAACCTGAGATGTGAATACTTATGCATGGCACTGTTAAGTACAAAAAAAAATATGTTTTTGTAAAGTGATTGACTAATATAAGTTAAACAAATTATATTTATTTTTAGCAAGCCTACCCACAGGAAAATAGCAATAAATCACATTAAAGATTACATGGACTGACGGCTTTTTTTTTTTTTAAATGTTTTTTTTGTTTATTCAGTAACTTTAGAAATGCAGTACAGGATAACGCCAGGTGCAGAAAATTTAGTTCAAACAAGATCATTAATAATCTGTTAGAAGCCACTGTTACACTCCATAGTGCCTCAAGCTTGCAGCTCTGGTAGAAAGGTGATTTCAAATCCCAGCGTGTTGCCGTCTCACCTGAGCTGCCGATGACCGCCAGCATCTGACCGCTGCGGACTCGCAGGCTCAGGTTGTTGATGGCCATCTGCTTGTTCCCTTTCACCTCCCACGGCAATTTGAACTCGGACAATTTCTCATACCAGGGAATCTGAGCCGATGTGTCCACCTGGACAAAAAAAAAAAACAAAAACAAAGATTTAGACATGTTCAAGAGCCTAGACGACATGCGTCAATAAAAAGGTGAAAACCGTTTAAGAAGTGAACCTCATAGTGCAAGTTGGTGACTTCCAGCTCATTGCACTCTCCGCTGTAGGTGAAGTAGAGACTGCTGTCCTCGTCAGACGAGAACAACTCTGTGTCTGTGTGCTGTCACAAAGCAGGCAACTCGCATTAACCATCAGATGTACAGATATAGATATATATGTAGATACATTTTTTAATGATCCATTACTCGTGTAACTACTAAAAGACAGTTTTTAAATCTGTCGCTAGTGTGTAAAGAAGCAGATGCAACTCTTTAAATTTCATTTTCCCTTGTTCATTTCTGCTAAATTTCAATCGTCTAAATAGATTCCTATTTCACCTTCTCAATGTTTCTCAACTTATGCATGCAAAGACAGGCTGCTGTTGTTTCATTAAAATCTGACAGTCGTCTAGACTCGGTCTGTTGTGTGTTTCAGCTTGAGTACACATTTTCTGTGTACTTTTCGCATGCATCTGTTTGTATCTTTGTGTAAATAGTTGCTAAAGACCTGCTGTGGGCCAGAAGTCAACTTACCAATATTTTGGCCGTTTTTATCAAGTGTTTAATAGTAAATAGACTACTGCAAAGTTCTGAACAATATGCGACCGAAGCTCATTGCACTCAACCAGAGCTTCAACCCAGAGGATTCAAGTAGATTGTTGATTATAGTGTTAATAACTCACACGAAATAACCCTGAAGGTGCTCTTTTTTTAAAAAAAAAACCCAAAAACGCTTTTGATCAATAGTTAGAAGGAAACCAAACCGAATAAGATTGGGAAGTAAATCAACATCAAATTTGGGATTAAATTGAATTTTAGGAATAGAGATTGGATTTTTCTGTCCTGACTGACCTGTGAAAAGCTGTTTATGTGTCTGATGCTGGTTTCTGTGTCCATGATGAAGCAAGCTTAGCTTTTTTGTTTGTTTGTTTGTTTGTTTTCCTGTTAGACTCCAGTCCGGCTGAAGATCTCCTCTGAAAGTGCCTTCTTTTTCAAGCCATCCAAGTTCATGTCGTGTCAGTGGTTCGGCCGCCGTGTCCCGCAACTTATTGCTGTCGTGAAAGCAGCCTCATAATGTGAGGTCTGTCGAGTGACTTAGGAGTCTGTGAATGGACTTAACCTGTCTGAGTTTTTTTTTTTTCCTCCCCCTTTCTTTGTCTTTGCACAACTCCAGATCAAAGTTCTCAGAGATAACAGATATTAACCTTGTTTTTTTTTTTATGGTTCCGAGGGACACCACTGACACAGCTGCACAGAAACGCAGTCAGGACTATTAACAGATCGATGTCCGGTTGTCATCTTGGAGCTGGAGACGGATCAGAGACATGAACAGATTTTATTCCCTGGAGGCGGCGGAGCCACGGGAGGAGACGAAAGCTGCGGGGTCGTTCAAGTTCGTGTCCGAGGCGAAGAGAGACGTGTGGAGGGAAGGCGGAGAGGGGAGGTCGGAGCCGTCCTGTTGTCTCGGTGTCAGAAACATTTCCTACACTGTCAGGTAAACGCCGCATGCAAACTGTTTTGCGTTTGGACTAAAAAAACAACAACAAAGAAAACAGAATATGTGCAGGTTCTTTCAAATTAAAATCACACCAATAATTCTCCCAAATTTTTATAAACAACAGACAAATTGTAGTGTTTGACTTTAAAGCAAGAATTATTTCAGCGCTTTATTGGCAGGTGTGGGGTGAATAAATAAAATTGCAGTTGGAATATGGCTCATGCATGTCTCTCTGTGTGTTTGTTTTAGTGAGCGTGTTGGACAATGGTGGGACTTGCCCTCCTGCAGGAAGAGATGGACCCGTCAGATCCTCAATGATGTCTCTTTCCACGTAGACAGCGGGCAGATCATGGGCATTCTGGGTAATTCAGGTTCGTACGCAGGTCGAAAGAGTAAAGAGTTCAGTCATAGCCGGGTTTCCCCGTACTACCCCATCAGACCTGGCGAAAATGAGACAAACTCAAAGTCAATTTCCAACGTAATCTTGCAATTGTGTTATTTTTATATTCCGCTAATATGTAAGAGAAGTGCTGCTCTGTTTCATCTCAATTTTTAATAACATGAAAAGACAACATGACCACTTGGAGGAAGGAAAAAAGCTACATTTGTCTTTCAGTTACACCCCAAACTGATACTTTGTTTCTTCTTCTTCTTCTTGTTCTTCTTCTTTTACATGCAGCTCGTTGTGAGGCCTTCATGCGTTTTCCCTGTTTTCCAAGGAAGCTAAACTACCAAAAGTAGTTGGACCCAAACAGAGATGTGTTAAAATGAGAAAATGTCAAACTAATCAGTAAATTAGCTTGAGATTTATGAAACTCCTACGACATGAGTATAACTGGAAGTTGGAATCTCTTCGCTAAAACACATAGGAAAATAAAAATCTCTCCCAGTCTTGTTCCCTTTTCTTTCTGGACACCAGGAACAGAAATATGGGACTGAACAGGGTGCAGTTCATTCCTCCAGCTCTGGTTGTGCCAATAAGCTCGAATCATGCATCAAATGAGTCAGTATGTGGTGATTGACCATGATTGTGTTTTAATTCTGCATCGTGAAGGCTCGGGGAAAACAACACTGTTGGACGCTATTGCTGGCCGGATCGGTAGCTCCGGCACCCTGCTGGGTGAGGTCTTCATCAACGGCAGAAAACTGAAGAGGGAAGAATATCAGGACTGTTTCTCCTATGTCTTGCAGGTAAAAAAAAAAAAAAAATCACATCATGCCATTTCGGATTACTGAATTTAAACTGGGACCTGCATATTTTTTCAAAACAGGCCTGGGGAAGAGGAAACCTCAAATATAAACATTTTCTTTCTTTTGTTAGTTCACTAGAATAAACTGCAACATGTCGAATCTGTCTGGATTACACTAAAATAACAATAATATAACCCTTTTTTTTGCCATTAACTGATTTTGTATTTGGCTCACATCTGCTTTAATTGAAGGGCATGTTATCGTATCTTTCTGATCTTGAACAGAGGTGTGTGTATATTGACTTCTCTGTCACAGACTTATTAGAAATAGGAAATGTTGAATTACCAATAAAATGGTTGACAGACACTCTGAATAACTTTAAAAGGTACAATAAGAATCACCAGCAGAACCAATATTTGTAGCATTAGTGAGTTTCCGTAAGTATTTTCAGAAATGTAATCAAATAAAAGGTTCAGTATGAGCATATGTTACTTGAGTTTATTCGAGGACTTTTTACTCAACTTTACCGAGGAGGATTCTCTACTGCCCCACTACTTTAGATCACGAACACAAAGACACTCACACTTTGGCAAAATCTCCAAACAGGCCGCCCTGCCCTCTTTATGAAATTAACTTAAGACCCTTGATAGCCTCCTCATACACCTAATCTCTCAATGAGAGGTGCTCATGTGTGTCCAAAGCTTGAATTAAAAACAGTAGTTTTAAAAACGGGCTTTGCTTCATTTCAAAATCGTCTCTCTCCCTTCGCTGATAGCAAAGCTTTCTGCTCTCTAAGCTTCGTCATTAACTTCCTCCGCTAAGCCGCAGATGAGGAGGTGATATGAGCTCCTGATATTAAAGTCATTCGGAGGAGACAATAAGGAGGACTGGGACCGGGTGGCGTGCCATGTGTTAATTGAAGCAGGTCCAGCTGCTTGAAGTGTGTGTGTGTGTGTGTGGGGGTGGGGGTGTGTGTGTGTGGGGGGGGTGTGTGGGCGTGTGTGTGTGTGTATAACAAGGCTATTTGCATAGGAAAACTTGAATATTTAAATATAAGTTTAAAAAAAATATATGTGCAAGATTATGAACAGATCTATTGAATGTTTCTTGGAAATGTTTATTCTGTTCCATAAAAATGTCCTTCTTTGGGACCTGAACAGGGACATGAATATTATAACATGGTTTTAACTACAAATTTTTGATAATTATTAAGACGGTAATATATTTCATTAAATTGAGATGAGGGGTAGGACTAAATAAGTGTTCACTTCTTCCTACTCCTTCTCAAACAGAAAAGTGGTGGTAAACAAATTATTTTGTTCTTGGTTATGTATGCACATGTTTTCTCTGCGCTACTGATTGCTTGTTTTCTTGTTTTTTTTAAAAAAAAACTGTTTGAAATAAACAAATCAGATCAAAATCAAATCATGAAAAGCCATGAAGTGTTCATCCGAGTTCACTATGTGAAAATGGATATCAAATTTGACATGTAGTTGATGCACATTGATTTATTTTGTATTCTCTAGATGTTTTCCACTGAAAGTTATCAGAAGTTAAAATTAGCATTGAATTGTTTTTTTTTGTTGGGTTTTTTTTTTTTGTCTGTTTTTCAGAGTGATAACTTGCTGAGTTATTTGACAGTGGAGGAGACCCTGACTTACACTGCCCAGCTGGCCCTGCAGAAACACTCAGTGGAGGCCATCAAGAAAAAGGTTGGAGGGGATTTTCTGCGTTCTGTCCACTGTTACGGGTTTCTCTGCTTCGAGCAACATGTTCACACAATTTGTGAGGCGAGCAAAACAAAGAAGTGTTGCTAATGATCTTTGAAACAAGATTGTAGGCGTCTGTTAGAGATCAACTCTAATATTCTGGTATTTCTTTTATTTTGATCCAGCGAAAAGCAAAGCGTATTTCCCTTTAATAAACGAAATGATATCTTACATTGATAATCAGCCTGCCTTGGTGGTAATTACTGCTCACCGACCTTGACCTGTGGCCTACATGTAGGTGTCGGCAGTGATGGCTGAGTTGAGTCTCAGTCACGTGGCGCACAGTGTTATTGGAGGGCGAATTTTCCCTGGGATCTCTGGTGGTGAGAGACGGAGGGTCTCCATCGCCAGCCAGTTACTCCAGGATCCAAGTAAGTTTCTCCTGACTGGAAACAGCTGAGATGAGCTACAGACATTTTATCCATGAAAAAGTCTTCTGAGGTCTGCAGCCAATTTAATCGTCATTATGAAATAAACAGCAGACAGACATTATTCTTCAAATTGTGAATCTCAGATCCATTAAAATGATTCATTAAAAAAATGCCTAGGCCTGGGGGGGGGGGGGGGGGGGGGGGGAATATATAAAAATGAATTTTGGGAGGTTTTAAAAATAAGCCATACAATTTATTTAAAGTTTAATGAAACACATTTGTTTTTAAATGTAATGTTCAACAATGATTCAATAATAACAAGGCTAACCAGTTTGTTTCAGTAATATATTCTCCGCCACATTTTGATAATAAAGATTTTAGTTCAGTTATCTGTGCTAAATATAGAGCCGATATGTTTATCTGGACATTATTATTGATAACACATTAACTTATTAAAATTTAAAAACAGTCCTAAGAGTTATAAAAGAAAAAACACTCTTTTGTAGCAAGAACATAAGCTTGCATCCAACAATGACAAACCAGCATTGAGTCACTATCTTAAAATACATAGACTGTGGTTATGGCCTTTAGTTAACTTAGGTTTTGTAAATTAACCTATTGGAAGCTTATATAGTCATGACATAATTACCTGGGATTTTCCAAATTGTTTAAAAGTATAATAATCTTAGTTTATAAAAAACGTCTGACTTTAGAATAACTTCTTTAAAGATTCCTTCTTTCATTATTCTTGCATTAAGTAAATAATAATTCTAACTGAACTAAAAAAAAGAAAAGCTTAGTCAGTAAAAATAAAAATATCTTTTTACAAAGTGTCTAGAAATGAACTATACAGACACAATTCATCTGGAAATTACAAGAGAAAACCGAGCAAGCAGGACAAGATTGGAAAATTTCACCAAAACGTTCTAATTAAGGCATTTCTTTTATAATTTCCAGTCACACTAAATGCAAAAACTACAAAATGCAAACAAGACAGAACGCAGAACCTTCATGTGAAATGACAGGGGTTCAATAAATGACCCGCGTCTCACCCCAAGAGTTTCAAAATCCCCCTTGAATAAAACAAAAGAATCTAAATGGTGCTGAGATAAGGAAAGGACAGAAAAAGGGATGGGGAGACTGAGAAGAGTATTAAAGGACCGGGTTATCACACCATGAGGGGAATGAGCACAGACCCACCTCTGAGTGTGTGTGGGTGTGTGTTGGCGTGTGTGTGTGTGTGTGTGTGTGCTCCTCCTAGGTGCGCTTTATCAGGTCCGTAGTGCTCCAGGGAGGACTGAGGGTCTTAGTCCTCATTCAGGATTAACTGGCCATGAACACACACATTCCCAGAGAGTCACAGTCAGAGTAATGAGAAGTTCCCATTCGCTGCCTCTCCAATCAACCAGGAAATGAATTAATCTCACAATTAAAGCATCTACTAATTCCACCCTGCTTTCATAATGCAAAGAGGCAATCTTTTAATTGTTCTAATTAGAGTAATTAACTAAAAAAAAGAAGAAGAGTGAACTCACTTATCTCCCCAAGTTAAGTTGGACCTACAGAGAGGCCTGCAAGTGCCACTTTAAGTGCAAGTGCTGTTGAAAGTTTTCTGCCTGGGTGAGGAGGAGTCGCTGTCCAATCTTTAACTTGTGCCCAGAGTTTCAGTGTGTGACAGTGATGAGGTCACTGGGATGGTGTTCCTGCAGGGGTGATCTTGCTGGATGAGCCAACCACCGGCCTGGACAGCATGACGGCCAATCAGATCGTGGTGCTGCTGGCAGAGCTGGCTAGGAGGAACCGCATCGTCATAGTAACCATCCATCAGCCACGCTCGGAGCTCTTCTGGGTGAGTTTTAGGATGAAAAGCAAAGTGGAGTTACTGGAAGTCTTGGGTCAGATGGGTTCATGAAAGTAACTTTGTGGTGATGAAGTTGTTAGGAATGTATTTGACGAGTATCCCCCCAAAATTAAGTAGAAACTCTGTTAAATTAAACAAGGGTGATTTGTTGGTTGTTATAAAACAGGAATCTATTGCATTGTAAAAAAAATTAAAATAAACCAAAGAGGACTGGTTTGAATCTGTTCTGGATGGTGGAAAGCAGCAAAAAGTCCAAAGATAAACTATAAGTGACCTTCAGAAGACAAAGAAACTTCTGAAATGGAGCTATTTTGAAAAGAAAATGAGCAGAAAATATCAGCTTCTAGATCTGGAAAATGGTTCTATTGCCTCTAGAGGAGCAATCCATGCCACAATTATCCAATTTTTCTTTCCAAAAAATATTGAAAATCAGAAATCCATTGTCTCTCTTTTAAAAATGATGCACTATTTTCTGACTCTGATGAAGACAGCGGGCATTGAAATGTTTGCTCCCATGAGGTTTAGACAAAAACGTTTGTGTTGACCTATCGCAAGTCAAGAAGTAAAAAAAAAGAATTAGATAAAAATCTAGGGATTGAAATACTTTTGCATAAATGTTAACTGTGAGGTAATCTGTTCTCATGTGTGTTGACCTGTCAGGTGTTCAGCAGGATCGCCATAATGAGTCGGGGAGAGCTGGTGTTTTGTGGTCAGCCGGAGGAAATGGTGGATTTCTTCAGCCAGTGTGGATATGAGTGCCCAGAGTACTGCAACCCTTTTGATATCTATGGTATCAATAACACAGAGCAACATTTCAGTACAAATGTAGCACAGTAACAGAACACCATACATGTACAGCAGCAGACGTTAAAAACCCATGTGATGTCAAACAGTCGACTTCACCTCTGTGGACACGCGCAGCAGCGAGAGGGAGGCCGCCACTTTCAGTCGGATGCACGAGATTACGTCGTCCTATCAGAGGTCTGCCATCTTCCAGAACATGCTGGACAAAATGGAGCAGAGCCTGCAGATCTCAGACAAACCTGCCATCCCCTTTAAAAACAAAGAGTCACCCAACTGCGCTGCCAAGCTTGGAGTTCTGGTTAGGTCTGTAGTCTTTACTGCAGCTTGGACTCTTTATAGCAGTGGTTCCCAAAGATTTTCTTCTGGGCCTCCCCTATGGATTACAATAAAATCCCCCCCAAAAAGAAAAAAAATACATAAACTGGGCACACACATCGTTCAACCAGACATAAACCGATACACATATTTTGTTTTCAAACTCCACTGAAGTTTATTTCACACTTCAGGTTGCAACAAAACTACAAACCATCTTTACAGTGAAACACTTTTAACTGTTTTTTTTTTTTCATTCATCCATACCGCTTCCCGCGCCCCCCCTGCAATGGCGCTGCACTCCCCCCAGGCGGCGCGCACCACACTTTGGGAGCCACTGCTTTATAGCAACAACGAGTTTTGTGTCTTAACGGCTGTGTTTGATGTGTGTGTTTTGGGTTTTTTTTTTACGTTTAGGCGAACAGTCCGAAACCTCTCCAGAGACAGGATTGGTGTGATCATGCGTCTGTCCCAGAACCTGATCTACGGTTTCTTTGTGGCCTTCTTCGTCATCCATCTAGACATGGATGCGACCAAGGGTGCAGTGCAGGACCGAATAGGAATGATCTATCAGTGTGTGGCTGCTTCGCCTTATACTGGCATGCTCAATGCTGTTTCTCTCTGTGAGTCCACCAACACCTGTTCTAACACTCATGGTTTATTAAGTATTGTCAGCAAGCCCGCAATTTTACTTGTTATTCAGCTTTACAAAGCTTATTTTTGAGTTTATGTCATGGTGTAACAAGCTTTAATGGACTTTAATGGGATTTTCTTTGACAGACCAACATAAAGTGGCACATAATGATAAAATGAAAAGATAAGTAATTTAGTTCTACTGTGCTATTATGGGTATGATGTTATTCTCCTCCAATTTCACAATTGGGTACTACTTTGTGTTGGACTATCATATGAAACGCCATAAAAATATATTGAAGTTTTGCTGCAGGGACCTAATTAAATTATTACCTGTGTCGAACATGATGCAACATGTTTTCACTTTATAGAAAAAGTAAACAGGTCATTGTTTGATCTAGCTGTTGGGCACAGTGCCCAATTTAGCTTTAATGTGTTGCCCAAACCAAACGAGGATTAAATCAGACTCGATGCTGACCAATGAAAGCTTTACCAGAAGACAGCAACTTGCCATCATCTCATGTGTACATCAAGTTACAATACTTGCAAACGAAATGGCTGTAGAGCTAAATCTGTTGCTGAGACCAGGTGGAAGGTAGATGTACAAAGTGTTGTGCAGTGGCTTGCTTGACGATATTACTTTGCCGCTTCGTGCTGACAGCAGCATTCACAGCAGTGCAGTTTCTATTACCGCACAGATTGTTCGAAAACACTGCAGAGAACATGTCAAAAACGTCAAAGTGCTGATTTATCCCTCAAATTTCCCCCAGAGTACAGACAGATCGAGCATCCGTGGGACGTTCTGGACAGATAATTTAGACGCATGCAGTTTCCAGTGGTAGAAGTGTCCGCTGCGTTTTCATGCCACAGGGTAATCTCAGAGGTCATTCCCAGCTGCGGTTCAAAGTCAGGAGTGAACCAGATGGCATGACAGACTGAAAAGGTGGACCCTTTCTCGGTGATTTATCTCAGTTGTTTGACTGATTGTGTTTAGCTATTCATGCTTAAAGGGTAATGAACCTTTTCTCCACCACCGGTTCAGTGAAGCACAGTGAACTTTAACCTACAAACCTACAATGTCAGTATGGCCTAGTCTAGATTATGTTTTAACTCATGTATGCGAGTCTTTTTGGGGTTAACATGTTCAAGACTTCCTCAATAAAAGGTACACAACATTCTAGTTTAACAATTTCTTGTTTGTCTACAATTAATCTTACATTTCACATCACTTCTAGATTATATACAGAGTTATCTAAAAAGCTCAATTTAATTGATCCTGTTCTTTTAGCTAAGTATCTGCTGCTTATCGGCTGAGTCTAAAACATAAGCTTTAGGGCTGTAGATATCAGATAAAGAGGATAAGAGGTATGATAAAACAATGAATTGAGCAGGGGTCGCAGCCAGAGGTAGTGCCTGCTTTATCAGACTGACCTTGAAATTTGCTGAAAAGATATTACACTGAACTGCATGTTGTAAAGTAATGACTTTACTGCGTTAGGTGCACTGAGTTCTCGGAAAAGAATTCAGAATCGGCTCATCGGTTCGATTTATTTAGGGGATTTAGCAGTTTCAGATAATTAGTTATTAATAATGGAGCAAATGACCAACAATAAAAGTGGGCAATGAAAGGTTATAAATGTTCTTTTTTTTTTCTTTAGGAATCTTGTTAACTTGACAACTCTACTCAAATGTCATTTTTGTTTCTGAGACTTTTTGGAGGGTCAGTATCCGAACTCTGAACTCATGAAGTTGTCACTTTGTTTTTTTCTCCCCAACAGTCCCTGCGCTGCGAGCCATCAGTGATCAGGAGAGTCAGGACGGCCTGTACAGTAAATGGCAAATGTTCTTGGCCTACATCGTCCACATCTTGCCCTTCAGCGTCCTGAGTGTCGTCATCTTCAGCTCCTTTATTTACTGGTGGGTAGCTGCAAATGAATCCTCATCAAGCGCTCGATGAGTGTTGTGCAAAACAGCAACTCTTAATTCTGTCTGTTTTTCCCCTTCTCAGGACGGTGGGGATGCACCCGGAGACGTGGCGCTTTTTGTGTTTTACTGCTGTAGTTCTTGTTCCCCATATAACAGGTGAGCTGATAAGATGATGCTTATAATTAGACGTTTTGTCTTGCGTAGATATTTGCTCTAGAACATGTTTTTAGACCCACTGTCTTCTGTCTGTGCACTGTCTGTCTCGGAAGACAGAAATACGGAGGCCAGTCAATCAATTTTGATGTCGCTGAACAGTTCATGCATTTTGTTAATTCTACTCAAAATGTGAAATTCAATGTGGGGAGAGTGGGACTTTTTTTTGGGAGTTACACCTTTGTGCAAATAATTATTATCCCAAGATAATAATTATACACTTAAGACGTATGTAAAATGAAGGTTATTATGTATATAACATAAGTAAATGTGTGAAATTAATAGTTTACAGTTGAAACTAGGTATTTGTAAAGACATGTGGCCTGTTTTTTTCTTACTTTCTGACATTAAATTAGAGAAAAAAATGTAGGACCTAAAAATTATTAATATTTGCTAAAATAATTATTAATAATTAAAAGTAAAAAATAAAAAGGGAGATAGTTTAAAAATATATTTTTTGCTTTTGTTTAATGCAGAAGTTTGCATAAACTTGGCACTTACAGTATTTTGCCATGTTTTGTTTGTGCATGTTTTCCTTCCACTACATTTTCCATCAATGTGCCTAAATTCAGCAGTCTGTGAACACCTGGTTTCTTCAGCAATTACTTATTTGACTTATCCCGCTTATGGAAGATGTCAATGACTTTCTGCTGGACAACTGTCAAGTCAGCAGTCTTATACATGATTGTACATGCTAAAGCAACACATTTATGTATTCATTTACTTGCTGATTTTATTCTAATATTCACAGAAACAAGATTTTGGGTTTATAGTAGCTGTAAAAAATTATATGAATTATTAGAAATAAGGAACTGAAACACAGCTTGGTTCAGATGAGAGAGGAAAACGTTATGTCTTGACAGAGTGTATTAGTAATGTTGGTGTTTTGTTAACAGTGCATAGATGTTTAAAATTGTAGTTTAAAAAGACAATGTTCTCATGTTTTACCATTTTAAGTGACTTGTTTTCCTGTATGTATTGAAATCCCCAACCTTTTCCTCAGGGGAGTTGTTGACAGTGGTTCTGCTAGGAGTGGTCCAGGACCCTAACATGGTCAATACTGGGATGGCTTTACTTAACATTGCAGGAATCCTGGTGGGATCTGGTTTCCTCAGGTTAGACGAACCACACCGGAACCTCGTTTTAATACATCTGAAGTCAAATCCTTTTTTTAAAAAAAAACAGATATTTGACTTGTACGTTTTAAATGCGGTTGACTCTTCACATCTACAGAAGCACAGAGCAGATGCCGGTGGTATTTCAGTGGCTCAGTTACCTCACTTTCCAGAAATACGGCTGCGAACTTCTCATCGTCACAGAGTTCCTCGATCTGGAGTTCAGCTGCAGTAAGTTTTTTTTTGTGGGGTCTTTTTATTGACAGATTTGATTTAAAACACATTACTGGTGTTTCCTAATGTTTCGTAGACAGATAATGTGCTTCCCTTTCCTAACTGAAAGCATACAAACATTTTACATGTATATGCTTTTCTTATTGTTGTTTGTTTTTTTTGCTGATCCTTTGCAACTTTGATATTTGATGTTGCGACTGATAAAGAATGAGTTCAATGTTCAAGGACTCTTAAGTTGTGCGCGGGGTAACGTCAAGGTTCTTGTCTGCTTGTTTGGGTTAAAAAAAAAAAAAAAACTATCTGAGTTTGATCGTTTCTGTTTTGTGTTATTCCAGACGGAACCAAATCCTTACCAGGAGAATGTGTGATCACTTCAGGGGATCAGATCATTGACATGGGCTACCCCGGTGCTTTGTCGCGGTACACACTAGACTTTGTTCTCCTCTACTCCTTCCTCCCTGCTTTGGTTGTGATGGGAATTATCAGTTTCAGGATCAGGGATAAACTCATCCGCCACTAAAAAGAAAACCTTTCCATTAACGTGCCTTAATTCTGGCATGCCGGTCAGTTCTTCTGTGGTTCGGTTTTTGTATTTTGTCATAGTTTACTGTAACTGTGTAAAAATGTGTCCTAAAAAGTACAAGAACTGTCCAATAGATCATGACTAGGATGGCTAATAAGTTTAAATTATCTTATTTTAAGGTAGTTAGAAAAACATAAAACTACAGACATGTGAATCCAGCATTTGCTCATTTTAAATGTTCTTGTTAGTCTTCACATAAAACTTGCACATTATCTTAGTATTTCTGCCAGCACTTTAATTTTTTTTTAAGCTAGACTTATTATTTTTTCTATATATTTCTTGAAATTGACTGTATTGCCAATAATGAGTTTTGAAACAAGCCCACTAATAACCCCAACAATGTTTCAAACATTGGAGACAGAAAATACAGCACTGGTTGAATATCACTGTAATTTTTAAGTTATAATAAATACCTAATGCTGTCAGAAAAATACGATTGATAGCTTTTTTTTTTCACTTACTGTAAAGAATGTTTTAAATAATAGAAAGTTGTTGTAACTTGTTTTTAGAAAACCTCATTTTAATAGCAGTAGACTGAACAGTTCTTAACCAATAATGCATACATTGCAAAGAAAGAAAAGAGCCTGTAAAAAAAGTTAAATACAGCAAAATGTTTATTATATGTACACAATAAAGTGTTGTAACAAATTTATCTCTTATGTCTCCAGCTGCAGTTCTTTCCATGACTTCGCTGCATTTCTCTTATACTGCTCCAACTCCTGAAAAACAGATTCAGACAAAAAAAAATACAGACATAATTGTTTTGTTTCCTGGTGTGAGGTCAATTTAAAAATATGCATTTTTCTCTCATTTTCTGACTATAATGAAAAATAAACACATATTGTTCAATCCAGCAACATGTGATTCACTTAATTAAATGCAAACAACGCAAAGATAAAAAAAAATATCAAACTGATGTTATTAATCTGACTTAGTTTTACCTCTATTTTCATCAATTCTTTTTTTATATTTTAAATCTTTTGATGAGGATAAAATGCTCCCATAGTGCAGTTCATTGACAAAGCAACACCGTCCCTCTGTTTTAATGCTCTTGCGAAATAAGTTTTGTGTATTTTTTTGCTCTGGCAGCTCAGATCAGCCACATCCTGAATGCTTCAGTTCCAGAAAATAATGAGCTGTTATCAGGTAAGAGATAGCAGAGTGTGATTCACGCAGGTTACTGGAGTTCAAGTGCCACAGTGGAACCATGGCATGTTGACAAGAAGATAGATGGTATCAGCTTTTACAACTATAGAATATTATTACAGTTATGTTAATCATCGAAAGGCCAGGCTACTGCAGGGCACAAGGTTACTTTAGAGCACTGGCAGATGGTGTGACGTGTAGAAAAGAGGATAAATCCGAGTTTATTTATGTTAACTTAGTGGGAAAAAACAGCTACAAGAGAAAGAGAGAACCTCTGGAATATCAGTACAATATCAATAATCTAACATATATATGTTCGTTGGTACTATCACAAACAAATAAATATTAAAACAGTTCCAGATCATTTTTAGACTACAAAGCGAGTAAAATTATGTGAAGTCATTGAGTAAATAGGCCCCACTGTATAATTTAAAATGTGTGTGTATGTTTTTCTTTAACAAACTACTTTCTTAAAATACAGGATTGCGTCTTAGTAGTTGTGGTATTTTTTTGCTGGTAATTTTTGTACTGCTGCTTTTCTCTATAATTTATGCTTCATAAAAATGTTTGAACTTGAATCTTTTGCTTTACTTCCAGTTGTCCTTGATGGTAATCTTTCTTCCATTGGTAATCATGTAATAATTCATGTTCAAAACCTGGATATTTTAGTAAAGATAAATTCTCCAGCTCAGCATTAACCTCTCATATTTTATATAAAGTAGAATGTGCCATGAAATGAAGAAATCATGCTTAAAAGTCTTAACCTCATTGTAAAATGAGGAGGAAAAGAAAAACAAAAAAGCAGAAAAGTTAAGTTTATTAAAAACTTCTTCTCTCAATATAGTCTTTATAACTAACATCAAGTCATACCTGTCTTCTAATTTTTTATATAAATTATTTTGTTACTTATTGTCTGCTAATACCTGCTTTCCTTGATATGGATTACAAAGTTCAGGGACACAGAGACCAAACATTGCCCACTATCTACAGTTGTCTGTCTAAAATCAGACAACTGTAACAACTATTTAACTCTAAAGAACCGAGTGTGTAAGTGTTAAAATTGTGTTACCTGATCTTTTTGTGCTCTCATTGCATCAATTTGAGGCTCACTGTACTGTGGGTCTTTGGCTGGATCTTTCAGCTCTCTCTGCTCACTGTGGCTCTGGGAAAACAAGATTGTTCCCATGTACTGAAAACATTTATGTTCTTGTATGTGAGCTGAAACAGAGAAGTGTGCTGCTACCTCACTGGGAAAGACTCGCTCGTACACTTTCTTCCACAGATCTTTTGGGTTTTTGGCATGTAGAGACGTTATGTCGATGTCAGTTGAAGGAGGCGACCCTAAATATCAGGACACATTATTTTAAACGCAATATCTCACAATCCCCTACATCCAAACAAACTATACAGTTCCTTTAAAAAAGTACAGGTGCGTACCAATAAATTAGAATATTATTGAAATATTATTTAATTTAGTCGCTCAGCTCAGTTTGTGGTTCTTATGTGGCAAATCTGAAAAAGTTTACCCGCGGATGTTTCATCATGCAGTGTTTGTTTTTGTGGCACACAGCAGGCCTGGTTTATTTTATATGTGTTGCGTCATTTGGACAGTAGGTGGTGCTGTTGCTCACCTATTTGGCTGAAAGAGTCAGAGCCAGCTGGGATGATGAGAGGTTTACCTGAGTCACAGGACACAGTTTTCCTGATTGTAAATAAAAAAAAAAGACAAACAAATGAACTCAAGACATGCTGCTGTTATGATTGTTCTCTGCTTTTATTTATATAACAGACGACAGATAGTTACCAATCTAATATATACAACAACAAAAAAAAAGTTTGAACAAAAACTAAATGAGAGCTTTCATAAAAGGATATGAACTGCTGCAGTAGATGCTGATCATTTCAGAACTTCTGAGTTTCTGACTAGAAAGTTACTTAAAAGAGTCACATCTAAGTTCTTCATATCCTACAATTTCATACAAAAATTCCTCTTAAATAATGAAATCTCTTTGCATTAATTGGTCATTTGGTCCTCACCCTCTGTCCAGACCAAACGCCAGATGTGAGAAGAAGCTCTTGGTTTTGGACATGAGGCTCTCTGATTTAATGCTAGTGAACTAATATAAAGAACAGACAGAGAAAAACAGAAATGAAAGCAGCTCAACAGCAGATGGAAATCAAACCGCATATGGACAGATAGCCTGCTGGGGTTCACTTACAATCAGAGAGGCTGCGTAATAGTGGGCAAGAAAACGGAGGGTTTTTCTAATAACTTTCTTCTCGTCAGAGTCAAAGTCCTGCAACATAAATAAAAAAACTTTCACTTTAAATCTGTCACACCAAGTAGACCAGACTGCTTGTAATTTATCAAGAGATGACATTTTCATTGTATGCACACACCTCATTTTAACTGAAAGCAGTAAACAATAGACGTACTGTCCAGACAATGTAGAGCAGTTAAATTGTGTGCTTTACCTGAAAGAGGTCATATTTGCTGCCGATGATGAGCAGTGGGATGGGAAAAGGACTGATCAGCTCTCTGTCCTGTTGAAAGATGACGTTAAACCTTCAGAAATACATATGAAAATAAAGCCAGCATTAAATATACAAACATCAAGTAAACAAAAATGGAAAACCACAATGATCTCTGCACGTACTGGATAATCTTTTGGTAAGACCCGAGCTGCTGGGTGAGCAGCCTTCTGCCGTTTGCCTCCAGGTTTGGACTTCTGTGCCTCAGAAAAGACTTTTCCCACATGAGCTTGAGCTGCATTCAGAAGTTTCTCCATGGTTCCCCACAGAGCGTTGGGTTTGGACAGGTCCAGAACGAGCACAAAAGAAAGAGACCTGAGAAAAACCACGCATTCACGAACAGCTGCCTCTTTACTACCAAGAAGCTTTAAATACAATAATAAGGCAATAAGTGACCAACCTTATACTGTCTGGAGTGATGGGGATCTGGATGAGGTCTGAGAGAGAGGTTCCCCCTCCCAGTTCCCACAGGTGGGCTATATCTTTGGGCTGAAAGAGGAAAGAGGAGGTCCGGTTTTACAGCAGGAAAGTAACTGGCTATTTATAAAGACTTACATGACTTCTGCATTACAAGTGAACTGACTACAACTGAAAGAACACCATGCTAATGCTAAACCACCACCATTGAGTGAGAAAAAAACAGGTTGATACATAAAAGCTCAAGAGGAAATATTTTTTTTGCCTTCTCACTACAATTCCATTTAGTTTGTATCATAAATACATTTTAAATGAAAAATAAAAGAAATAGTTCCAAATTCACCTTTAAAAAGTTTTAAAAGAAGTTAGATTCTAACTCAGTTTTACATCAGCTTCCTTGTTCATGCTCCAATCACCTGCTGCCGCGAACCCCTGATCAGTGCTTACTGTGCTGGACTACTAGGAGATCCAATAAATACGTTTGAATTGCTTTAAATGTAACATAACTTAAATAATATAAGGAATACTTTTTAAGCTGTCAATCTTAAAAACATTTGTGCTTCTTTAGCCTATTAGAAATCTCATGGTGAGGTCTGAGATCATCAAAGATCATGTGGGGTCGCCTTACTGTGTTGTGTCCCTTGGCCCGCCTGCCAAACGTATACTCCAGTGCTAGAGTTGGCTTTGGTGGCTCATCTCTTGCGGAGAAAAAGAAAGGAATTTAAGGGTAAGCAGAATTCAGCTGTGTGCAATCTAACTTGTTCAGAATAAATAAAAACTCAGAGGTTTGTTGCAGAACGTTAGTGAACAAACAGCATCACAAAGAGCAAGGAAAAAGCAGGAAGATCAGGAGGAAAGTGATGGATTAGGGAAGCATCCGGGAATCTTATGGTAGCTCCGGTGGAGGCAATGGTGCCATCAATCCAACCTGACTAAGCTTCAGACACTTTGCAAAGAAGCTGCAGTTGCAGCAAGAGATGCTCCGGATATTATTTATAAATGTATACGTATTTAAAAAAAAGATAAAGACTTTTCCACGAACAAGTTGTGTAAATGACTCGTCATGGGTTCGACTTTGTCGTGATGAAATGTACAACTTCCCTGAGGTCAGCGTATTGTTTGCGTTGTGAATATTTCTTCCGTAATTGTATTTTTGTTAGGCTCTCCTAAGTTAACTGGCCCATTTTATGGTAGTAGCTACCATAAAAAGTCTGCATTTCACAGATGATGAATTATGAGTTGGTAGTTGACACTATAACTACTCACCTCTCCAGACATCTGAGGAGGATTGACGTTTTACCCTGAAAAAGACGAATTGACTTCATAAGTTATAACCTATGATTGTTTTAAGGTTTGGAGCTTGTCTTTCAACATATGAAAACAATGTAACGAGGCTGTACCAACCCCAGTTTTGCTCCCTATCAGAAACACACTCCTTTCACAGACCGTCTCTCCTCCGTCCCCCTCTCCAGCTCCGCTCTCCTGCCTCTGGACCTCCGCCGCTGCCAGCTCCCAAAGCGTGTCTGAACTGACAAAAATGAGAGCGAACAAATTCAGGACGTTTCGGAGAAATAGTCTCTTCTTTCTAAGAGAGCTTCGTGGCAGGAATAAATTCCTTATTTGGGGGGTTTATCACCTCATTTTTGCCATTGAACCAAAGAGTTAGCGAAAGGACTCAAACGACAAGCGTTGCTACAGCAACGTCGACGTCGGCCTTTTTCTGGGCGTTAATGGCGGACTTGGATGCCATCTATAGGTGCATACCGCCACCTACCGTTCTGGAGCATGAAATGCGGGCTTCAGCATTCTAATAACATCCACACACTGCAGAATATGAAGCTAGTTTTAGCTAAAAATTCAATTCGTGGTGATTTGTGTGTTTCGTTTAAACAAACAGCAATATGAAATGGATCCCTTCCATGTAAATATCTTTCATAATGTGCTCTAATCAGTGGAATATTGGAGATGGTAGATTACAGTGTTCTACATTTACAATGGCACAACAGTGCAATATGGTGGATATGTCAGAATGCTTTGTCTTATTTACAATATATTATATTTTAAAACAATTGAATTACCAATATTAGATAGTGGTAAGGATGTTTAGGTCAATTAAAGATTATATGAGATTAAGGAAGTTTATAAACACAAAAGGAAACGATTGAACAGAAAATCAAGGTTATCTGTTTCATGTTGACTTTAAGTTGTACTATATGTGCAAGAGTACTTGTAACACAAAAGTAATCAACAAAAAGTAGGAGGGAAAATTGTAAACATATGAAATCATAATTGTCGTACGTTCCTTTATGTCTCTCTTAATTGTTGCCATAATAAGCCAAGTATGTTTTAATAACCACAATAAATACACAATATATCAATTGTTTGTGCTATATTGCTGCCATTGTTATGCCTGAGACCCAGATCCATTAGTTTCTTAACAATGCAAAACCAATACAAAGCATTTGTATGCTTTAAACTGTGCTGAATTTAGTTTTTGGAGATAAGACCTCCACAAACATTGTTTTGTCAAGTGCAGATAGCTTTTACTAAAAACACAAGTTTTAGTCTTCTGAATTAAACTGTCTCTGTTTAATATTTTAATCTGTATTCAGTAGTTTTGTTCTATATGTCGGCACTTGTTCCAAAACCTTATTCTTTGCATAATGCTGCATCTCTAATCACCTTTCGATATCTAAAACATCTTCCAACTATGATTTTACAGTAGAAATTTTATATTTTTTTAAGCCTTCAAAACTTTATCAATAACAAACCAATCAAATTTGATTTTTTTTTTTTTATTATTTAGAAAAATAAAAAGGCAATCATGGTCCAAGCATCAACTGAAGGCTTCCAGTATCAGCAATATAATTTTGGATCAACTTGCCTTTATTACAAGCAACTAAAAGCAGAACACATTTTATAACAACTACTGTACATAAAATAATGGCATCAAGTTTACAGCACCCTTTTATAGCCATAATGTAATGGCTGAGGAGATCATCACAACTTTAAGCATTGTTTAGTGATATCCATTAAACGGCAGCTGGGAGTGATGAATGAATGTCTCTTGACTGATGCTCAAAATTAATAAGGAAGGATGGTCATGATTTTTTTCTGGGTTCATCACAATAGGGCACATTTTCCAACAGTACACCCTCTCTAGGTCGAAGCACTGTGGAAGGAAAAGAGGTGTAGTGAATCAACAGGGGATCATTTCAACAATTCAGACACAAGTTGTACAGCAAGCATAAGGTGCAAGGAGGAGAATCATACAGAGCTTGTTTTCTGCAACGTGTTCCACTTGCAGCACCGTCTCACGAAGAACAGCTTCCACATCAGAGCCCATTTTAATCATCTGTTATTTGCAAAAACAACAAAAAAAAACAGATATAGATGCATGACGGACTAAGGAACTCTACATGCTTAAATGTGTCAGTTCAAACAAAATGTAATATAAACAGTAACCGAAGTAAATGCAAGGTGAAATTTTCAAACAAGGACTTTATTCATTAAAAGAAAAGGCTACTTACACCAACGAATCTGGCCATATGTGAAAGAAATTACAGTACACCCTAAACCTAACTGTGACTGTGCCACCTTGTAGTAAAATAATGTTTATCTGACTGAAAATAAGCCTTTTACATCAATGTGGAGGAATTTAATTCAACCACACAGGGGAGTTTCAAGCATGAGCATCCTGTGTGAGCCAAACTTTGACAAGGCCACTCCAAAACTTCAGTTTTGTTATTTGTTGAGCCAGTCAGGGTGGGTTGGAAGTGTTTTGGAATATTGTCCGGTGTAACCCATGTGTTTGAACTTGGTGCCATGAACTGAATTTATGGTTCTAACAACTACGGCAAGTCGCCCAATCCCTGAACCAGCAAAAAGACCTCATACATTTAATTTCTCTTCCTGAAATGCTGAGTCAATTGTGTACAAGAGGCAACGGGTGTAAATCTCCCAGAAAGATTCACTTTTGTCTCGTCAGTCCATAGAATATTTTTCCAAAAGTCTTAAATGATCAAGATGTTTATTTGGAAAACGGACACGGACCTTTGTGTTCTTCTTTTTGAGATGTGGTTCTGACCTTGAAACTCTCTTTCTTATTTTAAGGGAGGCTTGTAAAGTTTTACATGTCGTATTTTTGTGACCTCTTGGATGAGTTATAGATGAGCTATTGGAGTTATTTTGGATAGGCCAGCCACGACTGGGAAAACTGTTCCATGTTTTCTTCACTTGTGGATCACGGCTCTTACATTGGTTCGCTGGAGTCCAAAAATCCTTTGAAATTACTTTGCAACCCTTCCCAGACTGATATTTGTCATTGAGTTTGTTACAATTTCAGGGCAAAATGTATTGCTTTTTCAGCACCAGTAGTCTTTATTCTATATTTTTGTTTTATCAATATGACAAATAAAAGTAAGGAATAACATTATTAGAACAGTAATAATTGTATAATATTACAGAGAAAATAGTTTAACTTAAACGTAAAACTATCTTCGCAGCACTTTTACTTTTCCGTTTGTCAGTCAAAGTCATAAGATAATATATATTAAAAAAATTTAATAGACCTTTTCGATGTTTTCCTCTGACGTTTCATTTTTGTTTTTCTTGAACTCCTCGTTGATCTTTAACTTTGCAGCTTTAAAAAGAAAACAAACAACGAACGAAAACATCCAATATTAAAAGTCCAATAGCAATATACTTGCTTTTTTTCTTCAGCAGAGAGATATGCTATCCTGCTGTGTGACCTCACCTGTCAAAGCTCTTTCATCCTCTCTGAATACATCCATTCTTGTTCTGTGCAGCTTTTTAAACACGCTTAGGACCTGATTTACACACATTAAACCGTTAACTTAACACACATTTAGCAGCTGTGAATTCAGTTGTAACCTACGCTTTTAGGCGACTTAATATTTCCTAAAAAAAAAAAAAACTTTAGTGTGATTTAGTCTAATAGACTTAAAAAAAATACTATTTCGCTGAAAGTATTTTCTTAAATATAAACATTGCTCACTACTCACCTTCAAACGAGTCCCCATGTTGAATTTTTCTACCTACTTCCGGTATGTACGACGTTGACCAATCAGCGAAGGTTTTGGGATGACGTAGTGTTGTAGCCAATCAAGTGTTCAGCCTGTTCTTCGCTAGCGGAAAGTAGCAATTTGCTCCACGCCCCCTTTTAGTTGCACCAACATGGCCGAAGAAACGGCGAAAGCGCAGGTTGCCCAGCCGGGTGGAGACACAATATTTGGAAAAATCATCCGCAAAGAAATTCCTGTCGACCTGCTTTATGAAGACGATCAGGTATGCAGCTGAAATGTTCACTTATGACGGATTTTTATTGCAGCTCAAGCCCGCTGCGGTTCACTTTCACTGCAGCACTTTTTGGTTGAGTCTGAGCTAGCTTTGCAGAAAGCAGGCGGAGACAAAGTGTGGTGGTTGGATTTGCAAGTCCCGAAAGTGTGCTAAAGTGTAATATTTTAGAGACAAAGCGGAGGGCCAGTGATCAGTTTAATTCAGCGCGAGAACAGAGAATTGTGCGTCTCTGATTTTTACTTTCGTTCTGTATTTGCTGCAAATTGATGAGGGTCCAGTTGGCTGTACTTTCAATCCAGCATTTGAGATCTGCACGCAGCCTGCAGACCTATAATACGATAATTTGTTATGAAACATGTAGCACACCATAATGCAGAAATTATGCTGTGTACCATTGTGTGCTAGGGCGTGTATCGTCCTAAAATAACTGCAGATCTGAATAAAAACTAGTCAAGCTATATCTGAAGTGGTTCAGGTAGATCTGAACCAGCGAGTTATTATGACATCCATACGAACGTTTTGATCTGACATGCGTAAAGATGTCATTATAGCATGACATCCCAATATTATAATGTTCTGTAGCCATATTTGCAGTCAACATCAAATTTTCTAAAAATAAAGTCGTCCAGAGCTTTCTACACTTTCTTGATTTTTTTCTTTGTTTTCCTTCTGTTCCTTCTCTCTTTTAATTTTAGTGTGTTGCCTTCAATGACATTTCTCCACAAGCTCCGACTCACATCCTGGTGGTCCCTAAGAAACCAATTGTTCAGCTGTCGCAAGCCGAGGAAGTCGACGCTGCAGTACGTACGATTCTGGACGCCTCCATAGATTAAAATTCAATTTAGAGTAATTTATATCATTGACCACCAGAGGGAGGCATTTGCAAACGTTACAAATATTTTGAACCAAAAGTGGTATCATTTAGTAAATAAGTCGTTAAATATTTTACTCTGTGATTGTTTACAATGTAAATGAAAATGCATATAATGTAGATTAAAAAAATATGTAAATGTTTCAGTAATTTAATAGTTTTTGGTAGTAATTTATACCAATTTATTTGTCTAATAACAATAATACATGTATATACATTAATATAAATATATTAATTCTTATGTATTTGATGTATTTAAACTGTCTTGGGAATGAATATTAACTCGGCAACCTATGTGTTGAATCTGTTTTTAATCAAGTCTTTTGCTCTTGCAGTTGTTGGGCCACTTGCTGATCGTTTCAAAGAAGGTCGCTCAAAATGCAGGCCTGTCAAAGGGCTACCGGATCATCATCAACGACGGGCCTGATGGAGGCCAGTCTGTCTACCACATCCACGTCCATGTGTTGGGTGGACGCTGTATGGGATGGCCCCCAGGCTAACCTTCCTCCTCCTCCTCGCCATGTCGTACCAACGTCCCTTGTCTGACATTGGTCCTGTTAAATGAAATCGTGAAACAAATGTGAGATTTCTGTGGTGTTAATAAAACACATAAGGGTTGCTTGAAACTCTTGTCTGTTGGGGGTCATGGTTTTTAAACGTTTGCATTTCGGGTCATAACTTTGCAAACCTAGATGTGCAGGAAAAAATTGGAAAGTTATATTTCTTCAGTTCTCTGGTCGAAGGAGACTGGAATCCTCAACCTAAATCGATGGTTTTCAATGTTGGTCCTCAGCCACCATTTCTCGTCATGTTTTTGATGCTTCCCCGTTGCCACACACCTAAGTTCAATGAATGTGTGATTATCAGGCTTCTGTAGCTCTTCATGGTACACCGAGAAGGTCATGAAGTCCTTTGAATGCAGTGTCCTGCAGTAAAGACATCTTAAAACATGGCGGGAGCGATCCATGAGGGCCAGGACTCACAACAAGTGACCTAAATGCAAATTGCCACGTGTGGAGGAAAACTGACACTAGACATCATCCTGAATAAACCGTACCTATAGGGAAACATGGTGTTGGGAGCATCATTTTGTAGGCACACTTTATTTCAGCACAGATAAGGAAGGTGGTCAGAGTTGACAAAATGGACGGAGTGTCTTAATTTTCCTAGGCCAATCCTGGAAGAGTCCTATAGAGGCTTGAGATTTGGGGCAGAGGTTTTACCTTTCAGCAAGAAAGTAATCCTAAACATTTAGCCAGAGGTTTAGATCAAAGCTTATATCTGTTATAGAATTACCCAGTCAAACTCAACTAAGAATCTTTGAAAATAAATATTTGCAGAAATGCTCCATTCAGTTTGACTGAGCTTACGCTGTTTGCCCCCATACCCCCTCCAAAAAATGGGTAAAAATGTTCGTCTTCAGATAAGCAAAGCTGGCAAGGACTTATCCCAAAAGACTGAAAGTGTGGCAATAGAGGTTCTTAAATTGTTGACTCCAGGGCCGACTACAAAGGCATGTCGCAGGTAAATTTTTATCTAAGTAATGCTTTCAAAACTCTTATTTTACTTCCACTTCACAATTACTCACTATTTAGTGCTGGCACATCTCAGAATCTCCGTAAAATGCGCAGAAGTTAGCGGCCGTGACCAAATGCGAGAGAGCTTAAAAACCTTTTCGATGCACTGTATAAATTGCATTCGGTGTGGAAGCAGAGTCTTTATCGTGTTGCCTTGTGTTTTCCAAGTTTTCATACTGAGATCGCCTTTATTGAGCTGAGCAGGGAGGACCCTTCCTGTTGTGGGTTTGTCTCCTGTGAAAAGATGCGAATGTATAACAGAATTCAGGCCACACAAAGGACCGGCAGACCCATTTGCATTTTGATTTGACACATGATTAATTGCCTTAAGCATAGAGCAGTGTTCAGTACAAAAACAAGTGAATATGCAGGCCCACAGCAAAGTACTCAGACCCCTTCACTTTTCCACATTTACAAAGGCACTCCACAAACTTTTGAATAGTTTTATTATTAATGCAAAAATAATCGACAATAACAAAGTAAAAATATGTGTACATACACGCTTGTGTACTTAAATTGAATTGACCGAACATGATTTGTAATGCAACTTACTTAATGTAAAAATCTCCCAGCTGACACAGCATGTCAAACACAAGTCAAAGGAATTATTATATTATTATTATAATATGTGAAAATGTCAGTTTATTTCACTTATTGACTACTTTTTCAACAATACTAAGAAATGATTGACTTAAATCAAGCTTCTATATTTTTACTTAAAAGTTACTTGTAAGTTAATTTTGTATTTAAGACAAAATTAAAAAAGTTAATTTTAACTAGTTTCTAGTCTTTGGGATTTTGTGCTTTTTCGGTGTTGTGACATTGATAATCAGGACACGTTTGTACCCAATAAGAGGCGGCAAAGACGCGACAAGTGAATAGCTCTTTTTTTTTTATTAACAGTAAGAATGTAGATAGTTGAACAAATATAAAATGCATAAAACATCCACATAATATTAAAACAAAAATAAATAAAATGATTTTCTTTACAAAATAAGAAAAAAGAAATACAAAGGACACTGATCAAATGACACGTGTAGCATTTACAAAATATACCTAAATGTACCTAGCGTTCACAGTCCCCTAAGGTTTTTACTTTCTGGACATCAGGAGAGGGAAAAGGGGCAACAAAATAGGTTCAGACAAGCAATTCATTCACTTCTGATATCAGGCAGACTGATATCCTGAGTTAGATGCAATCTGTCACTTTGTTGATGTGATGTGCAAAATAAAATCACTTCTTTTTTTTTTAGACAACCGCACCTTTTTCTTATTAAGCAATGCCCTTGTGTCATTTAAAAATGGACACTTTGAGGCATTTAGCATCTGTGCACAGTACAGTATGGAGGGAGGGAAACAAACATGTACTCTGGTACCTAAAAATCACTATTGTTAAAGGTGTCTAAGTACTAATACACTGCTTTAAATTTTAACCTAGTCTACACAGACTATAAGCTGAAGAGAGGGTCAGAAAAAATGCTCAGTCTCCAAAATTAACTCCAAAAGCAGCCAAGTGGTTGAGAAGTCTGAAACAGTCCAGGTATGTTGGAGTTTCCCCTCATAGATGATGCAGAACAAAAAAATCCTCAGTGATTGAAATGTGGAGTCACATTTCAAGATAATGTCTGCTTTTTTAAATAAACAAAATAAAGGCATTTTAGTGATTATGTCTTATTTCAACGGCACCTTATTAAAAACAAATTCCAGCAGCTTTTCCCCATGGAGATAATGTTTGTAGTAGAGTGGCAAGGAAGACTATTATCTCATTATAAACAAAACTAAACAAGGCTATTTAAATATAAAGTGATTAGTTCAAACACTGACTCAGTAAAGTAGAAATCCTTCCACAGGTGACAGGACCAAATAAAAAACTGCCAATTGGAACAAAAATAGATTGGCACCCCTAAAAAACATGTAGAAAGCCTAAAAATAATAAATTTATCTCCCCCTGTAGTGACACAATCTCACACTCTTATCTGTGGTAAACTGCGTCTCCTTGTTGCTGAATTTAGACCAAATTTGTTTGACACCAGCAAAATAGAAAACAATGAACTTGAAAAGGTTTTTTTAATAAGACAATCACATGAGACCTTTCTTTTTATATTCCAGTAAAACAATGAGTCAAAGATAATCTTATTGCAAAAATCAGATTACTTTTGTTTGTTTCATTAAAACATGGCACACTTAAGTATTTTTGAGCACGGACATTTTTAAAAAAGTTTTTAAAGAAATTAAAATGATTTTGATCGACCTGATGTGGCAAAAAGTTCTGACTCTGCTTTCCTAGAGGCCTTGTTATATTAACCAATCAGTGTAGCACTGGTCATTATCCCAAAAAAAAGAGAAAATTATTCACTAATGTTTTCTTGTGGCTGCTGCTGAATAAATGTTCTCATTTATAAATCTAACCATTAAATCTAATAATTGAAATTGTTAGATTTTTCAGGATTTTTCAGTGTGAGATTGTGCTGCTGCAATCAAAGATGAATTTATTTTAAGGCTTTTACTTTTATTGGCCGATAATAAATGTTGAGTACTCTGCAGGTGAGGACACAGTTTCCTGTTTACTGGGAGAGAATAGCTCTTCACAACCAGCAACATTAGGATGAATTGTAATTTGTTGCTTCCCCAGGAGAGATTGCTTTAAAAATGGCACAACAATTTGAAAATAGATACATCAGTAAACAGGTAATGACTGGAGCTGCTACACTGCTGCTAAAACCACCAATCCAAATAAGTCAGATCTGACTTGTAGTTGTGTTTTGAACATGCTGTAGGGAGAAAGTGTGTTTCAAGCGATTGGGACAGAAAAATTTATGTAAAGAGGAAAACTCAAGACGAATGGAAGCCTAATAAGTAGAAACTGGTTCTACTTATTAGGCTTATTAAGTGGTAATTATTTTATATCATCTTTTTACATGAATAAAATTCTGCTTGATTTCTGGCATAATCTCAATACTTCTAGGTTTAAACCATGTTTCTCATAATTGAGCTGAAATATCCTTTGTGTGACTGTAACTAAAACATGTTAAAGTGTTACTTTACAACACATTCAGTTTGTCTTCTATGAGCTCACAAAAATGTGTCGACTAGTGTTTGAGGGGATGAGGTGCGACGCTGCTACGGGGGGCGAGTTATGTTTTAAGGCATGTCCTCAGCGCAGGAAGGGTCCCGATGCATAAAAAAGGCAAGAGGAGTGAAACAGGCCTCGGTCCATGTGGATGTCAGGTTGGTCAGGGTGGTTGTTGGGCGTCAGCAGCTGGTGGCTGGGATGTTACCGTCAGGCTATCTGAAACATCCTTGGGTCAAGTTTCTGCTAGTCGGTTTTCGGAGCGGTTGAGAATCTCACTTCATTTCTGATCACTGTTGGGTAAAAAGAAGGCTGTACGTCTGCCAGCCACCTACACGCTAATCCATGCTCATGTTTATTCATTTCTCATTGAGGAGAGCTGCCGTTCATTTCTGTGCGATGGCCTCTTCTCCGCTCGGCCGCCTGCGACTGAAGGGCAGCCCAACGACGCCCGCCAGGCCCAAGCCCACGAGGTTTTCTCGGCCTTCTGTGCTGGCGGCTGAAGACTGAACCCTGGTGGAGGCGGCCGAACCGTCAGGCCCAGGAAGGATTTCGGGCAGCGACTCTTTGGCTGGGCTGGCGGCGGAGGGGGGCGTGGCTTTGGCGGTTGGGACCTTGGTGGGGCTGGACAGGCTGAGGCTGGCCAAGGCGTCCAAAGTCCCGTCTGGGTCCACCATCACGTTAATCACTGAGACATAGGAAGCACTTTGTGAAATGACTGATTTCCATGTTAAACAGATGAGTTAAAACTGCTGTATTTAACTTTTATAAAAATATGACTTTTTGCATAATTGTTAAAAAATATCCTGACAGTACAAAATGAGACTGATAATCTGTGAAAAAAAAAGCCTTCATCCAGTACTAACTGCAAAAATACACCACTTAGTGAGAAACAACAATCAGAGCCAGGAGGAGGGTCTTAGCGCTGTCAATCACCCATGTTTATGGGCTGCTCACACCCTCCCTCTTGCTCTCTGCTACGCTACAGCTGGTTCACCACAACAAAGCCCGTCATAAATCCTGAGGCTAGTCAGCATGGCCACCGATGACAAGATGATAAGTTGCTTCTTCTCCATTAGTACACTGAGCAGCACACGCACAAGCATGACTGACAACACTAAGACCTCCTCGCTCTGATTGGTGCATTTCTGCAGCAAAAGTATCCCTTATAGTCACAACATAATTTTAACAAAAATATGCAAAAACTATATATCTATCTATATATATATATATATATATATATATATATATATGTTTTTTTTATTTTGTCCAGCAGCATCTGTTCTGCTTCACCTTGGAGCTGTTTCTCAACTCTCTTCAGTTCGAGCAAAATCGAAGAGATTTCCTAAAAAACAAACAAAAAAAAGACAAAATTATAGCTTCCATTTATATTTTACTCATGTTCTTATTAAACATTCTTGCACAGATGGATCGCTTTCTGTACCTTGTTGGAGGTTTTAAGAAGTGGAGCTTCACTCTCTGATTTCAGTTTACTCTCAATTTCATCCCAGTTTCTGTCCTTATCCTTGAACAAGATCCTGGCACAAAGAAATTAAAAAACTGTATTTACAGTGTGTATTTCTTGACAGAAAAACAAGATAGCACTATATTAATTAAGTCAAGTGCTAAGATCTTGCTGCTTATAAACAGTGGCTTGAAAGTAAATTCATACTCAATGTAAACCTGAATGTATTTTGACAGGAGTTTATTGAGTAAACAACACTAAGAAGTGCTCAACTGAGAAGTAGCTAAAAAAAATGAATCAGTTTTTACATGATTTATTATGCATGCAACCCTCATGAGTCTATAGTTTATACAATCATCTTTTGCTACTGTGCTCTACCAAACCTACCCCTTAACTGAAAACTTTGTAAAATATCTCAAGCTCGGGGAAATCCGTGAACAGAAATATTCAAGCAAGGAAATGCACGCAACAAGTACCTGATTTTCCCTGCTGTTCTGTCAACAGAGTGTCTGATCTTGGTGGAGAGCTGAGACACAGAGTGGATCAGGAGGCTGTCCAGCACCGCCTAAAAACCCACAACATCACAATTAGATCATGTTTTTAATAGCGAAAGCCTCAAGATGCTGTTCATTGTGTTTTAGATTCGTCAGGCAGCTCCTCACCTCCTCTCGGTTCCAGGTGCGCCTCCTCAAGGCCCGAGGCTCCCGGCCGTCAGGAGCTCGGGGTTGGTGCTCAACGGGCTTTCCGTTGATCTCTGGCGGCTTGTTGGATGAAATAACTGGAGGGATCTTTCTAAATTTGAGGCTCTCGTCAAACACTCGATCCACCAGCTGGGCCAGAACAGAGAGAAATGCAGAGGAGACAAAGGGAGCGAATGTAATCAAACCTTCAGCTCAACTGTTGTATTTCAATGAGTTGCATAAAGATGTTAGGATGTGTGAAACGTGGGCTTATCCACTTTATCAAGGAAAGTTATGCCTTTCATGAGAATGAAATTAGTAGTAACAAATTACATGGTTTGTACAGTTCTTCCCACAGTAAAATTCAAGCACTTTGAAATATTTTCAAGGTAAACCCTTTCAGCGCCACACTGGAGAAAGAAATAATAAAAATGAACTTAAAAAAGATAGTTTTAATTCACTGCTATATATTGTGTTGCTGTTATTAATTATTTCTTGTGATAATATCTAGCTAAACTAAAATATAATAGGATTTTGTAATGTTTGCTTCACACAACCCCTGACCGGTCCGAAAACAAAACACTAATTTAACTAAATAAAATACCCCAATGTCAATCACTTTGTTTAATGTACAAAAGGTAAGTCAACCCTTATTTCAATTACACAGATCAATAAGTCACAGAGCCAATAGGAGTAATAAACATTAATCAACAACAAATAACAAATCATGTTAAGATAAATGACATATACAGAGAAAGTTACAAAAATTGTTCTTGCAAAGTTTACTGGAATTTAGCAAAAAGAAATAATTTTGGCAATTCTAACTTACCTAATAAGTAAAATTTAGTTTGATTCAACTTCAGACGTTGGGGGAAAATGTATCTGCCTTTTTATTAGGTATACGAAAATATCTGGCTTCAGCGGTTTTCCAAATGTAGGCTTTTAATCAAATGTTAGGTTGAAATTTATAACAAAATTGTGCAGTTTGAATATCAAGTACAGATCAGGCACTTTCCAAATGTTGAAAATTGACTCTAATAAAATTGATTTGGGGGATTTTAAGCACCCGTATGGACCCTGGAGCTAAGGAATGAAAGTTCAGCAAATAGAAGCGCATGAGAAGACCTGAAAGCTATGAAGCAGCAGAGAGGCACTCATTTTTCCCTCCCTACTAAACACAAGAATTAATGGAAAAGTTGCAATGAAAGCACAAACATTAAGGCAATAGAAGAAGAAGAAGACCAGGCACCTTTTTCATGCTCTCCTGTATGTCCGGCTGCGCGGGGCGTGCAGGGCCTACCTCTTCCCGGGTGTCGATGGCCGACCCCGGGGTGGTGGCGGCGGTGCTGACGGTGGTGCTTGGCGCTGTGCCGGACGAGCTGACCGAGTCTATCTCACCGGCCACGTCGTGGATCTCACGTGCCAAGATAGCCAAGTCCTTGGCCAAGTCCTGGCTGATCCTGCGCACACAGGGGAACAACCTGTTAATCAGACAGGGTTCTTTAGGACTCAGGAGGTGCTTTAAAGTGCAAATGAATCAGAAGATCAGTGATGATCGGTACCTGGCAATCTCTTCGCTGTGAGCTGTCCAGTCCCTGATGTACTCCTCCTGCTCCTTCATGCGGTGTTTGATGCCCACTCCGCCGGGGATCGCTGCCACGCCCGCCGGTCCCGAGCTGGTGGCGGAGCTGAGTCTCGAGCCGCGGTGCGGGACGAGGTGGTGGGGCCGGACGTGGGGGCGAGCGCCATGCTTTGCCGAGTTCCGGCTGGAGCCGAACTCTTCCTCCGAGGTGGAGCCGTACTCCGGCGGCAGGCGCCGCCACCTGCTGCTGCTGGACACTGCAACGGCAGAAAAAGCCGTTACTAAAGTCACAATGGTTGTTGACTCGTTTGTCAGCAAGATACAAATGAATGTTGTTCAGAAGTTTACGAACGCTTTCCTATTATTTACTATTTTAAAAACAAGAATTTGGTGCAGGAGTTTGGATTTCTTGTGGATCCAGTCCACACCGAATCAAAATTACACGTTAAAGATCAAATATAAACACAAACTCCTATTATTCTGTTAATAGCTCAACTTCTGGCTCCTCAGTTCGCTCAGCATCCTCTTTGTTCAATTACTGGCAGACCAGAGTCTTGATGGACTGTTTCTGATTATCTTAAGCGATTTTCTTTCATCTAAGGGTGGCCGTTTTGGTCAGATGGTTCAAACTTTGTCACAACTAGGTGCTTCTGAAAAGTAATGACCCCAAACACACATCAAAACAGTTTTTTTGCAATAATAAAGAAGGCCAACATTAAGGTTTTGGAAAGCCCCGACCCCAGTTTACAAGGTCCCCTGTATTATTTCTAAAAAGCAGACTGGTGACATGATCTACGGATATTTGTGTTTTGATCATTTATTTACTGTTGTTAACAGGTTTCCGAATTCAGTTCATTTCTATTTGTTGGTCGCTGTGGATGTTAGTGTTTTCTATAGAGTTTATTCCTTCGGTTCTTACTCATTTCTTGGGTTCTTTCTTCAGAGAGATTTGGTTTGTTCTCTTCACTTCTTCTTTTTCTGCTCTCGATTTGTAGATCCTATTGTGTCTTAATTCAGCTCTTCTTTGTATTTTCTGTTTATTAGTCTCCCTGCTCTCATTTTGCCACAGCTGTTCCACATCCCCTCTGATTAGCTCCCCTGGTTCCTGTTATTTTCCAACCCATGCCTCTGTAGATAAGCTCCTTGTTTTTTTCATTGTTCCTCTCTGGATTTTCTGTTTCACTCCCCCAGTTTCCATCATCTGTCTTCACATGTTTTACCTCCAAGTTCTTGTTGTGTTTTATTCCTTTTGGTTATTAAAGTCTCTGCTAATTTTCACCACTGTCGATTTCTGTATTCCAACCTCACAACGTGACAAATAGTTAAATGTTGAAGCCACAATTAAGGCAAAACTTTGCTGATGTTGCACAGTTCCACAACAAAATGTTGTGGAACTGTAATATAGTGCAACTTGATAAGGGGTGTTAAACCAAATATTAGTGGAGAAAGTGTAGAATACAGCCAGTACGTATCATTTTAACCATGTGTGGATAACAATTAAATTAAACATGTGCACCAAGTCATTGTTTTCAAAAGTATTAAAAATTTTTTGTGTAATCATTTCCCCCTTGAAAAATAATAGTTAAAATAAACCATTAAAAACAAAAAATTCTTGTGAAATTCAACACTATCAGGAGTGGATGTAAACTTCTGACTGCAGTTTATATCACACGGTTGAACTCCACTCTTCAGGAAATTAATTGACCCAAAACAACATCAAGTGTTTTGGGTGTTTGACAGCGTATTTAGCAATGGTAAAAAATCACACAAAAAAAAAGCAGCAAAAAATATTTTGAAGCATTTCAAGGCGTCCAACAAAACGAAGAAGCAATAAAGCTGCATGTTAAGTTGTTTTGAAATTTTCAAACAGCAGTTCTGTTAGTCCAGCTCTGACACAATGAGATTATACCTTGCTCAGTCCGTCTCTTCAGGATAACATGGGGCAAAGTGTTACAGTGTGAGCAAAGCAGTTGGCTTATCAACACAGCATTACTAAATGGATTTAAGGAGGACATGAAGTTAACTATCAAAGGCTTGGTAGAGCTAGGTCATCATAAGAGAGATTTTTGAAAGGCATTAAAGCAATGAACTAACAGTAAAGACTATTCTTTAAATAGCTTTTTTTTTTTTTTTTAAATGTATTACTTTTATTCCAAACAATATTCAAACATATGTATTAAATAAAAACTGTTTGACATCCTTGAAGGATCCTTTGCATCTGAGCATTGTTTTGACCCAGGTCTGGTGGTGTTAAAATACACACATGCACTACACACAGCAGTCCAATTAGACTTCATGGTTCTGGTGCCGTACCCATCAGCTCTTCCTCTGCATCACCATCTGGAGGTTCAGGCTGAGAGCTTTCTGGACCAATGCACAAGATCATGACAACACAGGTGTTTACTGAGAAATATTTACACAGAAAATGCACCGAAGTCTCAGCTGGTGACCAGAACCTGTTGGTTTATAGCCCTCAACGGTCATCGCCTGGTCAGAAACTCAAACATGTGAATTATTTTATAGTAAAATGTGGTGGTGAACACACAATTTGAGAAAACGGGGCGCACTGTCAACACGCCTCATTGTCGACTAAGTGACTAACTTAACTGAGTGAAGAAGACTCAGTTAGCTACTTTCAGGAGTTAAAAATGAAGTCAACAGAAGCATAGATCCATAGACTTTTAAAATTTAAGCTATTTTTAACACTTTGCCTTGGATCTGTGGTTTATTCAGAACATGAGAGAGCAAGACTCTCAGAAGATAATAGGAAGTATGAAGTATAAAGTAAAGTTTGATACTTTTGAGCTTTCGATCTTTGTCTATGAAACATGATGGAGTCGGAAACGTTAGCAGCCTTTTTGATATTTCAGTTAAGTTGAGCATTATCCAGCTAATACATGCAAAAGAGCTGATTTTGCTACGATAGTGATGAAAACCACAAATTAGATTCCAAAGACGATGAAAGGTGCTTAGTTGGAGATAAAAATATATATATTTACAAAATCTGAACTAAGTGAAGCTAAAACTATGCCACTAGAGGGTTCTTGGTAGAACATATTTACAGATAAAGGTGTGTTCATCATAAATGCAAAATATATATTTTTGTACAGTTTTGACTTAATTACTGCTCTGAGTATTTTGTTCTTTCAGCCAATGGCCTTATTTCAGTGCAGTTAAAAATGTGTCTACTACTAAATTACTTGACGACTATTTTAATAATCAAGTCATCACATTTACTCCGATTTATCGTTTCAGCCCTAAACATTAATAAAACCTAGTTTCACAACATGTGCTTTTTTATACATGCTATACCACGTTCCCTCAGATTTCTATGGAAACAACCACTCACAGGAGGAAGAAATATACTAGAATATATTTATAATACTGTCCTTATATCTTCTCATTTTATAATCCTTCAACAGAAATCTGAATCAGCTTCAATCGATATCTGCCAGTCAACGTTTTACAAACCAGAGACTAGAAATCATCCACGAGCATCTCAAAATCAACCATGATACAGCATATTTTTAATCAATAAACTGATTTAATTTTCTCTTCTTTTACTGAAAATCCTCAGATGTCAGACACTGAGCTGTTTTTTGTAGTTTTGGAGGGGGGTTTTTTGCTCACCTGTGGGCGAGCAGTATCCAGATGTAGTGGTTTTGGCCTTGGGCTCGTTGAGTTTCGACACACTGTTGGCTCTCATCCTTGGCGACAGCCGATTCTCTGTGGGTGTTGTCGAGCGCAAGCCGAGACGCAGCGCGGTCTCTGCGGACAGGCGTGGTGAAGCTGTGGAGGGCCGGCTCACCGTGCACTCCGAGTCGCTGCGTGCCGAGACGGAGCCCACGCGATTCCTCCGTGGCTGAGCCAGCATGTCCAGCCGCGACAGTCCCTTCCGGCCGGACGGCGGCTTAGAGGTGGAGCTTGTCGTGGACACCTCGGACGCCACGGAAACCCGGTCTGCATCGGCTAGATCTGTGTCAGACGTGTCCCCCAGTCGGGCCCGGCGGAGGAGGGAGGCTCTAGTGGGTCGTGGTTGAGGCAGAGAGGCCTGCTTGTTGAGTGAGGAGGCCGTTGCTGCCTGCAGATTTCGGCTGGTTTTGGAGGCACCGCTCATGGACGTCTTGGAAGATCTGCCGTCGAGTTTGGAATGGAGGACGTCTTCTGAGCCTCGTCTATGAACCGAGTTCCCCAAAGGCCCAGAGTAGGTTTCCTGGTCTGAAGACAGAATGTCAGAGATGGGGAAAGAGGAGGTCTGGTCATCGTCGGTGAGATCCAGGGAAGGCTGGCGTGCTCTGGAGGAAGCGGCGGGTTGAGCGGAGCGAGTCCGACCCGTCACTTCGGCTGTTCTACCTTTAGCCTTCCTCTCCAGGCGTTCGCGAGCGCTGCCGTTTCCGGAAGTCGTCTTGGACACTGTACTCATATTGCTCTTTTCCCGGTGCATGCTGCTGAGAGACTTCCGCTTTTGCATGCCGCCTGCAGCGGCCTTTCCCCCTGCCTCTGCTGCAGCATGGCTAGCCGTGCTGGCTGTGTCCAAGTCTGATTCTGGGGATATGGAGTCAGTCCGAGCTGGGAGGCCAATGGTGGAACTAGGAGGAGTTTTAATACTTTTCTGGTCTAGTTTGTTCTCGTCTCTGAGCTTAGCTTCTAGGAATGCCATGACAGCCTCCGTGTCTTTAAGCAGAGTAGCGGTGTCCATGCTGCCCACGGAGTCGCTGCGCTCCCGCTCATTGTTGCCTCTGTTGATACGAGGGATAAGCTCTGGAGGGACGCTTGAACTGGGCTTCTCGATGGTAAAGCTACCCTGGCGAACAAGGGCCTTCCCGGATTTCTCCCCTCCTTCTCCTGCTTCTCCTCCGTTGCTCTCCTCTGACCTCTTCCTTCTTTCAGTGCCCCGAACCGGACCCTTAGACGGAGAGGAGGTGGCCGAGCTTTGTTTCCTCTTGTTGGTCATTTCGCCGTCCTCCATGGGGGTTGGGGACTCTCCGTCTCCCTTGTTCTCTTTTTCCTGGGGCTCAGTGTCCTGTTTCTCCCCTATCTCAGACCTCAGTGCTTTGGGAGTGGGTTTAGCACGGGGGTCGTCCACTGGGAGCTGGGGGAGGGTCCTGCGTTTACGGTCGGTCAGGCTGGAAGAGGGTTCACCTTTGCCAAGGGGAGGAGCAGCAGACTCAAAGGCATCAGATCCTGAGCAAAAAGGACAAAAACCAAATTAATCAAAGGATGAAATACTGATTAAATCTAAGCAGTTTGTTGATTTGGGTGAGTTTACCTCTCTCTTTGTGCAGGAATGTTGCTGCTTCTGCTCCAGAACCTTCTGGGTCAGTCCTTGCTTGATTAGCAGCTAAACTGGCCCAATGAGAGACCCAGCTTGAGTCACCAAGAGCCTAAGGCAACACAACGAACAGAGATAAACAAAAAGAAACTGAACTGAAATAAAGAGTTCTTCATTCAAACGATGGAGGTCTAAAACAAGCCATGTACTTAAAAAAATCCAGTTATGTAATTTTGGTTTTTCTATTAGAATGGTGGGTAGAAGGTTACAAACACCCATTACGGACATAATTATGGGCTTTTAATGATACATTACATAACCTAATTAAACAGTTCTTTTCCTAGGATGGACTAATGATTAATATACAACTTTAACACATTTTCAAAACAAAAATTAAGTGCAAAGGTTTTAGTCCTATATCATAAACAGCAAAGCTCATTTAAATTGACTGATTTGTTCCAAAAGACTAAGCATTTAAGCAAAGTTGATAAGTTTGGTTTCTCCATGTGGGCATTTGAACATTATTTTCGTTTTCAGTGTGCGGCAGATGGCTCAAATTTAAACACAGTTGACAGGATAATGATCCCAAGCACAAGTTAAAATTAGTTTTTAACAGGTTTACGTTATTCCAATTTATTGAACATGATTGTAAGATTGAGAGTTAGTTTTTAAATGAAATTAACCAATTAAAATGAACTATGCATAAGCGGTCAAAACCAGAATTACGATGCTACAAAAACGGTATTGGTTTCTTTGCAACTGGCTAACCAAACATTAGTTAGCAGTGTATGCTTATTTGTCCCTTAAATTATAATTTGGGACCTGCGAGGATTAGATCAAATGTGCACGACAGAAACAAAGAAAATCTGCAATACATTCAACCTTGTGCAAAACTGACTGCTACGACATTGATGTCCATGGTGGATGGACATAAATCTATAACTGGAACTTTATTTGCTATGCAGTAAAACAAAAAAATCCAAATAAAATGTCAAATCAAGTTTCCAGTAATACTGATTAAGACGTGTATCACTTGAAAAGAAAGAAATCTAAGTGCCATAAAAGACCGATCAGACAGACATTTAGGATGTCAGTGCAGATAGGCGCTGCCCCCTCCGTCTTATGAAACGGCCTGTAGGGCTGAACGTCTTTCCTCATCCCAGCGTGATCTAGGTCACTCACTGAGGATGAACCCTCCTCCCATCTGACAGCCCAGTGGAGTAAAGTAGTCATCTCACAGGAGTAACGGACTTGCACAATAAAAACTCCGCCACTACACTTTATTTTGCTCTGTTGCAACATAACTAGGGGGCCAGAGAAATACCAAAATTAATTTCTTTTAGGAAGTCCAAAGCAGATCTGTACCTCTTTCCCAGTGTGTCCTGAGTCCTTTCCTTTTCCTTTTAGGTCAGACAAAACCAAGCTGCTTGTATTCTCCTGCACCCCGAACACCTACAAATATTTTTTAAAAAGAAATCATATGAATCAACACAATCTGGCAGAATATCATAATTTATACAAACCTTTTATATAACTTCGTATGACTTATGTGTAATTTACACATAGTACAGTCATTTAGAGAATGTCAATACTCTGACTACATCCTCTTTCTGATACAGTGAATCCAACAAACATCATGAGTTGTTTGTTCAAAATGCCGTTCACTAAATATTTAAATGAAACAAACAAAAACAACATCAGCAGTTTACAAATGAGAGGGAGAGTGGACAGCTGTGAGCGCTGTGCCAATTAGTATGTCAGCTAATTACAGGAATTAGCATAACAACACTTCCTGTTTAGAATGTAACGCACGCAGATTTGAACTGACTCAGAATATCGTGTAGTAATTATTTGACTGCTTGTCCAAAGATAATTCTTGCATTAAACGCTTAAAAGGAAATGTGATATTATTTACTTTGGGTTAAATGGTTCAGAAAATAGTCTGTTAGAGATTCACAGAGAAATTTAGTGATTAAATCATTTCTAAGTTCCAGCAGGTTGGAGTAGAAACAAAACTCTTTGGTATATAGATGTTGTTCTTAAATGAAGAAGGCTACAATTGAGGAAAAGGATAGGTGATTAAAGCTAGCTATGCTTGGGGCGTGCTGTGGTGGCACAGGGGGTTAGCACACCCCACGTTTGGAGGCCTTAGTCCTCGACGCGGACGTCGCGGGTTTGACTCCCGGTCCCGACGACCTTTGCCGCATGTCTCCTCACCCTCCTTCCTGTCTGCATACTGTCGAAAAAATACGAGCCACTAGCGCCGCAAAAACTCTTTGGAGAAAAAAAAAAAAGAAGCTAGCTATGCTAACTGCTTAAAATACCTTCAAATTTTAATGGTAAAAACATTCATCTTGTATTATTAATAGGGATGCACAATATCTTGACACTAACATTGGTATCAACTAATATTAGTCTTTTTTTTTTACATATTGGTATTATTCCGAAAAATAAAACTGTGCTGATATTGGCAAACAATATTTATTTTAATTTTTTGCCATTTGTTGGCCATTGACAGTGATAGTGGTGCAGCACAGGATTATGGGGAGTTAACTGAAGCAGAGAAACAGTGGTGGTGTCAGGAGGGTGCAATATCGATTATTGGCAATATTTGTATCAGATATCAATATTGGCTCAGATTTTCATATCAGTGCATCCCTAGTTATTAACTAGTAAAGCTCTGATGTCTTCTCTGTTTTTGGAATAAATAAATGAACACTTAAAGAAGGAAGGCTAGAAATAAATATTCTGAAAGCTGTTTTCATGTTTACTTGTATTATATTTGGAAGTCCTTAAAGTCTCTCTTTGCAGGTCAAAGTGTCACAAAAACATGAGACCGGATATCGACTTCTGTGATTTTTACAGTTTTTCTTGCAACACTGTTTATGTTCTTTGTTGCATTTAAGAATGGGACAACAGTAGGAAATTAAATGTTGCTTAATAAAACAGGACAGTGCCTCATTGAGCAAATCCCTCCTGCTTATTCCAGACACATTAGGTGAGTTGATGTGCCAGAGAGGATGAGAGGTGGTCAAGCAAGGCCACAGAGAGATGACGGTGCTGTTTTAGTGGCAACTCCAGTTTGTCTCAAGGGACTCACTATGCAAAAGACTGCAGACCAAGCAAGAAAAAAAACAACTATTAACGCTGTTGTAGCCTGTTCGGACTTGTTTTAGTTCTGCTTTTTATAGTTGCTGCAGAGTAACGTTTAAAGATGCCCTTTTCATTTTTTCATTTTAGTAGCTCCTTTATTGTCACAGTTTTGCAAAGACCCCAAACTAAGAACACCTCTAAACAAAAGGTTATGGTTTTTTAGAGGTTGACAAACAGAAAATATTTGGAGTGGTAAAAGCTGCTCAGCCCTTTAGTTATAGGATGCAATTCAAAAAGTGTATTTAACATCAGCGAACGGATCTTTAAACAGTTAATGCCATCTTTGAAGCATTTTAATCTGTTCCTGATAATTTCAACTCAAATTCTTAAACTGTGAAACCTCTGATGCAAAAGAATATAGTTTAAATGGATCCCCAAAAGATGCTGTATAATCACTATTATTACGGGTGATTTATACAAATACTGTGAAAAAGTTCACTGCTGCTAACACGTCAGGCTGTTCCCACCTTGTCTATCATGCGCCTGGCCTCTTCTTCTTCTGGATTTTTATTCTCCAGTTCAATAGTGTAAGTCCCCTTGTCACTGTGGTCCTCGTCCACCTCTCCCCCAGCAGTTCCAGCTCCCTTGCCGAGGACCGAAGTGTCCTCGCTGGGAGTCGTGGGGCTCCCAGTCGCCAGTCCAGTACTAGCCGAGCTCCGACCGATACTTTGGTCCTCTGATCTCTGCTTGAGCAGCACACGGGCAGCCGTTGGAGCGCCCACAGTTACTGTGGCTGGTATTGGAGCTGGAGCTTTACCTGAAGGTAAGAAAAGAAAAACTTGGTTAAGCAGAACTATCTTTAAGGTAAGCTTATTTTTTGTGGCAGAACAACACAAAGTAGTGTAAATTATGAAATGAAGTAAAGCGATTCACTCTTTTTCATCCTTTTTATGATTAAAAATCTGAAAAGTGTGGCATGCATTTGCATACACCCCCTGAAATAGAGTGTCTCCAACTAATTGCCTTCAGCAGTAGTTACTTAATAGAGTCCACCTCATTGTAAACATATAGCTCTGTGAAGTCCTCACAGGTTTGTTAGAGAATATTAGTGAACAAATACCATTATGAAGACCAAAGAACGCAACATATTTTGTGTTGATCTCTCACATAAAAAAGTGTATGAAATATGAGAACTTTTGCAGGGCATTGTAAGAGCACTTAATTGTATCTGTGCAGTGAGAAGCATATAACGACACCAGAATCGTACCTGAATCTGCAGCTGAGGCAGCGGACGTTGAAATACTGAACACCTTAGGGTGCGATGGAGGCTGTGGACACAGTCCTTCTCCGCCTACTCCGCCCCCCAGCAGTGGAGCAGTCTGGGAAAACGAGTAAGAGCGACGCTTGCGAGGGTTTTCCTCGTCGTAGAATTCGATCATGAAAGCCGTTCGGCTGCCGGTGGCTCTGGTCCCGCTGACGGTTGCGGCCGACCCTGCGGATCCCCCAGCCACGTGGTTGTGTGCTGTCTTCAGGCGCTCCTCGAGGGCGTGTCTACGGTTGGCGAAACGCAGGCCGAGTCCGTTCTCAGAGTCACTTTGGGTGCCATCTTCATGTTTGCTCCCTACTGAGACACAAAAAAGGCCAGACAATTAATTCCGTGATCGTCTTTGAACAATAACAAATATCAGACCTGAGCTCCCCAAAGTTTAAAACACAGGAGGCGATTTTCAAACCTAAACAGTGGCATATCAACAACAGTGTTATAGCAACAGAAACAACATATTCTTTGAAATATAATACAACCCGACTTCATTGCAGGTATCATGGAAAAAACAGAAAATAAAGCCTGCACCTGAACAACAAGAAACACATGTTTGCGAACCGTCACAGCCAACGACAACAATAAACTCTCCCTGTGGCCTGAGGCAAATCACTGAACCGTCAAGATGGATCCTAACAGCACAATGTCTGATTCACCTACCACATCACTGCAGTCTCACATGTTGCTCTGTCCCAGTTGTTTCAGCGAGTCCTCTCTGTGTCGTGCGGTTCAAGACGGTGTGCCACACTAACCCAGACATGCCACCCACACAACTCGCCTACCGGCCCTGACCAATTCAGTGGCAGTCAGATAAAAGCGGGGGAGGGGAGAAGGGACTCATGGAGGAGTGGGGGTGGAGGGTTGTGGATGAAGTAAGAGGGGAGGCGAAAGGGGAAGAGGAATAGTAGAGGAGTAGCTGGGCAGTTGGGGGATGTGTTAGAAGGAAATGGGAGCGGATGGGAAAGAGTAACTGAATTAAGTGGGAAAAAAACACAACAAACAGGCCCAGAAGGAGGCTAAGCATGTAGCTACTTAGATTATCACAGTTTAATGTTCAATGTATTCAGGGTATATCCATCAAATCTTACAATGAAACCACTCAGTCATACAGAGTTTATATCTGAGTTTTTTCAGTTTTTTTATTGAGTAATTGAATGCATAGCTCCACACTGAGTGCAATTGCTAATCTGTTCATCGGTCACACTTATTTTTTTAGCAGAGCTATGCTGTTTATCAAACTGCAGTCGTCATGTCAGGGTGGAATATCTCAAATGCAAAAGGCTGATTGGATTAAAAATTATCTAGGATTTTATATTTTTATATTCGTGATATGTTTACATATCGCTAATATATTTGACCAGATGAATGGCTGGATGATATGGCTGAAAAATGTATCACAATACAACGGTTTCATACCAGTCAATATCAATAATCATAAATAGTTTGTTGTAATATCTGAAATACTGTCAAATTGGTGACATGACCTTTCCTGTTTTATCCTCACTCCACGCCGTTATTTTTTATTTTTAAGCAATTATGAGACACAATGCTGAAACCTAAAACTGCTGCTGTGCAAGTCACTCAGCAGGATGTTGCTAGGTAACCAAAGAATGAGTGAGTTAGTTGATGCCTCCAACCTTGGATTGGATTTTTTTGAACAAACTGCTGTGTTAAAATTTGTGCCCCTCATTTTATGCTGCAAAAGTTCTAGTCGGCACTAATAATTATAATACTACAATGTCCACTTTTAGTCGTTTAAAAGACATTCGTCTTCATCAGATTTGTCATCTATCGAGCTTTTTGCTCTTCCAGTGTATTTCATTTGATCACTTTTCGATCATGATTTAGTAGAAACTTAATAATTAAAAAAAGAAGATGAAGGTACAGAAAAAATGAGAAAGGAAAACCACAAAGTGTTACAGTAGGCAGATCAGCATACACAGAGAGGAAGGTCTTTCATTCAGAGTGCTGTGGACAAAGAAGCCCTTAGCAGAACCGGAGGAGAACAGAGGAGTCTGTGAAAGTCCAGTGCACCGTCCCGGCCGCCCCACCATGACTCACAGTGGAGCTGGCCACTGCCTCTGCCCACACACACACGCCGCCCCCCCACACACACACATACAGAACATGCTAAACAAGGAAGAACTTCCTTTACAAACACAGACAGACAAGCAAGCATGCAACCCCAAACATACAATGTATTGTAGTGGGCCCAAGCATTTAAAGCACCATCTGCAGCAGGATTATGAGCTTTTGCTTTGGCTATGAAGACAAAATATTATTTTTACCTCAAATACTCCTAAATTAAAACCATAAAAACCCACTGCTAATTAGAAACCACATTTTTAACCTCATGAAAAAAAGCATTAATTAATTTAAATATGCTGCAATAATGAACACAATAGAATAAAGATCTTTTTAACACCAAGATGAAAAATTAAACTTACCAATCGAGTAAGAAATTAAAAGCTATAGCTCAGACGCCTCCTTACGGTTCCCTTGGTGAAACTCTGCCGCTCATTCTACCAGGCACCGCTACGACACACCCTGAGCAGATCTCGCATGCCCGCACTAACGCATGCTGCACTGCTTCTCTGCAGATCGCTGCTCAGCATGTTTCAAACATGCACACGGAGCCTAGCGCCACATGACTCTCACACCTTTGGAAGACGGTGAAAAGCGTTCCTCACACGACCTACTGAAGCCGCTTCACACTCAGACAGATGCTCACAGCGCCTGCAGTTCGCATCACTGTTACTATAACAACTTTCAACCAAAGGCATCTCTCTCTCTCTGCCTCTCTCTCTCCTACCTCATCGCCTCCTTTTCTGCTTCTACTGCAACCCAGGCAACTACCCTTCCTTTCTTTCTCTCCTTCTGAACACTCACCTTTGCAGCTAATCCTGCTTCCATTGCTTTTGTCAGCTTCCTTTCCACCCATCTCCTCCACTCACCTGGAGAAAACCTTCCTTCATCAATCTCTCTCTGTTATCTCCCTCATCTCTCCCTCACTCCTGTCTTTCTTTTCAACCCCTTCTCTGCCCTACTTGAATCTTATCCTCAGCTTCCCATAACTCATCCGTGTCTAGGAGTGAGAAAGTCGTTCAGTTAATCAGCTAAAAACAACGGCATCCATCAGGTGAGCCGATCTGTCAGCCCAGTGACACGCCCATTAGTGATCCTAACTCCATCTAATAAATTGGCTTCACCATTGTTCCCCACCGCTTCGCAGATTTCCGTTTCCATCAGCTCACACAGGCCCCGCCCCTAATCTAATGCATCTAATAGGCTAAAAGGAGGCCATAGACAACCCAACCTTCAATAACACTCCATGGAAGAACTTAAACTTTGGACAACTTGAACATAATTCTTAATTTTATGGGTAGAAACACAAAGCTAAAAGCTTCAGAATTACATGTTTTACACCAGTAAGTGCAGCTCTGGTTTAAATTAGCTACAAACTGTAAGAAATATAATGACTTTTAATACATTCTATATACATGCAGTCATAATGGGTAAAACTCTGACTTTGCTATTTGGAGCGCTTTTATCATCTGAGCAAAAAAAGAAAGCAACATAAATATCGGTGATGACTGGGAGAGACAAAAGGAGACTAAGGAGATAAAATCAGTTCGTTTTGATCATAAGATGATAATAATGTATATCAGACTATCCGAAAATAACCATGGTATTATTTTAATTAAAATTCATATAGGCAAAATGGAAATCTTATTTCCATTTAACATCGTTCTGTTATTGATAAACCTGGATCTGCGTGAAGCTGACACTCTAGCAATGAAACATAGTTCTGCAGTACACTATAATAACCACAAACTTGTACAGCATTGGGAACAATGATGGAAGAAAAAGCAAAGTTGGCTGGATGTTATGGAGATTCTGTGATTCAGGGAGATGAAGGAAATAAATCACATGCTCTGCACCACAAGCAAACCTTCCAATTGGACCTTCAGCTGGAGAGTTTCCAGAGTTTCCAGTCCCCTGCGTCCTCTACTCAAACCATGCACCATTTCTTTGGGTCCGTATCTATTTATGTGACGCTTCAACACTTTGTTGATTTAGGTTTAATGAAATAGCAACACCGGCGTGGAGCTTTTAGGAAAGCAATATAAATAGAAAGCCTTAAAATGCCCTAAATAACATCAGATAATAAACTATATTATCAGCTTGTTGAAGCGGATGTTCTTGAAACATGTTTTAGTATTATCTGAAGGAGGCTTAATGGTATTTAAAAATGGAGATCTGACAGATGAGTTGAAATCTGGCTAAAAGACGATAAAGAGAGTCCTGCATAATAAAGTGGTAATAAAACTAATGCTTGAAATTGGGGAAAACTTAACCACTGCACAATGGGAGGGCTTCAGAAAATATTAAACATGTGGAATTAGTATAAAGCCAAACGATTAACATTTTTTTTATAGTGGAGTGAAAGGGAGTTCATGATTTTAATAAGATGGCTAGTCTGTACTTCGTCCTGTAAAAAAGAGAGAGGTTTTCCTCTAAAAACTGGGCACAATCAAATCAGTTTATTGTGGACTGTTCTTCAATCAACAGAATTGGGCCAGCAGCACTGTCAAATGAAAAAGGACTGTGACTCAAAACGTCACACTAGCAGCATTTGGTCAAACAAAGTCCCAGGTAGAACTAATCCAAATAATGGCTCCTGCACACAGTTTACAAAACTAAATCATCTAAACAGTTTGAACAAAATTTTCCAATCTTACCTAAAATATAAATACCAATGATGCTTCAAACTCCGCTAACTATGTAGAAAGACACTTCGTACAATCTCACTGCAAGACCCTATAAACACTTTTGGGTAAAAATTTTAGAAATGGCAAAAAGGCAAATTTCAAATGTTGGGATGAGGTTGTTTCTTATTGATTTGCAGAGACAAAACAATTTACAAACTTAAAATTAATGTTTATTTTAGGTCATGGTATAACTTTTCTGGCTAATCACTGATAGAAACCTGTTAGATAACAAAGCAGCAATGTTAGAGTCATTTTCTTGGTGCAAACAGAATGCAGAGACGTGTAAAAAGAGTCGGACCTGTACCTTTGAGCCTCTTTAGGTGGACCGGGACGTCACTCTTAATGCTCTTGGTGCTCTTGCTGTCGTCCTCGGTGGACTCGGTGTGCACTAACGTGGGGTCGTTGTGAGCCAGCCAATCCGCCACTTTGCTCTCAGATGCCATCATGGCGGCCTGCAGCGTGGTGAGGTCCTTGCTTCCAGAGCCGCCGCTTCCCGCCGTGCTCTTCTTGGTGCGGGATCTGTGGTGGTCCGACGTGAACTTTGACACGTGGTCTTTAATGGTGACTTTCCCTGGAGATGTGTTGTCAAACTCTATGGTGAAGGAGGCGTGCCCTTGAGCTGTGGAGCAGACAGTGCACTTTCAACTTTGTGTCCCGTCGACAGTAAAAGTAAAGGCTGCTGACTCGAGCACTTTTAAACTGTCGATGTGCAGAATAATTGTGGCATAAAGACACTTTCCCTAATGCCATCTTGGTTACAGGGAAATACTGCAATAAAATAAAATGTGTTACAAACTAATCTTTATTAATATTGCAGATTTTATGGAGCAAAAACATTAGAACTGTTAAGTTAAGTGAGAATAAATATGAATAAACCCAATCCTCTAGATCTCTTTTCACCTGCAGTGGTGTGGCTTTGACTGGGAGCATCCTCTGTGTCCTTGGTGGGAATTTCATGGATGCCATTATTTGCCATGTGACCTTCCTTTGTGGGGACCTCAAAGTAACTGGAATCGAGAGCAGGGGACGCATGAAGGCCGTCCTCCTTAGATTTCTCTCCCCGACGCGCCTCCTTGCTTTCTGTGGTTAGAAAACAAATAAATGTTTTCTTACTGCATTGTGACTGTTGTATTTTTTTTTCAAATAACATATAAATACTGTAGCGTCAAAGATGGCTACTATGTTTTATTACATAAAGTAGTATAAAATTAAGGTAATACAAGGAGAAGGTCAAGTCAAACCGCATATGGACCAATTAAATTGAGGCTTGTTTCTGGGTGGAAAAGAAGGATGGAGGAGGATGGACATCTGTCTCATTTTCGCTCGCTGTCACTCAAAGCATAAAGTGATGGCGAGACTCTTTAATAAGTGGAGCATTTATATTCTCATCAGTTCCTATTAACCAACAGAGCCTCTGATGGGACTGATTATGATTAACGACACTTTCAGGAATTAAAGGAGCCATCTGCTTCAGTTTTGGAGGAAAACGCAGGAACATATGGCAGCTGACAAATACAGACAAAAAGACAGAAACTTTGTGCTAAATTGAATCATTTGTAAATCATTTATCTGTGCAATTCATTGTAAATTATAGATGCTTAAATTAAATTATGAATTAAATTAGGAAATGCGTCTTCCACTTTTGTTAGTTCAGATCAGCTTAGCTAAAAAATAAAGAAAATATCTCTGACATAATTACTGGTAGTCAGCATAAACCGTTAGGCAATACTGGAAAGATCCACAACATGGCAGACACCAAAACAAGAGGGACTCAAGCACCTTTTTAGAACTGCCACTGGTTGCTTTTTATGTCCATTTATTAAACAATTAAAATTATTAATGATATAAATTGTGCTACCGTACTTTTTTTGTGAACCTGAAAACATGTTACAAAATTTATTACAGAATTGCATCGAGAACTAGGTTAGTGCCCAGAATTGGACCAATACCATTTGAGTGGCCCCAACCAGTGATCAGTGGGTCAGAAACACAAACATCTGATCTTTTTCATATGCAAGCACTAACAGTGCTTAAATTACTGTTAACAGTGGGGGGAAAAAAGTCAGATATTCAAACAGATTTTCAGTATCAGTAAGGTGTTTTTAACTGAAGTTAGGAATCTTCTATAAGGAAACAGTGTTTTCTAAGAAGGTGGATCAGCTTTTTACTGAGGCTGCTACAACACAGAGCTAGGCTTGCTGGCCCAAACAGACCACTCAGATATAAAATTAGTTTCATATAATCATGTTACCTGATATAAATTAATTTTACACAATGTTTCTGTATTGTCTTTAACCACATACTAAAAGTAAAAATAGCTGATCGTCTAAACTACATGAACATTCATTTGATTAATAAATATGATGTTGGGGTAAAGTACAGTACATTAACCAACAGTGACTAAATTTTTCTATTTCACAAAATACTGAACAGATAGAGCAGATTAAATTAAATACCTTAAAAATCCTCCCAATAGCCGAAAGCAGGAAGGCGACAGCAAAGTAAAAAGTTGTGTCTTCACACCACAGGAGGTTGTTACAAACTGAAAGTATTTCAGCAGCTATATGGTTTTGAGATCAATGCTTACCGGAGGGTTAGCTAATGATTTCTGCAGGGTAAAGAGCAGTCTGTTAAGAATAGGTTTGTGTGTTTGAGTTAGGAGAAAGAAATAGAGTCGTTGCGATGGTGTAACCCAATCGGGTTTAGTGACAATACACATGGAGGGGGAGTTAGGGAGTGGTGACAACAGAGCCTTTTTTTTTAAACTCTGAAAGAGAAAAACACTAAAATAAAACTGACGTACACATGTTAGCAACAAAACACACACTGAAACAGAATCATTTCCTGTCCTTAACCTCTCACTTCCCCTTCACTACATTTTACAGGGACTGTGGAACGTTCATGTTATTTTTGAAACACCCATATCAGATAAAATCTCTTTTTAATGCAGAGGCTCAAGCCAAATACACCAGAGCTTTCCGGACACACGCTGCTTCACAGAGGTGCTCCAACATTTCATCTTCTACACCACAGTTATTCGTCTAACATTTAATGCTGCTAGAAGGGAAAATAATTTCCACTCACCCACTCCCAAGGCTGACGTAGCCAGACCCATAACGCTGGATATTTGGAAAGACTTCAAGGTTTCAAATAATTTTTGTGTCCAAATGCAAACTAATCTGCCTATGGACAGACAAAACTTTGAAAAAAACAACAAATCAGGACAAACAGACTCTTAGGAGCTGGAGAACAAAGTCTTCCCTTACACGGCAGCCAAGATGATGCCAGACTAGCTCTGCAGATGTGCAGAGAGATTGGAGGATGCTTCAGTCTGCTCTCGTGTTTGTGTTATGATTCCACACTGGTCCGCTAACCCAGCCTGGCACAGACTGATTTTGATTCACCGAGCTGGTGTGGCCACTAATCCTGTTAAGGGGACCCCCCCTCTCTCTCTCACACACACACATACACTCATATTGTTAAGTAAACAGACATCCATGCAGACTCTGAAAAGAGGCTTTGTATTCACGTGGATGTAAATGATTATTAATACAAGCAAACCCTCGTTGCCCATCGCTGCCTGAACAGCAAAAGCAAAACTAGCTGACCTGACTTTGGTGAAGCAATTGTTTTACGACCGAAGAAAAACATATAGCACATTGCAGTGCATGTTGTATCTGTTATCTATAAAATAGTGTTCTGTTGGTGCAAATCCACCGACACAGTGATTCATCTGGCCGATTATTCACCAGATTATTTCCCTTTCGAAATAATCTGAGAGATTATCTGGTAAAAAATAAATAAATAAATGAGAAAAAATGTAATAACATCCCAGCCATCAGTTACAATCCTGACTAAGTAATCAGGCTGCGGGGTTGATTCCCACTAACAGTGAACATACTGTCAAATAACAGCTCCAATCAACCTAGGGAGGTTAAAATTTAAAGATAAAGAATGTAAACGCATATAAAAAAATCAATAAAAGAAACAAGTTGCTTAGAAATTCAAATCTTCTATCTTTCACATATCAGAATAAGGAAAAACTTGGAAATCTCCAAATATATTTTTTAATATATTTCTTTTTTCTTACTTATTCAGACCAAATTTACAAAACCAAATTTCATACTTTTCCATGATATTCAAAACAATATAGGGACAGAGGTCTCACAAATAATTTAAAAAAAAAATCCTGGTCTGCTTCCATGAGAACTAAGGTAGTTGCAATACCTTAAGTGTTTTCTTTTCAGCCTTTAGAGTGATGTTAACAGGAAACGAGAAACTTTATTGGCCGATGAGGTCATTGATTTAACACCTGATTTAATGTGATGTTAAAAGTGTTGAGTTTGGGAGTCTTCCCAAATGACTTGAATCTTGACATCTTGGCAGACATATTTAAAATCCTGCTTGTGGACATGAGAGCATCTGAAAATGTTAAAAACTCCCACCTGAAATGGAGCCGTCGTGTTTTTTGGACTTGGTTTCTTGTTTGAAGGAGTTTTCATCGTCTGCATCTCCATCCCCCCACCATGAGGGCTGACCATACAGTGGAGTCCCACGAGGCAGAGCTGTACTGTCCCCTGAGACGAACATACACACATTTCAACAAAACTGCACAGTTGATTTTTTAAAGTTTCTCTAACCCATTGTGGAATAAAAATGAGCCCAACTAATGTTCTCGTGTAAGTTTATTTCCTCATTTTTGTATTTTGTATTTCAAACACTATTCCTCTCTCTTTCTCTGTTATGCATAAGTAGTGTAAATGTATTGTTACTGCATTAATAACATTTTTTTTTCAAGATGGAAACTGACAGGGATCAAACAACCTAAACAAATCTCTTTTCAAAGCAGATTTAAGAATGCAAAGAAAATCACAGAGTTTTTGTAAAGATCCTGACATACTGTCAGTGCACGACGTCACAGCTTGCTTCACTGCTTCTAATTTTCTTCCTTTAGCCTCCGGTCCTTTAAAGGACCCCGTTATATTCAGCTGGTGTGACTTCAGTCACAGTCGTAAACATAATTACAGAGGCAGGTTGCCAAATCACATATCATTTTGTGTGAAAGCTAAAGAATGTATATCATGAGGAGTAATGTATGTTTGGCTTCCAGTAACAGTAAAATTACACATTTCAGTGGCAGACAGAGTAACACTAGCAGATGGGTGTAATACTGCTTGTTTAGACGCAAATGCTTGTAGAAATATTGTGCTTCTTATATTTCCTTCAGAAAAGCTGAGATGACAGATGGTTTTGCTTGTTAAATTCCCTCTAGCTGATTAATCTGTTCAAATAAACATATAAGCTCCATGTGGCCTTGTTTAAACAACTGGTTATTAACCCGAATCCCTGCTATCTCCATGCCCGACCAGTGATGGACCCTCAAATTAAAACTTCTCTTATTTTTTTTACAGGGCTCTGAATTTTGGAGGGCCACCGTTGTAAACAAGTTTTTTTTTTCTTAATCTGTTCTGGTCAAATAAAAGCTATGGCAAAGTAAACATAATATTAAGGTTTAACAATGTAACTGCATGTTATAGTGGCTATCAGGTCCATCCTCTGTAAATATAAGGGATGGTTGGGGGAATCCTGCTGTATTACAATCAAGTATCGCAAACATCCCAGTCGTGACAAGCTTAAAAGTTTTGTTTGTATAGAATGCCTCATAATGGTTGGCAACAGAAGTGAGCGAAAATAAATGTTTTCTAGGCAACGGGAAAATTTGCAATGACCCAGGATAGATGTAGAACAGCTAGTTAGCTAGCAAGCAAGGGCATATTAGCAGCTAGTTACCAGTAGCCTCAACTGCCTTAAGGCACAGAATGAGATAAACATCTCTGTGCATGGCTCAAACTTTTGCTAGACAGAAAAGTCCCGTGAGAAAAAAAAAGACCTGGGATACATTTATATAAAGCCAAAATAATAATAAAAATGTATTCAATTGTTTTTTTTCCATCCTTAAAAAGACTATTTAAGACTTTTTAATGCTCGGACACCCCAAAAGTACTAAAAACAATCTTTGTAGCACATTAAAGTCAAAGTGAAGCCAATGTTTTTGAGTTACAATTCAACTGAATCTCATTTTCCATCACCATTTCTGTCACTTACCCTATTTAGAGAAAACACAAATAATTCACAAGTTACCTTGAGAGTCCAGCGGCTTGGTCGACTGTTCTCTGGAGGAAGTGATCCCATCTGCTGCTCTGCTCTCCACAGACTTTGGAGTGCTGCCGCTTGGTGACTTTGGCGTTTTCGTTGGGGCCTTAGAAGGAGAATGGCTCTTGGTCATGTTGGCCGTGGTTTCACTGCTGGATGGCTTCTTGCTGAGCTGAAGGCCACTGGTGAACTTTTCATGCTGAAAGGAGATTATGTTTTAATAAATGTGATGTATAAACATAACATAAAAATGTGAAAGGGACATGTTAGGTGTTTTCACCTTTAATGCTTCCTCAGGCACAGTGAGCTCTCCTCTCACCACCGTGAACAGGTTGGTATGTGAAACAAAAAGGTTAAGGAAATACTGATAACATTAACATAGCAATGAAATACAAATGCAAAATTGAATGTGGATCACGGTAAATCACAATATTCCAAACTTCATTTATTTCAGTAATTTCGTCAAAGAGTAAAACTAATACGTAGTACAGATATATTAATCATGGCGATATATTTCTAGAGCTCATTTTTGTTAGCTTAGATGATCATAGCTATACTTCAGAAATTCAGTTGATCAGACATAACCAATAGCTGTAGCATTAGTGTAAGAATGAGCTTAGCTCTGGGACAAATAATCAGAATGAGGATGAGAATGAGTCCACTGGATATGTGAGGCTTCGCAGAGTAGAAAGTGAAATAATGAAAGGATATCATATCCAAACCTCAGCTTGTCCTCCAATTTCAGCGTGATGTACATCTGCTCCTGAATGCGGACATCGTTTACAAAGGTCTGGAGAGAAAGCAGACAAAAAACCTGAAACTAAACAGAAGAACTAAACTAAAAATCTTAAAACTATGTGTTTCTTTGAGAATGATTTGGTCAGTTAAGTTCTTTTATTAAATATTAAAAGAAGGATGGGAAATATGTTAAAATTAATACGCAATTAAAAGCACAAATTTTATTGTGATTTATCAATGATTCTTGTGTTAATAGCAAAAACTATAGTCATGAGGACTCAAGATCTTTGCACAATCAGCCATGTTTCTCTTTTTGTTTTAAGGTTTCGCTCCAATCTCTCCTTCTCCAGAACTCGTTCACCCTCGTCATGCTGTGCAGGCAGATCAAATACCACTGACCAGCAAATAAAACTCTCACATACTTCAACTTTTTTTTGTACCAAAACATTCCTTTCTTTTCTCTAGTGTAATAAAATTACATCTTAAGAATTTCGCAGTGAAATGGTTTGAGAAAGAGAGCAATTGGCCAAACGTTTTACTGGTTAACCCATGTGTGGCAAACCTCAGCACTCCCACTGACTCAGCAGGGAGAACTTCCTCTGACTCAAGCCAAAGGAGCTGGATGGCTAACAGCACAGGAGGAAGTGACTCTGACTTCCTGTCTGAGAGGCTGAGAGGATGTGAGGGACACGGTGCAGATGTGTCTCATCTGGTGGGCTCTGACTGAGCTCTAATCACAATTTATGACTAATGCCAATGAATGGGTCTAACAGGGCAGCTGTGACCAACTTTTACTTAACTTTACTGTCAGAGGAGAAAGAAACCATTAAGAAGTCAAATTAAGCTACCCAATAAACTTAAAGATGTGTATAAAGTAAAAGTGTGACATAAAATAAATTTAAATTTTCCACTTAAATCAAACTTCAGATCTTTCCAGATGAGGTCGGAGCTCGTTCTCTCTTTTTTTGCGTTTTCTTCTTTGATTGTTTTCATTAATTTTCCATTTTTTTGCACTTCATCATGTCGTTACTCACCCCGTTCAGACTTCCCAGGTCTTTCACTTTGTGTTCGTCACTCCCCGGCTCATAGTTGATGACTGCGTGCTGCTTGTCTACGCTACGAGACTTTAAACAAAAAAGTAAACAAACGAGGAATTAATCCAGGTGGGACCCTAGAAGAAGACCCCTATCTAGCTAATCCTAATCATTGAAAGAAAAATCTGATTTAGATATTTCAAAATGTATCTTAGCTGTTGTATCATTAAGTAAAAATATGATGCCGATGGGACATTTTTACACTCACATCACAGATATTCACAATAAGTCAAAGGAAAATAGCAAGAGAATAAAACAGGAGGTGAAATATTGATTTTTCTGCAGCTAACAGAAGCACGCCTATCAGCTGTTTAGAGGGTAAACTGTTTTTAAAACAAACACAGCGGCTCCCCTTCTGTATTTATAAGCCTCAGGTAGAAATGTCTAAATATGTTTCATGAACCAAATGTCACTGAAATGAAAAACACAAAAAGGAATCCAATGACTGGACGATGAAAGATCAGTTACTTTCAAATCTGCTTTGAGTTTTGTCAGCATTTTATTTGAAGGTAGGTCAAAGCCAATTCTGGGAACCGTTTCTCATCTTCAGTTCCCATTTCTCTCTTTGTTTTGTGGGGTGATTTGGTTTAACTGTGTGTTCTGTTTGTTCCTTAAAAGCCAGATTTTCTGAGGTGGAGAAATAGGTGGTAACACCCAACCTCGGTTTAGTGTCGTGACATTGTGACCTCTGCATGCTCCAGATGGTATGACAGGAAATAGTTTTTTGTGTATTTGGTGTATTTAATTTTTCTCTTCGAAGAGAAACTTTCTCTGTATTTATTAAAGTCCTTTACTTTTTATTACATGAATAAATCAACTTAACGGGTTTAAACACTGTTGGGCGTATTAAAAAAATACATGTGATCCATTGAGTAAGCAATACATTTTTATATTTGATTTGACATATTGCATTAGACTGTGAGTGTGTGTTTGTGTTTTATTTGGTGCATGACACAGGAGCCTTTTTATGTTTAGCCATGAGATAAAGCCTTGGCTTACTGAAACGGTCACATGGGTATCAACTGCAGGCTGCTTAAAAAAAAACACAAACACAAAAGGCTATGAAAATGTTTTGTCAAAAAATCTAATACCAAATCCTCGCCAAGGCGGGATTTATTTAAAAAAAGAACAAAAACACAAAAAATAACGGAGTGGGGGAGAAAACTTTCAGCGAGATGAAACATAAAAAAGATTCATGATCTTTATTTGCTGGAAGTCTTCAAATTGAAATCCTCCTAGAAACTATAAAGCCAGTAGTGAAAACTTTAACAAAATAAAAACTAAATCAGTGATTATCTTTAAACATGTAGAGTGTATAAAAATGTTTAATAATAAAGCATCCTGAATGTTTCAATGATCAGACGTTTTATATAGACAGTGGGACCAGTAAGAACTGCGCTCAAATAATATTGTCCCAGTAGTTGTAAACACTCTACATGACTCAGTCAGATAAGATCTAACTCAAGAGGTATCTGCCCCACTTTCTATTATTAGTGCAGTGACCAGAGGTACACATGAGTGTACACGAGGTCTCTGTGGATGTATGCAGCTGCAACGACACATAACACACACACGCCTGCACACCCCCGCATGCACACACACATGCACACGCAAAGTCCAACATTCAGATACAGAAAGGACTGTGTAAAGTCACTAATAAACTCAAGTGGTAAAAAAGAAGCGTCTCCTTTCTGTTTGAGACCAACAAAATCTTTATGAAGCGTTCTCACCTGCAGCATAAGCTCGCAGTCATCCCTGCCCACGAAGATCATTTCCCGGGGGAGTCGATGACGAGTTCCCCCGCTGCTTACCAGGAACCAGGAGGTCACGCTCATCTCTGCGCCCTGCTGCTGCCTCTAGTACACACCTCCTGAGACGAAGGCGAACAGAATCCATGGGTTAATAATAAGATGGCATTGAGGAAAAATGCCATCATTTCACAGTATTTACACAAAGTGTTTAAACAAAATAGTATAAAATACTCAAATTCCTGATTTAAAACAAAAAGCAACAATTATTTATAAAGCAGTTAAAAAAGATAGTGTGGAAGCCTTATTTTAGCCAGCTGACAAGCAGTGTGAAGAAAGTACTGTGAACATTTTCCCTGGTATCTTATTAAAAGGAGTTTGGTACAACCGCACAAACTGTATAACAGACTTTTAGCAGATGATACAGGCCATGCTTAATCGAAATTCATATTATGTACTGCTTAGAAGAAGAAGAAGTCAAAATCATTTAGTAAACTTAAATGTTACAGCAATATTTTCCTATGTAAAGATGTAGGCTGTAAGAAACATCAGAAAGATTACGTTCAAATTTTATGACTATGTTGCAGATAGATAAAGTTAAAAAACAATGCTTCTAGAAAGAAAAAATTTAAAGATTCAAGATACACTGCAACAAAATGTGAACATTTTGAGAGATTTATATGACGGATAAATTTCCATGCATTTTAGTGCAAACCTCTGGTCCAGGTGATAGACCACAGCTGAGAGACCACTGGCCGTGCAGCAAAGCTAGGCCATCCTGAAAAAGATAAGCAAAAACAAAATTGTCAGACATCTATTCCCATAGGAAGGAACATGCATTACACTAGATTTTTTATTATTTTATTTTTGTTGTCTTTGTCTCCGGCTTCATTTTCTCAGCTGGTTGCTGGAAGTAGGTTAAGTGGGAGGTCTGGGTAGATCCTTTCTTTTTCTCTGCCTGCTCTGATGACTGCCAGATGTTTGAGGAGGAAGTGATGTAGGAATGCTAGCAGGCCTACCCATCAGCGAGTTTATTTTCCCTCCTCTCCAGACGGGCTGGAAAGGAGGTCAGAGCCAGCCTTGGTTACTTTCTAACTGTCCAGGCCTGAAACGACTAAATTAAACAGAACTAACTCCTGCCAAAGTGACATGAACTGTTTACAAACTAACTTCAAGTGTGGCTTAGAGTAACTGTTGCTGTCTCACTGAGCAATTGGGTGTAAAATATACCAGTACTGGCATCCTGTCATAACTGCAGTTTCCATGCTGTCAGAGGACAGCAGAAGTAGTACTGTCTGAGCAAAATGGAGAATGTGTTATGAAACTTTCTGCATTTAGCCTTTATGTTGAACTTTTAAGCGGTTTAGACAAAAATGAATTTTAAAATGATCATTTCAGAGCTCTTTATCATCCTTTCTAGTGACGCTAAAATAACAGGAACTCTGTTATGAGTATAAAGTGCCAAGAAAAAGCCCATCAGAGGAAGAATTAAAGATTATTGAGCTAAGCTCTTGATCTCTTGACCTCTTAAGTACTTAGTATACTAGCTCAGTAATCCCCTGAGGAAAATTTTAATCAGCTACACACTTCACTTCCTTGCATGACAAGGTTAAAAAAAAATTACAACTGAATCAACAGCTGTCTCAAATGTAAAATGGATCAGCTTTTTAGCCCAGTTACCTGTTGTCCTGCAAATTTACTCAACAGGAACTCTATCGGGCATTTAATACCACCTGACAAAAATGGAAAACAACATCTAAATATCCTGACAATACTTAGGGTTAATATCTAGACATACACTAATAACGCTTTGATTTTTTTCTAAAGACTCTAACCTATAAAGGGAAAAAAATGCTACACCATCTCAGATGGAAGTATGAAGAAAATTAAGAAATGACAAGGTTCTTCTCATTCATGAATCAAAGCTTATGTCCCTAACCCTTACCTGAGTGTTCTTAAACTTAAAAAGTCTGCATAAAAATGTGCACTGTTCTTTGATTCATAAATCGACAATACATACTGGGGGATGTTGGCTTTTAAACACTTATTGAACAGAAAAAAAAGAAATCACTTTCACTATTACCGATCACCGGTGAGAGCCGATAAATGGAACATCGGCAGATACCGTTATCCAGAAAAATCCCATAGTAAATAGGAACCAATTGTTGGCATTAAAGTAAACGGAGATTTAAAAGATACAATGAAATAATGCTCTACAATCAAAGCCAGATGGCTGAAAGAAGGTTACTATGTTTATTTGCACACTTTCACTCATTCAGTTGTCTGTGAATAGAGATGCACCAAGCAATTATTAATGTCTGCATCAGTCAAGATACTGAAAAAAAATAATAATTACTGCGTATCAGTGACAATGTTCCTGATCCATAAGGGTATATCTATTCAATTTAATTCTATGGTTTGGGATCTAAGGGACATCATACTTTATGATTTATTTTACATTATATTTAGAATTGCTAATTGCACTTTCTGAACCATTTTAAAGAAGGTTTGCTACTGTTTATTTTTACATGTTAGACCAAGGTAGTCAACCGATAGTTTTAGTTTCTTTATTATTTATTTTGCATTGGCTGTTATACCCCTAATTGCACTGACTGAACAAAGTTGGGTTGTTTTTAGTGTTTGACCAAGTTTGTGAAGCTATTGGTCAATTTAAGAGTGCTGTACAAACACAGAATTATATTTGGAACTCAGTACATTTATATCTGTGTTTTAAAAAAAGATACATTTTAGGTCAATTCAGCACTATATTTTTCTGTATCGGATCGATATCGGCCGATACTATACCTCAGATATCTGTATCGGTATCACAAGCAAAAAAAAGTGGATCAGTGCATCCTTTTATGTAATTTCTTGTAGCATAATATAAAGAGTCAAGGTGTAGAAAGAAAGGAGTACCACTCTAATACGAGCCCAATAAATCATGGTTACAGTGCGTATTATCTGTTTATTAACAGATTAAATGAATAATGTTCACAAACAAACAGAAACACTGCAGTTGCTTTGGAGCAAAACAATTCTATTCTTCTATATCAGAAATAGAAGAAGCTTTGCCGGAACAACACATCAGGCTCAACAGCACTGGCATTACACCACAGCTATGTGTGGTTTCCCTCCCAAATGTAAGCAAACCATCAGAGAGCCTACTGACTAAATAACTGCAGCATACTCACATGGAGAATGCAAAGTTAACAGTCTGCGGCGGAGGAGCTGCAATATGGTGCATGCCAGCCTTCTGGTGCCATTCAAACAACCTCTGACTATCACACATGAAAGATGTGGCACACTTGGAGAAAGGCAGAGGTTGGTGTGATGAAGGGAACACAGCTATGGGGAAATCTACTTTAAAAATGCCTCTTTCTGTTCTTAAAGTGTAGCTCATTTTAAAACAGCTAATCCCTAAAACATGAATACAAAATAAAATGGAAAATTATTAGTTATTAGTTTTTCCCTGGGCAATATTTTAATTTATACAGAAGAAATGTTTTAAAATGACAAAAATGCCATTGGGCCTCTGTGAATAACATATTAATGTTGCTTTGCTTTCATTCTACAATTGCTTAAATTGTGATGCAAAACTAAACGTTGACCCCAAATCAGTATATTAAGACAACTGAAAATAAAAAATGCAATACTCGCCACAAAAAAGATGTTTAAAATGCCTTAAAATAAATTCATCTTTATTACTGTGGCAATATTGCACTGAACTATGTACAAAACCACAACGCTAAATTGGGTTTTTAATTCCTCCTAATTGTTTTATTAACCCCACCTTTGTGTGGCTATGGCCCTACGCTTTGATTTCTTATTGTGCTACCATTGGTTGTTGGTTGGGGGCCACCAAACTTTATTTACAATTTACTAAGATGTCAAGATTTGTGATGACATAAATTCAAGAATCAACAACGTTCCAAGCACATTTGGTTGAGGAAAAGCCCATATCAGCATCACATCTTCCACAGTCTTTTTTTTGCTTTACACTAAACGTACCTGAAAAACTGAAATCAGCATCAAACCTCACCAAAGCGTCTGGTCCCAGTTAAAGTCAGAGTAGCTTTTTACAAACTTGCTTTTTCTTAGCATTCCTCCCAGACTGATTGGAATGTAGATGAGGCCTAATTATTATAAATTATTATGTTTCACCAATCCAAAAAATATAAATGAAACATAAATGTAAAAAGTTTCAGTTGAATTATTAGGGTTGTCAAATATGATTATGAAAGAAACTATTTCTTAACTTTGTACTAGACTGACATATTTAAATGAAAAAAAAGCATATTTTTCTGTGTGAGATTATGCTGCTAAGCATCTTTATCATGAGCATCAATAGATGTGAAGGGCTCTATATACAGAAAAAAAGAAGCGAAAAACATGCAACTCATCACGCTGCTTCAGCAGGATTCTTGCTGGCGATAATAAACAGAAACAGTGACTTCATGTTATTGGGAGGAATTTACCAGCCCCCAGAACTGCACTAATACTATCTCCCCACACACTCAAACACTCACTGATGAGGAATGAAAGAGCAGGATTATTCCAAGATGACTGAATTCTTTGTGCTGAAGAGATAGCAGCAGAGAGACAGGAAGAATGTAAAACACTTCTAGTTGAGGACACTCATCTTTTGATCCACTGCCTGTGACCAGAAACTGTTCTTAAATACAGCTAAACATTTATTTTAAAAAAGGCAACAACTACAGAAAGATTGTGTTTTCATAACTAAATTGGATGTCGAGTAGAAATATAATTTAAAATATAAGAGGGCATAAGAATCTTGACCACTTATTAAGTAAGAGGGTGAGAAGAGAAGGAGGGGTTATCAAGCAGAGGGGAATAATCCTTTATCAACCCTGACTGATCACACTTCCAGCTGTATTTCCGTTGTTTAGTGTCAAGTTATATAAACACCCATCTGTTCTTTTGTTGTTTTTTTTTACTTTTTGAATCTCTTCCCTCCATTCTAAAGCAGCCAATCACAACCACTAACTGGGAAACAGGAAGTGATGTCCATATTTACAGTCATCAACTGCAACACTGCTTTCCACGTAGCATCTGGCGGGCGTTGGGATCCCACCATGATGCAACAGCTGGGTAACGGTCACAGGCACTCATCTGCTGTTTCCTATTAACCGTCCAGTTGCCGCAGCAAGACTCAAACGAGAGTCACATCACAGACCAGGACGAACGGACACACAGATGATTAGCAGAGCGCAGAGAGAGAGAAAGACAGTGGACGGATCATGGCTCATTCTCTCGTCACACTCATTTCAACTTGGTCTTATGATGAGAGCCATGCTTAGCCTCAGTCAGGGTGGGGCTGGCTGTCTGCATGGAAACATCTCACTGTAATGACAATAAGCCCACTTGATAAATTCAAAATTTAAAATACGTATTCGCGGGGATAATTACTGTAATCTGTTACAGTACACATATCACAACTCATTGAGTTGTGATATGTGACAACATATTTGTGACAACATATTTGAGCTTGGTGATATCTACCAAACTCAAAAAATAGACCTTTGTGGGAATCAAACTGAAAATACTTTTGTTTAAATTAATTATATTTTTGTGTCTAATATTTTTGTGTCTAATGGGCTCTTCAAATGGAACTTACTATACATGCCAAAAGGAAATTATTTCTGTTTTTACTACTGCAGTAGTTACTGTACCTACTGAAGTAGAAAATGTTGTGGTCAACACAAAGCTTCTGGACACTGGGAACATTTAATGGTAAAATAAACTTGGCTTCTTGAAATGTACATCTCTATATATTTGATATTTGTTGACAGAACAACAAGAAAATACTTTGTACTTAATATTTCCCGCTTAAAAAGACAATGCATTTAAATTTTTGATTAAAAAAGAGAACATTTTTTTACAAATTGCCCATCTGAATTGGCTTCATTTACTAAAGAAACAAACGATTTGGACGTCTAAGGCTAAGCAATCTAAGCTTTAAATAATGAAATGAGGGGATGGATATGGAAAAATGGAAAATGTTTCCATATCCTAAATGTCATTTCTATATTTATCCAGAATATAAAATGATTAAATCAAATTCAATAGTTTTCCAGACTTTTCAAGAATGTGTGGAAGTCATTTTGCTGACCGATACCAACTTCTGTCTTTCATTGAGATCAGACCTGCCAATTCACATCTTGTCCTAAAGGACTATAAGACATACTTTGTGTCCATTTTGTTGGTGTGTTGCAGGTGCTTTGATTGAGGTGACCACATAAAGTTATTACTATTCAATTCAATTTAATTTCAATTCAGTGACAGTAGACAATCCTTATTAGCTTATTTATGTTGATACTTTAAAGAGTATGTCCTTAATTTGATCTGATATCTACTAAGCTCAAAAGCAAAAAGTGCAAAATATGTTTGTTGATGAGTTTATGAGCTAATAATAGTGAAAGTTTCTGGTTATGATGCAGTTCGTGAACTGGGAAAAACTGATTCTTTTTTGTGTGCTGCCACTGATTCTTTTTTGTGTGAAATCTGCCAAATGATTGGTGCTTCACTACTGAAAAGTGAAACAGCTCCCCCTCAGTCTGCCCTTTTCCCTCAGCGTCACTGATGTTAGGCCAGTCAGACAAGCATTTTCAGAATGAAATCGATAAGTAATAGGCAAGGGACCAATCCTGTGACCTTACAAGAACATCTACACACCCTTAGGGTTTCAAAGTACAATCAAGAGAACAGATTTACAGTAAGACAGTGAACTCTGGGCAGGGAGACAGACAGACAAAGGCTTCTCCAGTCCCCCACGGCTCTTCTACAGATTTACAGACATGAAAGTGTACAGCACCTATTGTTCCTCTTTGAATGAGACAAAGAAATACTGGCCAGAGCTTTTCAGTGATCTGAACCAGGTACTTACCAGGCTACATTTTTTCAATTCAGTGTGCTGGTCGTTCCCAGTATTGATGCATCAATGTCTTATGAAGTAATATTTTATTCACCTATTAAGTTTTTTATGTTGCGGGTTAAAAAAACAATTTCACAGAGGCAACAGGAAATACAGACCTATAATATACATGACAATAAAGTGATTCTTTCATGCTCTTTCTGATACTCCACTTTCAGGAAGTTCTCACAACATCGCTCCTCTATTAACTCTTTAACAATGTCTTTACCAGCGCTGCACTGAGAAGTAGCTCATATAATGAGCTCAGCAGATGTGCAGTTACACCAGGTGTTTGCTAATTGCTGCGGGCTAGTCTGAAGGAAATGAGTTGGGAGTCGGGAAGGAGAGGTGCTTTGTGAGGCGGAAGCTATGGGAGATTAAAGGATTTCTCAAACATGCATGAAAGAATCAAAGCAAAACTCCAGGTGTATTTTTGATGAGGGAATAACATATCATAATGTAAAGCTCAAAAGAGTCGATTTTACATAATACTCCCCCTTTAACATATGTAAGAAAAGTGTTAAGAAACTCTGAATCTGCAAGTTACGAAGGTCTTTCTTAAAGTGATAACAAAGAAGGCAATAGGTGTTATTTATCACCTCATGATCCCAGACATTATGACTCCACAACTGCAGAGTAAGAGACAGTAATAGCGAACTATCCATACAGTTGCTGCGCTGATAAAGAGAGCGAGAAAGAGGTGGTTTTTAGTTGTACTTTAACGGTTTATCCCTTTGATGAGGAGCACAGCACGAAATTCATAATATCTACATGTCCAAGTTTGATTGAGTTAACTGAATTATTCTACAGCGGCAGCGCGGCTATGCATCACATGTAGAAGAATAGTCTTTTTGCCCTCTATCGTTGTCCGCATGCGTGAAATTTCCTTATGTAAACAATAACATGCAGGGGGTCTATATTTGTAAATCTGATTATGATTAAGTCAGTGCCTCACCAGCTATGAACCTCACCGCACGTCACTGGTGTGAAAATATAACAACAAATAATAAGAGGCTGTCAGATGAGGAAGAGACCACCTTCCTACTCGGTTGAAGTCGCTCATGTTGCAAGTGATATGATTTTCTAAATCTGGATGGAGGTCAAATGTCACCACTAAAACATAACACTTCAAAACAAAACCAAGAGTATGAAGATAATTATTGATTCTACAGAACCTTTAATTCAGAATTCATCCTTATTTCTGCAGCCACACCACAACTATGCACCAACATTTATCTCCTGCGACTGGACTGAACTACTACGGAGAGAGCTAATAAATCATTATGCTGTCAGGATAAAACCAGGAGTCTCTTAACCCTTGGCTACACAAGGGTATATATAGCTTTATGTGTGTTAGCGTGGCTATTAAATCCAGCATGTTAGTAAAAAAAAGAAAAAAAAGTCTAATGCAGCAAAACAGAGCATATGGTGCAGAAAAGCAGTATCACATGAACAGTTGGCAAGTGAAAACAAATCAGCAAACACCTCCATTTAGCCAGCATCAGTCCTGCCTGCTCCATTGTTATACCAAACACAATCCAGCAACCCCCTTCTGACTCTCCCACTGCCTTAAGACATAAACCCGCCACATGCTCTGAGATCCATGTGTTCAAACTGCCCTGCAGACCAACATACGCCAGTTTACAGTTCATGGATCCTGAGGATCGTACAGGAATATGATCCAAAATGTAATACACATTCAGGCAAAATGAAAGTAAAAACAAAAAGTAATTTTCTTCTAAACATTTTTAGTGGAACAGCCACCCGTATAAACAGGCGCTCGTGATGATGAAGCGCTCATAAAAACTATGTTATTAATATTCCATGAGAATAATGAGGCACATGTCCTGCAGCAAAGTCTTTTTCTCTTCATGTGATTCTTTCTCTGAAGGGTGTGTGCTTAATGATTCTCAGAAAAACATACTGAAGGACACGATTTCTTTCCTAAAACCACACAAAGCGTAAAGAATATTTGGGATAAAACAACACCTTCAAATTACTAAAGTGATAAGCAATAGTTATTTTTAACCCCTGAACAATCTCTTTGTTGTGGCTGCCCATTTTGACACAAAAAATGTAGACAAATCCAGTTTCTTTTTTTAATACCAGTGCCACAATTAGTAACACTGCTAACATTATAGGTAATCAAAACATTGTTTTTCTTCATATTTTGTTTTTTCAGCAGCTTACAGTATTGGTTAATTAGTTATCCATGATGTCTTTGTTAGATTAAAATATATGTAAATAGGACATGACACAAATGCCAATTTCTCTAAACCACTCTTCAACATGGGCAAGACAAGAGAACAAGTCATTAAAGTCAAGCAGAGGTAGATGTTTCAATCTTTCTAGGTCAGAAAATGGCTTCGGTAAGATTGCTACTCACCGAACTTGTCCAAGAATTTGCTGTTAGAGAGCCTGAACACATGATCCCCCCAAAACATTTAACTCTAGCAGTTTTTTAACTTTCATTTTTGTAAATGATTAAAGTGTCATATTTAACTATTATCCTATATCCTGTATCCTATACTTTATAAATATGACATGAAATGCTTCAAGATTAAAAATTGAACATCAGACTCTGCTGTATTTGTGAAGTTTGCGCACACAAACAGGGAACCTGGTTCCGCTTTTTGTGTAATTCAAGTGAAGCAGATGTGCGTTGATCATCATAAGAGAGGAAATAACTACAAGTTAATCTACAATAAGAGAAATAATTACAATTTTGAAACCAAGTGGAACAGTAACAGATATAGGTGGATTTTTATCTTGACACCACATAGTGCAGAGGGTGGAAACTGTTGGAGAATGTCAGCAAATATGGCTACAACAAGTGGTGGATTAAATAACATTTTTACACACATCCTTATGAGCGTTTCCAATGTGTGTGGTAAAAAAAATTAACTTTGATGTGCATTCAGAAGGCTCTTTCTTAACTCATTGTTAATAAACTGTTGGTTTGCATTACATTTGTATTGTATATAAAATCAAATTTAAACATACTATGAATAGGATTGTGACGCTACATTAGATGATTTGCTGTGCTGGGTGCTCTTGTGGCTCTGCAGTGCTCCTGCTGAGTTGATAATGACTGACCCGTGGCGTTTTTACAGAAACATTAGTCTTTGACTGCCTCAGCCAAAAGTTGATTATGGCTCCTACATTTTTACCACCCAGAGCAATAGCCTTGGCACCGGATAAAAATAGTCAACTCTCTCATACTGAAATCCACACTGCCACTTAGGAGGAAGGAGAAGAAAAAATAAAAAATAAAACAGAAATGTTAGCATAACAAGACAATCAGGGGTTGGCAGAGAGGAAGATGGGAATAGAATCTGCAGAAATGAAGATCGATATCTGCTGTGGAAAGCACAGCAGATAATAAAGGGAACTCAGAGGGGAGTAGAGACTGTTACACCCTGAAACAGATGTGAAGAGTAGTTCGCTTTTATTCTTTTTTTCCCCCTCTCCATTTCTAAATAATTAAATCTCGAAAAAGAAAACTCTGACACACCCCAGACGTTCAATAACAAGGGAGAATCTGGTCATCATGTATATGAAGAACTATAAACTCTCTTCTTGTTTTCTTATTTACTCGTTACTACTTTATAACTTAAGGCTTGTCTACTGACCAGTCTTTATTCTCTTGAGTGTGTCTGCACACATCCAGCAGCACCAACAGGCTACCTGACTCCCATAACCTTATTAATGTTTCCACTCTGGCAGATTACAGAAATGAGATTTACTGATATTTTTAGCCAAGGACTCTGCTAGAACGTGTTTAAAAAACGCCTTGAAACAAATGGAACAGAGTCACATATTAAGTTCCAAGCTAAGTTGTTTTCAGTCACAAGTAATGCTTCCCTTGCCACTGAAGCAAAATGAATTCACTTCCTAAACTTCCTACTATACACAATAGCCATGGGCAGGCCGGACGACAGTCCCCAAAGACGTTCTAACTACACTCCGGAGAAGAGATGCACTATACTGTACATGAAAACTCAGCTCTGTGGTCAACAGATCTAAGCAAGTTAGGACAAGTAAAAAGACACATTTGTTCAACAATCTTATGCCGCACATCGTCATCGTCATCATGAGATTTCCAGTTTTCAGGGAAAATAAGCGAGAGACATGAAGCTTTACAGAGGGAAAATAATTGACATTTGTTCTGTATGTTAGCTGGGATTCAGTAACCGGGTAATGGCCACATAGGCTGAGGTCTAGCTGCTTCCTCTATGAGACCGCAACTACAGTCCTGTGACACTGACACAGTTTTCCTTTGAAATGCAGAGGCCTGTGGAGCAAACCGGCCGGCCAGCAGCCACATTTACACAGAGGGTTTTCAGGAGGAGGGAAAAGGCAGAGCAAAAGAGAATATTGAAAGGAGAGAGCAGCTGAAGCAGCCTGCATGGTAGCATATGCACCAGGAAGGTTTTGAAAAGTTGTAGTTTCAAAACAATTAAAATTTTCTGTCGTACCATGCTTATAGTTCAAGTGACGAGAGATCTCACTGGATCAGGGTTCCTACAAGTTTCAGTAAATTATTTTTAAACCTTTTACACCTTTTTAAGAGTTTTTTTTAAACACATGCATGAACTACCACAAAATAACAACATTTAATGGCTTTAAAAACTATATTTAACTTATAAATTTGAGCAAGTTCCCTACAACTATAAACTTACTTGTGGAGAAACCAGTCTATTTGTGCAATCTTTTTAGCATGTGTAAAATATTCAAATAAAAATGCCTCATGTGAGGATGATATACATAGGGTAGCTCTGTAATGGTCATATTTGACACACTATTGGCTGGCGTTTGCAAAGCAACCAATCCAGGAGAGGAATTAATTTCCTTGCTGCTGATTGGTTGTACCCAACACCAAGACAAACACTGTGAATGTTAGTTTCTACTGTTTCCACTGTGCATATCAGGTAAATTTGATGTTGGTTCTAAAACAAAGCAAAACAGGAAGTTCTAGACATTTTTATCTTTTTTATGTTAGTTCATATTTCACCTAAATTAAAACATAATAATAAATAAGTGCTAAATCACAAAAAAAACAACTGGGACAGCAAAAAATGTAAATTTAAGTACCATTCTTCAGACTACCTATGTCTGAGATATTTGGTGACATTTGCTGTCTAATGCAACTTGTAAGATTTTAAAATGTAAAGAGATTAAATAAATATCCACAAAGTTTGAAAATGCCAAGACTTAACTTTTTCCAAAAAAATAAAAACTTTGTTGTGGAAATGGAAATAATGAACACAATTTTTTTTTCCACTAGCTGGGTAGACTACACACTATCCAGGTCCTATCTTTGCTACAAAGTCTAAGAGGAATTACATTTCTTATTTAATTACTGTGAATCACATTGTCATCATGACATTCACCAATATCACTGCATTTCGCATGTCTACCTAAAATGTGTCACTCAATTAATATGTTGTAGTAGTTTAGCAGCTCTATGAAAAGGATTGGCTTTCTTTTTTTTAAGCAATAGCTTTTAGATCATGTTACAGATTTTTGTTTGAATTCTAGTTTGATATCCTGAAACAGTGGTATTTTTATCCTGCTGGAGAATCTGATAGCGGCCTCTACTTCATCCGCACCTCCAATGGCTCACAACCAAAACAACTGAACTCTTGAAGCAGAGCGGTGAGGAGTATTCAAACTCTCTGATATGAATACAGCTCCGAACACAATATGCAAACAGCTAACTTTAATGGCTGGCATTTAACTGATTTTGTTTTTTTTACACACGTTTTATTATTTGCATTAAATTCACAACAATGTGAAAGAAACTAACTAAGAAGCAAAAAGGACAGCATTACAGTTGAATAACCAATTATTATAATTAATTACCAGAGTAGTTTGTTTTTATTTATTTTTGGAGATGTGATGATGGCTGCAAAAAAAAAAAAAAACCACACACACACAAAAAAACAACTAACTGAACACAAAGAGAGGGATGTATGTAGGCCATTAACATCTGCCCCACGAAAACAAAGCCACTACATTAGAGGAGGAGGAGGGGGTCCGACATCGGGACACATTCTGCGATTTAGTTCGTTCATATTGAACGAACTAATAAGATTTCCCCTCGTAATGCACATTGAAAGCATACAGACTCGAAAACAGCTATTTGGTTCCAAAAACATAAACAAAGCGATTCAATGTGAACGACCTTCATTGATGTGCATCTTGTCTCGGCGACCCTCCCAGCGCCTTCTGAAGGATGCAACTCGGGAAAACAGTGGTTGAAGATTATAATATTCATCAGAATAAAAGAAACGACCGAAAATAAATGTGTTTTTTTTTTAAGAAGGGGGAGACTGGGTCTCTTAACAAAGGTGGATCAGGGAGCCATCCAGCCAGTTAGCCGACAGGGAGTCAGACCAGCAGCATGTTTAAAAGATATTTCTCAAGCTTCCTAATTATATTCGAGCACCCATTTCCATAAAGCTTTAAAGTAAGTAAGTTTACAGCGTGTCAACTCCGGGAATTTTCAATTGACACCGAGAATCCTCTGAAAACCGGAGATGTGCAGAAGAAAAGCTGAAAATCGACTCTTTCTCCCTTTTTTTTTCTCTCGGTCGTAAACTACACGTGAGTGACGGTAAACTTTAACGCTAAAAGCCATTTTAAAGCTGCTTATTGTGCTGTTTTCTCAGTAAAAGTCAAGTCAACGCTTCACTTACCCTTTTCTTTTAGCTGCGAGTCGCTGTTGAAGGTGTGTATAGAGCCCAGCCCTGAGCGCGCTGGCCTTCTCTTCCTCCGTTGCTCAGCAATAAGCTACTCCCCTGAAAATAACGGCGGGCGCATCAAAATGCAGGAAAAACTAAATACTGTTTCCGGTCCTTACTTTCAAAATAAAAGGAAATAAAACAGAGAATTATTCCTGTGCACAATGGCCCTCTTTCTTTTACCTGTTTTTTTAAATCTGGTTTTGCCATTGCACCCAAAAATGAGGAAATACAATTTTATTCTTTTCACAAATAGAAAAAAAACTTAAAAATTTAGCTCAACTGAATTTTAAAGAATATGTTTCGTGTATAATAATCTACTTTGGGTTTAATTTGTGTAAGTATTTTATATTTTGAGGCAGGGATAGCTAGACGCAGTCCAGATTCTTGAAGAAAGAGTAATCCTTAAATTAAACGCTGAATTGGAACTTGTAAGCAAGATATCAACTTCAGTCTGATTTATCCAGCACTATGCTCCTGACACTGTCCATAAAAAGATGATGGGAGGGGACTCCATCTTCATCGAATAAACATGCAAACAAGCATCAGAAAAGTTGATTAAGGATTTTTAACATGTAATTTGTCATTTCATCATTCCAATGACATTGGTGTACATGTATCTTATCTGAAATCTCTTTTAACCCTAAGTTTTTACATTGTTTTGCACTTCAAATACATTTTTGGCTTTGATAAGGCAGAATGTAAATGTACAGTATCAATAAAGTGATTCAACCTAAACTACTATAAATATAATGTATATATTATATTTTAGGAATATAAAATTGAGCTCCTAGTGTTAAGAATTTAGTAAAACAAGGATTATGACTAAGGAGTCGTGCAGAATTTGCCGGACAGATGGTAATGCAGCTGACATCGCTGTTTGTACAGGCTGACACGGAGGATTACAATATGAGAGCGTCCCTCAATTTATCAAGACTAATCCTTCTTTTATTTTGAAATCCACTGTCGCCATTTCCTGTTGTGCATTTGTCAATGCTCAGCTTTTATCCAGTTCATCCTCAGCAGCAGCAGCAGCGCCTGCGTCTACACCGTGGATGCTTCCAACTCAACCAGAAGCAATGTCCGCCAGAACCGGGTGGGCGGGTTTCCTGGCCGCTCTGCTCACTTTCAGCGGTCTTTTGTTACTGCAGCACCACCTTGGCTGCACAGCTGGCAGTATCTGTCCTGTATTCTTGATCATGCCACACAATCTGTTCAATTTAATAGGTACGCAGAGGAACCCTGCTGCAAATAAAAGGATTGCTACAAGAGCAGGCTGCATGACAAAAAATATCATCGTATCCGTAAGAAAATGGGAGTTTATTATTGATTTGTGTTAATACACAAATAAACTATGGCAACTTTTAAACAAATTTTAAAATGTATTTTGTTGGGTTTCTTTTTTTTTTTCAAACATTACACAGATGAACCACGCATATAATGTAAATTCAGTAAAAAAAAAAAAAGAAATTAACACGTAAATTTTAAAATACAATTTGAAATATTACGGTTTATTAGTTTTCGTCTGAAAGAACAGGCAGAAATGTAAATTTAGTTTGATGTCTTTTTCACATTTCAGTAAAACGTACCTAAAATCAATGGCAATATAAAAACATAATAATAATAATAATAATAATAATAATAATAATAATAATAATAATAATAATTGGATGCAGAACTGGGTGCCTGAACAGAAATACAAACGTTTTTGTTTTTCCATTTTTTCTCTCTTTTAAAAACATGGAAATAAAATGAAATCAAAGCAAACCAGTAGATAACAAAACCTACAGTAACATAAAAATATTTCTACAATTCCACAATGTTGTCTTTTTCTTTCTTTTAAGTTTGAATTTCCGTCACTCTCTTAATACAGTTACAAAGAAAACTAGGGCGTGGAGTTTCGTTTCTTACTTTGCCATTTCATTTTATGAACGTGGAATTTCCGAAATGATAATATCGTTTTAAAAAAATTCAAAATCCTGTTGTTTTTGTCAGATGCTCTGACGTAATGACGTTTCTTCTTTGTCAACGTAAGCGTGTTAAGTTTCTACATGGGGACGAGCCGTAGGAAAAAATTGACATGTTTTTAATTTGAGTTTTATTTTAAACCTGAAACAGTGTTCAAATTATTATCTGTAATTTATTTTACTAAGTATTTTAAATTCTTTAGATTAATCTCAGAGATTAACCTTTTACAATTTCACACCCCGACTTTTTGTTATGTTTAGTCCGGTAGATTAGGTAGGATAAATCGAGCCAACCCAGGTCCGTTGGAAAGGGGCGTTAGGAATCTGAGCAGGAATGCGTAGTTTCGTGTTTTGAGTAGCGAATAGACAGAAAACATGGAGGACAAGCGGGATTTTCAAACGTCCAGACGACACGGCAGCTCCAAATCGGTGTTATCTGCTGGTTCTGCCATGGCCATGGAGATTAAGCGAAAGAAAATGCGTGAAAGCTTTTTCTTCCTACAAAAAGAGGTAAGTTTGAAGAGACAGAGACACGGCTGTCTTATGTATGTCGTCAGGGTGTGAATTATATTAACAAGTGACTCGATGCCCGGAGGGGTGCAAAGTCCAATAATGCTAGCACAATGGAGCCGACATATGCGGGTTTCTATTGCACTATTCTAATAACATTCCCCTTTTCATAAAAAATGTTTAACTTTAAACAATATTGTTCTTTATTTCTCGAACTTTGTTCTTGAAGGAAGCATTGGCTTCCACAAGTGCTCTGCGTTATGTCTATTTTGCCTTCATTTCTCTGTAATACAGTTCGAACTGGTCTGATTTTAGCCTAAATGCATGAAACGACGCCCAAGTCTTCTGAAAGACACCCTGCAGATAATAGAGGACGTTAATTTGTTGCGCATACGACAGATTTCCAAGAAGCTACAGGTGCAAATTTCACTTCCTATCAATCAAATCAATCAATCAAATTTTATTTGTATAGCACATTTCAGCAGCAAAGGCATTTCAAAGTGCTTTACATCATTACAAACACAGAAACACAATGCAACATAGAATCAATAATCAAAACACAGCATTAAGTCAAGTTCCATCAATAAATTTGTAATTGATTACATTTCAAATACAATTCTAAACAGGTTGGTTTTTAGTTGAGATTTAAAAGAAGTCAGTGTTTCAGCTGTTTTACAGTTTTCTGGAAGTTTGTTCCAAATTTGTGGTGCATAGATGCTGAAAGCTGCTTCTCCTCGTTTGGTTCTGGTTCTGGGGATGCAGAGCAGAACCAGAACCGGAAGACCTGAGAGGTCTGGAAGGTTGATACAACAACAGCAGATCTTTGATGTATTGTGGTGCTAAGCCGTTCAGTGATTTATAAACTAACAACAGTATTTTAAAGTCTATTCTTTGAGCTACAGGGAGCCAGTGTAGGGACTTTAAAACTGGTTCCTACATGGAGAATGATGATTTCTGGGTTCTTGTAAACAATAGCTGAGTGTTTATATCTTAATCATAATCAATAAGCACCCTGTCATCAAACTAAAACAAAATATAAGTTTTCAATTTTAACAAGAGTCCTCTAGAGTTTTTCTCAGAGATCACCAGTACTCCATTGTTGGTAGACCTAATATTTCATCACTATCTCTACTAATCCCATGTGTGGTTTATATGCTCATCTTTAGAAACCACCTAATTCTTCCTGCATGCGCCAGTTGTAGATTGAGTTGCTCTTAATTGAGAGATGTTTGCTTTGAGTGCTACTTTTTATTTTTTATCTTTGGAAGCACTGAAGAGTTGCTTGATGCCAGATAACCAATATCAAATCCATTTTTTATTAGATGAAGTCTTTTGTAGGTCCAGATTTCATGTTGTCTTAATTTACATTCTCTTACATCTATGTTTTTGCAAATATTATTGCTTCTTTCAGGGGAATTGCTTCAAAGATGTAAATAAACATCAGTTGTCAATATCAGTCAAAAAGTGATTAACGTTAACCGATTCTGATATTGATGCCGAAATATCGTGCATCCCTAAATAAAAGGATTGGGGGGGAAAAATGGGTAGCTTTATTTAAAATTGGCTAAAAAAAAGATGATTTCTTCAGATTTCTCAAAAAAGTCTAACATTATAAGATTTTTATTGTTTTAACAGTCTAATAATTGTGGCTGAGAGACAAGCAAAGCCATAAAGAAAGCTTGTATTATTCTGTTGATGTCATTTCTTGTCAAACTTCGAGAGCTCTTTTTTTCCTACAAAAAGATTAACATGTCATATGACCTTTAGTGTATGTGGGTTGTTAAAGTCTTTAACAAAGCCTGGGTCATTCGTCGTCAACTTTAATTCATCGTTAGCCACCGTGTCCACGTGTGTTACATCCTCATTGTGCATTTCTTAAATGTAATTCATTCTGTCCATCAAGAGTACAAACATAGAAGAGAAGGTTCAGTTTGAGACGAGAATGCGCGAGGGGGCGTACAAGCTGCTGCTGGCTTGCAGTAAAAGGGAGCAAGTCCTCAACGCTTCCAAGAACCTGCTGACCTGCAACGCCAGGATCAAGGCCTACCTCGCCCAGCTGCAGCGGGAAGAAGGGGAGCGGGACAGGGTGGGAGCAGAAAGAAGGTAAAGAGTTTGGCGAAAGCTACGCCATCACGTAAGAGATGTGTAAGAACATAAGTTGTACGCTCCCAATGCAGATTATTAGGAAATACAGATCTTAACTTTGAGGAAGCAAATTCTGGAGGAAGATGATTAACGCCAAAAATAGATGTGACGTTTTCACATCTAAAAAGAAGGTGTTGATTTACGTGCTGCCTCTGCTTCACAGACTCGCAGAGGGTCGTTCACCATGTCCTGGGACGGTTGCAGTTACTGGTAAGACTATTTTTTTGTAAACATTTGTGGCGTAAAAGAATATTTGTCCAGCCGGATATTCAATTTTTACCGTTTGTTTTACATTTTCATGTTAGCTGAGAGCTCTTCAGAGTAAACTTCCACTTTTTTCCCTTTTTCTTTTATGTAGGCCTGCGTTTTCCTTTGATTTGGAGGGATTCAGACCATTTTAGTAATAGAGGAAGTATGTTCACCCACTGCGTTTAATATCTTTTCATTTTGTCTGTTCTTAGATACTTTCTGTACTAACACATGCTGCACCTCCTCTGTGTTCGGTAGGCTCCCGTCGGGTGGCGGTGTTCTGCCTGATGCAGATTGGCTCTGAGGTGTTTGACACTGAAATGGTCGTGGCAGACAGATCTGTCACTGACATCTGCTTTGAGGGACTCACTGTCTTGTAAATATGTTTTGCATATTTCATTTTCCCATTCATACACTCCGAAAACAAACACTTATTTGTTTTTGTTTTAAACGATGTTTGTGGAAACTGAATTTCAAAATATTACACAATATTTTTTTTTTCTTTCCAGATACAATTTTTTTTTTTTAATATTCACTGACATATCATTTGACGGCATTACTAACCACACTATTTTTAATCATTTTCCAGTGTTTGTTGTGTGCATCTACATACTTTATATATTTTAATTTGACTGAGATTCTTTCTTTGTAGCAAAGATGTAGTTCCCCAGTTTGAACTGAAGGTGGAGCTGTGGAGCTGTTCCATGGAGGAAGAGCTCACTTTACCAAACACACCAAAGAAACTTGCAAAGAAGCTGCGTAACTCCTTTGGAAGGAGCTCTGGAAAGAAGCTCTGCTCCCTGCTGGACACTCCAGATCCTGACACCTTCCTGCTGGACAACCCAATACCTTTGTATGTGTTTGTATTATCTAACAAATCCTGCACCGTCTCTTGGGGTTTCTCTTTTATATATATATATATATATATATATATATATATATATATATATATATATATATATATATATATATATATATATATATATTTTGGCTGTTTTGACTCTGCATCTCTGTACAAATCTGAATGCCTTGTATGGGATTTTTCAACAGATCACTCCAAATATCCAAATAAGGCTTAAATAAATAGGTGTGGTAGTCTATATTTAACCTTCAGATATCCATAGACTGTTTTATGGCAATAAATGGGATCAAATGTTTGTCCTGGAATGTTCCTACATTAATCTTGTGTTGATCTGAGGGTGAAAAGTTTACTAAAATTTGTTTATAGAACTTGACTGGTAGGATAAAGTGTTTTTCTTTTAAAAGAAACGGTCAGCACGTTTGAAGAGTGCTCTATATTTGTGCCTGTCCTCAACCAGGGGAGCCAAATACAGCCTGCTGGCCTGCACAACACTCGGTCTGCCTGATGCTGATAGCAGCTTTCAGTCTCACTCCCTCATTGTCTACCAAGGCGGTAAGAAGCAAAGATACACACTTTGTTATTTATGGCCTATGAAGAGTTTACTGTCTCCAGCTCATAAATTGAATAAATGTCACGATAATGATAGATTATTCATTCATCATTTTAGTAACACTAGCAGAACTGAAAACTTAATGTACAAGTAAGAACATGTAGTTGAGGTTTTTTCTTTTCTTTCCTTTTGAGTTGTTAAGTTAGTGCTTAGGATTTTTCTTTATTTTGCTTCAATTCAAGTCAGTTAAGTTCAGCTAACTTTATTTACCCCCAAGGGGGAATTTCAAGGCACATGAGTATTGCAGATACACTCAAGAGTGATGGCTCCACAACCAAACATGCCAAGGCCTGAAAAAGTATTAAAACACTTGAAAATTTGGTCATTTTACAGCCGCAGACATTGAGGTATATTGGAAATTTATTAAACTGACCGACCCAATGCTGTCTTGTGCAGTCGAAATGAAAATGGTGCACGCACGCCACACTTTTCAGATGTGTAAAAAAAGTAAACTTATTTAGAACCATATGTCTTTGGATCCTTGTACACTTTTAATGTTAGATAAATCCAGTGCAAACAGTTGCCTCCAAAAGTCACCTGATTAATACAATTTTCTGAGCGTAGTATACAGTAATGTCATTATGAATTGAGATGTTCTGCAAATTCCTCAGAGGTTTGTTAGAGAATACTATCGAGCAAAGTGCATCATGAAGAAGTCACATACACCAGAAGCTAACTGAGACCTTTTAATGATGTATAGTAAAATTTCTGTTTGTAACTTCATAAAATCTGAAAAAGTGTTTGAATTCCTGTTATTAAATGAGACGGCATTACAGGAACAGATCATATGATATTGTAGTAATTATAATGAGATCTAATCTGTGTCGTTATTTCTATTCTGTAAGTTTTGACCAACAGTTCTGAACTTTAATATTTTCTTGTGTTTCTTTTTTTTTCCCTCATCCTCACAGCCGAGTGGTCATCCTGGCTTCCTCTGTACGGCAACCTGTGCTGCCGCTTAGTGGCGCAGCCGGCCTGCATGACGCAGAGCGCCATGAGCGGCTATCTGAGTCAGAAGGTGCGTTGACGACTTTCACTGTTACGTCACGTAGTAGGAGTTGAGTTCTGGCCTGGATTGTGCAATCATTCTGTTTTTGTTGCTCTGTTGATTTCCAGCAAAGTGTGCAGGGGGTGAACCGCTGCTGCAATCTCTACTGTCTGCTGAGCGCCGGCTTTTTGTCCTGTTACTTCACCCCTGAAGAAATCGATGCTAAAGTGCAGCCCACTCTTAATGTGCCAATCAATAATGTGAGAGAGCGGAATATAAAACAGATATATATAAGGAGAGAAGATAAAGAATCAATTTTTTTTCTTCTCTCCAGCTTTTCCCTTAACATTTCTCAACCAAGTAAAATGCCTACATTAATTACTCAGATCCTATTAGCATGTTTGCAGTTTTTTCCCTGAATTAATCTTGGTGTGCAATCCCAGCTTTGTCTTTTACCACCAGAGTAAAATGCTTACATATACTTCACTTATCAAAGCCATTAATGTCAGATTATATCTGGGGGACGTTGATGCGTTTGCACTGCTCCTTTTTAGGGTGGAATAATTATGCAGCAAACACCTTCAACATATTTTGAAAACGTATTGAGTTTGAAGTTCTTTATGTACTGTATTCATACCTCTTTCTGATCACCATATGGTCAAATGGGGGGAGGGGGGTTCAGCCTGTTGTAAGTTATGTGTCGTATCTGCAGGAGACCCGCATTTGTGTGCTGGACAAACAGTCAGGCGACCGCAAATCCAAGAGTTTGTCCATCATCAACCCTTCGCCCGAGGGATCTCAGAGTGTCGTGTTCACAGCAGACACCAGGGAGGAGCTGGAGGAATGGATCGACTGCCTGAACCAACACCTCTACGACCAGAGTGAGTGTGCTCATGTGAGCGGAAAAACTTACGGGCTTGTATTTAAATAACAGGGTGTCTGCGCAGCCTTAAAAAGTCTTAAATTCATCAGAATTGGAAGTTGGCTTTTAGTACGCCAATGACAGGTCTTTAATTTTGTCGTGACGGGACTATGTAATCTGGTATAGTTTTATTTTTCTCGTGGGACTTTTCTGTCAGGTAAATGCTAATAAGCATTGTGTTCTGTGACTCGAGGCAGTTGTGGCTACTGCTACCTAGCTGCTAGCATTTTTGCACCTATAGTGGGTAAAGCCAGTTGGCTGTACAACGTTCTTATCGTCTTATCTGGCTCACTTCTGCTACCAAACCATGCAGTTCATTCTGTGTTAAAAAGCTCGGCACTACTACTACGTAAAATATGCGGCTATCTTTTGCACATTTCTGTCTTAAATGTCACTGTTGCTGGTCTTAAAAAGTGTTAAATAGTTAAATATTGTGTTGGTGAAACCCTGAATGAAGTTGGTAACATGATTAGATCGTCTGGACAAGAACAAACTGCAGACACTTGAATGAATAGAAACCGTCATGTCTGCCCTTATTTATGGCCAGGCCAGTGGCTCCACTGCTGCGACCGCCTAATGAAAATTGAGGTCGCATCACCACGGAAACCATCGCTTTTCCTCGCCAAGCAGGCCGACTCTGTTTACAACGACCTCAGTGAGTACAATAATTTGAATTAGACGCTGAAGTGAGGTGGTGGGAAGCTGATATTTGGCTGCAGCTTTTAGGGGGGGAGAAAAAAAAGTATTTCATTTAAGATAATACGTGCCATTACTCCACAAAATGTGTTTTCATTCCAAAGATGGTGCATGCAAATGAAATCCTTTTACATGCAAATGAGAAAAGTGGAATGTGTGCTTCTACATCCTTTGACAGTTATATTGTTTGCACATCAGACACGGAGAGAGAGAGAGAGAGAAAAAAAGTGTTGTTTCATCTATAAATTTCCTTTGTTGTTAGTTAACTTAATATTTCCTGCAGGTATAAATTCACCCAACAAGTTTGAGAGCATCACAGACATAATCCACAGTAAAATCGAAGAGACAGATGGCCGCTTTCTGATTGGGCAAGAGGAGGAGAGGGAGGCCCCTAACTGGTCCTCTCTGTTCGATGGGTCCCACTCGGTGGTGGTGGAGAAGAGTCTTCTGTCCCAGAGCAGAACCTCCACCCCCTGTTCAAGCCCCAGCACCGGCTCCACGCCCCTGGGCAACAAAAAGCGCCGCGCTCCGCCCCCTCCTTCTGACGTGAAGCCCTTCGCTAACCCCACCCGTCTGGACAGACCCCCTCTGCCCCCCTCTCTGCTTCATCGTCCTCTTCCTTCGAACCAGGAGAAGGAGAACACCGGCGCGTGCGCTTCCCGCCCAGCCGTCAGGTCCAAAACAGGCCGGCCTTCGCTGGATGTCAAGTTCTCCGCCATCATCCAGCAGCTCCAGCGGAACAACGCCGGGGGCGCGGCGGCTCCAAGCCGGAAGAACGCCCCACTGGCCGTCCTCGACGTGCAGCCGCAGGGTCCGCCTCAGCCTCTGGATGTCAAACCGCTCCAGCAGTTTGACATCCAGAACCACAGTGTCCAGATGCCTGAGGATGCAGCTGATGATGTGTTTGTCAGAGCCTACAGTGGTCCCGGTCCTGGTCCCGGTTCCGGGCCCATTCCTGCACCACGCAGCAAACTGAGGAAGTCGCTCAGAGAGAAGATGAATCTCAAAGCTTTGTGATCTCAACCCTGTTTTTCCCAAAATCTTTTCACTTCCAGCCAGACGTTTTACACACCCTCATCACCAGCATGAATGTCGTATCGAGCGGTTCTTTGACTTAAAATTAATAAAACGGAAATGATTTTCGAGGAAGAATTGGGTGCAAAACTTTGAATTTACTGTACGTTTTCTCTAATTCACACAGGGCCAAAATTATACATGCAGAGTTAAATTATATAGCTGCACCTCCAGTAATATTTGACTAAATATCCTGACATGTTGATAAGAAACCACACAATATCTGTTGTCATTATCGCATTTCTGTTCTGAGTGGATATATAATAAGTTTTCTTATCAGAGATCCACAAATTGCTACCTGCTAACCAAGGCCCAGCTTTTCACCACGTAATAGTGAAAATGAGTTTAGATGGACTGGAGAAAATCTACAACAAATTCAAACTTGTTCACCTCAACATTGTTTTCAAAATCAACTTTCACCAAGGTTGGTTCAAATGAAAAGCTGAGGAGGTGAAGACTCATGCTTGTGAACTGGCAGGTAGAAATGTATTTGTTTAAATTGTGTGTCTGAAGCTCATCACTTGCACAAATAACTGTGATAAAACCACTTTATCTGATTCAAGTAGCATTATTAAAATCAGACATTTTTGTTGCATCTCAGTTAAGACTATTTCGTATGATGTGATTATCTTTTATAAACTAACGGTGAACTAAATGTGTACCGTTGAAACTATATACCGTATTCACTAGAATTAACAGATAAACTTTTATAAAAATGTTTGATGGAGTAAAAAAAAAAAAAAAGTAGTCATTAATGTTAGGTATACATCTGAAATTTGTTGAAGAATTCAAATCTACAGATTAAGATGCATAAAGGGGAAAGACGCATTTTTTTTTGTTTTTATGGGTGGATTTTTTTAGTTTAACCAGGAAGTGGCTGTCAGGAATTGAAACTTTTTCCGATCAGTGCGTGAATACTGTTGGAACATTACTAGGTGGCGCTAGCATCAAAACCCTTTTGTGAGGAAGTTTTTACCAGAGAAGAAGACTAAAATTTGGCAACTTTTGTTTCATGTGGAGTGTTTAAAAATGAGGTCAGAAGAACTAGATTAGATGTCGGAAGCTATTTAAAATGAAGCTACATTTTCAGTGACAAGTCTGCGGTTTATTTGTGCTCCTAGAAAGTCGGATGGTCGCGCAAGTCACTTTTTGTTTTACTTTAAACTGTCAACTTTGCCTAATTTGCAAGATGTTGGTCTTTTAAAATGCTCAGCAATAAGAAAAGAATACCGTTATGTAAGGAATATGCAGAGATTGCTGCTTGCATTTAATAAGGCTATTTATTCTAAACACTAACATGGAAAAGGTTAAAAAAAAATTCACCTCATAACTGTTTTGTTCTAAAAGAAACTGTAAAATTATAATTGACAGTGACTCCTGTTGCGTTATTACATACAGCAGTATATAAGACTATTGTATAGTTACACTGTAGGAACTATATTATAGTTCTTACAGTGAAACTAGAACTGCCTGATATTTGTCAGTGGGGTTAAAGCTTTACAAAAATTGTCAAACATAACTGATTATTGCTTCTAATAAACTCCTGAATTCTAACATTAATATAAACACCATCAAATGATCAATCTACTAATACAACACACCGTATGGGTCCTGAGTCATAACATTACCACCTAAATCTCACCGCCATTTAGGTGCTGCACTGATGGATCTACTGCTTTACTTTGTTCTTTCTTGTGGCTAACCCCACATGTGAGACGGCATGCTTCGGTTGAACTAAAATAGAAAGCTTTCCCTCAGCTCTAGAACATGAAAAGTTTCACAAATGCACTTAATTTAAGTTGATCCATCTGGGTGACTGGGGACAAGCCGGTGCCTTTGGAGCTATTGACGTCCTCCACTTACTGTGACAACTTTATGACCACTGCAGCTCACTTTAAGGAAAGGCAAATTGTAAGCTAGTAATGTGACTTCTCTATCCCCCCCCTCGAGGTCTTTAATAGAGTAACCTTGTTTTTTAGTGGCTACGTCTAACATAATTTAACATAGCAGCCAATAAATGCTCTGAACATAATTGAATGAATGGGCCTTTTGAGTGGCCTGAATAATGAATGTCCTTGTGCACTTGTTTTGAAAATGCCCAGTACTACAAGCCCCTAAATATTCCAGCCACTTAATGGCATTGTGTTGAAGAATGGACGTCGTAATTACATGCGGAGTGCAAAACATGGCTGAAACTACCTGAGAACATGAGGCAGAACGGGGGGGAAAGCTATAGAAGCTATATTTTTTTCTCCTGTTATCCTGCAAATTCATTTAAATAATACAGAAAGGTTAAAGCTTTAGGAGGCAAAAGGGAATGCGGTTCATTATTTAGCAATTTGCCAGATGTATCTTATGTTTACTGTGAATCACCTGGTGGTTTCTGTACTGTGCATTCTTGAAAAACATTTTATTTGATTTGTCTTTACTTCAGAATCAAAACTTTTTGGAACAAAAGACAGACTGATAGATTTCTGCATTATTTTTACAAAATTTGCTGCACGGGCAGCGCGAGTGCTGGAATGCTACTTGTATCAAAAATAGTTGTAGTAAAGGAGTACAGCTAATTGAAAAAGTAGTTTTTAACTATAATGACTGCAATAACAAAAGTGAATATTAGTTTATTCTTGTTTGACTGAAATGTGTCTTTACAAATGTCATTTTTATACTTCTTTTTGTATCAGTAGGTATACAGACACATCAATCTTACATTAGCAGTTTATAGTTTCCATGCGATACAAAATTATATTTAGATCATAGATATCGTTTCTCAGAAAGTGCAATTGCTTCTCGCTGTTGTCTTGGAAGCTATAACTTTGTTTGTTTTTTTTTAAAAAATTACTGCTGATCTGCAATAAAACGACCTACATTCCACTCCAATGAGCCTGCCTTTTTTTTTTTAAACTGAGCTCTGGAAGTATTACAGAATATTTTTTCATGTTAAAAGTTTACCAGAGGGTGGCAATAAAAGTCAAAGCACAGCTTTTATTGCACCCCAGTACACACGCCATAGAAATGCTACATGCACTGGCGCATTTGCTCAATGCAGCAAATGCTGAAGAGGCTTTTCTGGCCGTGAGCCCAGAAATGGCCTGTTGTGAAGATTAAAGCTGGTGGAATCTCAGACAAATAATGCTGTCACAATAATAAAACGCCATTCACACTGCATTTACTAAGGGGGAAAAAGAAATAGGATAATGTTAACACACTGGTGTTGCATACCAGTTGATACGAGCCTTGCATTTTATAGTGCTTTGTAAAAGAATTTATACGCTTGTACTTTTACACATTCTATTGCTTTATAACCATTTACTCTGTTATTTTATTGGGTTTGTGTGTGTGATGGACCAACACAAAATACTGCATAATTGTTGAGTGGAAGCAAAACGGTTGGCTGATAAAAGATTTGGACACCATAATGTTTCGATCCAGCCTAAGATTTCCCAAATGGATAAAGATTTGTGGTTGTTACTTGTCAAAATGTGTGTGTGGGCGTGAGTGTGTGTAAGAAACTGATGAAACGTGTACTGATAGTAAAATATTTTAATTAAATATACAGGAGGTCATATCATACAAAATGTCTTTATTTTTCGTTTTGCTGCCAGCTGGATGATTGGTAAACAGATGGCTATGGTATCAAAAAACAGTTTCAGGATGCACAACATAAAAAAAAATGAAAGGACAACAAATAATAAAAAAAAAACAAGAAGCATATCCTAAATCTTAATTTGTAGTGTTGTTTGAGCCTAACATAAAACAGTAAAAAAAAAGAACACATCTAGTTTGTGTAACCAACTTTTATACTGTTTTTTTCTTTTCTGTTTTTCTTTTTTTACTATTTACAGATTACAACAGTTTATATGAGGACAACCACGCAGTGCTATCTACAGTGCTATTTACACAGATATTAAGACAAAAAAAAGAGAGAGTTTGCCGTGAGTAGTTCCCTCCGTGTCAATGTTCTGTACAGGAGCCAGCTTACCTACACACAGCAATCTACAGTACTAGAATCAGTAATGAATGTCTGTAAGTGTTCAGCAAAATTGTAGATGTTTACAGCTTTAAAAAAAAAAAAAAAAAAATTCCTCGCTTTAAACAGCAAAAGAAATGTTCTCTGTGTATTTCAGCTTTCCTGCATTGCAATTATAGTGGTTGTAAAAAGCCAGCGCAGGTGTTGTCTTTGCACCTCGGGGCTACGGAGCACGGTAGGAATTCTTTATGGAGTTTGGTACCGTTTTCACCGCGGCTAGAGAACATGCCCTGCAGATGACAGACAGCGAACCTGTGTCTTCGTCAGCTGTTTTCCGAAACTGGCTGTTGTTAAAAGAACAAAGCGACAGAACTAAAATTGATCTACAGTTACACTTTGAAATCCTACCTTTTAAGTCTGTTGTCTCGAAGTGTGCCAAGTTGTTTGATAATGTCTGGATACTGCATTTGGACACGAGAGTGACAGTAAAATTGACATTCCTACCCTGCTACAGGAGATATACCTTAATAAGCGTAGTGCTAACTCTAATCCAAGACTGTGAAAGGCACAGATATTTGCAAAGCAGTAATATCCTAAGTGACAACATTCCTATAAAATCATATATTAAAAGAGTCTGTTTGTCAAGACAATGAACCGTTTCAAGTCAGGAACGAAAATATGAAATGCAGATTTTTTCCTTCTTCCTTGTGGTGAGCATTCCACAGCAGACGGCTGCTTCATTACGCTGTTCCTGCAGACGCAAAACAAGCCACAACAGTCTACCAGTCACAAAAATGTTCCGAGGTCAAACTACTTTCATCGCAGAAGGTGAAAGTCACACGGGCCGAAGACGAAACATCCATGATTTGCAAACAGATGCGAACGCGTCATAGGAAGATGCGCTTAGAAGCAACACAGACGAACCTGAATTTTGTAAAAGAGCGACTCTACAGTACATCTGTTACACACAGCACCTCTGAATGTGGTCGTGATGAAACTGTTCGTGTTAAGCAGCGCCACAGCGGGTGTTAACATTTATCCCAATCAGTCCACTCCAGCTGGATTTACTGCGGCGCAAATAAGGAACAGAGTTCAGCGTGGAGACATGTAAACAGACACAACAACACTGGCTGCCTGGAGATAAATAACACATGATTCAGCTGTTTTATTTTGGTAGCAATTAGGCATGGGCTGGTTACTGGTTTTAAAAAGTTGTGTCTTCAAAATAGCAAACCGTTTTTGTCTTCCTGCTTCTAAAGTTGAGAATCTTTTCAATGAGATGCTAGAGTGACCAGTTTTCTCTAACTTTTGTGGCCTGGAAAAAAATTGAGAGAGCTCTGAAAACAGCATTTCTACATGTATCACAGTTAATAACATACAGTAATATGAAAGACTGTAGAGCAGGGGTGCCCAAAGTCGCTCCTCGAGGGCCGGCATCCTGCATGTTTTAGTTCTCTCCCTGATTTAACGCACCTGGATCAAATGATGGCTCATTAGAAGGCCTAAGAAGAACACTGACATGCTGAAAAGGTTGTTGGTACCAGCAGGGAGAGAACTAAAACGAGCAGGATGCCGGCCCTCCAGGACCGACTTTGGGCACCCCTGCTGTAGAGAATATGTCAAGGCATATGACAGCTGTGACTGAAAATATAGCCAAATTAGGCCGTCTCTTAATTTGTTTCCAGGCCTGTAAATCAACACAGTTCTGTCCCTCCCCCACCTAATGCTGTGCACTACCAGTTAGCTGGTTGACAGAAGGCTGCTACACTTTACCCTCAGTTAAAAGTAAGACAAATTTTGGTGTTTGACAATATTTCACCATTATGAAAAAGACTTAACACTTGCAAAACCCCAGCTGCCAAGCTACAAGCTGCATTTCTGTTAAGACACTGATTGCAAACTCTACCGGAGCAGTTAGCCTGACTAATTAATCAGTATTATGCACTGTAAGCTCTTAAAAACTTTGTGTTTCTTATGTATTTTCATTAATTTGGTATTAAAATCAAAATGATAAATGAATATTTCAGGTATCTAATGCTAGTCAAATAATGCTTTTTAACACTCATGGGGCACGATGTGCTAAAGTGTGCAGAGGGAGAACAGCTCACCGGACTCTAGGCTTGAATGAGCTTTGTCGCTTCTGAATAGAAACGGTTTTAAAGGGATCTCTGGGTATTTAATCCAGTAGTGTCAGCCACCAATCAGACACTGTCGTCGCGGGATGTTGTTGGATGGACATGACCAGAACAAGTTTGAAGGCGCTAATGTGTGTTGCCCTAGCTTGATTATAACTGTAACAATGAACTTAAAATTCTTTGCAGCAGTTGGAAAAGTACAATGCTTTTCTGTTTTAAATGAAATAAGTTAGATAATGGTACAGATGTTTGCTTTATTTGTATGTGAATACTGTGAAACTGTGGTACTGTTCTCAAACTAACCGTCCTCTAAGGATCTCATACCGACCCATGCCTGTTTGCAAAAACATACATACTGAGGTTAAGAGTTTGTATTTCATTGTCATGTTACTTTTAGTGTTTTTAGGCAACTACGTTTAGCCCTCAGACACAGTAAACAAATGGCTTTTCTCTACTTCCCTCAACTTCTCACGTTCCAGAGCAACAAACCTGACTCGTGGGTCACTGAAAGCAACAAGCTGATTTGTGAGCATAATACACACGAGCATTGTGCAAATAGGGTTACAAAAGCAAGTAAGAGGTGACAAAAAATAAAGAGCAGTGCAAGATATATAAACGAAGGCATACACAGTTAGAAAAAAAAAAGTAATTTGCAGTCCGAGTGATGGATTTAGCAGTTTGTCATCGGCAAAACGTCTGATCTTAGTTTTGCCTCGACTCAAGCCACGATGTGAATGAAAATAAGCCGACACAGTTTCAACAATGTGAAGAAAAGAAAGCGTGTTTTCTCTCCCTCAAAGTCTGGTGCTGGGGTGTACCGACGACAGCTGAGGTGGGGGGAGGGTCGAGAGAGGGTAGAGGTGGTGCAACAGCTCTCCGTACAGTGCCGCCCCGCCCGGGTACCTGTAGAGGTGGTGGGGGCTGGGGGTGGAGGCTAGCAGCTGCCTGTGGAGCATCATGGAGTGGATGGTGAAGGGGGGCATTAGCGGGGACACGGCCGACTGGCTTTTCAGGTACTGCAGGCCCGGGTGCTGCTGGAGCCCATCCTGGGCGCCTGGTGACACCAGCGTGCCGTGTGGATAAATGCCAGCATAGAGGGGCGCGGTGTGGGGCGGGGGGTAGGCGGTCATAGAATGGCCCTCGGGGAGATGATTGTTGAGGTGAATGGCGTGGGCTGGCTCAGCGGGTTTCAGCTCCTCAGGGTCGCTCCGTCGGACTGTGCTGGCCGGGTGAATAGGGGTCACCACTCGCACCTTCCTCTCCGGGGCGTCTTCGCTGTCCGCCTCGGCCAGGCTCCGCTTACTGGGCCGAATGGGACTGTTGAGGGACAGTTCGGCTGAGGTTTTGGGGCTGGGAAACGACTGAGAAGTATCTGGTGAGCTTTGTTTGGGGGTAGAGATTGTCATAGGCGAGACTCTGCACGCCTTAGGATGGGAATCCAAACCGTGATGCATGATGGGATAGGAGAGACTACAGAAAGAGGGCTTGGAAAAGGAGGAAACCCTTTGAGATAGAGGTTTAGAAATAGAAAAGTCTCTGGGCTCGTCTTCAGCCTCTCCGTTCTCTCCTTGCGTCTGAGTCCTGTCACCATAGTGAGATCTGTACACCAACCCTTCCTGCTCCAGACCGGCACAGACAAAGCTTTGGCCGCCCTCGCGCTCCCTGCTGTAGTGCTCTCTCCGCTCTCCGCCAGGAAAGCCAGCCATTCTCTCTTGGCTCAGGCAGCTCTCAGTCTGTCTGTACAAGCTGTGAAGGTGAGGGGATGAGTAGCAGTCCCCCGTATAGCTCCTGCACTGGGTGACTGGACCTTGGAGGATTTTCTCCCCGGCGGTCTCCGCACAGTCCTGGGTTTGGGTTCTGGTAAGGTACGGTTGCCAGGGCACGCTCGCCTGTGGCTGAATATGATGGCCCGTCCGGCTGTAAGAGTCCGACAGCTCCGCCGCAGCGATCCTCTCCGATTGCCCTCCGCCAGTGTGTTGGTGAGCCTTGCTGCTTTGTGCGTGCTGGATCACCGACGGCCTGAATATGGGCGAGACCTCAGGGATGCTGTCGGACGCACCCTGGTACCTTTGTCCCAGCAACTCTTCTTCACTCTTTCTTTTCTCCTTCTCTCGATCACCTCGATGGAGAGAGGACACAGCTGCGGGAGGTGGAGACTGAAGAGAGGAAAAGGAGTAGGGGTTGGACTCGCACACCTGGGACAGGAGCTTCTTTTTAGCCAACGGAGACATGACCCCCTGGTTGGCTTTGCAGTAGATGGCTGTCTGGGTCGACTCCTTCTTAATCGCCCCGTAGTCGTCCTTTTCCGAGTAAGAATCTGTGCTCAAATCTATACACTGTCCATCCACCTGCTTGCACATAGGCAACACTTTCCCCACTCTCCCGCCATGATTCTCAATGCAGTCTTTGACCTTGGAGAAGTGCTCAGGCAGAGCCACATGTCCAGCAGCTTTAGTCTGATCCCAGCGGGGAAGCAGGTAAGAGGTTTTTGGAATGAAATGCCCTTCAGTTTGCTGTTCGCCTGCGAGCTTCGCTTGGAGCGCCTCGCTGATCTGCCTCCATTCTGGTTGGGCGGAAGGCCCCGTGTGGAGGGAGAAACCACCGTGGGGCGGTCTGCAGTCAGATTCTTTGAGGCAGAGCGAGGACGGCTGCTCCACGGCCAACGACTCCTCCTTCTTCAGGGTGACATGCAACTCTTCCTCCTCTATTACAATCGGTTCGTCTTGAAGAGCGGCGTCGATTTTTATGGCTGTGGAAATCTCATGGTCGTCTTCTTTCACCTTTGACTCCTGCATGTGAGAAAGGACAGATTAACACTGCGATATATTATCGCCCTTAATGATCTATCAACTAAAGCAAAAACATTCACGGGAAGGAAGGAGGACAGAAAACTCAATATAAAACAATCACTTCTTTCCAATTTCTGAATATAGGCATGATTGAAAGTCCAATAATGCCTATACAATAGTTTACACTTTAATCTATTGATCTAGGATGTTTTATCTTTGACTTTATTAAAAAATGGCTACATTTTTACCTGTTTTGAGCCAAATGAGCTTTACATTTAGGTTGAACTGTACCTATCATTCTTAAACTGGCTGTAAAATACCAAATAAACTATTTTTATTTGACTATTTTTGGAAATCTTAAGATAAAGGTACCCCCGTTCACAAACTGTGCTTTGAAGAATCTGTATTTAGTGTAGGACGATCCACAATTTAATGACCAAGTCCAAGATTTTTACATTTAGAAAAATAGGCAATCCATGTTAGTGAAGAAGCTACAAAATCAGCAAAGTGGGTTCTATACTAGACTCCAAAAAGCAGGTGTTCAGAGAAAACCTTTTACCCAAATTCTATTTAAGAACATCAGCAGCAATATTTGACACTAAAAGGTTCAAAATATATTGGAAAAAATGTGGGGGGGGAAAAGGAATTTTGTAATGAAGAGTGTTAAGGAACCCTGACACTAACCTGTGTTAGTTCTTGTTTCACCTCTCCCCTATCCTTCTTACTGCCCAGCTTCGGATGGTTGGGGCCTTTCAGTTTCTTGGCCCCTACTACTTTCACTTTGACGCCGGCTCCAGACGCCTTCTCTTGGCTGCCCTCCTGCTTCCTGGGTTTGGCCAACGGGAGGGGCTTGTCCTGTTCGCCTTTGAGGTGCCTCTCGTAAGGAAGGAGGAGCCTGAAAAAGAAAAAAGCAGGAGATATGATAGAAATGTGTCGTCCCACATTTATAGTTAGCGCATTATTATGTGCTCACATGACCAAGTGTTTGATAACGCTGGTTTAAATGCAACAGCTAAGCAAACGCAGTGCAGTGCAAAGCATGCACTTTGCACCCTTCCACATTTCTATGGTCGTACGACCATAGACTTTAATGTATTTTATTATGACTTTATGTGATACACGAACACAAAACAGTGCACAAGTGAAGCGGAAGGAAAATGCAACATATTTTTTTCTCTCCATTCACTCTGATACACCTAAACATAATCCATTTGGGTCACTTAATGTGCCATTGGTAGAGACATACCCTCAAAAACCTGAAGCCTAATTGTAGGATAATGTGTTTTTACAAAGTGTGGATTTGAGGCACACGATGCAAACAGATGCCCTTTTCAGATTTTCATTTGTCCAAAAAAAAAGAAAAGAAAAACAATGCATATTCTTCTTTACACCTAGCAACTCTGAACTACATGTCGGTTATGTAAACAGCTTTGCAAAGCACTGTTCCTATCTGCTGCTGCTAAAATATAGATTTTCAAAGCGCACAATCCCCGCCCTCCCCAAACACGCACGCACACACGCGCATGCACACCCCACCGCACCAAAACAGCTGCAAGCTTGTGGTGCATTATATAGCTTGTTTTAAACCCTCCTTGTTTTAATACCTGGAAAGCATTAACAGTTCTATTGTAATTAAGCTGGGCTACGGGGAAATCCAGACTGGAGCCAGTATATGTGTGCGTGCGTATGCGTGTGTTTCTGTGTGGATGTGAGAGAGAGAGAGAAAGACAGAAAGAGAAGGAGAGAGAATGTGAATAATGAGTTATCCCCTGCTGAGAAAGATCACATTTGGTATTACTTTAACCTCGAAGGAACAGAATGTGAGTGTGGGTGTGTAAAGTTACTGCGGCTGGAAATGAGAAAAGAAGAAAATATCTGCCAGAATTGAAATCAAATGTTTAAAGAAAGCTCGCAGCACTTAATATCTCCTTCAGCATGCGAAAATGATTAGAGACAGAAGCCCTTAAATTAGCTACAGCGATGAAAATATTTTCAGATGGAAGCAATATGCCGGGGTACTTAAGAAACACAAAGGCTTCATATGCTCACGTTTAATCAAATTCATGCTAAATGACAAAGAGCATTATGCAAAGTAAACATTTAACATAATCTAAATGTTGTTATTCCTCTTTTAGATACACCCTAAGTCAAATTTAAATATGTCATGTTGTAACAAATGGGGACATTAGGATCTGGATAACATAACACCCATGTGTAAAACACTGACATGAAAAAGCAGCAAGGGAAACTTTTAGACTTTTATTGCTCCGGGAACAAAATGGAAGCTGGCACCGAACCAGAAATAAGAAACACTGCGGAAGAACAAACTGAGACTTGAAGAGCTACAACGCCATAAAACATCAGTAAGTTGCTATGAAAATCTTTCAAAATCCTCTCTCACGTTTTACAGAATAATCCATGAAAGTCAGACAGGAACAGAACTTTTTCAGTCTCGAGAAAAGACATAAGCCCTTGTCGTGTAACAACAACAGACAGTTGCACTATTCCTTTTAAGGGACATGGCAGTAAAACAAACAATGAATCAAGAACTGCTTCGCCTCCTCTTCAAATGAGGAAGAAGGGAAAAAAAAGAGCCTCAGAGACTTCAAGAGGCTCTGTGGGATTTTTTTTGGTTTTGTTTTTCTTTTTTTTTTCTTCCTCTGAACAAAAGTGCTGGCAGGGAAAGCGGCGAAACTACATTTCGTACAGCTGGTCTGGCACCAGGCCCCAGGCCAAGAAAGGAAATGTACTATTAAATGTGACTTATTGGAGAGACAGAGAGCAAAAAGGTTGTGGAAGAGAAGAGAGGAGGAAAACAGAGAAAAGGGAAACGGGGAGTAAAGGGAGGATAGCGGGTGGATGAAGGCATGTTAATGAGCAACAAAGATTACTGTGACGAAATCCTGGAAAACAGAGAGAAAAAAAACATCTAGTTTTTTTTTAAAACTTACAAGCAGAGAAATTATTCTCACGCTTTCTGGAATTAAGATACTAAAGCACAGAAAATAAACTACGATAAAGTTGTTGTTTTTTATTTTTGGAAAAGTTCATATTGATGACAAGGCAAAACTACCAATCTAACTTGGATGCAGTCAGAGAAATAAAGGAACTGAATGTATAACTGGGTCCATTGTTAGCAATCTGCATTATCTGTGGGAAAGAGATGGCTGCCTTGGCCCGGGTCAACGTTAAGGAATGTCAGTAAGGACGCTTTGTGAGTGGTGGGTGGGTGGAGAAGTGGTATTTTGCTGCCCCAGATAATGTAAGAACTAATCCTGGGGAAATTACCATGACCTTTTAATAATTTCTAATGGAAAATCTATGTTAAACTTAGGCATGAACCAGTCGGTTCATAAAATTGCTCTTAGTCTTGTCTTTCCCAACAAAAGTCTCAAAAGTCATTTCACTATACCATAAGCAACTAAGCATTAAACAACCATCCATATAGACACAAGTTTCAACACAGAACAGGCAATGTGTATAACAACAAAGAAAAACATGTAATCTTTGTAATGATACTCTACTGCATCAATATACTTCATTATATTATAGCATAATATTATTTTGTATTATTTTCTTAAAAGTAAAACTGAACAACTTTCTGTGGTTTCTGTAGACAGATTGTTCCAAAGATTTGGCCCATAAACAGAAATACAACGTTTCAATTATTTAATTAAAATTTTTTTTTTTGTTATTTCTGATCCTCTCAAATTATAAATGCTCTCTCTTTTAATAAAGATTTTTTCTCAAATATGCTGATAATATACTGTTATGTATTTTGAACATAACTTGCACAATATAATAGTCCACCAGGTTGTGAAATGTTATTAAATTTCATTAATAAAGAATAAAATAAAATAGAAAAACAATCAAGGAAGTGCGACACTTAATCATTAGTAACCTAAACTCATATATATGTGTGTGTGTGTGTGTGAGAAAATGTGTGTTTGTGAATGGATTTATTAATTCAGTACATATTTAATAATCTATTTATTTAATCAATTGCCCCCTGCTCCATCTTTCTGCTTTTATTTGACAAAAGGAAGCAACAAAAAACAAAGTAACACGAACCATTAAGCCTTAATTCAGCCCTCAGTGTGACAGATTGGAGTACTTTCAAGCCTTCCACATATAACCAAGTCATGATTGTGCAACATGATATAATAAGTGCTTGTGATACAAGACCACTGTGAGTAGCAATTTCCTCCAAGGCAGAGCTTGGCAGCCAGTGAACAAGCAGAGAGAGCCAGGTGCAGTTAATGATTCGAGCCACTTGGGGGCGTTCTGCACCCTGATGGATTCCAGGAAAGAATTCATCAGAGCGGGAGGGGCAACTATTTTTATGAGGTCAATAAATGCTTAACTTTGCCTCCTGCCAATTTATTACCTGGTTGTTTTTTAAGCAGCTTCTTTTCTTTCTCTCCCCATGTTAATCACAAGCAAATAAAATATGCAGCAACAAGCTTAAAATAAAGTAAGATTTATTTTAAGCTCAGCTTATGCAATGAAGCTAAAAAGAAGTTGTTGTTTCTTTTTAATATGTAATGCATCCAGACAAGCACTAACGTCCAGACAATAACTAACTGTGTAATTCTTTAAAGCACAACCCTCAGCAAAGGAGATCAGCGTCATTGACAATAATGAATTACAAACACACCCACATGGCACCTCCCCTCTGTATAAAAAGACAACTTGGCAAAAACAAGGTGACTTTACCAGCAATGTGCTGCTCTCATCTGAGTTTTGTGTTACAGGAACAAGCTGTGCGCTAAAACCCAAGAAAAACCCAAGTCACCAAATAAATGGAAAACGCCTGCGGGCTGTTCCATTTCAACAGTTTCCCCTCCCATCCAAGCTGAAATTAATTTTAGTCGGTGTTGTGTTAAGATCACAGGAGTTACTTCATGCATTAAAAAAAAAAAAAGAATAGAAAAGGGGGTAAAGAAACTATTTAAAGAGATGCTGGACGAGATCCCGGGGCTGTAAGAAAGACTCGGAGGAGAGAAAATAACTTACGTTTTTACGAGTCTGCGAGGACGCAAGGGTTTTTAGAAAAAGTCACATTCTGGTTAAACATGAAAGTTAAAAAAAAGAAAGAAAACAAACTGTTTCAGAGAAAGAGCAGAGGGATAAACAGACATTGTTTCTGCTCCCTCTGCTCTGGATTCATGCCTAGGAGCTCCTCTTTTGTCTCAGAGCCAAACCACTCGAGGTGACCCTCATTCATGCAGTTAAAACAGGAGGGCAGCCCAGGAATGTATGAAAACTTAAGTCCTTTGTCAAGTCTGAAAATACCAGATTTAAAATGACCTCTACTGTTCCCCTGGGGTTTGCTCTCATTAGCTGCGGCTGCGGCAGTATGCAGTAAATGTTCGCCCTGGCAGGTGTGAGCCCCGAGCACCAACTGTGTAAAATAAATGTCCACTGTTCTGCATAAAGGAGCACTTTCCGTAATTCAACTATTAAAGCCCAATAATGTACAGAACCTGTCTCCTTTTGCTCTTTAAAGTGGACTTGAGCGTTATCTGGAATGCTGTAAATTTAACTTGCCGCAACTGAACTAGTTTTTTTAATCTCAGCGGACTTCCCATGCAGATTGCCAGTGGTATAATTTGTCATTTCTCATTGCCACCAGGGACCAAAAAATCAAAACAGACTATTAGATTTAATTCCACTGAAAGCTCATTGAAGCATTTTTCATGAAAAAACATCCACGTCTCGGGGGCTAAAATAAGTTTTCTGTTACTTTGAGCAGCTCCACACATTTCTTACGTGAGTTGCCTGCACAAATACTTAAGTTTGCCGAGGATTATGGTGGATATTTCTACAGTGATCGAGCTTCAGATATGGAACCTGAAAAACCGTAGACTGGGTGGACGGATGGATGAAATCTGGAAATAGAAACACTTCTAAACATCTGGAAAATACTTCTATCAAATTCCACAGTTCCCATACTAAACAATAAGTAGCCCTTTTGTTGCATTCCCGCCCAAAGCTGAAGTCCGGGTTCGCATCCAGTGAAAAGTCACAGAGATACAAAGAACTTGGCCAGGCGTTTGATCCAGACATGTTGAGACATTGTTTTTCGGTGTTAAGGAATGCCGACAGCCACACAATAACCTTCTTCTGTTCTCAACCTTTCCCTCACCTTCCGTTTTTGCACGACTTTTACTCTTTGTTATTGACACGCTTTTGCTTGTTTAATAAAAATCCATCGCTGTTGCCGCTTGCCTTCTCCTGCTTGTAATGCAGAGGACATGAAAGCGACACTCTCACAACACTGCAATCCAACTATCGCCCTCTGCTTTTACCAGAATAATTGAAATCTGCGTTGGAGCTGCTGCATAAAAAAAGAAAAAAAAAAAGAAAAGGCGAGCCAAAGTGTAATGGAGCATATTTGATGTATCTGCAATACAGTGAGGGCAATGCAGAGGGACGCTAAGGAGAACAGAAACAAACTACAGTGTCTTTCTGTTACAAATGTTCTAGGACTGACTCAAGGTTCCCTAACAATGTATTTTTATATGTGGAGAGCAGCTTTAGTGAATGCGGAGGAACATCGATAGCAAGAGGAATGAATAAAGGCTGAATCAATAAAACATCTAGTCGACTAAAATTGGAACAAGCGTGCATCTGTCTCGAAAAGAAACACATATCTGCATGATCTGAGGCGGGGAATATTTCACAAGCTGCGGTCCCGTACGTACAGTACATCTGGCGAGTGTCTCATGCTTTTAAGACAAAATGAGTTAATCCTAAAAACCCCTCTCATCTGCTCACTCTGCTGTTGCTCAAAACCTCTGAGTTTTTAAATAGCAAATTATTCTAAATTGCTTCTCAGTTGCCATGGATACCCCCCTCACCACCGCCGCCGCCTCCATCCCCACCCTGATGCCAACCCCGTTGTGCAATTACATTAGAGTGCCAAGGCATGGTGAGGTATTAAAAATCCGCAACTGGCAGAAAGGAACAGAGATATTGGAATGTGATGTTTCTGTAACAAGAGATCACGTAGGAAACCAGGAAGATTAAATATGTAGGAGCTTTTAAAAGGCGCTGACCTGTATAATGAAAGAAACAGCATGAAGTGCAAGGCAGCGAGTGGGGAGAGAGATAGAGAGAGAGAGGGAGAGAGCGAGGGGGGAGAGGCACTGAGAAAATGGCACAGCACAGAAGCAAAAGGCAGTCTATTTCAAGGTTATTGATGCCATCTTTTTCATGACCTCATTTTTAATTCAGAGCGCCGGGCCCTGACAGCTAATCTCGGGAAACAGTTTAAATAAATATCATTAAAGCTTCCCCGTAGCTGCAGTAGCAGACCTTGGCTTGGACATTTCTACATTGATTTTTTTTTTCTTTCTTCTTTTTTTCTCCCTCCCTCCTGTGTACTAATGAACGGCACACTGCGACTAAACAACGGTAACTTTGAAAATGACAATTAACTGAGGTTATCGCCTGCTCAATTCCAGCGATGCAACTCAATTTCTACTGGTGATTACTGGCTGCTCCTGGACGGCATAAATATAGTGATTATGCCCTTGGCTCCATCTTTCACAATAACATCTCCTAGGAAACCATTTCATGTGATTTTACCATTAGGGTTGTAAAGGGATAATGTGTGTAATTTTAAATGGGAGCTGAATGCTTGTGGATATTCGCAGTCTTTAACCCAAATAATACCAAGTCAGCCAAGAATATCCACTTAATTGAAGGCAATTACATCCTAAAATATTGTTTCTCTTTCCTCTCCTAGTAGCTAGAGAATTTTATTTCCTGCTCAACCCTGTGCTGAACTGCTAACAAGTCAAAGATGGTGCTCTAAAGTGGCACTAACAATTCACACAGGCTCATGAGAACATGACATAAACAACATAAAAACATGGATCCTTCCTGCCATGTATCAGTGATTTAGGCTGGTGCTGATATCATGGTGTGCGTGTGTGGGGGCGGGGGGAACTTTCAGAGTATCCCTTCTATAAGGCAAGATAAGTAGACAAATGTTTAAAGTTGTTCACCTTTAGGTTCTCTATTTAATTTCTTAAGAACGTTGTGCAAAGCGTCTGCTTGTGCATGGTAGGCTTTATAGCAACCTTCAGTTAGCATGTTCTTTTGTCCTTACGAGCTAAAGTTAGCACACAATTTGTAGCCTCAGATTCAGTTACTTATTAAGCTGGTTTAATGTACAGCTCTATTAGGAGCATTGACTCAACTAGTAGGCTGACATCAATGTTTTGGTTCATGTTTTTGGTTCAAGAGACTTGTGAACTCTTTTTGGTGGACCCAGGAGAGCATTTTCAGATGAATGCTAATGGCCTTTGCTTTTTGTTTGAAAATTTTGTTTCAAAATGTCTAAAGAAGAACAAAAAAGTATATTTACTAAAGATAACTTATTGCTGTTTTTTTTTTTTTTTGCCTCTAGGAGCCATAACAACCAATAGATTATACTGTTTGTAACTGTTATTTCCTGTGGATTTGCTAAGTATAAACAGTGTGAATCTGCTGGGTTTTGCTGTAATTTACTCATGCTAATAACACTCATCTGCTCCTTTTATATAAATACAAGTTAGTCATTAAGAGCCCAGCTACCTAAAAGTTTCCAAAAGAAAGGGAACACTGGAAATGTTTTGTTTAAATGACTGGAAATGAGAGGACAGTTGACATCAAGCCATTTTGTGTCCATTACACAAACAGAGATTTACATCCTTTAAGCAAAACACACAAACTCTGAAACTCTCAATTATCATTCAAGCACTCTTTCAAGGAAAATAACAGAAGTACACCCATCATATAATAGTAGTTTTGTGTGTGGGCTTTGGTTTTATTGTTGTTATGGGTGAATCGATCATGTTATTATTATTATTATTTTTTTTTACAGTTTCTTATTATTTGTTTCTCACATTCTTTAGAGATATTATCGGTGTTACTGACAAACTTACTCATGGAGAAGCGGTTGTGGTATGAGAGACGTTCTGCTGGGAAATTATGATTCATGCAACTGGCATCCTGAACACGGTGCACAGTCTGTTCAGCTCAAATCTTTAACAATACTTTAGATTAAAAGGCTGGGTTTTTGTTGTTACAAATATAATCTAATTTGTAGTGGTGGGATTCGACTGAAATTTTTAAATCAAGTTCATTGGAAGTCTGTAATTAATTTTTTGGAAATAAGCAAGAAAAGTTGATGGTCTTGTTTTCTATTTAAAAACCGTTTTTGGTGCTAACTTATTAAATAAATAGACATATGAGCTCAACAAGAAATATTTGACCATTTTTAATCTGTTATTTAGGTCATTCAACTGTCAGATTTGTGCAAAGTGCTAACCAATTCAAGTTTTTCAGAAATGCCAGTTGCTGTTTGCAGACGGTGCTTGTGTGTCAGATTTATGGCTGTACCAGAAACATAATCTAAAGGTTCCGGTCTCAGGAATAAAAAAAAACAAAAAAAACCCCAACAACATTCTTTATGCTTTAAAATCTTAATTATTCAAAATTAATGTGTTCATAATAGTAGCTATTAAATAAACTGAAACAAGGATGACATTTATTCAGACTAAAGAGTTTCAGGTGCATTTTCTGCATTGCTTTCAGAGTTTTCTTGTAGACCTTCTGAAGTTTTGTCCACTTTCAGACTCAGCAGTTTTAGTTTTGTTTGCTCTAACTCTATGAGAAATGTTCAGATCTAAATCACACTTAGAAATCAAAGTATCAATAACTCATGTAGCCTTAATGTTAAATTCATGGCTGTTGCTCACTAGGAACATCTTCCTCTCCACAACGGTTTGTAGATGAAGTAAATTATCATGTGGTCGATACCTTAAAAGTTGCTTCACTTGATATGATTCATCATAATAAATATAGATGACACGGATGAAGTTCAAATACGAAGACTTCTGGAAGATTATCAGACATCATCAGACATATAGTACACACCGGTGGTGTGTGGCTCTGCTTGAGTCCTCCTACAGTCGTCACAGTTTATTCGACACTGTGCTTAAAACCTAAGAGTCGCTCCAGTTTGTGTATTGTAAACTCTTGCTTGTGAATGATATTTCTGTAGCACATTGAATAATGATTAAAGGTGGAAACAAAGACACCTCTGGGGAGCAAACATACTTGAGCGAGCCTCTAAACAGCCTCATTCATCATGCAGAGAGAATGGTCGTGTTTGCTGAGCTAATACATTGAAGCTAATTGCCCACCGAGCAACCCAAACACAAAGCCTCAGCTAAAACTATTCCCCCAAATGGAAACTTGCTGGGCTTCAGCTGATCTCGCCCGCCCCTCCTTCCTGGTACACCTTCCTCTCTGTGTCAGCCCGATATTCACTGCAGTGCGTGGATATTATAGCTTTGTATTGATTCAGCATTATTTTTCCTCTCAGCTGCTTCACGGTGGCTGGAGAGGGAAAGGCCAGCGCAGCAGCAGTCACACCTCAGCACCTCCCATGTGAATTTGTTTCTTTTTTCTGCATTTCCAACAACTCCTCTTTACATCTTTCAGCCTGATGATCAAACGCGGCTTTTCCAACCCATGCGCTAGGAGTGATTTATAGACTGTACATAAACAGCATGAACCCTGGCTTTTGTCGAAATCTTTTGGACAAAAGAACATTTAGGCTCACATTGCTAAATAAAACATACAGCAAACTGAACAACGTGCAGTATAGTGCAAATTTCTGAGAAAAGCCACTCCAGCTACTGTTGCCTGAGCTTGCAAAATCGCTTACAGCACGCAATCTTGACATAATCTGGAACTGCCTCTCGCTCTCACATGGCACTGCTGGCATCTTCACTGTATTACTGACAGGTGTGTGTGTGTGAATAAGTGTGTGTGAGGGCTGGCTGTTCGGGTGCTTGAACCTGCAACAGCGGCATTGATGGGGGGGCCGGCCGCTGGGAGGAACGTCCCGCTCCTCTCCTCGAGCAACCGGTTATCTCTTGCAGTAGAAGATGGTGTTTGGCATTTGTTTAACCTTGGGAAAGTGGCGATGTTGTGTTGTTAACTTTCTGCGTGGGTGGGCGTGTGCGTGTGCAGCATAATACCCGTGCAGCTCCCTCAGGAGCGCATCCATATGCTTACTTTGGTTTGGTAATACCATCTGAGTGATTAAAATGTGGAGGTTCAAAATGCTGCAGTATCTGACTGGATGATTAAACGAATACATTACAGCTCTGTTTTCAGCTCGCAGCTTTTCCGTGCTTGGAGTGCGCGTTTCACTGAAAGCAAAGCTACTGTATGTTTATCCATGTAGGTCACTTAATAATTCAAAACACTGCTGTTATTTAGAGACGCTTAATCCTCTTTGGTCGGCTTGTGGATCAAAATCACACAAAATTACTGCGTATTCTTTTCTATAGGGGAACAAAACGGATCAATTAATTTCAAGACAACAGCTGAATCTCCTCCTCGGTTTTAATATTAGAGCTTAATGAAGAAACACATTCCTTGCTAAATGAATGTAGCTTTCGTCTTTTCAAATTTAGGCACAGCGTAGGGTTTAGTACTTAACCCAAGGTTAATTTTTCTACAAACAACCTGAAGGACAGCCAGTCGACCTCCTGAACCCATAAATAATAACGCATTTAGAACTGCATGCATTATCAGCTCTCTGACACATTTGAAGCGCTGCTCTTCATGGTTTTGGGAGCATTGACTTCCCTTGAACAAAATCAATAGTTGTCTTGTGGTGTTGAATAAAGCTCTGTGAAATCATCCTGGAAGCAAACTGAAAGAGAGTTCACTGCCCTTAAGGAAACGCAAACTGTGCAGTGTGGGCACGTGTGGCAACAACAACATCTTGTTTTTCTTCTCAAATTAAGTGGAGAACATGCCATCACACGGGGGTTATTTGTACTTGAGATATGCACGGTGAACAAAATACAGATCGGTTTCAGTTCTTCAGCTTAAAATGTGAAGAGGAACGACTTTTAAGATTGTAAATTTATGGAGTGAGTTTGATCTTTTTGTGTTGCAGGTTTCCAAAGTGGATTTTTCAGATGGGTGTGGGACGATCATAAATGGGTTTTGGCTTCGGGATATTTCTCTGTTGTGGTTTATTTGGTTTAACATAGCAAACCGGTTAAATGAAGTGAAATAATATTATTCTTTTGTCTGCTGGTATCTGAGATTACGATGTGGGAAAGCCTTAAAACAAATAATCTTTTACAGCAGCGACTAAATTTCAGTGCCGAAAAATCCAAACATTATCTCAGTTAAAGCGTACAGAGAGGGGAATCTTTGATTAGTCCTCATCGCACAATTTCTCTCCAGAGTCCTCACTCCTTCCTTATGTTTCCTTCCCTTCATCTTAACCCCAAGTTTCCAACAGGATCCAGGTCTGAGAACTGAGATGATTGTGGAGAAAGGCTGACTTTGTGTCTGGTGAACCATCTAAGCCGTACAAATAAACTAGATGTTACAATCCAGACAATTAAATTAAATAGTTTGATAAAGGGTGAAGGCTCAAGCCTACTCTGCCAAGAAATGTTAATCTGCGTGTCTTGTAGTATAAACAACATATTCGGAATAGGGTGCTGTCAAACCAAAAACTAACACAACAATCCAAACAAAATGGTTACTAGTCAGGCATCAGTTCAGATTCTGTCAAATCTTTCCTTGTACACATTGAAAATGTATAAGTAAATCGCAATGTTCGACAATCTTTACATTGACTTATAAATTAGAACAGTGTCCAAGCAAAAGACCCAACTGAGATTCATTCTCAGTGTTGGCACCAAATATTTAAAATATTTCAGAATCCATTAGTGCCATGCAGTTTACCAGACTGCCAAGAACTTCTGGAGTCAGGCCCAAAGCATCACAGATCCCCTGCTGTACATAACAGTGGAGATTACAGGGTTTTGTTTCCTTCACATATTCATCCCGAAAATGTTTTTTTTATTATTATTCTGGCATGCTCAAATAACCAGATGATATGTAGCCTCTAATGGTTGTTATGGAGAGTCCAAGATGCCACTCTGTTCTGCAGTTCTCTAAAGGAGAGCTTTGGAGATATTTTTGCTTCTCTTACCATCCTAATCACTGTGCATGGTGGCAAGATAAATACAGGAACTCATCCAGCCTTGTGACCAGTAGCTAAAAGAAAGAGATGGCCTCTGTTTTGCAATATATTTATACACCAGGGAAAGCACAGATTACGAATTTAATGTCCCTAAACACAGATTAACAGATAAAAAAAAGTGGCGAATAAATTATTAAAATACTTGAACTGCACTTATTTGAAAGGGGTTGTTAGACGATGATTTTGCAATGACATGTTTACCGGAGGTGCCAACAAGTGTGGAAAGTGTTGTAACTCCATGACTACCTTTCGTAGTGTCGCCGCGTACACGTGGCGGCGCTTGTGCTGCTGGGGTTTCCGCCTAACTCGTCGTATACGTGCTTCCACTGCCTGCGCACCGTGATCTGGAGGAAGAGACGAGAGGAAGAAAAAAAAAAGAGACATCAGCAGGCGAAGAATTTCACAAGTCTTAAACAAAAATATTTAGGGAAACCTCCCCCCCCCCCCAAAAAAAAAAAAAACACGAATGGTTGGCATCATTTCAAGATCTTGGGGAGCTACCGAGCCACATTGTTCCAGTTATTAAATACTCAACACTCACAATAAGCCCAGTTAACAACCTGCTGTCAGTTGTTCTTGCTATAATCCCCTATCCCGCAACAGATGGGAATAACGGGCGGGCTCCGTCATAAAACACCAAAACCCAAGCTGCCACTGAGCTAACAAAGCCTCAACATGAAACAAGAAATAATCAGAGGCAGATATGATGGTATTAAAAGGATATGAGCGCAGATTATATGAGCTGTATCCTCTTTAGGGCCTGCTCTGGCTATCTGTTTGGACAGCAGCGTACAGCCAACTAATGAAGAAACGAGCGTGAGCAACACATTTGACGAGCGAACATCAAACAGGTCGCACATGAGCAGTGGCTGAACAAACAGCGGGCAATCCTGCCAAGTTAACTGCCTCATTCAACCTTATTTCGGGCCCGCTTGGTTTCTCCCTGCAACACGTGCACACTGGCGAGCTGCGTGCGCGCTTCTCTCCACTTGATCTCCAACGTGGGAAAAAATGAGCGATTTATCCAATTTCCTTCTGCTCTGTGCAGAACAGACGAACATGTGTTTTCCACACCGAGGGGGTTTTGAAACAACAGCACCATTTCGGCTAAAAGTGGCTCTGAGCAATACTTTCTTCTCGGGGAAAAATAGCAACTGACCTCACTTGGGGGGAAAAGAAGGGCAGAGAGAGAGAGAGAGAGAGAGAAAAGTGGAGGAGAAGACGGAGGGAAGGTGGAGGGGGGGAGGGACAGGTAAGGGACGGCATCAGAGGGAGAGATGTGTCAGAAACAGAACAAAAGAGGGCAAATATCTCAGGCAGGGAAACAGAATGAGAGGAGGAAAACTGGGAGGAGAGGGTAATATGTCGCCACATATGTGAATACTTACCAACTCATATCCTCCAAGTTTCTGAGCAGCTTGAAACATAGTCCAAAGGTTGACTGTGGGAGACAGAAGACAAACAAGGCAGTTAGAAACTCTGGGAAAGCTGAAACAAATGACATCATATACAGTCATTACACCAGAGGGAAGGAAACGACTTTTATGATCCCCGTAGTCAAGAAAAAAGCTATAAAAACACAATGTAAAATCACATCATTACAAATTTGAGCCTTTAATAATTGTCAGCGATTATATCCTCGGCCAGGACGTTTTGTTTTTTAACAGAGGGACAGACAGAGATAACAGGAGAACGCAGGCCTGGCCTGGCCATCAAGACACACAGAGGTTTTAAGCAATGGTGGTCAAAAACTGCTAAAGCTTTCCATCATCTCATTATTGTCATTCAAAGTTCTTTTTTAAAAAGCCAATAAGAGCGCTGAAAGTTTTCTGTGAACTTCTGGAAAGCTGGCTGACAAATCTGTATGGAAAACAAAGCTTTGTAATAATTTGTGATAAAAATTCATATTGTTTTTTTTTTTTGTAGAACGGGTGTGCTAAACTCATTCATGTCAAGTCACAAACGTCCTTAAAGGGCCGGTTGTGGCAGAATGTATTGATGAAACGGTTAAAACGTAAATAAACATGTCTCTGGATTTGATGAGTACTTCTTAAAGTTAAATGATATTAAGGAACTTTTGTCAGTAATGGTATTTGGCAGTGGACAGATAAAAACTGCTTTGATTTGATTGATAAAATATTTAAGAGCACAGCTTTGATGTTGAAGGTTGTATTTTTGTAGCCCTACTATGGAGACTAGAGGAGCACATAAAATGTTATGGTAGGCCGGATGTGGTGCAGAAAAAAAGAGCACGGTAATGGCAGAGTTATTTGGGAAACACTGCAGTGCGTAGCAGCATGCTCAGTAGCCTATATTTTTGCAAAATAGCAACAAAAACAGGCATGCAGACTTTTAGAACTGAATTTTTCATAATGACTTACTCAACACCTTATATTTAACTTTCTTAATAATGGAACCAAACTAAATACAACTTTGTCAATTTCAGTGTAGACAGTGACATTTAACGTTGTGTCTCCGGTATCTATACACGCTGCCATGGTGACGGAGCTAAAAGTGGATGAGGCAACAAGAGCGTTTTGATTTTATTTCCCCCAAACATGCATGAAGCCATTTTGAGAAGCAGCAAGTCTAGAGTGATGGTAAGGCAATAAAAGTAGGAGATAGTAGAAGCAATCAACAAATCAAACATCTCTGCTGAGACTTTGATTGACTGATATTTGTGGGAGTTCTTTGTTTTAATGTATGGAGTGGGAGGGCGTGGTCTGATCACCAGTCTATTGGTTGTTGTGTCTATAAGTTACCTTATTTCTGCTGAAGGAGTATAAAAGAATGTTCTTTATTTTGCTAAAATAAAGAACATGTCTCATCCTGACAAAGACATTTTTTAGCTGCAGCCTGCAGGTGGGAACGAAAAGCCATTAAAAGCATCAAAGGCTTTGCAAAATGCTCAAACTTCTGTTTGAACTAATGCAAATTAATTTGCATCGATTTTTCCCACCAAACAAACCCTGACAAGCCACATTATAAATACATGTCTTGTGTAATATTTCTGCCTAAAAATAGCTCACAGAGTCTTCAAATGGCTTTCTCCCTCTCCCTCTCTTTTTAAAGGAAATACTTCCCACGAACAAAGAAGCACAAGTTCATTGAGGGACGTTTTGTGGCAATGACATTTGTATTTGCTTTCTGTAACATCATTGTTTAACATTTTTATATGAAGGCCTATAAATAAGAAAAGGGAGGCTTCGCCCAGGGAAAAATCCATCAAAATTCAATCTGTGCGTACACAAAGCCTTGCATTTGTCAAAATGACATTTTCCTATCTCCGCATTTGACAGCATTGATTTTTTTCTCTCTTTCCCTCCTCTCTGCGACCGTTGTCAATGCTCGGGTGGAATAACAAAGGGAGCCGGGTAGGTTTTTCTGTTTGAACTGAGCACGCTGGCGCATTGTACTCTCCGACTGTGGAAACAGAAAGATGGTCTATTTAACTCGCTTGTTACGCATCGACTGTAATTACCGCAGCCGCACACAGGACTGGGAGGGGACGGGAGCACAAAGGCAATGAGGGAACATGCCTTTTCTTAGATGTCTTGTCATTAGTAATTTCTTTTCTTAATTCCCCTCTGTTTGGCAGGGGCAATTATCACTGAGATAAGGATGACAAAACAGGAACACAATGCAGCCTCGGTGACACACCGATGGCACGGCAATTAGACAGCAAGGCTGAAAGAGGGAGACAAATTGGAACTGATGTTCACAATCACATGCAGATGTCTAAGACCAGGAAACACACATGCAGACATACACACTAACTGGTTAATGTCGTAAAATACACACAACTGCTTTTTGTGTAAGCGCTCCAGTTCACAGTGTCTTGTTACCTTTCACCACTTCATCTGCACACATGTGGCCTTAAGGCAGCAGCTGCTCAGCAAAACACAATGAGCGACAATAACAAAGGCAGAATGACTTAGAAATTGAACTGCAGCCACTGTTGTCACATTTATATCAGGTTGTTGGAAACGACTGCACTGGGGTTTCGCAGAATCAACTATTGCTTTGGAAATTAATTTTAAAGCAGAAACGGACAGGCGATTTCCCAGTTAGGCATGAGTCGCTTACTGATATCAAGGAGCGGCAAGGATTAAGCTTAAATTTTCTATCTTGTGGTTTTAAGATCTTGTTAAAGAGATGCCAGAGGAGGTGCTGAAGTGACAGCAGATTTTTCAGTTCGGTGGAGCATGGAGTAATGTTGAGTTCCCCCTTCCCAACCTGTTGCTGCACACCGTCGACTGCTTCAGAGATTTCTGTCTTTTCTGGAAATATTTCTAATTGCGAAAACAGAAAACAGTTGGCAAGCTCCAACCATTATGTCTCCTCTTAACCAGCTAATATCAGCTTGTTATACTCTCCTAACGATAAAGAGCACAACGGCAAAATAGGCATAACATCCTCCATGTTGCCAGGAAAATAATTCAGACTATTTAAAAAAAGGGTAAAGATGGTATGTTTGTCTTGAGTCAGTAAAGATTACTCGATTCAATAATCTGCTAAATCTTTCACGCAAAACCCCAAATACAAGTCAGACATCCCAAAATGATTCACATCCCTGGCACATTCAGATTTAAATAAATCTTAAGTAATATTTCAAATTTACCAACATGTTTCTTCTGACTTGAAATAAAAACTGATATTTTTGTCCAGCCAGAATCCTGAATTTAATCGGATTGAAAATTTGTATCTTGTGACAAAAGGGGAAAAATAGGAAAAAAAATTGTGAAAACATGCAAAAGGTTGGTCAGCACTTATAAGGCGGCTGCTGTTTATGTCAATAAAAATGTTTATAGAATATTGAGTAGGTTATAAATAAATAGAAAATTTATAACCATTACGTCGTTGTTACTTTTGTTTCTCTGTAAAGAGAGTCAGAACATAAAGGCATAATGTTCTGTCCAATAAGTCAATGTCCTTTCTACATATATCCAACTTGTTTTATTACTAACATAACAATAAATAAATGTGGGAGATAAAATTAAATCTGCAATAATCAGTTTGTTGTAATATTTTAGCTGCAATAATTGTTGCTTTCTCGCTTTTGTTTGAAGCTATTTTAGTAGTGCCATGATGTTGTGAAGCTGTAGTAATTGTTATTCAAGGTTACATTGGGAAGCCGTGGCTATCGTTGTTTCATCATGGAGCTTTCCTGTTCAGCACTTGCATGTTGAATCTAAAAAGCTGCAGTGCAAAACATTTTTACTTTTTCTCCCCATCTTTTTTTTCTGCCAACTGGCAAGAAAACAGCATTTTAATCTCCAGGAGAGAGAAATAATTAGCTGCAGCTGAAAGAGCTGATAATAGAGCTGTTGTTTACTGCCACTTTCAAGAGAAAAATGTAAATGAAAAAACAAACTCTAGCCTGTATCCTCTTCTGTTGCTTCTAAGCAACTCTACTCGAGGATGTGTAATGCATACAAACCCAGAAGTGAAATATAAATTTAGTATGAGAGTGAGGCGAGGGAAAACAGGCAGGCGTGGTGTCGAGACAACAGTATTCGTATTACAAGGTTTTACAATAAGTTACAAGCCATTTGTGGTGAACGTAGATTGAAGTGAATTATGCTGGGAACTGCAGGAATAAGACTGTAGCTTTTACTCCGGCTTCAGATTTAAATGGATACAAGAGTAATTCTGGTAGAATCATTTAACCATCTGTTGCTTTGTTAAACTCCAAGAAAACTTCAGAAAAAATACTATTGCTCCAAAGCGACTAAAATAGGAGAATTTCAGTTTCCATTACATCAAAGAGACCCCTTTGATCCCTTACTGGATTTGTTGAAAGAAAAAATATGAAACTGGCAGCTGATTATATCTGAGAGTTTGCATTAATTGTGACGTGGCCCCCCACCCCACCCCCAACCCCTTACATGTGCCGATGTGTGCTCGCTGCCAAGGACGAAGTTTAAACAGCATGATTTTACCATTTAATGAGGGCTCTTGCTTATGATGTGTCTACTTTTGAGATTCAAAGCATGTGCTGTATGTAAAACAGTTGGCGAGCGGCCCTCGACTTTATTCCGAGCTCAAACAGAGAAATGCCAGCTGAAAGTAAAGAGTGTGTAATTCTCCGACGTCTTCATCTCTCCATCTCCTCTGAAACAGCCACGACCTATTTAAGCTACAACATGTTGGCAGCTACGATGACAGGACTGTCAAAATACTGTGGTGGTGTTAGCTAAGACCAACATGTAATAGTTTAGAGTAATGAATGATGCAACGCTGCAGTGATAAAACAATTTGATATACAGTTGAATCTATAACAATTTGCATGTAATTTAATATATATGTCTGAGAAAACATTAAGTCAACATTCAAAAACAGTAATTGACATTTAAAAATATACTCAAACAAGATGGCATGCAAATTGTTGCCATAACAACCACTCCTACAATCCTCTTGTTATTGACAACTCCCACAGAGTCAGAAAGATCCAAGGAAGCTCGGATTCAACATGTTGGACTTTAGCAACAGCGGTGTTGCTAAGCTAGTAGTTGACGTTATTGCTGATGCCAACTTAGTGAAGGCATAAAATGTTACTAAGTAATGGATTTTTAAAATCTAATCTAACACAGCAGTGTGCATCCCTTATTGACAACCACAGCAAACATTTTCCATTTATTGGAAACAAATACTACACGGTTACACCTCAGCTTGTTAGCAAGTTTAACTTTAGCATTAGCATTACTGGCAAGGAATTTAGACACAAAATGTTACTAAAAAAGCAATTTAAAAACTTTTAATATCTATTCTAACATGGTGTCTTGAAAGGTTTACATGACAGCCACAGATAGGATGTGCTATTCATTGGCAGCAAGAACCTCAAAGTTAACGAGCTGAGCTTGCTAGCAAGTTTGACTTTAGCATCAGCACTGACACTGAACTAAATAAAAATTTAAATCTTTCTCCAACACAGAAACGTCCTCAACTGCAAGTCTAATAACAATTTTACAGCTTTTAGTAAGATGATTTATTCAATCATATAACAAACCATGTAGAAGCTTAAATTCAGTTTTGTTCATTCAGACTTTTAGGATAAATAATGTTTGTATTTCTTATATTAATTTGTTTATTTGGATAAAATGATTACTAGTTAAATCTCCAATGCATACAAATTTGTTATATTGGACTATACTAAAGCCTTCTTTTAAATTTGCATATCTAATTGCAGTTAAGGACTTTAGGGTGTGGAGAGTTAGTTGGGCAGCTGGAGTGGAGCCACACAGTTTTTTGACCTCTCTCTCTTCAGACTCTCTTGTTTACTCTTTATTATTTTGTGGAAAAGTAACATTTGTACCGTTTTTATTTCTGAAGTAAACCGTTTAACTTTATCAAGAGAATCCAGTCTGGGTTTTTTGTCGTTTTGTCATCAAGTGGATGGGATGGGAAAGACGGAGAGCGTCAAGCTTATAGCTTCATTATTTAGGAACCTACAAACCATATAGGCATAAAGACTTAATTACACAGATGAATGAGAACAGCAGTGTATTGAACCAATGGCTTCTAACCAAAATGTCAAATCTGTAATCAAAATAAATCCGTAAATGTTAGCATTTAGCCATTATTAAGCTTTCAAACGAATATGTTCAACTGAAATTGAAAACATTCTTATGACTAAAATTTAACACATTTAGCAGTGCAATAAACAGCTACTAAATGTATTTGTAGTTCACAAGTGATTATTGCATGGCGTTCTGCTCTCTCTAGTCTAGTAACCCAGTTATCCTATAACAATCTGATTTTAGTTGAATATTTAGTCAGAAGTTAACTGCATTACATTAATGATAAAAGAGGTGAAATATTTCCAAATAGCCAAACTTGTCTTTCTAACAAGTTCAGTAAAAGTTTTGCCGTTTTCTTGCAGCCAGAAAAAGCTCTAGTCAATCTGTGTCTTTTTTTAATAACTTTTAAGAGAAAGTAATAGACTGTAGAACTGGTACGATAGAAAATTTGATGAGTTTTGATGTTACTTTAAAAACCTTGCTTACCTTGATACCGGTAAATAATTCCCGCCTAGTCAATATACATCACTCTCCCTTTTCCACCTCTCATTAATTTACAGGAGCCGTTCCATCTTGAATAGTTAAATCCTGCGCGGTTCCCTTAGCATCACTGCTAATGTGCATTCCTTCCTTGAATAAAAGACTTAAAAAAAAAAAACAATCTGCGATGAGAGCTGGCATTCTCAAGTGCCTTTCCTCAAGATCAAACACCTTAAACAAACACGTTTTTTTCTTTCCTCCAGTTTCAAGAGACCAGAAAGAGCACGCTCTTTATGATGTTTACGTGCAGGTTTTCTCCTCTCGACCCCTCTGCACTTCAAGTGCAAGCTAAGCATCCGACCTATATTAGAGATCTTTCATCTCGGCCAGACGTGTTTCCCATACATGTGATGTTCTTCTACCGCCTCTTTAAGGGCGTTTTTGGTCTTCACAGGAAAACCTTTTGACAAGAGTGAGGAGATGTTCTGTCTTACATGAAAGCTGGGTAAAATGTGTCCTGACAGAAAGCCTCCTGAGTTTTTTTTTCTCTTTTCTTTACAAGTTGCTGTATGCACTGTTTCTCCTCTAAGACTTTTATTCCCTCAGTTTATAATTGAGGCAGAGGGATTATTTTCTTTATCCCCAACAGTCATAGATTCTTCTTACTTTTGCCATAATGTCTGCAGTCATTGGATTTGTCTTTATTTACTCTAATAAAGCTCTAAACCTCTGTGTAGAATAAAAACTAAATGATGATTTGTGTGTGTGTGTGTGTGTGTGTGGTGGACAGTTTAAGTAATATGTGGTTGGAGAAGTTGAATAAAATCCACACAGGGTTTATGCCAGCCATGTTTCACTCTCATACTCAAACTGGAATGAAAAGCAAATGATTTGATATTCTTACTCTAAATTGTGAGATATTTTCTAACTCTTTAAGGTGTTTTCTGCTACTTTTATTCTCGTGTCTGACGTACAGTTGTTTTTCTGACTGTTTCTAACCGCCTCTCAGCTCGCTAACCTTCCCCACCGGCAATGTTACGACCTAAATTTTCAAAATACCCCGTATAAACCTACCCACACATTACTTTACCTCTTCTTCTACAGTAAAGAGTGCTCCTTTGTTTAAACGCTGCCAGAGAGGGAATAAGAGAGTAAGTTGCGCTGCTCACTCTGTTTGAAGCCGAGGAAGGGGATCCTCTCTATGGGCGTGTCTCGTTCTTTCATGTACTTGTAGAGCTCTACCAAGAAAGCCTGCTCCTCCGCGCGGCTCTCCTCTGAAGTATCCTCATCTTTCCTCTCTTCCTTTTTCTCACTCCTCTCCTCCTTGTCCTTCTCCTTTCCTCTCTCCTTCTCCTCAGGTGAGGACTTCTTACTGAGCCCGGCGGGCCTTTGTTTGCCCGGCGTAGTTAGTTTCCCATTGGGTACCGTTTTACAGCCGGGCTTGACCTGCACGGACAGAGCACAAGGAGGGCGCGGATGCGATTAGAGGGAAACTGAAACCAGAATGAGAGGGTTATTTAAATGAGGTCAGACAGCTGTATGTGAGATGTGTTGGGATCAAAGCATAAACAAATATTCTTCGTGGCCACATAGTTCATGTTCTCATCACTGAAAAGCCAACGATGAGTTTAACTAATATTGATTTTTAACTCTGAAAGGTTGCAGGGATGCACGGACAAGTCGGCTGGGGTTGATTTTTAGCTTGGCTAGATTCAAACTTCCTAACTTTTCTCAATGCAGTGAATGCACCATACACTCCTCCAATCACTGGACCTCCAAGGACATGTAGCTTTTTGAAGTTATCCAGTCATCGTCATTTTGTAACCTATGAAAATAGATAAAAATGTGGCCTTTTAAGCCACCAAGCAGTATACAAACTCAGCCTAAACACTGAGATCTGCCTTTCACCCATATTTAGATATCATATTTTATGTTGACATTTTTGCACCTTTCACTTTTTAAATTCAATTTCTCTTTAATTACACAACTTCTTATGTTTTGTTAATCATAAATTTGCTTGGGATAATCAGGTCACCCGTGGACTTGTACGACCATGTGTTAGGGCCACATTAAGATCAAATAGAAAAACAAATTACAAGAATAAAGTCATAAAATCAAGAATAATAAAGTCGTAATTTTACAAGAATGAAATCATTTGAGAATAAAGGTGAAATAATATGATAATTTGTAATGATGTAAAGCACTTTGAAATGCCTTGCTGCTGAAATGTGCTATACAAATAAAATTTGATTTATTGATTGATTGATAATAAAGTCATAACATTACGAGTATAGTTGTAATATTAATATTAGGAAATTAGTCGTAATATTTTGACTTTATTCTCATAATATTATAACTTTATTCCAACAATTTTATGACTTTATTCTAGAAATTGTATTTTTTTACTTTCTTATTGTGTCTCTAATACGCTGACATACTTTATAAAAAATCGGAATTGGCTAAAATGATTATTTACTGGTCAGAACTTTAATAAAATCATAAACGGACCACAAAACTCTGATCGGTGCACCTCTTCCAGCAAGTCTGGAAGAATAAGATGTTCAGCTGAAACTGAAAAACATATAATATTTTTTTTTTTCTTCATTATACTTGTGCAATGATCTCACTTGTTTTAAACAATTGTTGCTGTATTTACAATACTGCTTCCTTCTAATGGAAACTCATAAAATAAGATACACATCTTGTTCCTCTGCAGGATCATGTTGTGCTTGTTTTAAAGACTATTATGTGTTTCAGGGAAGGAGAAAGGACAGGAGAGAAAGGAGTGCTGTTCTGAAACAGATGCTATCAAATCTAATAAAACAATGAAAAAAAAAAGTTGTTCTAAAGGCTGTTTTGCAGAGGAGATAACAAAAAAGAAAATAGCAAATAGTTAAAAAAACAAACAAACAAACTAAATCAGCAATCTATCTTTTCAAACATGAAAATACTAAACATTCCCAGGCTACAAATCATCACTTGCGCTCTTATGACAGATTATGTCATTCCTTTTGTGTAACAAGTGGCCTTCGGAGTCACATGTTTTCCCTGCGTGCGCTGGTGGTTGTTACAGTGCACTGCACCGCTGCTGCGTGGGTCACTGGGTTGTTTGGGAAAACTGAAACGTGGTGGCCTCGTTCTGCAGCCCGAGATAAAAAAAACAACAAAAAAAACACAAAAAAACGACCACCTGGAAAACAGTATGCTGGAAACAACGAGGTAAGCCTTTAAGCCAGAGCCAGAGGACAAACATTACTGCATTATACTACTGCTAATAATAATAATAGCTGTAATGGTGTACGTAATCATGTTGATAAACATTTATGAGTTCTTCCCATCTAGGGCAAATATATGCACAATGAACCTTTATATAATCCCTTGCAAATGTGATGAGTCATTCCTCGTTTTATTATATTTTGCTTCCAAGAATCCAGACTTTGTGTAATATTAATTAGCAGCTTTCTTAAGGACAAAGATGTTGTTGGGGGTTTTTTTCAATTGCAATTGCGCTGTTGCTAATTTTCGGTCCGGTGAATGACCAATGTGACGGAGGCATGTCAGTCATTCAGGTATAAAAAAACCTCTTAAACTCGGGGGATAAATTAGTGTTGTGTCATAATATGACAAGGAATTTAAGTTTATTACACTGGGTTACAAAAAATATATTTTTGGAAGTTGTCTATGTTTTTACGACTGAATCAGGACTATTTTGCACAGCTGAATCAAAAAATGACGTCCATTTTTCTCAATCAGGTCAGTTTTTTATTCTAATTTGATTTAGAGAAATCCAATCCTCTGACTAAATCGATGACATTTTTGTGACATTATCAATTCGTTTCCGTTAATATTTCTCATTCAAACAAAGTTTTAGGAGAAAAAAAAAGTTTCCCACCAGAGTGTATTAATTAAATGTTACAAACTTTCTGTAGATTGACTAATAAACACTGATAAGGGTAAGTACATGTAATTTGAACATTACGTCTTCGTTGTGCAAAATTCTCCGTCTCTTTTCTGTCCTGATGGAATCATCACTCATTGATCTCAGATTATCAGAAAACTGATCCAGATGTGAGAGCATTTTGATGCTCATGTTGCATTCATAGCTCAGAAAGTTGACCTGATGGAGCAAAACCAATGTGATTTTAACAGTTGAAAAACCCCAGACAGTTTTTTGGCTGTTGGCCAGCGTTCTCAGTAATATTTTGTCGTTAGCAGTCCAACACAAAGAGAAGTGGATCACAGTATGAACAAAATAATGCATCTCTCAAATCTTGCGTCAAAATTTTGATTAATTTTAGTCTAAAGGTGAATTAAATAATATATTATACTATATATCTATATACTCTTATAGAAGAACTTTAAAGCTCTCTGTGCTGCATTGATGTAACCAAGAGAGAAATTAATGGTTGTTTAAAATCCCATCACACATCTTTCTTTTGCTCGGCTTTTGTCTGCCACCCTGCATCTAACAACACGTCAGTCCGTTTGGCAATCAGTGAGGTTATATCGCAGGTTACTCAATGCACAGCTTATCTTATCTCACCTTGGTTGCAGTTTTGCTCTCTGGGCTCAAGGGGTCCGGAGCCGCCACAGCTGCAGAACCCTGGGTCGACCCCGACGAGCCCTGACCTGGAGCTTGACCCTGGGTGTCCCTCCTCTGAGAGATGGAAAGCTTCTTCTTTCGAGGTCGCCCCTTCAGGTTCGGAGCTGAGGGAGAACAGAAAGACAAGATGAGATTTATCTATTTAGGCCAGAAATAAATCACACCACCTAGTGTGATATCTTTTTTTTTACCATGGTGTAGCAACACCCCCATTGTTGTGTATAAGCTGCTGTAAAAAAAAAAGAACAGCGTTTGCGTTTTTTATTTGTCAGAGTTAAATGTTTAAGCTCATCAAAAACTGTTAATGTGAGACAGAGATAACTCGAGGAAATACAAAAGGCTGTTTGCAATTGCTCTTTAAACCTCATAAAAACTTATTTCACTCTCAAGCGCAGCAGCAATGAGTCTTTTACAATATGTTTTTAGGAAGTTTGGCTGGGTGTCTTGTTTGTAAAGAAAATGTGTCAATTCAGCCAAATAGAGCCTCTGGAGGCCACCACACCACCTCTCAATTAGATTTAAGTCTGAACTTTGACTAGGCCATTCTAAATCACTTTTCAGAGCCATTCAGATGTGGAACTGCTGGTGCACTTGAAATGTAGGTCATGAACTAATGAACTTGGGGTACTCGTGGTTCCATCAATCATGGCACGCTGACCAAGTCCAGAAGCAGCGAAACAGCCCCAAAACCAAACATTAACACCCATTTGTACGATGCTCCGTTTCTTAAATGTTGTGTTAGTTTTTACAGGCAGATGTAACAGGACAGAAACCTCCCAGAAAGTTCCACTTTTGTCTTGTCAGAACGCAGAACATTTCCTCCCAAATGTCTGAAGGTTGTTTTGCAAATGTGAGACGAGACTTTATGTCGTTCTGGGTCAGCAGTGGCTTTTAGCGCCGGTTCTTTCCTATAGAAGCCATCTTTCTTTTTGTGGAATCACATTGAGAGTCCTCTGTGTGATTCGCTTCACTGCAAAAAGTATTTTTGGTCTAGTTTCTAGTGCAAATATCTTAGGAAACTTGAAATAAGACAAAAACTAACTAACAAGTAACTTTTTGGTAGGATGTAAAAGCTTGTTCTAAGTAAATAATTTCTTAATATTGATGATAAAGTTCTTGCTCTAATGGCAGATTATTTAACTTACAAGACATTTTTTCCATGTTAGAAGTTCATTTATCTGCCATTGAAGCTAGCACTTTTTCATCAAAATAAAGAAATTATTTACTTAAAACAAGCTTCTACATCTTACTAAAGAGTTACTTTTAAGTTAGTTTGTCTTATTTCAAGTTTACTAAGATATTTCCACTAGAAACTAGACAAAAATACTTGGTAAGATTGTGTGTTTTTGCAGTGTTGAGTTCAAAATCCTTATAATTGACTTCATAACCATTTTGACACTGCAAAATGTCGCGTTTGGATGTCTTTGTTTTTTTTCTGAATTTCTTTAGATTGGGACATAATTTGTTGAGATTTATTAGCCTATTTCACTTTGTCATACAAGTTCTAGCTACGTTCGGTGCGGATCTGAAGGTCTGGTGGAGCTTGTGAAATTGACCTAAAAAAATTTGGATTAATCACATTTAACAAATAATTTAATCGAGGGGAAAGTTTATTTTTTGGACAGTTGAAGGATGGTTTCAGGAGCACCTTAAAAATAAAAACTGTCTTAATTTTTTATTTTTTGGCAAGAAAAAAAAGGTACTAGATGATCTGAAACAATTAAGCGTGACCAAAACGCAAGCACAAAATAAAGCTCAACACGTTTTTTGCAGCACTGTTTCACAGAAACAATAAAACAAACAGAACATTTGTCACTAGAAATACATTTCCTAAAAGCAAAAGTTGACTTTAAGCTGAAAAAAAACAAACGAACAAAAAAAAACACAAGGCAATGGCAGAAACATTTACAACCAGAAAAAGGAACTTCACTGACCTGCTAGCCTGTAGCTAATTATTTCTAAACTGGATTAGTGCTGAAAGGGGTAACAGGCTGCCAGATCTCTCTAATGTGCTTGTAAACGTGACCCTCGAGTTTAATTTGAGTCAAGAAGAGAAAATGAACTCTTGCTGAAAGTTTTAAAGCATATATAATACCGAATGAGGGCGTGAAAACAGCCAAGCAGAATAATGCAAATGACAGCCGCTGGTTAACCAACAACCCACAAACGAGAAGAAGCATCCAACAGATACTATAAACAGGACTATTTCATGGAGAAGCCAAATTCCTACCACAACATACATAACACGACAAACATTCTGCTTTGTTTCTTTCTTATCATCGCATCATAAAACATCAGCCTGAACTGCAGCACTTTGGAAGCTCTGATGATTGCGGCTCTATGTTTGGTTTTCTCTGATTAGTCTCCCCAACACAGTTAATTAAAAACACATGAACCTGCCTGATAGGAGCTCTTTGTTTGAAAAGCTGGCAGACATAATTGCTCAGTTCACATTACACACACAATAAAGTATTTAAACTCTCCAAGTCCTTTGAACACCCACGTTTATGTCAACCGGCAATTGTAATGTAACGTCTTGGCAGAGTGAGTCGCTCGGATGCAACAACGCCAGCGGAGATAAGCTCCGAGGAGAGAAACAGAAAGAAAAAGAGGCAAACTTCAAATGATCTAAGTTCAGTCACGTATTTCTCTGTGTCAACATTACCCACCTCCCTCCTTTGCCTTTTTTTTTTTTTTTTTGTGCATGCTCAATGACAGCTTTACCCCGTCCAAGGTTGTTCTCTGCCAAAACGGCTCTGATTATTTTAGTCGGAGCGAATTCTCTTCAAGAACAAAAACCGCTTCAAATAGCAGCGGAGCCAAATAAAATGTTAGAGTCATTAAAAGGCTAAAAGGCTCTGGACTCGGCAGCCCGACGTGTTGTTATTATCACAACCGCTAAGGCTGTGGAAAAACAGCGTGGGGAAAATTCCAAGGACATTTGTTGTGCATTTGTCATCTCTCTGGCACTGTAAAAACAAGTTTTCAGCACTGTAATCTTCACTTAGAAAGCACTGGGCGTGTTCCTCACTCTGCTGTTTTCTCAGCCCGCTGCCACCTTTATTCGGTCAATTATTCATTAAGGCTCACAAATCGCATAAATCAGACTGGTTAATCATTTACTAAGATTTGCGTTTAAGAGACAAGACACAGCACAACATGTTGTAGTCTAATTATCCAGCAAATCTCTGTCTCTAACACAGACAAGAGATAAAGTCCTAAAAGATCACATAGCTGAAGCACAGCTCATAAACGGAAAACACATGCAGTCCTTGCAAAAACAAACATTACATGATCGAATTCGCTGGCAGGTTTTGAATAGAGATGTTCATCCGAGTGAGGTCACGGTCTAAGTGCGGGTCTGTTTTTAGTCCAATAACAGCCCTGCGACACCCTGCACTCGCTTACGTAACCTGTCTGTTTACATTTTTCATCAGGTCAAATACTGCTGCGTAAGAAAATGCAGCAATTACAGCAAATAAGAAAAAAACAAAATCTGCTGCATAACATATGAAAAGCACAAAGCGTGCCGAGGAAACAGATGAGCTGAACGTCGTCGACTTGGCGGCATTCACACAAAACGGGTCGATTATTAGAGTAAACTGGGGTCAAACAGGTGTGTTCACGTTGGGTTTTATTTTATAGGAGGTCAAGGGGAGTCAGACTGGTTGCGCTTCGGAAAACACGCTGATGTGTTCTCCAAATGGCAGAGTTGCATAAGGCCATCACACCAGCTCTGTACATTGATTTTCTTAAATGGAAACACAGACTTTCATAGTCTGTAGGAGAACAATACTAACATCTCAAGACAATGATTTTACAGCATCCAGGGAGATGTGGTATTTTTACTACTCTGTGGGCATTAAGTGTTTTTTTTATTATCATTTTATTTTCTCGATGTACTAGAAAAGAAAAAAAAAGGTCAGTTGATACTTCCCTCGTAGAGCTAAAAATGTTCCCCTGCAGCGACTTACCAAAAATGGATGCTGACCAAACTTCCACATTCTTTTTTTTTTTGATTTGCTTCTCACCGAGCTGCTTATTGCTCAGTCTGTGGCTTTCTGCTTATCTGGGACACTAGCATGGCTCGGAGACACGTCTTGAAGTGGCCAGAGGGCATCACAAAGCCCCAAAGGCTCGCCACTCACACACAGAAACATGCACAAATACAAATAAAAATAACCCGTGTACCGACTGGTGTTGCAGCGTCTTGCGAAGGTTTTTCATACCACTTGGAACATTTTGTCACGACACAACCACCAAGTTTTGTTGTACTTTATTAGGATTTTGTCTGCACCAAAATAAAATCCAGTGAAAACAACGGGGTGCTAAACTGTGTAATTCAATCTCTTGGAGAACATTAGTGGACAAACAGCATCATCAAGACCAAAAAACAAAGCACAAGTCATGGAGAACATTGTGGGGAAGTTTAAAGAAGAGTAGGAACATAAGCTTTGAGCATCTCATGGAGCAATGCTCATAACACATGAGCATCCGCCTAAACTACAAGGCTGGGTAAGGAGAGCATTGATCAGAGAAGCAGCCCAAAGACCCACGGTGGAAGAATCGGTCAACAGGATGAATATTGGTCGTACAATTGCGGCGATAAGACACAGCAGAGTTGATGAGAAGATGGATGGACGATCTGGGAATAAATCCTACTGAACACAAATAATGTGGTAACACTTAATTTGAAGGGATGTGCATAACACTGACATAACATCTGTTATGAACATGAAGGAGTCTTTATGAATGTTTATGACTGCTGTTATGAAGTTTCCTTTGGTAAATAATGACACTTTAACGCAAAGTTGACACTTTACCAGACTTTTAATGCGACTTTTAGAGCAAGTGTTACCAATCATTTAGACTGAGCCTCATTCACGTGTTTGAACAGTTTCGGTCAGAGTCCAGACTTTGTTAGGATCCGTAGCAAAGTCCAAACCGACCGAGCTTTAGGTATGTTGAAAATAAAATGATCAACTGGGCAAGCCTCAAAACACCTGCAGCTCTGCTTGTAAGTGAAAGGTGGTTGAAACCGTTTCCATCCATCTTTATTATGCACTATGTGCTGGCCTAGTACAGTAAATCCCAATTAAACACACAAAAGTTTGTGGTTATAGTTTGATTAAAAAAAAAAGAAAGAAGTTGAAGCAGCATGAGTAGCCTAGCAAGGCGTTGTTTATTGATGAAAAGTGAGCGTGATTAAACATTGCCAGCAGGGAAGATGTGCAGAAAGACGACTCGGTGACGTCAAACACACTCGGCTCCTAGTGGCTTTGAAACGAGCCTCTGTTCTAATAATTTCTCCCCCCCTAGAATCAATTAAATACAGAAGTAGTGCCATTCCGATGATGTCAGTGATAATGGAAAAACTCATTAGAGACAGCTCAGGGACGGTTCTGATAGCCGTCTGCTACAACAGAGTAGAGCCACGGGGAAACAACAAAATGGGCCTGACTGGGACGCAGCTGGGAATACAGCATCGCATAAGAGAATCCCACTGATGGATGTCTGAGACGATAAAGCTCAATATCTCTGTACATGTTTAACTTAATGAAAAGTAAAATCGGCTTCAGAAATCCCCCACTTCAAGTGAGCACATGATCGTGCCGATAGCGGGCATGCTTTTGCATTTGCCTGGGAAACTGAAATAATATTTAAAAAAAAAGAAAAAAAGGAAAAACCTCAGGGATCTGAAATACTTTGATGTACTTAAGCAGATTAGCATTCGGCTCATCTCTTCATTTTGGCACTTTTGGCATAATAACACTCATGACTAAAATAATAAGTCACGACGAAGGATGTCTCTGCTGCAGGTTCTTGATTTCTCAGCAACACGGATCAAAGGGAAACTGAACCGGTCAGACGACAGCGTCACTGGTTTGGAACAGAAGAAGAAGAAAACAATAACAGCCACAAGAGAAACAGATAGGAATTTCAGAAATGATGTCACGTTAAATATGTCTACAGGTACAATAAATGCATTGTTGAACATTTTTTAATCTTTTTACTGCGATTATCGGGTCACGATCGCAGGGTCATGGCTTTTTGACCCATGACCCAAAAAGCATAAAAACCTTTTGTCGATTAAATAACAACGATAATAATAGAACATTACTATTGTTATTAACATTTGTTCTCTGATTTCTTTTAGTAAGTAAGTTTGACATCAACCTGGGGGCGCAGTTGGAAGTCAGTTTGTAGATTTCACCTTTGACCGACTTTAAAGCTTAAAACTAAGTCACTGTTGGAAGGTTTCCCGTCTTTTCCACAATGAATGATTCATCACACGCAGCACGCTCCAGAGTTTTAAGCACTGGGTAAATATCTGTCCATTGGCTTTGGAGCAAATTCATGTTTTCAATCTGGCAAAGCTGACGGATTTCTAAAATAAAGCTAACAAATAAACTACAGCAAGGTTTCCGGGTCGTTTGAAAGAGAAAACCGGCCCCGAGCATCACAGATCCTCCAACATACAAGCCTCTCGTGTAAATGATATCACGAGTCTCAAGAGGTTTTCCTACATTAATAAAGAAAAAAAATATATGTATATATATAAGGTGCTTTCTTCTACTTTTTTCATTCATCTTTTCTTGCCAACTACATCTGGAGAATTTGATGCTTCTAGTTAGTCTCATCTGACAAAAGCAAAGAATTCCTCTCAAAGTACCAACTGGATTTAGGAAATTTAAAACCTTTACTTTTTTTTTTTTTAAAAAAGGCTTGAGTCCTGATATTAAACCCAGACAACTGATTGGGATGTAGATAACATCTAAAGGTTGCTATGGAGGCTTGGTAACTGTAATAACATGCTAATTATTGATCTGAAGGTAAAGCTGACATTTTAAAATTAACACATATTTGACTTCATTCACTGGGATGTTCTCCTTTCTTACCTATTTTGAAGAGTGGCCAGAGAAACATACTCTGTAACTTGCTTACTTATGTTAGTAATTTACTTTACTAAAGAAAAAGTGTGAATAAAAAATCTATTCCCGTTAATTCAGTTGGAATCGTCTGAGGTGCTATAAAAGTGCAGCACCAGTTATCTCGTAAGTAATACTTTCTTCAAAATGCAATATGAAGAATAATGTGTTCACCAAATCTGTAACACAAAACATAACCTGAAAAAACAGCAAGCGAAGCGAGACAAAATAAAAGGAGGTCAAAACTCTGAAAAATGTTCATCTTTAGCATCTAACTTTGTACGTTTTGCACATTCAGAGATTTTATCGTTTCTTTTTTGTTCTAAACAAATCTCTGTGATCTAAAAATGAGATGTGATCGAGACAAGATCTGAAGAAAGTAAACATTAAAGCACTTACGCCAATAATCAACTACTGCACACAATATCTACACACTTTAGCTTCTTCATTCTTATATTTGACCCAGAATCCATGAAAAATACTGTCAACAAATTGCTTTGACAGAAATATTTTAACAAACAATCCCATATCCATATTCATGTTCTCATTTCCATCTAATGTGAATAAAAAAAAGGGTGAATGTTGCTTTAAATCGTGCAGCTGCAAGTTATTATTGGAATGTAGCATATTTTCTGCGTTTACAAAAAAATAACCAGCTCTTGTCATAACTTCTTCTTTCACACCTTCAGGTCGTTGAACCCAGTCAGCGTTTTTTCTTCATATGAGAGAAACAAGTTTTGTTTAGTTTTACTATTAGTATCCACAAACTAAAGACCTTGCTTCTTTTTTCCCCCCTTTTTTAAAAATAAATTTCTAATGTATTTAGCAACAAAATGAAAGCATTCAGCTTTCAGACTCAGGGGATTTTCTTAAAGCTTGAAGAGAAATTTGCACCTACCAAACAGGAAGTGAGATGGCATCTCTGCACCTGTCTTATGTGTTGACGCTGAACTTTTGATGATAAAACACAGGAGAGCGCTGCACTATCAGTGCATCAGTATTTAAAGCCGCAGAAATGAAATTGTCATGGTGACGGTGCCCTGCTGAACTGCTTAGCCCACTAAGTTTCCATTTTAAGTTTTAAAAAAAAAATCTTTTGTTATTCTACAAAAACGGTAAAAGATTAGTAAAGATTCATAAGACTGAAAATAGACTTCAAGTCCCGTAAAATGCGCAGAAATACGACGATGACACGAATGTTTATGCAACATGGTGCGGGGGCATTGGAGGTGAAGCTGAAATAAATCATGCGTTCAGAAATACTGACAGAAACCGATCAGCCCTGAAGTCCCAAAAGTGCTGAGCTCAATAAATGTCACACTTCTGCAGCTCAGTTGTTTTAAATAATGAAACAACAGATCTGACTTGTCAGATGTGAGGCAACATCCAGCCAAAGTGTGACTGTCTGACAGGCTGATTGACTGAAAGCCCCGGGAGCAACTGTCACATCTCTGATTTCATTAGGCAAAATTCCCACCCGAGCTTTTAATCCTGCGTCTCCAACGTCAGCTTTCCCTCCGCGTAACGAGGTCCAAGTTCAAACATGAAGGTGAAAGAGGAATGAGCGAGGCATGACTCTAGAAAAGCAGCGGTTCGTGAAAAACATGCTTTGACGTATTTTGTTGTCTCACTTGGCTGCAAATCCACCAAAGGCCTCAATCCCACTCAGCAATTAGAAGCGATGCTCGCAGCCAAAGGTATCAGTCGTGTTGCAACACTTAGCCTTGTTTGAACGGCACACTGTGTCCCTCAGGAGGGGAGACAATAATCTCAAATATGTAGCAGTTTGGAAGTTAACGTCATGCCCTGTGTGTAAATGAAATAACATCAGATTATAAGTATTTTATGTGAAATGCGAGCAGGCAAGGTCAGCAGAGTAAAAACCAAAAACAGGGCGACACAGAGCGCTAACTACTATTAGCAACAAATGCTAACGGCAATATATTTCAATGCTGGAAGCCTGTTTAGTGTTTGAGTAATGCCAGTTGAGCTAATGTAGATCGTAATCTACAATAACTCTTTATTTAAATGACTTACTGCAGCATTTAATTTCCCTTTGGAATCAATAAAGTCTTTTGAATTTGGCTTTAATTGAATTTGAATCACTGACGCAAGATGCTCAAGCCAAAAGGCTCACATACAACCAGTTATAATACCAAATACTGTGTTGAAATTTAAAATATGATAAAGCCTGTTCAAATTTCAAACATGTAATCCGTTTGTCTTTGTTTTTAAACAACATTAAAACCCAGATTTACAGCCGCCTGTATCTCCTCCATTCAGTTTCCAAAGGGAAATGAGTATTGGGTCAAAGCGGCTAAATGATCATAAATGGGCCATAAAGCTGACAGGTGCATTTCTGCTGATTACACAAATACGACCAGTGAAACCACCGTCGCGTCACCCTGCGAGTGAGTCAAACAGGACAGGGATATTAAAAACGGACATTCTGCTTTAATTAAAGCGAATTCTGCCAACAGGAAACTCCCTAATGAGTCAGAGGGGGAAGAACGGCGAGAACATAAAGGATGTTTAAGTAAAGTCATCTGTAAAACATCCTGCAGCCACCGTCCCCTCAGGAGAGATGCGTCAGCGTGCGCATCTGTGCAAGCGAGCAGGAATCCTAGTCCGAGTCGCCCCGCCCCGCCCCTACCTGGAGGAAACATTTGTAAATGAAACTGTATCTGTGAATACGGCGACTGTGGCACAAGGAAAAGTCGTTCAGCTCTCACAAGCCGTACAAGGTTACAACTCTGGAAATTTACAGCGGGTCATAAAACATAAAGCACGTCTGCAGACAATGGCTGACCCCGTCACGATGAAATAATACTCAAGATGATAAACTAAACGTGATTGCGTAAAATAATCGCACCTGCCAGGCACAAACAAAAGAACTGATAAATAATAAATAATACGTCACCAATTGTGATACCAAACACCGCATGAAGCAGCTCCTGAGGCACAGGCTTTAATCTGCAGAGCAGCGGAGCATTAAATGTGTGATCAGTGGAGTGATATTACACTTTGGTGGAACATTTTAACTCAACTGGAGGCACAATGAAGTGACAAGAAGAGCTTCACAGCGGAAAGGCAACAATACCAGAGAGAAAATATTAAAGAATTTAAAAAAAGAAAGAGAGAAAGCAATGACTTATTTCTCAGCCAGCCATGACAGGCAGCAGTGTGTGTTCACTTCACATTAAAAAAAAAAGAAAAAAGAAAAGCCAAGAGGTTGAAGGGACTTCAAGTGTTTCAGCTCAGGGATTGCGCGGATCTGGCCGCAGTTTCAGCAAGCCATTCTTTTGAGAAGAAACACACAATGCTCTCCGTTCAGTTCAGAAGATGTTATTTTTTTTTTTTAATTTTCTGATCTTAAACACTTTCACATCAAATGAAAATGAAATGTGAAAATCATTTCGTTAACCCTGGTAATGGATCGGGACACATCAGAGATGATTTTACACAAAGAATAAAATTCCACTTAGTATTCAAATCTGCGGCGCTTCAGCCTCTTTCAAATGTGTCCTTCAACGCTCCATCTTTTCAAAAATTAGATGAAAGTCAGGAGATAACACGAAAATGTTCATTCATCAGTCAATCACAGCTATCTTTAATTATTAACACACAATCTAAGCAACATTAAAAGGGAGATTTGATTCATTTTTATTGATTGTGCAGCCAAGATAAGAGTCGGGCCAAAAACTAAGTAATAATGATGTTTATTTATCTGTTTGCAAGACTGAGAAGTTTAAATTCATGAAGCGCAGTGAGGGCAAATGAAAAAAGCTGTTTTTTTTCTACACGCATCTGCAAAACATAACAAAATGAAGGCACTGGCCTTCCATGTTAACAATCCAGGTTTAGATGTCTGGTTTAAAACATTTCCATCATGCTCCTGCTGCACTTGTGAGGCAGAATTATTTAAAAACTATAATCGCTAAGCTACAAACTTTTAAGCAGACGACTGCAGGCTAGCTACCAGAGCGGATAGCCTGACTAATTGACTAGCTAAAATAAATTTGTTGTTACTCTATAAAGAGTAAAACCGAAAAAATATATAATATCCTGTGCAATAAACTGTTGCTAAATTCACCTTGTATTCATTCTGGTTTTCTATGCTAATGTTTAAAAATCAGAATAACAACAAGCTAATGTTACAGTAACATTAATATAACAGTTATAACAATATATGACTGTCGCAGCAGGAAGACAATCCCTGAATGATTACAGTCGCTTTGTTTACAGAGCAGCGATTCACAACAGCACCGGGTCAATTCTTTAATTTTTAAGCCTTTCTTTATAATTTAAGGAAAAGTATTTATTGCCATTAATGCATAAAACCCTTTCTGGAATTGCTGATGAACTTTTTGCATGTTTCCGCTGGTATTTTGACAATTTATCTTTGCTGATTAGCTCCAAGTCTAAGAGGTTGGTAGGCCTCCTTGCCATCACCCTAATCTCTAGCTCCCTCAACAGATTCTCCACCAGAATCACTACATAATAGTAATTTTATTTGTTGGTCTGATTAAATAATTTCTTTACACTTACACGTGCCAGAGGTGTAAATAATTTTGGGCTCAACTGCACAAATTTCAGTTCCACCCATTTCAATACCATTCTGATACCAGCGTGCTAAAACCATGAAAATAGGTTAAATGTTCATTGTTGTTAGGTATTTTCAGGAGGAATAGAGATAAATGTCCATTAAAAAGGTAGAATTTCATTCATACATTTACCTTATAGTATTGTCTGAAAACTTTATGTTTCCATTTGGACCAGTTAACTTTTAGTCAAATGAAACGTTTGTTCCCCTGATCAAAACCTGATAAATCTTAATGATGGTGCATATTACTACTGGAGTCATGTGGCCACATTTCATCGCTGTAAAATTTAAGTCAAATATAGAGATTTACTTTACATCATCAGCTGTCAAAACGAGTATGAAACATTGTTCTGATGGGTATCAAGTAGACAGAGCTATTCGTATCCCAAAAAGGTCGAGTATGACATGTCCAAAACTGCTAAAGCACAAAAGGGTGAAGCAACCAACGGCATATAAAACAAGTTTATTTCATATAACTTGTTGTATATGATGAACATTACAAGTCAAATGGACCAGATTCGTAGACAGGACGAATATAACTAAGCCAATCCAATCATATGCATGGCTTCTAATTTAATTACATAAACCCCAAATTTGTCCATGTTCTTGTAAAATGCCTTCAAATTCATTTTATAATCCCAACTGGTAAAAAGCTACGGAGCCCAGTTAAGTGCTTTGACTCATAAACTTTAAAGCAATCCTTCATCCTGAGTGATAACACTGTTTCATGGTACGACACATTTAAATACCACGAAACACTGTTAGTTTTAGTCAAGTTTTGCTTTATGACGAATGAATCAATTTTTTTTCCATGCCTCAAGTGGTTTCTATGTAGATAAAACCATTTCAACAGAGCAGATATTGTAAGTCACCCCAATCTCTAAGCAACACCTACGCTATACATTTCACTTTCTTTTGGGTCAAAAATGAGTCAGTTCCTTTATCATTTTTGTTCATAAAGATGGCCATTGTCACCTTTCACACGTTACAACAAGTCAATGTGGGCGTGCATACTGTTTCTTTGTCCATGCATGGGACGCAAATTCCAGCAAATAGTAATTTAAGACACACTGACAGCAGAAAACACAACAATACAGTCATGCTTCAAGCTGCTCTATCCGCACAATCAACCAAAAATTACACAATGTGCCCACAGTGAGCGTGGGCACATTTTCTTCTTTCATTATTAATCATCAAATCCTTCGTAGCTTGATAGATGATACAAGTGTTAATTAATTTCACATAAACACAGAGACCAAGATTACCACTGATTAAATTGGAAAACAATTCGCAGCAAGGACCGAGTCACAACCTCAGATGGGATTTCACATCAATGGTACTGACATATTTATTTTCGCCCGATTGCAACACAGGAACAGATTTTTATGCAGCCGTGCCTTAGAGCTACTCTCAATCTAACGATGGCGAATATATCCATCGCCATATGGACTGCTCCCTCCGGCTTATAATTGATATGCACTGTTATTAACCAATAGCAGGCAGTTAAGCAACCTCAACATGACTTAGAATTTAAAAACTTGTCTCTAAAATAGAGTTTGATTTAAAAAACAACTGAGCAGCTCCCTTATTGTGTTTTCTGATCACAGGCGAAGAAAATTTGCTGTAATAAAAGCCTGTTCGAACACGTGCCTGAGTAAAAAGGCAGGGATTAGTGGGGCTTGTTGCTAAAAGAGGTCTAACAACAATCCCCTGAGGTGCAGCCAACTCATCCACAGGTCCTCAATAGCTTCTTGCAAACAGGCCTTTCTTTTTATCTGCACAGCACCCCGACTGACTCATCTTCTGCCTTTAGAAAGAGCAACTTCGCCCAAATCACGCACACACACACACACACACACACACACGCCCACAAACGATAAACCAATTATTAGTAATTTTTGTACATAGCTCATTTTTTCATATTTCTGTGACCCACTGCAGCTGAATTGAAGTTTTCCTTGTTGATGTGCGAATAGCAAAATTACACGGTGAAATTGCGGTAGCTGTTTTTAGAGAAGCAGCAGAAAGAGCCTGAACGTGCCACATGTCGTGGAAGGATAAAAACAGCTTCCTGTGTTCGCACAGATGAGGCTATATCAGCATTCAATCTGGGTCACACTTACTGTACACCAAGTCCAATAGTGATTCTTCCAGGAAAACGTCAGATGCATTAAATGCTGGAAGTTGTTTTGTCTGTCTAGTGCTGAAATTGAATAGAAAAGCAACTTTCGGCGTTTTGCAACCCAGAATAATTGTCACCATTAAAACTAAAAAGATAGATAGATAGATAGATAGATAGATAGATAGATAGATAGATAGATAGATAGATAGATAGATAGATAGATTTTCTGTTTTCTGCAGGAACAAGTAAGCATATTCTATTTGATATGCTCTCTCCAAGCTGTGTTCACTGTATAAAATAAACATACCCTGACTCTGCAAAAATGATAATGCATGAGATTTTTGTGGGCTCTTTTAGACTCTCACCAGTTCCTCGTCTCCTCATTTGCAACAACTATGACATCCTGTTCCACTCTATTTCCCGAACCCATCATTTCCTGTACAAATGCTCGCATTGTATCGGCTCCGGTCTGTTTTTATTCCCCCCTCAAAGACGATTCCCTTCAGCCCGGCTGACTGACAGCGGAGTGTGTTTGCATCATTATCTCCTTCACAGGGCCTGTCTGTTGCCGTGTAGCCTGTGGCAGGCCTCGATCGCTCGTCATTAGAAGTGACTTCGGCTTCCGGCTGCTTGCAGGTGAACGACGCGAACTACAGACGTGTAAAGTTAAGACGCTCTTATGAATTCGTTTGATTAGCTCGCAGATGCCGAGGCACACAACAAGTGGGAGGATATTCTCCTGCCTGAAAGCAGAGGTCAGGCAGGCTAAAAAAGCACTTGGACAGACAAAGAGAAAAATAAGTAAATAAAAGGATGACAGCAACTCTTACGGCTTCCCACACAAAACAGCAATAGCCTTTAGAAGTTTTAGAATCAGATCTTTTTTTCTCTCACTTTGGGCGTCTTAATTATGTCCTATATGCACATCTAACTTCAGTGTGTAGCAAACAGGAATATTGATTCGCTGGAGTTAATCTGAGCTTTAAAATGCTGATCAGGTCTACTGCTTTAGTCTGAGGTTGCAGTGTGCATGTAATAGGATCCACCACCGAGGGTCTGTATAATAATAATAATGCCTTGGCTGATGGCGCGCAGTAGATAAATCATGCTTATGGATTGATGTCTTCCTTTATGGTCTCTGTGAATATAACAAGAATGCCTTCAAGAGCAGCTAAATGTAAGCTTTTATGCTTGCAAAATGGCTGCGTGGAGAGACGCCTGCATGGATTTGGGATGTATTGCTCTAGTTGCCGCTTTATGGCCTAGCCCACCAATCTCACTATTATCAGATGATCATGGAGTGAATTATATGGCGGATGTAGCTTTGAACCTTTTGTAACAGAGGAACAAGAAACACCAGTCGCTGGTGTGAAATATTTAAATATTATTCATACTCAGACATCTATTTAAAGTGTAAATATTGCGCCGCATTGTGTAGTTCTGAATTTGTAAGCTTGTATGTTTGTGGTGCCTGACAGCGTATTATGTAACATGCAGTCTATGAAGCGATGTGCCTGTTGTGAGTCACTGGTGTCTAAAATCACAGGCCACTTTATTAGGTACAACTGTACCTAATAAACGCTGTTTCCGTTGTTAACGGAAACAGCGAATCAGCCAATCACACGGCAGCGACAGAATGCATCTATGTGCGGAGAAAAAAAGCCCGCCATCAAAATGGGGAAGATGGCGAAATGGAAAGGAGAAGAAAGGAGATATAAGAGACTTTGAATGTGACATAATAACTCTTGATTTCAGAATTTGGTTGGGTCAGAATTTAAAAGCATTGCTTCGTCTCGCCTCACATCAACAGGTGATGGTACAAGGGATCTGTGCTTACATTACATTAACAAAAAAACAACCTATCTGTGCGTTATTGCTGACCAATGGCCACAGTGTAACCATCCTATGATGGTAACACCATCATAGGTGTAACCATGATGGTGTTACCAGCATGGTATGAAGAAGCCATCTGTCAAAAAGCTCATCTTATCTCAAACTAGTTTCTTGAACATGAGAATGAGTTCACCAACGGAGCACATTTGGGATTGAAAGAGTCCCAGCGTTGAGATACAGCTGACGAATCTGCAGCCATGTGTGACACTATCAAAGAAACACTGACCAAAACCTCAGGAACGTTTTTGGCACCTTGCTGAACCTCTGCTGTGACGATTTCAGGCACTTCTGAAGGCAAAAAGGTGGAGGTGAGCCTAATGAAGTGGCTGGTGTGTACTACATACTGATGGAAAGTTATATTAGATATAGGATCATGAAACCTTAAACAAGGTGTTTTATGCAGGTCTGCTTTGAGATTCTGAACGCTGCTTGAAAAATATACTTGCTTTGAGTTAATCATGATAATTTGTCAAATTTCAACCCAGCAGCACTAAATCTACTCACCTCAATTCAAAGAGAAATCAATTCTCTCTCCCTGCTCTCCCTCCCTCGGCATGTTTTTTGGCTCTCTCCTGTTTCTCCTCTCAATTTCTCTTTCCTTTCCGTAATAACTATGTGAGCGGCGGCAAATGTAATTACAAAGGGGTGGGGTTTAGCATGTTGTGTGTGTGTGTGTGTGTGAGTGTGTGCACAATTGGAGTTCATGCACAACAAAACGCAATATTAAAAAGCTATTATCAGAAAAGGGAACATTTTGGCAGATATATGACTGAGGGCAGCTCCCGCCATATGTTTGCAGAGACGGGGACAACAAGTCAGGTAGTAATTATCAATCATCATCAGGAGAAACTGTCAGCGAGGCGCTCGGCCTGGCACGCTCCGGCTGCCGCTGCCATGGAGACAACCGCCACATAGCAGCAAATGTGTGTGTTTACCAGGACGTTAAAATACTCACTCATATTTTTATTTAGCGCCTGACAAAATAAGCCGCTCCTGTGTGTTAGGTGTCTCTTGCCAACAACAAAAAAAAAGAAGAAGAAGGGAAAAACGGAGAATAATAATTAGCAGACGGATATGTATGATGGAATAAAGTCATATAAAAAGATAAATGTGTCTGTGTGTGCACATACATAATGCATTCGCCAGTAATGAGCTCATTTCTGTGGCCTTACATACACAGACCCTCCATTCAGCCTGTCGCCGTTAATATTCCTCTGCCGAGTAAAGAGGACGTTCTCCCCAGCCGTCATGACTTTGTCAGGTCCAGCTTTACATATTTCTTTCTCCTTTTTTTCCACAGTGTTTTTTTTTTTTTTGCATAACCTGCCATGTTCCTTTACTTTTGCATGTATTTGAATCAATGATCTCCACTTCCCTTAAAGTCCAATTCGCTGCAGCGGTTCTTTTCACAGAATTGGACACTAGGAATGTTTCTGGAACGTTTCCAGAGATGTTTCCGCTGACAACGGCGCTTTGAGATAACAATCAATTTCCATGTGACCTTAATCCATTACCCTTCCCAGAATTATTTTCACTTAAAAACAATTCGCTGAAAAAAAAAAAAAAAAAATTGGATGCACACAGCCGGCTTTTAAACACGAAAACGGTTTTGTGGAAAGTGGGATGATGCATATGTGCAATATGAATTTTCCTGCCTTATTAAGGCAACCATCTGGAAACAAAAGAGGGGGAAAAAAAAGAACAGTGTTCTTCATTTGTTATTTGTGCGCCGTTGTGCACACGCCCCCCCCGGGGGAGCAGCAGCATTACTCTTTCATCAGATCAAATGAAGCGGAGCCGTGTCGTTCCAGGAAGAGCCAATTAAACAGTTCAAAGAAGTTTATTATTGCGATGGATTATGAAATCGTTCTCATCGGATTCACCCGGAGTGTGCGTTTCTTCGGGAGGAGGGGCCAAAAAGTGTGTACTTTTAGCACACGGCGCAAACTCACGAAGGCCGTCTGAGTTTGCAGAGTAAATAGGAAATTACGTCGCGCGCTTTACGAGTTTAATTTACAGCCGAAATGAGGCAAAAGTCGCTCCTTCAGACGTCTGCTTTCTTTCTAAAAACCTCTCTCTCCTCTTTGTTCTGCCCACCTCATGTGATCGCCTCATGATGGTAGCGCCGCCGCCTGTTAAGCACTTATTAACACGCATCACATTTGAGACATGTTTAATCTTAACCCAGTTTCGCTGAGGAATGCAATCACCTCTGACCCTGACAAACTGAATAATATCACCCGGCATTTATCTCTCTCGCAGAGTGGATAATTCCTCGTAATTATACGAGGAATGGAAGAAAAAGAAAGAAAAAAACCCCCCCCAACAACAACACTTTAGAGCTGGCAGGAGTCCAGAAAGGCTCCATGTTTCTGTTTTTAAACCGTAATAATTTACAATGCTATTTAACAGCTGGGATAAAAATAAAGCAGCCACACAATGAGGTGAAAACGCTGGCGAGGAGCTTGTAATGGCCTTTGTTCCGGGAGAGGAAATTAAAAAACAAATCCTATTTTGCAAAGAAATGCTAAGAGCACACACACACGCACACCCCCACACACACACACACTCGCTATGTGGGACTGTCCCACATACACAAGCATATGCCACATGTAAAACAGAGTCACAGTTACATAATGTGGAGGATTTGCTAAAAACGGGATAACCTTCAAACGCTTCCACATCATTTGTACTGACAGACTGCTGCAACAACTCTGTGGGACTGTAGCGCTAAAAAAAAATACAGTATTTCAATTTGGCTTTTTGGAGGAAGAGAGAGAGAGAGAGAGAGTGAAGGAGAGAGAGGGAGGGAGGGAGTAAGGGAGGAAAAAGGGAGGGTGAGATGAAAGAGAGCAGTGGATAAGCTTCAAGGCTTAGCCTATTCATTACTGGAGGGAAAAAAAAAATCACAGCATCGACCTATAAATAAATGAATGCCAGGATAAACACGGAGCCCATACATCAATAAAACATATGTATTCTAATAGATCACGCTCTAGTTACACTTGATGGGATTGAGTCAGCCAATGAGCCCAATCATAGAGACTTTATCATGTTGAAAAGGTACACAGCACTAAGCCATGGTGATTATAAATAATCGCTTTTCTCCTCATAAAATAGGCCAGTGGTTACTTTTATCTTTCTGTTCAGTGTTTTCATGTTTACAACCCAATTTGGTGAATTTAAGAAGTTCATTTCCATTTTCACAAATAAAAGCTGCTTTCTTTTTTTTTTTTTTTCTTCTTCTTCTTTTTTAATTTGTGCCACCACACAAAGAAATAGCCAAAATATTTAAGGACAAAACTAAGCAGCTCTGTAAGCCGACGCAGCTCGCCAAGGCTGTCACAACATTCCTTTGGAAAGAAACAATAGGAAACTGGGAGCATCAATCACAGCCTGTACACACGGCGTAATTCTCCCAGCGCTGCTTCCATTGTGCTGGAGCAGCACAACAAGGACTTTTGACGTCACTTAAAGTTACACAAGCTCTTTTCAGGAACGACATGCAGCAGGCCCCTACCTGCAGAAAGGCTGAGCTGCATTCATGAGGTGTCTCTACGCCGGTCTGACTGCCAGAGGCGCACTTTGTAAACAGCGTTTACTGTTACACAGATGACTCAGACCGGCTCGCTCCAGGTTGCAACACGCCATTCTGTAAAGTTTATTATGGACGTTCCAGGACTTGCATTACAATTCACATCAGATTTTTTTTTTAAAGAAAAAAACTTTTTATTATTTGACATGTAAGGCTTGTTTGATTTTTAAAAAAACCCTCGTGAACATTTGTTCTTGAATGTTTGACAGGTTTATTAATGAAATCACCATTGAAACATTATGTATGAGGTCAAGCTGGCCTTTTGAGAAGAAAGTCTGCAGTAACATCTGCAGCGGACAGTTTATAATTTTATTTTTTTTTTTCAGATTTGATAAAGGTGCAACTTTCTGATGCTGTTTTTTGCGTTTACCTGTAAGTCTAATAATAAACTTGAAAAACGGGTCAAAGTAGCTCATCTCAAGTATCGGCCGCGTTATTAATGTTTGTCGTCTCGTGGCAGTGAAGTGGCACGAAGGAGCCAGTTTGACATCATTCTTCGGCGATGCATTTAAAAACACTCAAACCGTCTTTGTATGAATATCACAAACGACCGCAAACTATTCTGAGAAAAAAACAAAACAAAACAATAAAATACTGGAAATGATTTAAAGCACTTCCTGTTTGGCAGGCGACTCTGAAATCTTTGAATGTTGGCGTTTCAATAAAAGCAGCCACAGGGAGAAGCCGTCACTACTCACAGCTGCAATAACATGTGATGACAGCATGACAATAAAATGGTGACTGAACGTTTCACTGTGTTGGATCACCTGCATGTAGTTGGTTTTTACGCTGGTGAAAAGTGATTTATACACTCGAGTGAAACGACAAAGAGTGAATGAAGGATTAGAGCATGTTAACAGTTTTATAGTACTGTTGATATTTAACCCCTCAGAAAATAAAGGTAGATCTACTGAAGGCTTTAATTTTTTTTCCGTTTTACCTCTTCCATATCGCTGCTTTTAGACATTGGCTGTTAATAAAATAATAATCTAGTTATTTTATATTATCACTGCTGCAAAAATTATATCACATATAGCATGGCTATGATAATGTTATCAGTGTTGAAGTTGGTGTTTTGATTTAGGCACATGCTACCTTCAGCCATAGCATTAAAGTAAACCTAATGAAATGAACTATAGTCATTGTAATAGGAAACGCAGTAACACTAGAATAAAAAGCTGGTTAATTAGTTAGGCTATCTGCTCTGACAGCCAAGCTTAGTGGCATTGCACAGCAACATGCGACAATTCGTACGGATGACAATCAAATAAACATTTATTTTTAAGTTGGATTTTTGTTTTTGTCCTAACGTGCCGTGATTTTGCAACATCTTGTTATAAAAAGCCAAACAAACTGTGGATTTGAATCCACAGCAACAACATAGCTTATGAAATATATCCTCTGAAATTATCCTCCATTTTAAATTACTGGCATAATTTGATCCTAGTAATCGAGACTGTCTCAAACATTCAATTTCCATCTAAGATTATATTTATATCATGTCGACAGGCAATTTTAGAGTGGAAAAACTGAAACTTAGTATTGGCATGCAAGTAGCAACCTAATCTGATACATTATCTTGACTAAATCTATACATATTTTCATTGTCTTTTGGTCGACTACCACTGATCAGCAAGAAACCTTTGTTCAGGTCTCTGAAACGATGCTTGGCTATAATGAGAGGCTCAATGCTGTTCAGTAAAAATAGATAAAGGAACCATCATAAAGCAATAGATTCAGAGCTGTGGAGTTGGTGATGATGTAATGGGAGGATAAGCAGAAGGATTGTGCTTTTTTTCAACCCAGCAGCCATGCTAATGTTCCTGAAGCCAAGTGCCTTTGGTTAAAACAGCACTGTGGCATCGATTCTGCCTCCACACACATCAGGGCAATGACAGAGAAAATGAACAGGGCCAAGTTTGTCAGGGTTTTTTTTTTTGTGTAGGAACTGAAAGTGCAGCACATCAAAAGTTATTTTAAAGGCACCGTGATGCTATGTGTGCATGAAATGATCCTACAGCAGATGATCGGCCTGTATTTATGCCCTGATTACAAAATGTAACCGTACAGTCACAGCGTGTGCTCTTTTCTCCTCTAAAATCCTCCCTCCGTAGCCTCTGCACTGCACAGCATATGGACAATGAAATATTCATGGGCTGTTGGTTAACACAAATCTGCACAGGAGATGAGAAAACATGAGCTTAGCAAGCAATTTGCCTATTGCATTAACAGACGGGCCTGTCACGAGACGACACTGGCATATGCATATTTCCTCTAATCAGATTTCTTGTTTAAAGAGCACTGGGGAAGAGTGCTTCAAGTTGTGGAAACAATGACCTCATGCTGTATGATCATCCAGTGACCCAACCCAATCAAGCTGGCAAGATGTTATCTCCACCAACACAGGCTTGAGATTTTAACACATCTGCTGCTTCTACGCGTTTCTTTTCCTCATTTCTCCTCTTCTGCATCACATCTTGGTATCAGTTTCAGTCAGATGACATACAAGAGACCTTTATCTTTTTTAACACTCTCACAAATACACATTCAGCCAGTCTAAATTAAGCCACAGATGTGCACAAGCATCCATGTAAACAGAGCGGCATTAAAATGGGCTGCAAATTTCTGTTTGCATCTGGAGCGCGCTACTGTAACAGAGCAATTAACTCCTTTTTATTTCTCATTCTTCTTGACAGAATTAGCAGGTATGACTGCGCAATACATGTCTATTTCAAAGCAAAGCACACTACGTAAAGCGTGATATATAAAGAAATGACATCTTCTGGGAAAAGTTCAGGGTTCTGTTTAGGTTTCAATATTTTTTCTCGCAGTATAACTCTCATTGTGTCTTCATTTAGCACAAACAGAGATCAGTTGGCTGTGGAGCCTGAAGCTAATAGCTTGTCCCATAGGTGCATAGACCAAAGCAGACTTCTTTCATCCTAAACATCTCCAATCTTTATAAACGCCTTTAAACAACCCGTTGCAATTTCATAGGGGGTTAAACAGAGGTTGAGAATTATTTACTCTGGAAATGGAGGCAGACGTGTTATACATCTTCCTGCATAACACACATACTCAGAACTCAACATGCCGAGCGTTTCTTGTTACATTAATGTCAGAAAGTCAAGGTGTCTCTGGGCTGCCAGCCGAGTCATTCACAGCGCCCACGGTGGCCAACGGATGAAAAGCAATTTTGCAGTTTTAGGGAGGACGTAGCGGCTGCAGGCTACCTGTGCTGCCAGTGAGCTGGAGGATTTAAGACTAAAACACACTGGGATTGCGGTGGAGCTATATTTCATGCACATCATTAGTCGCCATTAACACACATTAGACAGGTTGTGCTTGCGTGCATGGAGCCAGGCTTCAGCCAATGGGTTACTTCTATCAGTGGTAGTGGGGCTTAATACTTAAAAATTTCTGGATATCTGTGGCATGTGATGACATGTAGAAAGTAATTTTCCCTAAAAGGGAATAAAAAGTATCTTTGATGTTTTTTCTAGAATACAACTAATGTATTAATCCTCTAGAGAAGGTGAAATAACACACTCTTTATGTACAGAACTGCATGCAGTGTGAGGAGCGACTCTCTGCTCACCCGTGTTTTCCACGATGCCGACTTGGGTTTACATGTGGGTTTAAATACCGACAGCTTGATTGTTGTTCATGAATGACCAGAAGCAGCTCAGAGAAGGACTATTCTTTGTGGGTTTGTGATGGAACTGTTTATTGTTTTTTTTTTGAAAGAGGCTATTGACTGCCTAATAGAAAAGTGAGAAATTGTAAAAATCAATAAAACAGTGAACCTTTAAGCTTTTAAGCCATTTTCCTTGTATTTTAGACTTTTTTATCCCTGTTCAACTACTCCATGTGTGCCTTTTATTTCAATTGTGCAGGAAAATACAAAATCAAAGGAATATTTGCTAAGCGTTTGATACTAGCTTACACAAGTTGAACACCACTTCATCCAGGCTGCTAGAGTTTTTAAACACAATGATAGTTTCAGCATAATCCACATTACAGCTCTAAATGTCATGCATTCTGCACCAATGCTCCACTGTTACATAATCGACACAAGTGGAACTGAAATACTGCAGTAAAAGCTAAAAAATGAAATTATTTTTGCTGGGGTGATGCGTCCCTCACCTCAGCATGCTGGAAGCTTGATGCTAAAAGTGGAGCTGTAATACTCACTTTCAGATTTATCTGGCTTATTATTAACTTACACACATTTGTGAAATATCATTCACAAGTGAGACTGTTAATGTCAATCCAGAAGTTGAATAGTCAACCATCCTTAGCAATATACACACACACCCACACACAGTTCAGAATGGGACTTAATCCAGGGTGACTTTCTTTAAAGATGTGACAAGACTACATGTTGTAGGAAATATAATTCATTTCTTCATGCTTCCAAAAAGGAAAACTTCCTCCTGCCTCCATGCCAAATCTGATATGGAACATCAATGAACTAGCTCTAAAAATAGCATTCTTTTCTGTCGTGACAAAGTTTTAAAAGTGCACTTCTGGTCTTAGCCCTGCTCTAACAAGCTGTTAGCTTCAGTCACCAGGATCAACTAGTCATTGTTTATGCCAAGTGAAGACGTCAGTGCAGCTGTATACAGCAGGTAAAGCTTATAAATTTTTCAAAATAACCTTACATCGACAGTCTTGAACTGACCCTTTAAGAACACAGAAGAGCGTGAGAGCGAAGGAGGAGGGGTAACTTTTCCTCCAACATGATTACCTCAGTAACTTTGAAAACACTGTTATTTTAAACTGTATGAACAAGCGGTATTAGGTTTCTGACAGCGTGGAGGTGAGTGGAGGAAATCAGAAAAAAAGAAAATAATATCCCCCCTTAACAGCTTGTCTAAATATAAAGTCATCGGCTTTATGTTTAAAAGTGCCGGGCTGCGTTTACATATGTTTCAAGCATATTTGCAGCACCGACTCCCTGCCAAATTAATGTGAGTAATTCTCAACGTGCAGCTTTTAACAAAAAAATGAATGTTGTGATCATTCAGTCATTCAGCACCGCAAGGGTCTGGCCCACTCAAAAACTATTTCTGGCTTTTATCACTGCAGAGAGCCTCAGCAACGCCAATATTATTACAGTGCAGTATGTCACACCTTTGTTATTCTTAGGTTTATATAAGAGATTGATTTTCATTCCGCTTGTCAGCGAGAATGCAATAAGTGAAAAAAATATTTGTAACCATGCTGTTGTAAAAACACAATTTATATATCTCTCGTTAGACGTTTAGCACCGCCGTAATATTACATTCCTGCTGGCAAAGAAAGGAAATCGAGGACACAAAGTAGCAAGGGCATAATCAATCCACGTTTGGCAGAGAATGCGTGATAATTATAAACAAAAACTGTGTCATTCCCCGTGAGGCAAGCGACTGCTGCGGGGTGACAGGCGATGCTGTACATGAATATGGATCACAGGACTTGATGCAAAAGCAGTTTTGCTCAAAGTTGGTCCGAGGGAAAGGACGCCGGTGACACCAGAGGCTTAGAATAAAACAAGCACAAGAAGTCATAAAGAAAAGAGAGGCCGGCAAGCGAGCCCCTGATGATCTCAACAGATTTCAGCCGAGCTGGACTGCTGTGTCAAGAATCAAAACCGGATTTCACAACTAGGCTTTTAATCTGTCGGCTAAGTTTTCCACAATACAGAACACTGGCTCTGCTGACACGCAGAAATGCTGCTTTTTATGTCTGATCCTCCTTTTCTGGAGCTCCTAAGGTAACCTGACACACTTTTATAACTAAGTCTGTCGAAGATGGATGGCCATTACAGCTGCCAGCACAGATCTGACTGAATCCAAAAGCTCAGAATAACTGTAAGATCGGCATTAAATCAGATTTTAGACTGCTGTAAAAAAAAAAAAAAAAAGTACTACCCCCCGACAGGTTTGATCTGCTTTTGTATTTTAAGCCACGTTTAATGTTTCAGATCATACAATTTTAATAGCAAAGATAACTTGAGTAACAAAGGAAAAATGCAGTCCTCAAATTATTTCATTTATTGCCCCCTGTTAAACCGTGAGTTAACTTTGATTACCCATGTGTTATTTATGTTCGGTTTGACCTGCCACACCCGGGTTGGATTACTGCCTGCTGACCCCGTACAATCAAGAAATTACCTCACTGGAACCTGACTGACAAGATGAAGGAAGGTCGCATAAAGCGACACGTCAAAGACATTCATGAACAGATGGAAAGCAAAGTCATTGACATCCATCAGTCTGGAAACTGCCCCAAAACCATTGCTGGGGCTGTGGGACTCTGGAGAACCACAGCGAGAGCCATTATCCAGAAATGGAGCCAACGTGGAAGAGGGTGAACCTTCCAACGAGAGGCCAGTGACCTACAGCCAGGAAGCATAGGAGAGCAACGACGAGTCGGGAAGAAGGAACAAAGAACATCATTTAACGAAGGTACCCAAAGACCAAACTGTTGCTTGGTTTTTTTTTTTGTTTTTTTTTAAACCAAGCAACTTGTTTCTTGGTCGTTTCCCTGTTTAGTGACAAAATAAGATTTCTATATTTGGTTGTATTTATGATCTATGAGGCCAATATCTTTAAATTTTATTTGCCACAGAACTGACCGGACCAACTCCTTCCGTCTTCAAACGGCACAGCGATTTCACCTCTGAATGGCTGAAAAAAAAAAATGTACTGAATACTTTGGAGTGGCCTAGTCAAAGTCTGGATCTAAATCAGACTGAGAAACTGAAGTATGCTGTTAAAGGCGCCCTTCAAACTCTAAAATCTATTCTGCAAAGTGGAGTGGACCAAATAGAACTGATTCATCACAAGGCCTGGTTGGACTGCATAGACTATTTTTCAGCAATATCATTATTTGAAAACTGCTTTTTATATATACTCAGATTATCTTTGTTTGATGTTAAAATTTGACTTTTGAAAAACTTAAAGAGTAATCAGTAAAGAGCAAAACCAGAAGAAATCTCAATATTGCTTTAAATATTTCCCAGCTGCCTGTTGTTGCTACTGGTGCTGGTGTTTATTCTAATAAAGGTGGATCTAACCAATTTCTTCTTCTTCTTCTTTTTAAATAGAGGCCTTAAATAGCAGAGTAACTACTCAGCAGCCATGACTGAACATTCATGTGTGTTTGTGCCTGTAAGTAAGACGCCCCGGAGGCCTTATTCACCTGCCAGAGTGATGTAAATTACTTAGCTCTGCTGTTTTAAAACAAATCACAATCAAGTCTCCGAGCAGCAATTCCAGCAGAAATAAAAAAAGCCAGCTCAGAGCCGAGTAAACCTTCATGTGAAGAACATTAGAGATCCTGGCTGCCTCAGCAAGGAGAAAAAGCAGAATCCCCTTCGGCTATGAAAATAAACCTTTAGCTTAAATGTGACTCACAGAGGAATGGCATCATTGAGCCAAGCGAATGAGCAACAGCAGCCACAGGATGTTAGCGTTGCTATTCATAACTTATTTTCCTTTGCCTAAAACCGTTTTCCCTTCTGGTCTCACCTCTGCTGCGCTCTTAAAATGCAATTACCTCGTGGCAAATTTACAGGAAAAAGAAAAACAATGACTTTTGACCAGAGGAGCCATTACAGTGAATGTCACACTGATGCCTGCTGAGCTACCAGGCACAGGAAATATACAGCTAGAGAGAGAGAGATGAGTCACATTAGTCCTTTGTTTTAGCTTGGGCTTAATAAAACGCGTGGATTCTGGAGCGGTGGGGAATGAATGACAGACAAACGCGTTCCAGCGCTTTCACAACTCCTCGGCGGAGCCACAAAATGCTTTTCAAAGGTGTGACTGAGGAGTGTGTTCCAGCAGCAGCCGCCGGTTTCGTAAACAGGAACAACTCCTCTGGAAAAATTTTAAAGGAAAATAAATAAATAAATAAATAAATAAATAATCCAAGAAGCCAAGACGAACCTTCGCTTAGTCGTAATTATCGAAATGCTAAAAGATCAAAAGCATGTTTTGCTTTCATTTATTTGGAAAACAGCAGAAGCGGAGTTGGTCAACACAGAAATCACAGGAATGCATCATCTCCGCTTTAAACAAGAATATTCTATGGAGGATTTTTTATTTTTATTTTTGGAAACCAAGCAACTAGTTTCACGGTCATGTTGTGACAAATTAAGAGCTCTATATTTGGTGGTGTTTATAATTCATGAGGCCAATATCTTTAAATTTTAAACAGCTAAAATGAAGCAGAAACATAGTTATATCTCACTCCTTTCTCTTTTCCTTATTTGAACTGCAGACATAATACTGGACTGACGTGTCAACAGCTATTTAAGAGCTCTGGATCTAATTTCCCCTTTGCCTTTCTGTAAACCATAAAACTATTCATGCCCACTAATAGGTGAGCTCAACGGTTTAAATAGACTTCTTACAAAGTGAAGTGGGCAAATGAGCAGCATCCATGTTCACCCAGTGCAACTCTACTCAGTTAAAGCTCCTGCTTTACCTCAACATTTTTATCCGGGCTGCGGTATTTCATAGATGCTGTCACAATTCTGGGGTGTTTGGGTTTTAGTTTTGTTCTATACATCTTGATTTATTTCCTTGTTTATTTGTTTGAGCTGAGATGTTGCCCTTTCAGCTCATTCCCTTGTGTTTTGTGTCTCGGTTGTTCATATATTTTGCTCTTTGTGAGTCAGCTTCCTTCACATTAGGCTCCTCCCCTCCGCCTGCCTGCTTGCTCCCTGTTCTTCACACCTGGATCAAGGACAAGCCAGCTCCACCTGGCCACACACTCTGATCAGTCATAACAATATGACCAGCATTAGTTTCTCTCTGAACCGTCATCAACTAAGCAGTTTGAGCTACGGTGGGTCATCTGCTAGACCAAACGGACCAGCCTTCAATTCCCACGGGCATCAATGAGCCTCGGCTCACCGCCGCTGCTTCGTCTGACCACTCCTGATAGATAGTGACCTCTGCCAGGGGCAGTTTTTCATTTGTCCCCAGGGGGGCGTCAGAAAGGGGCCGCAGATACAAAAAGCAACTTCTCTATGTGGCCTGAGCAAGTTTATTTTATGGATGTAGTCAGTGCAGTCGGTGGGGGGGTTGGCGCCCCGGGGAGACGCGCTGACAATAAGGACACTAGGTTACATGCTTTGTGTGGGACACCAATGCATGTTTTTTCTGCTCTCTTAATTTCCAGCCTGTTTATTGATTGGGGGCGGAGGCAGGGGGAGGGGCTGGACCAGGAACACCCCAAAGCGACCGTTCTGGACATGCTCAGACTCATTCATGTGCCATCATAATTTAACTTTGTCAAGTCCATTAAAATCTTTACACTTCATAATTTTCCCATCAACTTTGAGAACGAAATGCTCACTCATTGCCAAATTCTTCCCATTTCCCATGATGCCTGTCACTTGAAATACAACAGTCCACCAAATGCTGAAACAACGCCGTCTTTTGCAGTTACAGCATTGCAAACCCTCATATTGCAATGATAATTGTGCTTCAAGTAGATATAAGCACCTCTCACAGTTCAGATCTCACAATAAAATCTTCCAACAAACATAAACAAACATTGTGTTTTGTCTTCGATTAAAGAAATATAAATACAATGCACGCTTAAATTTAGTTGTTTGACTAGTAAGTTAAAAAACAGAACTATTTGTGTAAATCAAAAGTTATCACTGAATCACATTCAACTAGTTTTGCAGCTAGTCAGATGAGGAGCTGATTAATTTAAAAATATCTGTCAAACACTAATTATTGTATTTATAATTTTTTTTAATTAAAGAGTAACTAAATCTCATATCAACTTTTTTTCCTGTAGGTAAATTGCATAAACTGGTTTTTAAGGTTGCTATTTTTGCTTCTGTGCAAACTGCGACATTTTCATGTAAACTCGTTTAATTTTCCAATATGTGACCTAAAACTGTCTTTGTGCTGCCCTCTTTGGGTGTAGCAGTGAGTGCTGCAGTTGAATTTTCCTATTGGTTGCCAACGTTACAGCTTGGTCGATCACAGTGCAGGATTCAGGTATGAAACCATCCCACTCAGACTCACGCCCCCCTGACTACGGAGCAGGGAGCGAGAAGGCCTTGCTTCTTGCTCAGGACAGTAACTACAGAGTGACTGCCGTTTTCAGGCGTCGTTGCAAAAGTTTCCAATAACAAAAAAAAAAAAATCTGTAGATTTGTCGATAGGCGTGTTTTTTAAAAAGTTGCTCAAGGGGTTTGAAAAGTCGTTGAAAATAGCGACAAAGTCACTAAGCTGGCACCAGTGCTTCTACTCAACACCTTTGCTCAACCCCACACTTGGCCACGCCCCTCAGCGACTCTTTTCCACGCCCACTTTGGTGAAACTTTTCAAAAATTGTTTAAATTTACACTGGAATTAGTTCCAATTTAAATACATGGAAATCAGCAGCCACTTCCATTGAAAACATTCCTGACGATTCTTAGAAGTGAAGGTTTGCTTAGGAATTTAAACAACGGCTGTAATTCGCAGCACAGCGTTTGAGGCAATAATCCACTCCTGATGGCAGATACTGTAGCCAGGAATGAGAAACATTCATAATGGTCTAATGAGTTCACTTCTTTCCAACTTAACACTCTGCATGTGTTTTGTAAACATGCAGCATTCAGCCAGAGTCAGAAAGTGACTCAAACACTGGGAGAATTTAAAGCACTTCCTTTTATAAACTTGGAAAAACCCTGTCAGAAAGCAATAAGATGGGCGGTGTCTTGTTTTCCTTATATAGACACAGTTATTATTTGCAAGACAGGGATTTTTACTGTTATTATTGCACTCGGGTACTTTTTCTTCCCCCCCTTAAATCATCCACACACTGAATCAATAGTCTCCCTGAATCATCGATTTCCTAGTTGAAGCAGCCTCAGTATGGGTGTGGGTAGCCATACTTGAAAGTTTGAGGTCAACAATGTGTCAAAAATAATTCTTGAGACTAAAATATTGTTGCTACAGATGAAGGGGGGAAAAAAAATGATTCTGACGTTTCAAAAACAAAAAAACAGGCAGCCAATCGAAAGCTTGACTTCCACAAAGCGGTGTTGTCGCAGGTGACGTAACGCGTCGACCTTTCGTCCCTCTGCCAAACTCACCAAACTCGTCGCAGATGCTCTCATTCTGAAGCAGGGTGGGGTGTTCGAAGGTGTCGCGGCAGTACAGGATTCTCGTGCTGCCGCCCAGCGCAGGAATACCGCCCAGCGCCAGCACCGTGTGATCGATGAACAGCGAGGACGGGTGCTCTCTGAGCCGAGCCAGAACGGAGCGGTAGCGACAGTACTGGGAGTAACTGAGGACTAACACTTTCCGTCCGTCCTCTTCTTGGCCTAAAAACACACACACACACACAGGAAAAGAGCAAATTATTAAAAAGTTTGCAGAGATCCCACATGTAACTCACTCAGTCTGTCAAACTTTATATTTAGACAACTTCTCAAACCAATGTAACACAAAGAGACCTGCTGACGTTAAAAAAAGATGAAAATAAACAAAAACACACGGGAAGTCATCAAACTAGGTAAACAAAACAAAAATAAAACAAAAAATTAAGTATTACACAAATGAACACAAATAATATGTATATAACAAATACAATGAGAAAAAATGAACTAATAAATAAGTACTTTATTACTACAAACACCTGCAATAACCTGCAATAATATTTGCTGAATTTGTATTATCATAAATATATTGGCTACTTAATACCATAAAAAAATAAGCACAAATACAAGAACATATTCATGATGAAATTCAAAGTAATCACTTTAGTGTTAATACATACATTCTTAATTAAAGGGAGTTAAAGTCCTCGTGGTTTTTTAACAAGAGTTATTAAACAGGGTGTGGTGGGCCGGATGATAAACGCAAACCTGTTAGTTAAGGTGAACTAATACCATCAATGTTTTTAGAATACCAATAAAAACACCTCAAAGTTCAATGCCTGTGCTGGGAATGTGCAGCAGAGAAATAGGAAACACATTTCTTTAAGTGTTCCAGCCAGATTTTGTAGAGAGCAGCACTTAATTTTACAGGACACATTTATTCCTCCATCTCCCTTTAGCTTTTATGGCTTCAGTCGCCCTTATAGATCACCAGTTGGCTACTGGTGATATATCCACTGCTGTTATGCTGCCAGTTTGACAACCTTAAAAAGTAATGACTTTTATTCAAGACACGGACAGATTGATGGTTCAAAACAAAACAAAAATACTGTCAGTGATTCCTGGAAAGTTTATTTTATTTTCTGTTTAGATCGACGACGCGCCCTAGCTTGATTTCTGACGACCTTATCTTATTTTACGCACACAACTATTTCGAGTCACGTTCAGGAAGTGAGACGCTTTTTTTTTTTAACGCCGTTTCATTGCGACTTCAAATAACTCTCTCGAAAGTTTCACATCCTTTCCTCGCAGGCCCAGAGCATGCCTCGTCATGTGTGCCACAAATAAACAGAAAATCTGCATTTTGTCGTCTGGGTGCGTGTTTGCAGCGCATGACGACATGCAGGGCTTTTTTTTTTTTTTTTTTTTTGCAGCGGGAGGAATGTGAAAACAGATCTAGGAGCGTTGCTATTTTGCTCGACCAGTTTAGCAACAAGATAATTTGTGGTGGGAAATCCTGGGAGCAGTTTAGACAGGGCAGGTGTGAGTGGGTCTGTGCAAACACGGCGTGTGAGTGTGTGTTCGTTGATTACTGATCAACTGCAGTAAAAAAAGAAAAAAATCAAACATTGACTGCACACATCTAGCTCTATAATCAACCCTCACTGTTTATCTCTGACGGTTGTGCTTCTGTTAGAACCACCTGACCTCCATTTGTTTTTTTTTTTCTTCTTTATTTCCTCCAACTCCATTACTGGTTTGTAATTAGGCTAATATTCCCCTGACATGTCTGTGTGACTAATATCCGATCAGGTGTAGCCACTTACTGGCAAAAGAAATGTTGTTGTTTACTTGACTGGGCAGAACATCCTGGTCTGATGAGATAAACCTTCATAAATGCTAAGAAAAATAATCTGATGGACAAACTGTTAATGTTACACCAGGGGCACAGAGGCACAGTCACAATGACAGGACTAAAATGGAGCGTAGATGAGTCCGTCTGCTGGTGTTAGGTTGCTGAAATTTCCTAAAAAGGACTAAATACGAAGAGCAGCTGAGCCTGATGGGGAGCGTTATTAAATTTTCCAGGTATTTGGCCATAAAGCCGAGCGCAGAGACGAAGGGATCATGACAGTTTTCACAGCTCATCCCCTGGGAGGCATAATTGTGTATAAAATTTGCGAGCAGTCCATCAAAATAGCTGTTTAGATATTTCAGACTGGGCCAAAGTGGTGGTCCGCCTGACGGGCTGCCATTCCCTGCCTAATAAAAATACCATGAAGTTAAAGACTTGCAAGTGGGAGTTTATTATTCTGCGTTGAAACGTATGAGATAAAAGCGAGATGGAGAGATGTCTCATGTTGTTCCAGGAAAGTCATGCGATTTGAAACAGCAGAGACAGGAAGGAAAAACTGTTTTAGTTATTTTACATATGGTGCATTGATGAACTTTTCACTCAGAAAATTATAACTTCAACATCTTGGCGTAAAAGCAAAGGGAATGTGAGTGTTGAGGCTCTAGTATTTAGCAACTCAGTTGTTGAAATATATTTATTAGCATAAGACATCGCTAGCATGAGAGAAATGTTATAAATTGCACATGACTTCATTATTTTCTGGCGTATGTTTCGTGCTGCCAAATGACATCTTTTTTGGAAGCAAGTAAACACAGAATTTCATCATAAATACATTTGTGTATTTCTACTTATTGATTGAAAACGAGGCGGTATTTTTCTCCAAATAGAGCATTCTGGTCAAATCTTCTGAGTTTCATCAGTTAATAAATATTAAGATGTTTGTTGTGGCACGTTATTCCTGACCTTCTGAGTTTGCAGATATATAATCAGAGTGAATAAAATAAGTCATCGGATGCCTGTTAGGGTACATCAAGGTTTTTAAAGTTACGGTTTTTATAACCATGACAATTTTTCATCAGATCTTTCCTATAGTTTAAAAGGCTTTTGATCAGACGCCAGAGACGGTTAAAGAGTGAGCAAAGTTTTCTTCATCTGTAGAGATGATGCTGCTAGAAGTGATTTCTTCCTGACAAAAGCTATGAATCTGTTAGCAAGGCTTAGCTGTTTTAATAGAGAGCTTAAAGTTCTTACTGAAGCAAAATGTGAAGTTGAAACGGAGTGGAAATAAAAACCGGGACGATAAAAGTTTCCAGTCCAAACAGCTGAGGACTGTGAATAAATCTACCTCTAAGCTGAGCCGTTCCTTAATTCAGACGCTAACGAACTTGAGGTGAACCACATAAATCTCGAGCATCCGCTCTTCCTTTCCCATCTGAAGCTTTTGATTTGGTCCTTACTGACTCGACCACCTGATACCTCAGTAGTACATTATATAACACCAGAAAAGGGCAGCAGTGTGTAATGCTTGGCATGGGCCTGGTATCAATGAAGTCTACGAATGCTTGGAGCAGGCAGCCTGGCTCATCAGATAGCTAATGCTAACTTTGGATACTCGTAGTGCTGCTCTACGGAGGACGGACCAGCAAACAGATGAAATATTCTGCACAATAAGTATGTTTACGCGAGAACTATGAGTAAATTTAGTAGGTGTGTGTTGTATATTTCTTGCTCTAGTCCAAACTAATAAACAAAACGTGCCGTGTCTTTGTGGCCTTTTTAGAAAGCCACAAACACACAGCTGACTCCCTTTTAAAGATTCCCTTGATTCACACATCTATACAGAGACGTCTCTGCTAGGCAGAAGGTTTACATTAATATTTAGATTTATTTTTCAGCTGCTAAAACCTAAAAACGTCAAGCAAAACCCAAAGCTTGAGGTTTTGTTCGTCTGTGTTTTATGTACAAAGACATTTAAAAATGAATATAATGTTAAGCTTATGATATACAGTATGTTGTCACTATTATGAATATAATGAATACGCTATTAATATAAGTCTAATAAATAAATACTATGACTATCAAAAATAAAGAAAACAAAAACATTGATTAATAGCTGGGAAACAAATTAATAATAATTAAAATATTAGGGTCTTAGTGGCTTTTATAACGCATACCAATGCAGATATATAATGAAGAAGGTGAGACAGTGAAGCCTCTGTTAACTAACACCAGACTGCATCTTTCCTCCTGGGCCACTGCTCTCACACTTACTGGAGTCAACAACTCAAACACACTCCTTTAGTCTTACTTACTAAACAAATGTAAAGCAGACTGTCTGTTTGTGCACATAAAACCGGACTCAGTAATATGACTCAATACTTGTCCCGTTGTAATAACAGGGCAGTAAAGCAAGGCATCACAAGAAAGGACACTACAGCACAGAGAGTTCATATGAGCCCTCCAACATGCGGTTTCATTCGACTAAACTCACACTCTGAATCTTCTTCTCTCCGAAAGTCGTAATATTTCGTTGCCGTACAAAGTCGGCTGCATGGTTCAACAGTTGATGAAGCAGAGTCGGGCAGTTTGAAGTGCAATTTTACATAATTTATTCACAACACTGTCTGCTTTTACAAAGCTCCTAGACATGACATTCAGGAGTGTTTCTCATGGTAACTTAATTTTTCAGGGGTGGCTAATCAGCAAGTTTCTGCTTTGCTTTTTTCCCCCTTAAAGACACGGCACGTTAACAGATATGAAAACAGTATTTTTCCCCCCCCCACCCATTCTTGGTCCCCGAGGCTCATAAAAATCACTGAAATGTGCAGCGGGAAAAAGGACAGGAGGGACGCCGTTCAGAGCATATTTACAGCAGCTGCATTCCCAACAATAAGTGTAATTAGTTCCACTGTGCCCCAGTATGAAGACCACTTCAAAAAGAACGATTAAAACCATTCAACCATCACACAGAGACACACACGTGTGCAGACACCTTGAGCCGCGGAGGTGCCACAGATGAATCAGCACGCGCCTCCTTGCACAGATACACGTCCAACTCACACCGCGGACGACACGTTTATTCGAGATTGCAGCATTTGTCATACGCAATTACAGCTCAGAGGTATAGAGCGGGCTTTGTTTCCAAATGTCACGGATTTTATTGTAAGCGGTCACCGACAGACCTGCTCTTTCTCCCGAGGACCCTCACAGCATTTCACTTGATTAGATTCAATTTGGAGAGCGTGCCAGAGGGCATTAATAACTGTACAAAGGCGTTGGTAAAGTATGCATGTCAGCATGTGGGTATTTGTGCGTGTAATGTACGCCGAGTGTGTGTAAGTGTGTGTGTACACTTTACAAAGTCCTATTGTTCCTGCGGCACAACGGTTCAAAATAAAACACAACGTTAACGGTGAGAAGCTTTCTGATTGTTTGGGGTGAGGGAGTTTTACTGCAGAGCATTATGAAATCTGATTTCTCCCTCTGGACCTCTTTCCTTTTCTTTTCAGACCTGTCTACCTGCGATGTTGTAGAGGTAAGTGTGGCATGTTGATCAAACAGCAGTGGTGTGGCAGACTATTTTCAGAACATGCTGTAAAGCTCCTGACCTCATAAACTACAACAATGTCAGGGTCATAACATGCTCCATAGGACAGCCGACGTGAGGCCCACTCGGCCTCTGCACCTCTAAATAAACGCTACCGCACGTCAAGCTGGGCGAAAAATCATTAGCCAAGTACATAGAAATGTGCAGATGAAAGCAGATATTTACATTAACCATTTTAAAAAGACACATTGGTGTTTTTGTCTTCTCACTACCTGACATGAAATTTGTAAAAATTCCCGGTTTCCAGGATGGCCAAAATTACTTCCAGGAGGTAAATGCCTGAGTAAATGAGTGAGGTATATTTTTTTTTTTACAAATTTCTCCAGAACAAGGAACTAAGCGGTGTAATTTGTGACGCAGTATAAGGACCATAATACTAAAAAATAAATAAAATAACATTTCTAGAATAAAGACAAAATAATATGAGAATGACGTTGTAGTATTATTACTTTATTCTTGTCTTTTTTTTTCCAACTATGGCCCAAATATTCCATCGGCGTAATTAACTATCGTGATTTGCAAGGCAATATTACCCTTATATCGCCTTGCAATATAAAGATGGACAGTTTTGTTTTTTTGTTTTTTTTTAACTGTAAACCTTCAGTGTTGAATATACCAAAACTTTTGGGTGCATCCAACTCTTTTGCTGGACTGGGGCACCAGTGCAAAAAGCCTTTCTTGGTAATCCTGTCTGACACAAAACAATAAACTTTTAGTCTGATTCAATGTCAGAGAGTGAGAGAGTAAAACATGTGTCTTTTTTTATACAGTCTATATGGTTTCCATAAATTATACTCATTTTCAAACACATTACAGTAATAAGAGTCACTCAGGTTTATTTTTCACTCCAACATAACTTGTTATTCTGCAGCTGCCTAAAGCATAACTCTGATGAAAGCTTGTCATCAAGGTTATCTCAGCTTGAGGCGGTTACAACAGAAAGCCAACACTACAAAGTGAAGAGCAGTGGAGATAAAGAAACAGAAAAATGAGGCGTGCATTTCACGGATTTGACTGATTACTGTTTAAACTCAGAGTAAACATACTGTGTTGTTTTGAAGAGCCTCCTTTTGGCCTCGTCGTACTTCAGTTACAGGTTGTTACTAACGTTTTTTAATTACTAGAACTGCCTGCCCAAGTTGATGAAACTCCCACTACTACATTGCACAAGTGTGATTTTTTAATTATTCTACAAAATCTATAAATCACTCTGTCTATAACAATAAATTTACTTCCATGCCTCCATTACTCTGCTTCACTATAAAACCCAACTTTAGTTTCTTGACTGCTAATACTGCTAATATTAATCGAAACTGTTTTAATTAATATTACCGCTACGCTTGACCCTTTGCATGACAACTTTATGGCCCATTCTGATTTTCCACATTTGCATATTTCTCTAGAAGGCGACATTTTTTAAAAATTATTATTATTTATTATTCATGGCAAATCTAGATTTCTAATCGCAAATTTCCATGGTCATCTTTTCTTCTCTACTAAGTGTTAAATAAAGACTTTCACCATTAAATACAACACTGAGCTTTGCAGTTTAGTGTCTAAAAACTGACCTGACCCATTAAACCAATTAAAGCACCTCCACGCTTATTCCAACCCCCGGTAGGGGTGAATAAAAATCTATTATTGAAGTTCTCACCTTGGAAACTAACCTAAAAAAAAAAAAAACAGTAAAAACTCCTGCTTTCAGCAATAATTGTTTCTTAGAGGATCGCCGGTGACACAATCTTCCCACAATCTTCACAGGTTTTCTGCAGAGTTCAGATATTTTGCGTCCGGTGAACCATTTGTGTTGATTTGGCATCACTGTGTTGGTGAAAGACCCACTGATGACCCATTTCAGGTTGGAGGCAGATCTGTCACATCGGAGTAAAGCACAGAGTTTCTAAACTCCCAGCAGCATTTAGAAAAACCTCGCATGTTTAAGTTTGTGATGGTGGAACCCGAAACGCCTGGGATCTCTGCCAAACAACCAGCTGGCATGCAAACTGGGTCTCATGGTTCGTGACCTCAAAACGCCCCTTTTTACTGCAGATATCTAACAATAAGTAAATTCTGCTCACTGTGAGTGGTGGCAAGATAAATACAGTTGCTAAGTGAAAAGTAACAACTCTTTTCACGTGGCAGATATTGTCAGTGTAAATATATGCCATATTTACACTCAAGGAAAAACAGGAAGTCACAGAATGCAACAGAAACTCCCTAGAGACGTTAAACAGCTCCAGAAAATGTACAAATTTAAAATGTGATATTTATGCTACAGATTCTCTTTGCGATGCGAGCGATCAACACAGTAGCTGTCTCCAGCGTGGCGTATTTATCATCTTGTTTGTCTCTAAGCAGAACTTTGTTTAGGTGCAGACATTTCTTACTTGTGGATTGCCCCAGTAAAGTGAATTACAATAATGCTATCAGGATGTGAGAAAGCCACAGATGAGTCCCGCTGCGTCCTGAGATGACGAGATGGGGCTGATTTTACCAACGCTCCTCAGACTAGCTGAGTGTCACTGAAACATGCTTGTTGTTGAAACTAAAAGGAGAGGGCAAACTTTCACAGCTAAGATATGGATACAGCTACTGTTTTACACCAGTGATTGGACTCCAACTTCACATTTAAGCTGCTCAACCTCTGATGACAGGAAGATGATTATCAGCATACAAAGCTTTCAGCTTGGAGGAGAAACATTCCTCAAACGACATTAACCGGGAGGAATACCACCAGCCAGGCACAATTTTCAAAATATTGGGCTGCATTTACCAAAAAAATGTAAAGGAAAGGAGGAAAGAAAATGAGAACATGGACAATTCCTGTAATCTCCAATGCAACATGAGCATCACTCATTGTTAGGACACAAGCATTTTTTCCTTTTAGTGCTGGGTCTGAATGGGTTAAAGCAACATATTGCTTCATTTGATTGCAGAGATTTTCTGACCCCCTTGCAGTCTTTGATCTCTGCAAAAGTCTAAAAATCAACTCGGAGAGACCTCAAAGTTGCTAATAATACGCTTGGAAATCCGTCACAGAGATTAAATGCAAAACAAATGCAAGCTTTAATGTGAAACATGATGAAATGTACAACTTTCTTTCTGCAACTTCGCTCTCTCCCTTCTGTTTGTCTTAAAAGGTTTGATTTCTCCTCAAAGTTGTTTTTTTTCCCCGACAGCTGAACCCTCTGCTCTCGACGTCGACATATTTTCTTACAAGAATCTACAACCGATCGTCCCCCCGACGCCCACAACACACTCCTTCTCAACCTGACAGGTTTCCTCTGTAATCCAGACTTTTGTCTTCCTCACAAAGGCATTTCTATAATGTCTGCTGATTTGAAATTGGAAGAACATAATGACAAGTCTGTGCAGCTAACTACTGATGATCAATCAGTTGACCAATTAAAGCTGACCTGGTTTTATGAGGCACATTCACATCTTAAATAGATGATGTCAAAGAAGGTGCTGAGGGAAATATTGTGTTTTTTAAAATTAAAATTCATTCAAATAGTAGAAAATGCACTTGATAGCAAAGACAGACACAATAATCTGTTGGGACGTTTCTTTTAGCTGGAGCTGGGTTTATGCGTTTGGGACAGATGTTGGGAAATTTCACTCAAACATTGGGTCACACATTATAATGCAGTTTGTTTTGTTATTAAAGAGACTTCGAGGGAGCATAATCATTATTCACAGAGAGTCACTTTAAGCTAAACAGCTGAATTACTCACAGAGCGTTATAAATACAACAAAATAATAGATGTTAAAAATGTGCTGGATTATAATATTGATGTTAATGGGTTGTGTCTATCTATCTATCTGTAAATATTAGCTGTTTATGTTGAATGCAGTGTGCATTTAAATGTTAACATAAATCCCATTCCTGCAAAGACACATTCAGATGAAAATATCTCCCTGTCTGTAAGCGACAGGGCAGCAGTCCACCTCAGCCTGGTAAAGTCATTAGCTACGGCTGCTGTCAAGAGACACTCTAAAAATAAGGATCTCAGTCTACTCCGGCGTAGTATAAAGCTGCTGGCTGCAACACGGGTGCCCAAATCTGGATCATAAATATGGCAAAAAATAATATTTAGCCACACAAGATGGATCTAAAACTTGATGTGGGAAACATTCGAGCCAGCCAGCTCCTCCTTTGATTAAGTGACTGCAGTCATGGTGCAACAGGAGTGGAAATAATGAGAGCATGCTCCGACGCTATACGACACCGGAGAGGATTCAATAACATTTTTTTTTTTTGCTAATTACACCAAAGGAAGAATTTCTCTTTCATAACAAGCATGGCGAATCACATCATCATAATCAAAACCTCAGAAATGCGACGGGCGACATGAAGCCCATTAGTTGGGGTTAAAACAGCAGTTTGGCTGAATGAAACGCTACATTGGATGATTAGATAAAACATCACTGATATCATTACATTTCATTACAGAGCCGGAATATCTAAAGAGTTTATCTGCTCCTCCGCATCACCTGCTTTAAAACTTCTGCTACATTTGACAACAAAAAAAAAACTACAGGTAAAAAGAGAGCTGCTGACATTTAAAAGCAAATCCGTGGTGGTAAATTAAAAAAAAAAAAAAAGAAAAGGAAAAAAAATCCAACGTGATTCATGTAAGCTGTGTCATTTCATATTTAAAAATATTCCCACTGTCCACAAGCCCTGACAAGATCACCCCGGCGCGCACGAGCGGGAAAGAGCTGAAAAACCATTTCTCTCATGCTCTCTGTCGCCCGTTGTAGTCCTTAAATCACTCATTCGGCTCAATTTTGCTGTTGTCAACATTTCCACATTATCTGCTTGGCCAAGGAATTTACTGGATTCCCCCCGCTGCTTTTAGTGTTGCTGGAGAGAAACAGCAGGGTAATGTAAAACTCGCGGCCAATAATGTCACTTTCATATTGGACTCTTACGGGGCTGTTAAAAGTATTTACCCCCGTACAGATTCTCTTCTTGTTTTAGTCACACTTAAATGTTTCCGACCGTTAATCTAATTTTTATATCAGGCAAAAATAACCTTCTGTATTTTAATAAGCAGTTGTATAATGATTTTATTTAGGGAAAATAGCTACCAAAACCAACGTGGAATAGTAATTGCCCCTACCCTGCGCTTAATAACTGCTTGGCAGCAGCAACTGGCATCGACTCTCTTACATCACCGTGGAGGAAATTTGACCCGCACTCTGCTGAATTTTTTATTTTACTTCCCAGCCACAAAAGGCCCATTTAAGGTCACTCTGTGGGATGTTAATAGAATTTAAGTACAGGCTTTGACTAGGCCATTTCAAAGTTGAACTTTTTCGTCTTTCTGCCAATGAAAAGAGGACTAGATGGGTCATTTGGGGGTTAAGGTTAATCAATGGTTCCTGAAGCACCAGGGCATCACACTACCACCACCGTGTTCGACTGCTAATGTGCTAGTTTCGTGTTGGTCTTTAAGTTTAACTTTTGTCTTATCAGTTCACTGAATACTTTATCAAATCAATATGTTTAGATGCAAATGTAGGGGAATTTTGATAAAATAGAATAGAATAGAAGTACTTTATTCATCCCAGCAGGGAAATTACTTCGCAGTTACAGCATAGAGACAAGACACAATAACAACTACCACTGAGCAGTAGTTGTAGATAAAGTAAAAACTAAAAACTGTTAACCAACTTATCACTGAGTTACGATCACTGACATTATCTGTGACATGCAGAGCTACAGATGATGTTTTGGGTTCTTTTATTACCTTCTGGAGTAATATCATGCACTCTGAGTAATATTTAGTAGACCAGCCACTACTGGGAAGTTTTCATCATTTTTTATTAGTGGATATTCAACATCACTGGGGTTTATTGGAGTTAATGTGTTGGTGTTTGAGATTTTCTTCTTTTTTTTTTTTAGCCTACTTCATGTTGTCAGACAGGTACTATTAAAATGACTTACTGAGTATACTCAGCTAGCGGTAATCAGGCCTGGATGTGGCTCATAAAAGTTTATGAGTAATTACTAGTGGCAGTCATTACCTTTCCACGCAGGGTGAGGTTTCTTTGGAAAGCTTTTTCCTCCCTGATAAATGAAATCAATATTTAAAAAAAGAACAAAACAACAACACACTTTATTATCTATTCAGGTTATCTTGTCTTGTATTAAAAATTGATTATCTGAACCATTTAAGAGGTGGAAGAAAATAAACTTGTTAGGAGCCAAATACTTCTCAGTCCTTTGCAATAGCTACAAAATACAAGCTTTAAAGACAGCTTTTCATTCGTGGGGAGAAATTGAAGCAAAAGAAAAGAAAAGAAAAAGTAGGGGGCAGATCTTGATTGGTATTCTTCCTCTGTCCTCCCGGCTCTCTTCTTCATGCTCCGTATTGATCTCTGAGGTTACCCTGTTTCCATTTAGTCTCTTCTCATAATATATAACACATCTCCGATTCAACCTTTTCTTCTCTTTCTCACTTCTCAATGACAGAGGCGAGGGGAAGGGAAATACAAGCAGCTCCGGTCTGACAACTGGTTTCATGTTATTGAAACCCGACCAAATAGAAATAAATAACTAAATAAATAAAAAAGCAGGGCAAAGGCATTCGCCAGCGACACCAAAGAGGAAAAAGATCTGCGGACAACTGGAGCAGAAACAATTTTGCATACTTGTATGATTCACTGCTCATCCAATCTGTGAATGACTACACAGTCTTGGATGAAATAAAAATGTGCTGGAACATTTCTCTAATTGCGACCTAGCCAGCGCAGTAAACAAAAATGCATTAATCACGGCGAGCGGGCGCAGCGTCGATAAATCAGTAGCACTCTGTAGTGAAACAAAGCGACGTGATTACACAAACACAAAAGCTGCGGGTTTGTTCTGTTCAGACCGAGCAAAACTGGAATAATATTTCAGATTTGTTTAATGGATCTGCATAAAATAGCATATTGTGTTTGCAAATGACTCAGAGGGCCATCAGTCACCGACATCGCATCAGTCACACGCGCTGCATCGCCTCTCCCCTGCTCATTATATCAACAGCAAGCTGTGCTCCCAATAACACACACCCTGCCCTTCAGAGGCCATCCAAGACGCTGCACGTCAAATTCAAATCGGCATCAAAACAGAACTTTTTACTTCGTTTTTGTAGTCCTATAAAACATTTATCGGCCGCAAATTCAAACAGCTAAAATGTCCCACAAGTGGGAAAACTTTATCACTTTGTTTTATTGCTGTACGAAAGTGATGTCAGCCGCTGCTTCATCACATGTTTACTCCAAGGAGTCAAACTGTGTTGTAATCTGATCAGCTGTTTCTCCGGCTTCTTATGGTGTTTAATGTTTGTTTTTTTTTCTTGGATTTCAGCTGTTTTTTTCATTCATTTTCTTTTAATTTTTAATACTTTTTTTTAAAAACGATACCAGAGTAAAAAAAAATGTTGTAAGTTGAACAAGACAAAAATGATTTTAGAAAATAAACCAATTTTTCTTAAAAACCACTGGTATGTTGGTCAATCAGACATATTTTAGAATTGGCTAATTTACCCTTTATTGGCTTTAAATACAAAATAATGACTTTCACATTCATTAAAAGCATCCCAAACTAAGAACTCACTTCTAATGCATCAACCATCAGTGTGATCAGGCATCGGTTTATCTCTACGAAGAATTCTGCAGCCAATATTTTTCCCTCTTTCGGTTCTTCAGAAAATCTGAATCTGTCAAAGTCAGAATTGGCAGGTCCGACCTCAAAGAAAACTGGAAATCGATATCGGTCAGAAAAGCTGACTTGCATTAAAAAAAACTTCTTCAGCCCCAACGGGGTGATCCGCAAGGTGCTTTGAACTCTGGAAACTTGGCATATGGAGAAGAGTAAACAGGACTTGAATGCATCACCTGTGTGCTCCTTAAAGATGTGACTCTCAAGTGGTTTTTCGTCTTCATCAGTTGTCTTCTGCAGTCCTAATTTACAAGAACGCTTCACAATATCTATATCTGGTTCAGGAAAAGAGGTAGTTTTGGTGTCATAATCTGCATTATCTAGCTATGTTCTCTTGTCTTTCCAAGTTTCAATAGTGTGTAACATCAATGGTTCCCAGAGAAACAAAATATCTAATTAATGTTACGGATGACTCAGTTCTAGCTTTAAAAAGTGAAGTGTAAATTTAAAATAAATAAAAAAAATACTTCAGTTACATTTTGTGGCACTTGGGACTTTTTTTTGTCCTGATTTTTAAAAAATCTCCGATTAAAGGTTGGATCTTCTAAAATTCCCACGGGAAAAAAAAAAAGAAAGTTAAATTAATTCATTTTTCTGCACGACTTTTCTCAGAGTATTAATAATCGTGGAGGTTGCTGCAGAGCACCAGGTCCACACACAACCCTTCCAGGATAAAATGGGTGAAGACGTGGATGGAGTGTCACTGATTCTGTAAAAAAAAAAAAGTTAAAAATCCCTTAAAATATAATTTCAACTCTCTGAATAAATATTGTTTCTTCCCGATGTTTCAGTGTGAGATAATCCTACTAAAATATATTAATGATTAATATTTAAGCTTTTTAAACCTCTCTGCTGGGCTGTCAATGACTCTGCACTAATAACAGAACATGCTTGTGGCAGCTTAGTCACCGCACTACCTTCTAGAGGTCGTAATGTAATGGTTACCGGGGCCCCTAATTATTCAGTGAACGCGGAGCGGTCATATAAAAATCTTTTTCCACACTACTACGAGCCGAGACTCATTTCACTTATACAGGTTTTCCCATGAACTTCTCAGGCAGCATGTTCCACTTCTCTTTATATAAACACACAATGTTCCTAACATCCCTAATTTCTCCACCATGCTTGAAATGTTCGCCGACTCTGCGTGTCCGGCGACAACGCTCATGTTTTCGTCCAGTGGAAAGAAACAAAACGAAATTTAAGCGACGAGCCGAGGAGCCGCGCTGCCAAACAACCTGGAGGCGGGTTTGTCTGAAGGTGGGACCCGAGGGAGACGCGGTGACATGTTTTGTTTTTTAAATGTGGCTGAATACTCAGCGCTTACACACAGTCAGCTGAGAGCCGCCGTCCGCTTCGGGACATCGCCGGGAATTCAAAACTGATCTCTCATCCACTTTGAGATATGACATAACCGGTGAGACTGAGAGAAAAAGAGGCTCTTCACACTCATCTGCCTAATTGTTCCACGAGAGTCGCATTCCCTCAGAAGGAGCGCTAACACCCAGAGGAAAACGCTGCAATGAAACGGTAAAAGAACAGCGGGCAAAACGGGAGAGAAACACTCCTCAATGCATGCTGGCTCCTGTTCTTAATTACAGCATACGCAAAAGTGTCTCGTTCATTTCAGCAGGGTGGGGCGAGGGGAAAAACAGGGAACAGTTTATATAATTTTCACCTCGATTAATTCAACTGTGAAGCACGAGGATTAAGGACCTTAACGCGGGGCTGTACTCCTGCTCATTAAATACAGGAGAAAAATGTAAATTCCCACATTTCAGCTTCAACCCAGATGTTTTTAATGTTGACTATGTTAGCTGAAGAGGGGTGGGGTGGGGGGTGACAAAAACACACCCAGCCCTACAATAAAAGTCAGATAAACAAGAGAAGAGAAGAGACAAAAACAACACAAGTGCTTTCCTCTGGTTGATTTATGTGATTCTATTACATTAAACATTCTTTCCCCTGAGCAGGCTCAGCTCCCAAGCAACCATTGCTTGCAGCTCTAATGTGCCTGGCAGCGGGCCAGGAAAGGCTGCCTGCCTTATTGATTGCCAGATTGAAAAGTTTGCATTTAATAGGCCCTGTAATACATGAAGGAATTATTCAGAGGGCTTCCTTGTCAAAAACCCAAATTGGTCCTTTTGAGTATAGAAAAGGGGAAGAAAAGGAAAAAAAAACAGGAGCTTTGTGACAAATGAGCTCCAGAGAGTCTCTTTTGTGCCAGAAACAAAACTACTTTGCTGCTTCCCAGAATGATCACAGTCAAGAAGAAGTTAACTTGAGGGAATAGTTGAGGATTTTTGTAAAGTGAGTGTTTGTTAAAAGGTAAAGTCATACCTGATAACTCTCTTGGCGTCTTTACTTAGCATAGATCCAGACGGGCTGGAAGCGGAGCGTGGCGCTAACTGCTAGCTTAAGAGGAGCCAAGAGGAAAGTAGACTTTCTGTACATACAAGCCATGATTATTTGCTGAGAGTGAAAAATGTCAAGCATTTCTGGACAGACTAGCTATATGATATGAAAGTAATGTAATAAAAAAAGTTATTTGTTAGCTAGCTTCTTGATAATGGTTAGGCAAGTTTTGTATAAGCTGGAATGAGATTTTCACTATGTCATAAGTGAAAATATCAAGATGTCATGGTATTTACGCAAACAATTTAAGTAAAAATGTAGATTATCTGAATTATTAAAAAATTATTATTCACATTTAAAGAAACAAATAGTCCTAATCCTGCAAATTGAATCTAACTTTATTTAGTACAGCTGCAATATCAACACAGTTATAATATTGATGAAAAAGTGCTAGTTATAAGTGAAATAATCTGCCAACGACACAAAACATTTTAATTTATAACATGGGAAAAATGCTTTGTTCCACTGGCAGATTATTTCACTTATAGCTACAATATTTTAATCAATATTGCTGAATTGTTGACTTAAAAAAGTTTCTAATTTGTGCTGAAAAGATACTTGTGAATAAGTTTTGTCTGATTTCGAGTGTACTAACATATTTGCAGTAGAAACTAGACCAAGAATACTTGGTAAGATTTTGTGTCTTTGATGTGTAATCTCAAACTGTCATTGGTTTCACACCGATCATGTCCCATCGGCTGTTTTCCTAACTCATCCCACCTAAAATTAAATCCAATTTGATCTGTCAATGACAAAGACCAAAGAAAAAAATTACTCAGTAAGCCTTTAACTACGATGAAAAAGGTTTTTTTTTTCTTTTAAGTTTTCATCTGGAAAGAATTTAAACAACTTTTTTTTTTTTTTTTTGAACAAAGTTAACAGTAATTTAAACCACAGGAATGCTGTGGTGGTAAATTTCACCACAGCCTTTTAAAATGCTGAAATACCAGTAAATAGGTCCATGCCTACAGTAGCTTAGAGTCGCAATTTCTGGAAAACACTTAATTACGATGCTGTTGCTGAAAATGATCCTCATTACTCTACATGAGCTCAAGCAAGATATTAACTGCCTATAACTTTTCATCAAAACCATCGCTATAAAAACTCCTGCATTATCCCTGTAAAAGCTGCAGCTACAGCCGTGTTAGACCAGGACATGTTTGTGTCTTGTCAATCTGCTTTTGTGCGTTGATGGATTGGCCCTAAACGCTGTTTGCCGTCTGGTCTCCTGCTACATCGTGACTAATGAAAGACTTCTGCTGGGTTTTGGGGGTCAATCCACTTATAGCTCAGTCAATTCTGAGAGCTGGAAGAAAAAGAAGAAGAAGAAAAACAGAACAGAATGTGCAAATACCACAGGGAGCAAATTTAATCAACTGTCTTTTGGTTGCAGATATACAGCTGCGTTCAGACTAAACAAACAACCAATAAGCTCTTCTGTGTCTCTCCTTGAGCAGGTCTGAAAACCTGCTTGACTCAGGTGAGGATACGCTATCTGCTATCGATGGCCTCTCTCATTTGTCCAGCTCAGACTCGACTGAGCAGCTGGGATCAGGGTTCTCTGATGTTGTCGGTGACAGAGGGAGAAGGAGGAATACGCCAGGAGTCTCTTTGGCTCAGGCTGTAATAGACAGCGTTTTCAAACCGAACACATCCCCTCTCCTGCAGAGTGAAATGGATGGCATGTTAGTCCCATTTAATGGGACAAGTTCCCGTTTAAGAAGTGAGTTTTGCAGGAAGGCTGGAGCAAAGGAAGGAGAGGGGGGGGAAAAACATCTTATCAGGAGATTGGGAATTGGGTCAGGCAAGGAATTACATGCCATTCTAGATCAAAGTTGCTGTGTGTATTTCCTCAAAGAAGGGTCCCTCATTATCAACTCAGATGTATTTCTCTGGGCGTATTCGGTGTAATAGGAAACATGATTTAATGTTTTTTCAAAAGAATGAAGGAAAGAGGGAAAAAGAGAGTGTGGTGGGTGGAGGGGGGGATACGAACAAACATTTCTGGAGGCTATTTGGGACAGCCATGTTTCCCCACGGTAAAATAATAATAAGGAAGAAAAAACAGGCTTTGTTTTTGGAAAAGTTAAGAGGATAGTTGGTAACTTGTTTTGTTTAAGCTCAACTTTGATTCTTGTTATTACATAAAGCACAGATACACCAATCAATCACCCAGATATTGAATAGTTATGATGATGAGACTGTCTTGTAATTCCTTTATTTCCTCTGGAAAAGAACCTGAAGCATGTCCTCTGTTTGGTCTTATAGCCATTATGACAGAAAAGGAGTCAAAATCAGAATCTTGACATCAGAGCGCAAATGAAACTGGATATTGGTATCAACCAGAGAAACAACAATCAGTGAATCTCCAATAAAGATGCAACTTCTTCAGGTTTCTTTTGTCAAATCTATGAGAAACAACAGAAATGATACCATTTGACTCGCATAAAACACTATTTTAGCACCACAAAGCTAATTCCCACAGAGCTATGAGCTGTAAACTTGGCATGCAGAAGATCAACTGAGCAATCTCTCAGATCCTGTGTCAGGTATTTCTGATTTTTTCCCTCCTCTTTTTTTAAAGACATGACTTCAGAGATGTAGATCATTTTTAGGCCCGGCATTTCTGCATTTCTCTGCCAAATTCTGCAACCAGACATCAATATCAAATACAAGAAGGCGGAACATTGCATTTTTAACATGAAAACATTCTCTATTTCTACCCATAATTTGGCCTTTGTGATAAACCTACACTTTCTTCATTAATTGCATCCGGCCCAATGCTCATATTAGCATAGCATTTATGTGACTGGAGGATGTAGCAGTGTGGCAAAGAAAAGAGTGACATTAGCAGCAGACAACTAGTCGGCTCCCCAAGGGGAGACATTTCAGTCTGAGGCTTCAAGGCGGATGTTACAGACAGCAATATGTCATTAAAAACACCACCATCTGTTCAGATTCCTTATTAATGTGTGGCAGACACAAAAGTAAACCCCTGAAATGCAATCTGTCGATTTTTTTTTTCCCGCTTGCAATTAGTTGTGATTATACATTCTAACGGCACCACAAAGAGAGAAAGAAACCATTCTCCCTCCACCATCAGTAGCGATCTTCATTTGAAGTCGCGTCCAGCACAAGCACTTTTCCACAGCGCTGCTGTCTATTTCAGGCGACACATTAAACAAGCAGGTAATTTCTGACAAACTGCAGCCAGATAGGCTTTAAAAAAAAAACCCATTCATTCCTGATTACAAAATATGACCTCTGATGTGGCGAACCTCCACCCGCCGCTGTGCTAACAGAGCTGTAATCACTGCAACACAACAAACACACGCAGAAACACACCCACAGACACACAGCAAACACACAGGCTCATGCAGGGACTGTTGCCGCTCGTCTCTCTTTGCATGGGAAAGATAAGGAGTTCAGTGGAGAATAACTGCCAGCTGAGATAACAAGTTTATATGCACGAGTCATTCATGCAAAAACCCCTCTTATTGGTCGAGTTTATTGTGTTGCTAGCAACAAAACTGATTCAGTGAGTCACGGTTGGGAAAACGCTTGTGTTTGTGAACCAGCTTTTAGCAGCGTTCCAGCGCCTTGCAAACACATTCATGATCCGTTTCATATTCAGTCCCGTTAAAACCACAAGCGTCGACGACGCTGGTCGGGATTTTGTTTGACAGACCAAAACCAACTGGGCAGCAGCACATCTGATACTCTGAATGTTAGAATTTATTGCACTTTTCAATCGGGAGGCTCGTTAGTGCTGCAGGATATAAGAGAAACATGAAAACATTATATTATTATTGAATACTATGACACTGCGGTTAAATGCAATTTTGGAAACAAAAGGTATTTTTAAAAAAAATCTTAATTAAATTAAATCTGAAAAGTGTGGCAAGCATACCTCTAAAAATGTACATCTATTTGCCTTCTCAAGATAAAATAAATTCAAGTTTGAGAAAAGTGATCAAATTTGAAAAAAATTTTTAAAGTCATATGAACACTTTTGCGAGGCAACTGAGACGTTAGCATGTTGCTCCGGCTTAAAAATCTAACAGAAATATTGGAAATTATTTGCTAATGGCAGTCCCTTTTTTCACAATGACTATTTATTCAGTGCAAAAAATATATATATATACATACTGTATATACACACACACACACATTCCTATTTATACCTGAATGATATGAATCTGTGGCTGAGCCTTTGTTAAATTTAAATAATCCTGTCTGACACACTGAAAGAAACAACTGCTTTCACTGAGTTACAGGAAAATCAGAGAGACAGTGAGAGAAAGAGAAAAATCAGACTGACTGAATGCTTCTCATTTTACCAAGTGCTCCTCAGGCCACCACATAACAAGGAAACAGACTGACAGGTTGAGAGAGAGAGAGTACGGAGGAGCATCAATGATCTATTGTTTGCACCGAGGACTCTCTGTCCAACTCCTCTGGCAGTCGATAGATCAAAGAAAACCTAAATGCATTAAAGCAACTGCACCAAGATGTCTTCTAAATACAAATTACGTCATTTGTACGTCTTTGGCTTCATCAAACACATTAAGAGCAGTTATGGATCCACGTAAGTGTGTGTGAGCGTGCAGATATAAATACACGGCGAGACTCGCACAGGAACACACCAAAAGGTCTGGAATCTATCAAAGCCTCCATTACAATTACCTCTCAATGTGGGAAAAATGCAGTACCTCTGTGCTGGGAAACAATCCCAGGCTAAAAGTTCTCCATTTATAGTGTTTACTACAGCTGACAGGCTGCCTCTGTGTCTGTACGCTGTTATTATTTGCTTCTTAGGAGCTAAATGGTGTAAATGTTGAAGAGATAATCTACATATCATGGCACAAATATGAACCGATGTAGGAAAAATAAATGTTTAATTTATAGTTTATTACCGTGTACATGCACAGTTTAGCTTTTAGCTTGAGTGCAGTCTAATGTAGGAATACAGGACTGGATCAGTTCAGCAGTGAGGTGAATTTTTAACGTATTAACGTGCCTTTCAATTATTATATCCAAACATAATGCAAAGAAAAGCGCGACAGAGAAGCCTTCGTAGGAAAATCTTTCTGTCATGAAGATTCAATTAGATACAAGTTCACTGGCGTCTCCAAGACATAACTCAATAATGTAAATCATGCTCATCTAATTTAACCAGAAATAGACGCATCTGTGCTAATATTGTTCAGTATCAAGGTAAGTAATTTAGTTATATAAAAGCAACAAAATGGCTTTCAAGGTAAACAGAATTTCAAAGAAGTTATAAAAGCTAGAAACATATGTGGTCCACGCACTTATTTTATTGTAGACTTTTTATCATTTTGTTTATTTTAAATGTGCTTTTCCTGAGTTGTGCTAAGATGAGGCATCAGTTGACATGTTTTGTATCCTATTTGTTGCCAAAGGCGGAGAAAGATTTCTCTACAAGGCGACAAAGTAGAAACGAACCAAGATCTTTTAAAATATATATTTGTAACCTTCCTGCTGTGTGTGGTCATTAATTATTAATATTATTAATAAGTATCAGCAGCAGAGGTGATGTCACACCCTGTGTGTAAGACAAAAAACATTTGCTATTATTTTAAAACAAAGAGAAAATCATTACAAAATTGACTTAACACCTTTAGCATGCTAATCTAGCATTTAGCAAGGTTAGCATAGCTACAATAAAACTGATTTCTCTGTGTGTTTTCGATCAATCTACTACTGTAAAACAGAAAAACATGTTTACTTTTCAAAATTGATTCTTCTGCATTGTTTATTTTTATTATCTTGTGACAGAAATCTCATTTCCATCACTTTAGATTTGGACTTGGAAAAATCTGCTCCAGGGTATAAAAATCCAACATGGCCGCCCCGCGCATAAGAAGTGGTGAGAGCTGCAGTGAATTACAAATTCTTTGGACTTCATCCACAACATCTGTTTGTTTGTATCCCACTACATCAACAGCAAAACGCTGTGCTGTAAAACCTCTGAATGAAAGCGTCGCTGCAGCATTTGAAGGCATGAAATGTTCTGCATTCTTAGTAGCTAATTATATCAATAGCAGCAGTTTGCCAAGTTTCTCAGGAAATCCACAGACTTTCAGACTTGCAGCAGTAACACAGCTATGGCGGATGTAACATTGTTCCCAGAATCTACTTCTAAGTCTCGAGATAGTTGCACTGCAGCACCCTTTTAAAATACATCCTCCAGCAGCATCAAATCAATAAAAACTAGCCGAATATTGACTTTGTAAACACCTGCGTTACATTTGTACCCTCCGCAGCCCCTGAGTTATCTGATCGGAGGCTCGCTACAGCCTGTTCGAAAAGGGAAAGAAACAAAAAGCAGCTTAATGCCGCAGTTAAAATGGATTCACGAAGCAGATGGACTGGCAATATCATAAAATATGCAGAGTTATTAACTGTACAATCTGTGATGTCTCGAGTGCCTACTGACTAAGACAGAATCATTCATAGCTATCTGTGAGGAGCTGCAATGCAGGAAGAAACATATCAAGGGAGATGTACAAAACACTCAGCACTGAGAACGGCTTCCCAAAAAGACAGAAATAGAAATGAGTCGAAAAAGGGAAAAAAAAAACCTCCTGGTTTGCTAAGATTTAAGTATGAGTCAGACTAACTGGAACAGACAGGCAATTTGTTTAAGGGAAAGAAGGCGAATGTTGCTAAATCAACTCGGATAAAACCTCATAATCGTTCCAGTTATTTGCACAGTTTCTCAAGTTCTCCTTTGAAGGATGTTGTTGTTTTTATGTAAATATCTATGAATACTTGTTATATTTTTTAATTACCCTGCTCATTGTTTGCATTCTGTAAATACTGTGCATCTCTTATTCTTATTTTTTTTGTTTAGCTTTATGTGAATCTGAATGTTTCTGTATTAACATGAATTTCCCAGCTGAGACAATAAAGCACATTCCTCTTCTGCTATTCTAATCCCTGTGGTTTTTTTTTTGTTGGTTTTTTTTAAGCTTATTTTTAAGCAGAACCATTCAAAATATATGAATTTGCTTAAAAAGGCAGATGAGTCAGTCATGTCGAGGCACCTCACTGCTGTTTAAAATGCCTGGCAGAGGTCACATCAATAGCATCTCTGTTGCTTCAGACCTGACTAATGGAGAGAAGAGAGACACAACTGTTGTTTCAGCCCTCCCTAATGGAGAGACGGAGCTCTTTATTTCCTCTGAGGCATTTCTTATTGTTTAACCATCCACCAGCCTTAATCCCACCTCTCTCTGCCGCTAAAAAAACCCATTATGTTACATTCCAGAAATAAGATAACACAAAATAATTGATGAATACAATCCGAAAAAGTCAAATTTGATTACAGCATTCAGCGTAACAGGATATGGGGTGGTCTTTCTCTCTCTCTCTCTTTCACTTTGTGTCTTTCTCTCTCCTATTCAAATTCGAGGCATGCTGAAACATCTAATAGATTTTTCCACCCCGGCACACAATTTACTGCTTACAGATTTAGAATTCGCTGGCTTCCGGCCAGGCCACAGTCAGAGGGGAATTAATGATATGAGCGCATCAGTGAGGAAAAACAGCCTGTGATTCTCTCTCCTACAGGTCTGAGCATAATGAAGAAGCCATAAACTCCAAAACTGGGATAGAAAAATATAAATAAATAAATAAATAAAAAGCATGCCAGGGAAGAGGGGAGGGGCGGGAGAGGCATATAATCAATACAAACACTCCATTAAATTACTTCAAAGGGGATTTTGGACAGTTTCTTGAATTAGTTCTGCAGGGAAGGAAAGAAAAAGCAGAAGGAGAAGCAAATATGTCTGAAGGGGCGGAAAGCAAACAATACAATCTGCTCCATACTCTGCATGGAGGAGTACAAGGGAAGTGGATTTGCAAAAAATGTGGTTTTCTCTCTTTGTCAGAGTCACAACATGGCATTGCTCTCGCAGCACCAAAGCGCGCGTTATCTTACGTCTATTCCAAGAAAGCCCTCAGCTCCTCCTCACGTTGCAGTAGGAAACAAACAAAACAGCCGCCTCACATGTGACGGTGGCTTCAAGCGTCCTGGATATCGTTCTGTAGCGTCACCAGGACAAGACAACCAGGAAGAAAAAAGAGGTGCCAGCTCTCTGTTTTTCTTATCGCAACTTTCTGCCCACATAAACACCTCTACGCCGCTCAGAACAGCCTCAGAGGAGGGACAGGATCTACCTGCCACATCAAATTGAAATGTTCCGAGTGAAATATTGTCTGGATATCAACGCGGGCCAGTCTGGCATACAGATCAGATGTTGCATCAGAGAGGAAAATACAGTGGTTTTCTTCCTAAGTGAGCGAGGCTGGGAGGAATCTGGAGAGAAGCAGCCCCTTCGCCTCAGTGGCCTGTCGCGGCTTCAAGCTCGCTCAATGCCATCGACGAGCTGAGGCAGGATCAAATGTACTAAACACGGGTCTGAATTTAAGCTTAAGTGACTGACTCTCGATGCAAAGCATAAAGACGCTAACAAGTGGATTTGCTCCACGGTTATCTTCCCCAGTACGTGCGCTACCACACTAAAATGTACCCAAAAGCAATAGTGGATGGCTTACAATAACTGGAAACATCAGGATATATTAAGTCCTGTGTTATTTTTATATGTGCTGCCTCTGGCTACCGAACCCGCCTGCCAGCCCTGCACAGGTGCCAACAGGCGCATCTCGACAGATTAAATTACCATCAAAAAGTTACTTTCAATAGTTAATGTAGAATGAATGGACTCATTGAACAGCGATGCGCTTTAAATGTTTGTTTTTGTTCATTCTGAATGTTATGGCTTCTCAGAAACTTGGAATATTGGATCAAATCAACTGGAAAAGGATAGGTTATGACACACACAGTCATGGGGTAGACTGCTGACTTGACTGCTGTCAAACAGACAACTACTGAAATATTTCACAACATTTCAGCATGTGAATGTGCTCTGAAGGGCTTTGGAGTTCTCTGGACTTGACAAAGCACTATCAAAGTGCAGGCCATTCACCATTTACCTCCATGAGGGAAAACCACAAAGATTCTTTGCTAAAGAAGTTCACAGAACACTCTCATTGAAGCCTTTTGATGGGAAATTGTGTGGAAGGAAAAAAACGAGCATAATCACAACCAGAAGTAGATTTAGAATGAGAAAGCTCATTCAAAACTTTTGGAGAGGTTTATTTGTTCTTTTTTTGGTCTTCTTTTGGATTTTCTGGTTGGATTTGAAGTTTTTTCTTCTTTCTGTGTGTAATGAGTGAATGAGTTTAACTTTCTGAATCAAAGTACTGACATAAATTCACTTTTCAAGGTCTAATTACGCCTGTAAAACCTGCATAATAACGGTATGTTGGATGAATACATATAAGAATAAATTGCATGTCTTTCACATATTTATATCAAGCACTGTCTATTCCACAAAGACCCAGCAGAAGTGTCAAAAGGGTCATTTTAATTTTAAAAAAGTACTGCTAACTTTAAGTTGTTTCTATAGAGAGCCACACAATGTACTTTAACCTATAACAGAAACATGTAATGGCATTGTTTTCATAAGAAAAAAGATTTAAAACATAACAAAATAAAGTCGGGAAAAGCCAAACACCCTTCAAGGATTAAATATATATGAGCAGATCCCACATGTGGCTCCCACTGAGCCCTGATAGCCTGTAGCTAACCTTCAAGGAGAAAAAGATAAACTTGTTCAGCCAGTGACAAAATGGGGAATTTTACCAATTCAGTTCAGCGGGATGAATGATAAATGTTTACAAGTTCTCTCCGTGAATAGCGGCGTTTTCTCTGGTTACTCTGATTTTTCTCCCAGAGAACAAAAAACATGCATATTTTATTAATTGGAAACTCTTACTTGTGCTATGATTACGGCAAATGTCTTGATGTTTGTCTCTGAAAATACTCAGTAAGTAAATCATGAGACATCTGTTTATTTATTTATTTATTTTTGTAAAAGTGAATAATAATATTAAATCCTCTGATACGTTGTCTGAACACCTACTTTCCAGTAGATATCACTCGGTCAGATCACTGCAGTTTTATTGCTTATATTTTACAAGCACCAGTATAAAACACATCCTTTTTTTTTTTTCTTTTGCTATTTTTGCTACACAGATGCATTTTACTGTGTCAGTATTTTCCCAGAAGCCCCTGATCCTTGCAGCGCTGAGCGATGAGCCAGCTACAAACGACACCTCAGGTGAGGGCAGAAGTCAACACCATCGACGTTGCTGAACAGAGGAGTCAAAAGCTACGACCTTTTATCATCCCCCACATCATATCAAGTTCACAATGGGTTCACTGGTTTGCACAAGGAAGGTTTGAACTGAAGAAACACCTCGACGGAGGGGGAGGGAATAAATCACTGAGACATTTTTAGAGGGCCAGCCATCTTTTGTGTTACTTATTTATTTAATTTCATCAGCTGTATTTCTCCCAGCACACATCAACAAAGTGTATCAGAAGATCCAGCTCTCAAACGCTCAGCCTCGCAGTATACAACCAGAAACCAATTTCAGCAGGCAGCAATGAAAAAAAAAAAAAATGAAAAAAAAGAAGAGAATCAGGCCAGTCCTCTGGGGAGAGATAGAGGGGCAGAATGTAAACTTCCCTGGCAAACCATCCCTGGTGGGTTGAGCTGTAAAAAGAAGCTCTGAAGCTCAGAACAGGACAAGATAAACTGAGCGGACAGTTTGCGTTACCTGATTAAGTGAATCACATTACAGATTACGCAAGGAGTGCAAAATACAATACAGCACACTCAGTGCTCTTGTGGAACAAAGTCGTCTTTGAGTTCTCAGGCTGGAATTTGCCGGATGCTTATGAATTACAATTAGAATTAGAATATAATAAAATCGAGTGTACCTTAATTTATTTGCTCAACTACCAGAACCTGAATATTGATAAACATGCTAGTTTTCTATCTTAACACGTATCCGTTATGTTTTAGAGTACAGTTAATGAATGCTAGTCAGACTAAAGTGGGATTATTACATTTCAACTAAAAGGATTTAATGGGGATGCATCTTTCTTCTGTTTGAGTTAAATTTCGACTAAAAGGAGATTTATTCTTATCTGTTTAAACTTCAATCTCAAATACATAAATAAAAAAAATCACTTTGTAGCATTTTTAGTTTTGCCATGTCAGTTTATACCTATATTTATAAATAATTTTTCTAAGTAAAAATGTTATTTAGATTTTTTTTTTTGGCAATGCAACAAATTAGATTTTATCTTAAAATGAATGAATACATAAAGGTGCTGCTTCTGGACGAAAAATAATTAATCAGCTAAAAACGACTAAAGAAACTTGTCAACAAATAAATTGGAGAAACAAATGTACTAGTGGCAGCCCGACTACACGTAAAAGTTAAGGTACAGCTCAAAGGATCAAAACAATCAAATGTTTAAAAATGCAGACAAGGTGGTTGGCACCATTGGCATAGATTCATCAATAATCAGAATGATTAATGATTAATGAATAATGACAAAGCATTTCTATGCTACAAGTGTCAGAAGAGATAAAAACAGCAGTAAAAAAATAGATATTAGTTGCTGTTGCTGCTCAGGTTATTCAACTCTGTCGAAATGGTCGTTTACTCAACTGATTGTCAGGGTCACAGAATCGCTCCAACTGTTTTTTTAAATTTTATTTCTTATTTTATTTTGTGGGTTGGAAGCAAAGAAACTTGGGATCCATTGCTGTAGACTGTCCAGAGTCAAACTGCTCCTCTATTATCGTTTAAGCTCATTACAGAAGTTCCTGTTTGGATCATTGTCCCGCTAAAAGACCCAAACAAGAGACATCATTTAAAATCTCCTGATATGTCAAAATGTTTAGGATGTAATCCACTTACTAACAGAGTTAGCAGAGTCTTAAAGAGTCCCAATATGTGACAAACAGAGGTGGAGACCAAAACAGTTCCAATTAAAATTCGGTAAAATTTATAGGTTTACGTTTATGATGGTGTAAAAATTTGAAAAGATGCTGTTGTCTGCGGTTTCTCCTATCTAAGCAGCTGACAGAAACTTTGATCGACATATCAAATATCACTTAAGAAAATATGTTTATTTTAAATAGATTGTGCAGTTTGAGAAAGCATATTTCGTTAAAAGCAACTGTTCTCTAAAAAATAAAAATCAGTGTGAAGTGATGCTACTGCAAAAAAATTAAAAATAAAGGGGAATTTATCTTAAAGCTTTCACCAACTCCTTTACTGGTGTTGGAAACAAATTTGTCAGAGTCTGTCTTTTTAGGAAGTGAAGATTATTTCAGCTACATCAGTGAAATTGTTCTTGCATCCAGAGCTGTAATTTGAGTTACGACCCCGACTATTTCCACCTTAAAGGCATCGGGGAGCTGTGAATGGTGCAGAACTCGAGGCGAAGGTCACTCTAATTAAATATTTTAAGCAGCCATTCATTTCCAGAGACAACACACAGCAGAACTCTGCTTCTCTACTATCCCTCCATTTTCTGAAGAACAAAAGAAATGTCCTCCGGCGCTTCTTACGCACATTTGGTTTTTATATTTAAAAATGTTTAAAACAAATGCACAAGAATGCATTTCAATAACAATGGCAAAAAGCCAGGAAAACTTACGACAGACTTGGAAGAAGAAATAACAAAACACTGTTCCCCCTCAATAACAATGGCACACTTTATTGCTCTTTAGCACACAATGGTTTTCTGTGCAGATTGTGGTTTTGCTGCAGTATCCTGTTATGGGGAACAATCCAATTCTTCTTACATAGCTACACATCAGCCCAAGAATAACAATCAGCAAATGCATCACTCAAGGAATAGAGTCACTTCAGGCTAAAACAAGAAGAAACAGAAAGAGAGAGAGAAAGAAAGAGAGAGAGAGAGAGAGAGGGAGACGGGGAGAGTACAGATCTAACATAAAAATCAGTTTAGAGAATGAGCCAACGTATTACACAGAATTAGACATTCAGAAACAAGATGCTTTAAGGCTACGTTTCTATCTGATCTGCTCCTGCTGCAGCATGAATATTTCATCTCAGAAGTCAGCAGCGTTGCAGTGGCATATTTCATATTTTCTATGCAAAACACAGCGCGCAGAGCAGCGCTCGTTTGCCACGATGAATAAGTGATCCGCTTCCCAAAAACTCTCCAACACTCCCCTCATATTGTTACACTGTCAACAAGCGACGCGCGCCAAAGACGCAGCGAGCAAACAAACAAACGAGTGCACATCACTGATTGTCTGCGCATCACATGTGTGCATCTGTTCCTATCAAACAGTGTGTTTGCGTCAGGGCGTGCGTGCGCGTGCGTGTGTCTCTAGTGCCCCTGCCAGAATCCAAGCCCGTTCTGCTGAGTGGGCAGATTTTCTGGCGGAGTGTCCCATCGGAGTGACAAGTGCATTTAGAAACAGCCTGATGGAGTCATTAGCGGCAGCGCTGCTCATTAGCAACATAGGCACACACACGCACCCCCACACACACATATTCGCAGCAACAATAGTGTTATCATCAGGTTATTGCACCGACAACGGTTAAATCTATAAAATCTAGCCGCACATTTAGAGAACGCCAAGATATGGAACATAATACCGCTTAAAAAGCAAGCTGACAAATCTATTTATGTGAGCATGCAATTATAGACACACACACCCAAGCAAATTCACATCGCATTGATTACTGGAATAACAACAAAGCATTCATTATTGATCATTTTGTCCTTTTTGCGTATGAGCTTCATGCAGCATTGAGTAATCAAGGGCAATACAGCATCAGACACAAACACACAGCTGCTTCCCTGAGTGGAGCAGAAAAAGTTACACAAGTCATCAATTAATCCACATTTTGTGCAGAACGAGTCAAACATTTATAAACCTTAAACAATGATTTATCACAGGGCCAGGAAGCAGAAATAACCCTGCTTTGAATCTTTAGGGGTAAAATCTCTCTGACCTCACAAAAGGCAGCATAATCAAGAAGGTATTTTTAGCACGTTTGATAAGTTATGTTACACCATCTCACTGAGCATAAGGCATTACACCACAGCCATGTGAGAGAGAGTGGCAAACAGCTTCAAAGAGAACATAATGTTCCTTCTGAATTATTAGACTCAAATGCCAGAGTTTCCTATTTGCATTGAATGAGTCATCTTCTGCTTTATTGTGCGACTGATTCATGGCTAAAAACTACAGCGAGAGCCCAAGAGTCAAGAATGAAGCGTTAACAGGCACTTAATGGCACGGCGTACGAGATGAATACACCAGACAACCATTCAGACGCGCACACACACACACACACCCACCCGCACACACACACACACACATCAATGATCCTCTAAGATGCTGCGCGGCACAGATAATTATCACACCTGAACTGATGGCATCAGAGGTGCTATAAGCTGGAGTTTGATGTGACTACTTTGGAAGTATAGTTTCTATGTTTCCCAGTCAGAAAACAAAGTAGTTGCGCTCCATGTGATCATAATATGTTGGCAAACTGGCAACATTTACCTCCAGCCTGCGGCTATTAGCGCAACTCTTAGCTCATTATACCAGAAACAGCTACAAGCTGATGAATTACTCCAGTCAAGACAACACTTGTTAAACCAAGCAAGGAACAATAAACATGATGTGATTTATGGCGAGCAATGAAAGCAAATACATAAACATGACGACATGACGACACAGGGGTAACGGGGACACCCTCGCACACGTCGTCTGGGCCAGCGGAGACCAGGGAAATGCGAATGCTCACCTAGCTGCGCCCGCTCCCTCTGGACATCCTTGAAGTTGAGGCCGCTGGTCAGCGTGCTCTCCCTGTAGCGGTGGAGGGCCTCGCGCCGCCCGTTGGTCCCCAGCTCGCGGAGCACCGAGGGTTTGAGCGGCTCCACCTTCAGACCGTTGGCCCATCCCGAGAAGTCCGGTACCGTCCACTTCACCAGGTCCTGGAGTCGCACGATCACCTTCTCGGACACGGCGATGACCTCGTGCTGGAAAAGAATCACGAGTTGGGCTGTTAGACCGGCAGGCAGCTCAAATTATGATGCAGTTTATCCCAGAGGCGATAATGAAAGCTAGCAAATGGTAAATGTGCAAAAAAACTTAAAATAAATCCATCTCTAATTGCAGTGTCATCATCTCACTCCAAAAAATAATCCATCACTTCCTAATTCAACATCAAAAAGATCATTCCTCTTGGTTCTGTTTCAAAATGGGGAAGACAGGAGAACATGCTGTTGTAAAATGGTGTAAAAGTAAAATGTAAAAACACTGGAAGCAGTGACAAACACCTGAAAATGACAAACCTGTCACTGTCCTGTAAGAAGGAGGCGCAAAAGTCTCCATTATGACCATTTGAAGCTACATGTCAAGCAGCTGTTTAGGAGAAATGAGAGAAGTCATTTCTGTCCTACTATCACAAACGTTAATGTGCTACGTTTTCCACATTAAACCTTGATATTAGCTTTTACCATGTGGTTTGATCAGATGAACTTTGGGATCCAGGACATGTTTCACTGTGCGTTTGCGCTACTGGAATAAATATTAATATTTCATCAATATATTTAACTTAACTGTGCACGTTGATAAATGTAGATAACACTATTCTTAACAAAAAAAAAAGGTAAGAAATTCCAACAAAATCTCACAAGAAAATTTATGGATACATAGCAACGTTTTTAGACAAAATATTAAAATATAATGGTTCAAATATTATGATACTGAAGTATTTCCCACTTAAAATATACAATTTATTATCGCTCATCCCGGTTTATGAAATTATTGAGACTGTTGTTTACAGGGATGCATTTTAAAGATTAACCACATGTTTGAATATGTGATTAAAATTACTTATTACAGCCTGATATAACATTTAGTTGCAGTGATTCAGTCGCAGACTGTAAGGCGGAAATAATTAGGGTCAAAAGTTTGGTAAAACCGGGTATGAAATCAGAACTTCATCGGTAAATGAAAGACGACAAATGGACTAAATCAACTAAATTAGCATGAGCACCGAGTGGCACCGCGGCCGGCTGTGGGACGCACATTAACGCAAGTAAATTACAGCGGCATGAATATGGATGATGTGGATGATTGCTGAATTGGATTTATGTCGGGGAGTTAAATCAATGTCAATGAGGACGCCGCTGTTTTGAGACTTTCTGATTAGCATTTAGGAAGTTGGGCTCCTGATGTTGGAGACGCAAGCGCTTTCCAGTACGCCTTCGGAGTTTGGAGAAGCAGATGAAAAGTAAACTTATTAGGGAATGAATAGACGGCGATATTGTGTGGACACGGCGTCTGTGATGCAAGGTAGAACTTCAAATATAGACATAAATGTGTCAGTCTGGCATGGAGAAATGACTTTAAGCTCAGTACTTCAGTCAGTTCAGTTAGCTTACTAAATAAGATTTACTCTCTCTTCACTGTGTGGGTTTAACCTCCTTTTTTTTCTCCTGAGGTTGATTCAGCTCCTTTAATAACTCTCAAACTCGAACAACTTAAAGACCAGCGGAGTGGGGAGGCAGCAAAGACTCTTAAATGTGTTTCCATTTGAAGAGCTAATGGCTGAAGTGCTTGTTACCAACAGAATGGAGAGGTTTTGCTGCAAGATGGCTATTACAGAAACGGGGAAATCTGGAGGACAGATGTCTGAAAAGGCTGAAACACAGAGCAGGTCTCTGATGTTTACCTTGGTTATCTCCAATTTACCAGGCATCTGTCTGGCTTTGTGCATTTCCCCTCAAAGAGCTTGTGTACGACTGACATTAAAATAACATTCATTATGTTATATTTATGTGTGTAAGTAGAGGGTGTGCACTCAATAAAGCTGCAATCAAGCAGTCTTCTGTAATCAAAAAGAACAACCCCGCTGTAAATCCTTCATTTTAGTCTTAAAATGTTAGGATCAGCGTTATTTTTCTGCTTTTGTTCTTTGTTTTAATTGAAATATTTTGGTGTTCCTGTTTTTTTCCCTCTCTCTCTCTCCCCAACAACATTCTAAAAACAAACACATGTCTTCTCAGCGTTTCATATTCTCTCTGAGTGCTCCGTCTATACAATTACCCATATTCAGTTCTCACATCATCTCCTACTACAGGCATATCAAATCCCAAACAGTTGGAGACAGTATTTCCTTATAAAGCAAAAGCCTGCGAGGGATAGCTTGATATAGCTGTGCCTCCCTCACTAAGTAAAAACATCAAACATGGGTTTTTGGTCGTCTTATAATGAGCTGTCTTCAGCTGTCAAGTGGTGGCGGGTGGTTGTAACCGGCTTTCCGTGCATTGAAAAACTGGCGTAAAAAAAGCAGGCCATGTGAATAAAGCAGAACAATGGTAAATAGCATTCAGCCTGCAGCCAAATAAGCCACATTGCTCCGTTTCTCCACAGAATTTATTCACTGCACTTTGATGCAATCTGTTGACTGCGCATAAAGAAACCAAATGTTTCAGCGGAGCCTATTTAAAGCAGAGATAATAGAGTGAGATGCAACATTAAACCTTGACGAGAAAACTAAACTAAACAAACAAAAATAAAAAAAATAGGCAATTGCTTTTATATTAATCAGCTGAAAGATGCGATGGTGTGCGAGAGCGTCAACAGATCCTGTTTGGGGACTTGTTTGGCTTGAGAGCAAAAAACACAACAGGTGAGCACAATTCAGCAGCTGTCAGCACAGTCTCCAATATAATCAGTCTATGAAGTAAGCTGCAGCGCTGAAAAAATAAAAAATAAAAAATCAGCTACCATAAAACAATTCCTTATTTTCTGAGACTACTTTCTCTCTCACTCACTCTCTCTCTCTTCTTTTTTTTTTTTTTACGCTACAAGCCAAACTCAAAGTGGTTACAGACTGAGAGCTAGAGAGCAGGAAGATGATGAATGATTTGTGGTTTGCATAGGACATGAGATTTGGTTGAGAAATATGTAAATAGTGGAGAATTAAGAAACTTTTCTGCACACAGTTTCTGAGAACGAGGCCGGCCAAGTCGGTTATTGAGAAAGAATTACAATAACATTATTGCACCAACCAGGGTTACTGCCATGCATACAAAAACACCGAAGTGGCACTCCGACCAGATGATTTTTATTGTATCGCCACAACCTTTTTATTGGTTTGAAGTCCGAAAGAGAACCAAAATAACTTGTCACTATCAAAATGGTTTAAATATGGAAACGATGAGGCTGGGATTTGAGAACTGCAAATATTTATTTTTCAAAGACTTTCAGTGAAGTATTTTCAGATGCTTAAAAGGTTTGCTTTTGTAGTTCATTAAAAAAAAACACACACTAAGAAACTGCTTGGTAAAAGTGGCACAATTTGGGTTATTTAGTTAACAGAGTCCTTAGTGAAACTTGGACCAATCATGCCTGGGCTGATTTAACACAACATATTAGGGTTACTGCTTTAACTCTGCACAGTGGAGTTAGGTTACTAACTCAGAAACAGCTGCTCATTTGAGGGGGAGGTAAGGGATGCTATGCCTATAAATTTGCAGCTGCAGCCGCACGCCCTAGCTAAGCAGCCCTATAAACTGTTTGGAAAGACAGAAAAATCGACTTTATTAAAATTCTATCTCTCTGAATAAAACAGAAGAAACATTACCCGTCCATACAGAGCAGCTCTTCAAATGTAGAGAGCTGAGCTGGAACCAGCCTGTGCAAACAAGCTCAGACAGACGGCTAATGTTAGCTTAAGTGAACTAATTGGTTCTCCGGTGTTAAATAGCATCATCATCGCAACTCATTGACATCAATACAGCATATTTTCACATCTAAATATTTATTATTCTGTTGTACTTAAAATGCTCAGTGAGTCATTCAGCTGTTTACTTCAAAACAGCACTCTGTGAAGAATAATTATGCTGCTTCTAAGTCTCTTCTGTGACACAACAAACTGCATCACGGTTTCTGACTCAACGTTTGAGTGAAAATTTCCCAACATTATAATCCGAGCTCTAGTTTAAAGAAACATCGCAACAGTGTTTTGTTGTTTTTTTGTTTTTTCTCTTGGGTATCTGGTTAATAGGAAGAAATAAACTAGTAAAGACTAAAAAATATTGAAAATAATAATCAACAACTTGAAGGAAATCACTCTGATTCTCCTGAATTTATCAGATGACTAAATGTCTCAGCTCTAGACATCCTGTAATTTATCCAAGATGAATCATTCCAGCGGCATTTCAGCATGCACTGCAGGGGGTCCGCGACTCGCTTCTTGGATTTTGAGCTTCAAAGATGTGGCTTGCAAACTCTGGGCCATGCCCCTATGTAAATGCCGCCCGTCCACACTGCGCTGTCATTTCCAGTTAGGCAGCTGATAGTTCAGCAAAGTGGCGTCCGTTACACACAGCCAGCGGGGCCATTTGATAATATAGGTCAGAGGACTGCAACCTCGCAGCCAAAGGGTGACACAACACATCAGCAACACACTAAACACAAGGGTGCCAATTCAGTAACCCTAACTATCCAAATAAACCAACGGGATTTGTACACTCCAGATCCTGAATACGTTATTATTGTGTTAGAGTCATTTTGCCCCAGGTACGGAAATAAACAGATGCACTGATTAACTGCTGCCTTTATGGTTGAGTTAAAACGCAAGGCAACATAAGCAGCTAAATGTAACATCCTGTACGCGTGCTTCTATCAATATTTCATGGCGTGACTGCAGCAATGTGAGATCTGCACAATCATCACGGAGTGGATTTGTTAAGTTGGTGGAGTATAAAGGACTGAAAGTAGAAACTCACTGACTTTTACTGGAGTGCTGGTTCCAGCTCTAAAGCAACGTAATTGAAATTCCACTCACAAAAAAATCTACATCTTTTAGCAGAGCTGTGCACAAATTAGTGTGTTTGCGAGGAGCCTTATCTTTTTTGATCTTTATCATATTCTTTTGGGCAGAATAAATATTTGATGGATTTAAAACAGCTTTTTTTCTTTTGAAGAATCTAGGTCTCGTGTAGAGTATTGAAATTCAAGTTTAAGCAGATAAGGTATTTACGGAATATCAAATGCAGTCCAGGCCTCTTATAAAAACTGACCTATAAATTATCACCGTACTGGAAGATAATAACAAATCCAGCATCATTAGCCTGCCATTCTGCACAGATAAATGTTTCCCTCCATTGCTCAAATTGTGCATAAAAAAAAATACAAGAGTAATTTGGAATGCAACTCAAATTATTTCCACCCCCAACCTTTGACAGCATGTCACCCTGGGTGAAGAGCCATATATGCAACCAATATGAAAGACCATCATGCATAAGGGCAGACTGAAACTTTCTGTCACTTCTAACTTTTTTGTTTCGACCATCTTTCATATACATACAGCCAGATAATCACCACAGATGTTATCTTTATCTCAAGTGACAATTTCTTCATCTGATGTGTTCAAACAAAACCAGGACATCTTTGAAAGAGGAAGCGCCTTGTCATGCACTGATATTGGCTGTAAGTTAAAATGCAGTCCAATAAGTCCAACACTCTCAATAGAACTGATTTTTCACCAATACTGAACTTCATTTCAACCGGACCTGGCGAATTGGATCAGCATTTCTACCTGCTGATCCAATTAAAAACATCTGAAATTTCATATTGAGCAAACATAGCTGACAAGACACTCAGTTTAGTGAGTCGAGGGGTGCTGAAGCTCAGTGGGTGGGTGTCTTTCTATAGTCTGGGTACACACACACACAAAGAGAGAGAGAGAGAGAGAGAGAGAGAGAGAGAGAGAGAGAGGACTCCTGACATGCTGCAAAGGTTTCAGGCTGCTGCCTCTGAGAGGTCAGCACAGGAATTCCTAAGGCCATAGGAGATTAGTAATTGAGTAATGGACATGGTGACATGGACAATGTAGACAGAGCAGGATAAGCAGAGCAAAGGAAGGAGGGAAGAGAAAACGAGGCTATGAAACACAATATGAGTTCATTATCTGTCTCCCCTCCCCATGGCTGACCTTGACTGCAGTGTCCCAAAACAAACTTATCTGGGAATTAAAAAAGAAGCTCCAGGAAGTGTGCCAGGGACAATCGGCTCAGAATATATTTTGTTGAGACTGCTTTCAGACTCCAAGGAGTTCAAGGTGCACCATTTAAAGCGGGTGAGAATGATTCTTCGCCGCGATGCACTGCCTAATTTGTGCAGTGTATTCATATATGCATAAAAGTTGCTGCATATCAACGGGGGCGCTGCCGAACTCATCTTTTATTCACCGATTCCATTAAGAGATTGCTGTTACACAAGCCATGGTGATATATGAACTTAGCATTCTTCTGCAGCATTAGCAACGGCAAGAAACGGCGAGATAAGAGGAGTTTTCAAAGCCCTCCTGAAAGTGGGTGAGGCATTCATCATGTAAGGTGACACCGCAGCAAAAAGCTGTGTCAGCCCTCGCTTGAATCACTGCAGCCTTATATGCTTCCATTTTAGCGGGATGCGATGAAGACGGAGAAAAGAGGCGATGATTGCCCAAGAGTTCACAAGTGAAGAATTAAAAAATGTCGACTGGATTACTGAGCAGGGGCTTCCCGTCTGTGGTTGCATTGGTAGATATAATAATGATCCACTGTAGCCAGAGGCATTGGAGTCATGCATCAAGGCAAATGTTTGCCTGCTCAACTGGTTAGCGAATGACAAAGTGGAACAAACCAAGCCAAGAAACGCCAAAAGTCTCGGGTGTGTTGACAAACATGCAGCGCTGGAAACATATTACTACTTAGGTTGCGAAAGAAAACAACAAAAAAGAAAAAATCTTAATGTTTGTGGGACTTCTCTTTCATTGCCTTTGAAGTCTCTGCTATTACATTTTAAAAGGTTTTAAATTACACTATTCAAAATAGCTGGTAATAATTTACATGCTATTTCAGCAATGGCGAGGAATTCACTGGAGGGCAGTGTGCAGAGTTAATGACTTGTTCTGCAGCAGGAGGAGGCATGCACGCGCGCACACACACACACCCACACACAGAGTGTAAAAAAAAAATATAAAAAATAAAGTTCTACTCCACAAAAATTCCTGCCATTGTTATCTGAATGGGGACATTTGTTTTAATGCGCAGGCTGGACATAGTAAAAAAAAAAAAATCTGTAAAAATCTCCCATCTCACATTTACACTCCAGCCATTCTGCACAACGACCTTATCCATCAAAACGCTGCATATCAAAGCCACTTAGACTTAACTCAACAGTGTCCCAGATGCCCAAAATTATTTGCTTGTTTTTTTTTTTCCCCCCTTAGGAGAAAACTAAAATCAAAGAAGCAGCAAATGAATGCAATCTAATTTCCCCTACAAGCTGGCTTTGCGAACACCAGAACACATGTGTGGACTCCTGCCATGTGCTGAAGAAATGGCTCTGGATGCATGCCAAAGTGTTTTCCACAGCAATCAATACCGGGCCTACTGCTGCAGTCCCCCTGCCTGTCAGTGTGCGTGTGTGTGTGCCAAAGCCTTGTCAGCTACAGGGACAGAACAGAGGAGAGGAGAGGTCAGATGAAATCAGAGGTGATGATAATAGCACATTAATATAACATGATCCAGGAATATTCTCCGCAGATGCAGAATTCCCATTACGAGAGCGGCCCTCCTATTATGCTGCATATGCAGTAAAAGCAGGATATGCAGTGAAAAGATAAGAATAAGCAATTATGAGAGCCTGAAGGAGGAGTGTACAATAAGTGGGTGTTGTGTGTGGTGAGCTGTTATCTACAACAGCTCTGTCCAAAAACAGAAAGTGTATTACAGCCAGGCGGGCGAGCAGAGGAGGGGAGAGAGGAGGCGGGCCATTTGGTGTGACAAGAAATATTGTGTCACTCAGTGAGCTTTAAAACACATGTGACTGTTTAGTCAGTGGCAGTTTGCAGGCAGGCAAATAGAGCAAAAGGGCCCCAACAGAGGGTTTGTCATAATGGGTGAGCAACCCGACACAAAGCCCGTTTAAAGACCAAGCGGGCCTCAACTGGTGGTGGTAAACCCTGTAGGTCAGGCTGGGATACAGTGAAAAAAAAATAAAAATAAATACATTTTAAAAATCGAGCTTTCGCTGCACATGGAGCTAATAATTAACTCGGTATAAATAGATTCATAAATTCGCTCCTGATGTGTTTATCATCTAATCAGCAAAACACAGGCGCCGGGAGTTTGCACGCACTCGCCCGAATCATTATTTTTATTTCCAGTCCAAAGCGCTTATAAAAAAAAAAGAAAAAGAAAGAAAGACAGCCTGGCTGCGTTTAAAAGGAATTGACCTTCCAACCCTTTTGACAGAAGAAAAACAAGCACAGTAGGTCACGGGTTGGTTCATCCCGTCACTGCAAACCACAGCAAAAAGGGGGGAAAAAGCTAAAAAAAAAAAAAAACTAAAAAAAAACTGCAAACAAGCTGCAGGAGAGGCTAAAGGCAAACAAATACCTGAGAAATAATCAGGAAATTACATCATACCTTAGAGCTCCAAAGCAGAAAAGAATCAGTAATCCACTTCCAGTAAGTTTAATAAAAGGCTTAAACAAGTTTTTCGGTATTTGAGGGATATTGGGCTCGAGCTTTAGATGAAAGCAAAGTACAACCAGCTGTTTACATTTCACATTCAGACTCTGCTCTAAACTGTGTGAAAATAGTCACGTAAAATCTAGCATGATCTACAAATATACAGTACAAACTACAATTATAGCAGGTTGGACATTTTATCTCATGAGACTATATGTTCTCATTTAGCACCCAAACCTTGTGAAAACAACACACTTCCTGAGAACTGCAGCTTATCACATTCATATCTGTATGACTCACAAGCACAAATTAAGTTGTTGATATTGAGTCAATTACATATTTACAGTTTTTAGTGTTGCCGCAGAGCCACAAATCTATCTTATCTGAAAGAAACCAGCTTATGTGAGGTTTATGAAATCAGTCCCTCTGCAATGTTTACCTTCACCACCCAAGTGTAGAATTTAACATCTGCTTTTTAAAACATACAGCATAAATAAATGTGTTCATTTTTGGGCATCGCTTTTTTTTTGTTTTGTTTTGTTTTTCCTTCTCCTGTTTGTGTCTTTGGATTATGGATTGCATCTGCAAGCGCCGCTCCGGTATAGCTGACTCATGCAGTGCAGATTAGTGTGTTGTGGGGCAAAGTCAGCGAAAATCTGAATGGGCTCAGTGAAGGTCATAAACTGACTCCAAGTTGTCAGGGCGATTTCCACTGCTGTGTAACATACAGTAAATAGTTTGATTTGCTCAGAGAAAAGTGAGCCCTTTAATTGAGGCCAGGCTACATAGCACTTATAACATTTCATCATCCAAATTATACAAACCCGGAGTCTGATCTCTGAAGCTTCAAAAGGAAAATTGTGCGTTTAAGTGGTGTGCGCTAAAATTCACAATCCACGAAGGAAAGCTGTTTCCATTCAAACTGATATTTTGTCTCTTTTAGTTGCTTTACAACTTGTGACAAAATGTACACAACAAAAAAGACTTTCAGAGGGTGGCAAATACCAGTCACTGAAATTATGTTTTTAATCCAACAAATAAGTCAATTGTGACAAATTAACTAAAAATGCTGGTTCAGCATTGTGTCACCTGTTATTCTTATTAGTTGTACACACTGACATCAAACCACAACAGCTCATGCCGAGCCATGCAGTGGAAACGAGACACTGTCAACCCTCAGGCAATTAACACACCTCTGCTCTAATAGTAGGAAAAAAATATTACCAGCCACCTTGTTCTGGATAGATTGAAACCGCTTGGATATTAGAAGACATAACTAGTTTAGCGATAACTATAATGCTGGGACAGTCATTGCTAATAAGAGGCACATCTTAGCGTATTTGCCAAGGATAATGTTTCCACTAGTAGGTAAAAACCAGCCTCTTGTTCTATGCTTTTCTTGGTACAGTGGGTCCAGACTCGTGGCTATGGAGACATGATTGTTTCCCGGATGGAGGCATGGACTTTGTTGAGGTTTTTAATTTGACCCAATCGCTGACATTATGAAGCTTACCGGAAATTGCCTGCGTTGTAAACAACCGTAACCCACTGCAAAGATAGATGTGCCGATCCGAACAAGATGGTATTACTAAAACTACAGGCAGACTACGATTCTAAAACAGGGTAGAAAAGCAACATCATCGTTCTTCCATTTGTTGATTGACCCAGTTGAAATTCAATCAGAGAATGGGAGAACTCCCAAATGTAACAGCGACGAACATCTTGGCATATCTTAGCTGTGGTTGACATGGCACTTTATTAAAATATATTTAAAAGTTTGTTACCATGTCCTTCAGTAGTTCAGCAACACTTTTAATGTTCATGTTTAACATTCTGCCAAGTCCTAATTCCTGATTGTTGCCAATAATTAACACCTTCCAGCTGTGCTAGTTATGCAAAAAACAATTTACATTTCACTTTCTCAAACTACAATTTAAAAGGTCTGTAATGTTTTATTTCTTAACCAGCTTAGCAGAAGCGCTAGTACCACTGTCAAATGTGCTAACAAGCTAACCATTAACCTTTGTCAGTCACTTCTAACAAGTGGCACAGCTTGGCTGTAATTGCCAGGAAAAATGTTTCCATGTTATCTTGTTTAAATACATTTAAAACTTTATTACTTCTGCAACATATTATGGCTTGATCACAAACTTAACATTTATTTCTCACGACAGAGTGATCTTGATAACTTCATGAAATGCATTATTGTTAGTTAAGATGTCAGAGGACGAAGCACAGGACTTCACTCTGTTGTGATAGTCCTTTGCAAAAGAGCTGCATAATATAACAGCGTTATATGATCGGAATACAGTATTATTGTGAAGTATTGCAATGACGATGCAATAAATCCACACTTTCCTCACTCCTCTCTTTGTCACCTGTCGTCGGACGGCTTCCTACATTCTGTGACATTTGATATCTTGGGCTCTGTCATCTGGATCAGGTGTGGGTTTCTACTAGAGAGAGACTCCATCTGACAGGCTGGAAACGTTATTGGCCTGCTAGGTGTGCATTCCTTGTAATGGTTATCGAATAGTCAACCAATACTGCACTTCATACTGTTATTTGTGATAATACTGATTTATTTGCACATAAATCTAAAAGCCCTATATTTATTCTATTTATGTGCATTTAGTATCAGTATCAGGTTTTAAAAAGAAAGATGTTTGTTCTGAATAAGGACATTTTTAATACATGTCATTATGCTGTTCATGAAGTGCAAATTCATTATAATTCCAGATCCTTAATAAAACTTCATGGACAAATGTTACTGGTTAAATTTTAACTTAATGTAAAACACAACAGTTTGAAACTAAGTAACTGATTTCAGCAGTAAAACTTAATCTTATCCTCCTGACATGTATTAGTTACAATTTACTCAAATAAAGTTACAGTATCTTAATCTAACTGTTTGCTTTATCAGTATAAAATCAATAATCTATGCAGAAAAATGGCTTTACTTCCTTTTTGGAACTGTATGTCCATGTGCTTTACAACATGTGGCAAATATGTGTGACTGCATTTGGCAATGCAGACCCTGTGTTATTAAATAAGTAATATTTTCCAGCTACAGTCAATGAGCTGGAATGTGAGCATTTTGCAATGCAAATAAGTCTGTGGGAATAAAGGGGGTGGAGCTGGCATGTCTTGTGCAAGTCTGGTCTTTAGGAAGGGCAATGCATGCACTCAGAGTAATTACTAAATAATTGCAGTCTGTTAAATGCTAACACCAGGGGGGTTTCAAGAGGAGATACCCCTGCTCAAAAGATGAATTCACAGGGATGATAGCTTGTCTAAGCTGCTGGCCATAAATAGCCACCTTTCTCATGAAAGGGAAATGTGATAGCTGCTCTTATTACTCAAGAGGAAAGAATGTAAGTAAACCATCAGCGGAAGAGTCAAGTACAAACACGGCTTTGTCCCCTATAAACAATATAACAGCAACAGAGAGTAATCTCCACGCAGCCGCAAAGTGATCAAAAGCAAGAAGGCAGCAATTAAAGTGTTGCTGTCATTATATCAGAGAGAAAAACCACACATATTGTTTGTTTCACACCTCTTAATTTGGGACACTGATAAAACCAGCTGTTAGAATTTCGCCAATAAAACTAATGGAGCAACATGCATACATTTTCTTTGGGTGAACATCAATCAGGATTTCAGAGTAGAACCGTGCAAGCTCGGCAGCTCAAAGACCAGTGAATAAATTAGTGACATTAGTAAGATCAATTTACTAAACACTTTAGTGCTCTGAATGCTAATTGGTATTATAAATGCTAATATTGGCCTGGATAGAAGTCATAACATTTTATTGAAATAGTAAGAAACTTTTTGAATCCATTCGAACAAGTTCGAAAGTCAATCTGTTTGCAGCAACCGCTTCATTAATAACTACTGACAGTAAATAATCTCAGCTTCCTAGCAAGCTTGACTTCTGCACTAACCCCATCCCTAAATCAGTTAGGCATAAACATTAGTGGACTATAAACAAACTTTTACTTTTTTTTTTTTCTAAGACTGTGACATGTAAAACATTTTTCTGGCAAACACAGCTGATGCGATGTTCATGACTGCCTTAGATTTACTGCAGATAGTTTAGCTAGCTAGCATTGTTAACATAAGCATTAGCAGTCACTAAACTGGATAGGGAATAAAACATTACAAAAATAGTAACAAAATTCATCAATTTATTCTAAAAAGCTGTCTTACAGACCATTTATCCTGGCAAACACAGCTAAGAAGCGCCGTTCTTTGGCAACAACTGCCTTGGGGGTTAAGAAAATTGCATGTTTGGTGTAGCTAGACCAGCTAAACCCGAACACAATGTTTCTCCAACAGTGAAAACTTTTTACCCACAAGTTTAAAGACGGTTCATAACAAGTAGACATCATCTGTCATAACACAGCTCCCATAACCACTGAAGATGACAGAGCCGGACACTTCAGCTTATTAAAATAAAAAAGTGTCGAGGCAGGATTTGTGACCAACATAGACTAGCTTAAGTTGTTGAAATTGATTAAACGCTAACAAATTGACGTGCTCTCTTTAATTTTGAATAGCTTTAATGGCTAAAATTTAAAATTCCATTTTATAGTGTAATTCCGTTCAGCGTAACAGGATCACAAGCGCCACATATGGCCATAGTCAATCATAACCAAGCATGTCTGTGCCAACAACAGCGAGGCAGACGCGGTTACAAGAAATATGAGCTGACAATAATCATTGTTTGAGGACAGAAATGTTCACTGGGGAAAATTATGCAAAGCGAGGAGAGTATATAGTTAGGACGTGTCAGCACTGGCTTGGCTCGCCTCTGGCATCCTTTTTATGACTCGCACTGCCTCTTTCAACATCAAGCTGCATTATAAAATAACTATTGTACGGAGCTGTATCTGATCCCATCATGCATTCATTACTATCGCGTTTCGCAATTTCCGTTCCGTATGTCAGCATATCTGACACGCTTTTAACCAGAAATGAAAATGACAGAGCAGGCAGGCGAAAGATTGTTGCTTTCCCCCCCCCTTACTCTACTCCCCGCTTTTCTTTTTTTATTTTATTATTATTATTATTATTATTATTATTATGGCACAATTAACCCCACGGAGCGCAGTGGCTGCAGTCTTATTGAGCGCAGCTGGACAAGTGCACATTCAGCATGTTGACACCACAATAGACAAACAAGGCTGAAGTCTACAACTATAAAAAAGCGAATTCCGCTGTAGGTCAGTTCTCTTCTGCCGATCGATGCATCCAGTGTCATAATAAATGCATGGGTTCCTGAATGCCTCTGAGAGATCCACGGCCAGTAAACAAAAGAGAAGCGGCGGAATTATGTAAAATTCCTCGAAATAAAACAAAGCGATTCGGGCATTCCTACCTCTCCGTGAGCGACGGCTCGTCCCTGGGGAGTATCCTCGGGTAGGAAATAAAGTTTGGAGCTGGATAAAAGTTGCTTGCTTGTCCTTTCCTCCCAGAGAAGCTGGAGCTCCGCTATGCATATAGGATCCTCGGGTTTGCATCTGACGAAGAAAAAGTCTCCGAGAGCGAGGATTCTCGCTTTGCCATCCCGGGTACATTTAAAGGCTTTATAGAATATATATGGTCCATGTAAACCGCAAGACGAGCCCACCCACTGTGGAAAAAAAACAACAAAAAAAAAAACAGATTGAAGTCAAGTAAAGAAATGAATGAATAATTAAAAAAAAAAAAAAAAATCAGAAACCCTCGCTTCTTTACGCTCGACTTGCAAATGTCACACACCTTCTTGTTTCCTGCGCGTAATTACAACAATTAAACAATGTTACATGTTCCACATTTCAAACAGATGCCTTAATTTCAGCGCGTGGAAGTTTAGCGGCTCGCGCGCGTGCTTACAGAAAGGTGGGGATTAACTAAAGCAGGCAGAAAGGAGCTGGAATAAATCTACGCGTGAAAAACAAACGTTACCTTCAGTGAGTTCGGCTCCATCTCGACGTTATGAATTGATTAAACTCAACACGCTCTCCAAACTTGCTGGCTTGAATGGATTGCCGGAGGACCTGCAAGGGGCGTAGCTATATGGAGTTTAAACGGCGATATTGTGAGCGTGGAAGTGGTGCAAAAAATGGGTTTTAGTTTCAAAAAATGTGCGTTTCGTGTTTTCCTTTAATTCGATGGAAAAATATAGCAGAATGAATGGTTTTGGGGGCTTTATTTTAAAAACGAACAGATGTTTCCGCAAAATATTTCAGCATAATTAATAATAGGTGAACACTTTTTAATTATTAATTGTATATTCTTCTAATTAAGCACACAGAAAACGCTCTGGCACGTTATTTCTACCAATTTGAGCCCAAAATGCGCTTTTAATCTGCGTTTACATCTTGTATGGTGTTATGTCTCTTCCAGGACTTTCGTAAAAGACGTTCAATATGAAAGCACATTTCTCACAGTAATGACACTGAGGCGCTTGCTGTGGATGCCTTCAAGAAACAATGTTACATTAAAGTTAATAGGGCTATCAAATGATTCTTCAAAAGGAAACCTGTGAGGCGCTTCGCTTTGGCCATGGTCGCGATTTGAGGCTCCCTCGGCTTGGAAGGTTGATTTTTAATGCTAAAATCCCCCCCCAAAAAAAGACAAATATTTGTGTTTATTTATTTTGTGGCGAGTGTGAAAAGACAAAAAAAAAAATGTCCGAAAGAGAAAGCAGAGGTGTCACGGGACAGAAATCACGATGCGCGCACATAAATCACGTTAAAACTGACCTTGTGAGGAAAGCGCGGTTTGTATTTGACACGCTTAAATACATTTGCATGATCAAAGCCGCTAATAAAATACTAATGTATATTTATTATTTTAACCACACGACACTTAAAGCTGTGTGAGCCCCCGAAGCGTACGCGCATTTAAGCCAATCCGGCTATATTCTTTATGTGGAGTCACTCAAACTTCATGCTTTTTTATTTACATCTATTGTTCTCCGCTGGCTCAATGTGTCCGCTGCATTTTTATCAAAGGCTGACTGGCACTATTCAAGTTTATAGCAGTACCGACAAAGTCCACCGCGCGTCGCTGTTGCCCCTGTGTTTATCCAGCACTCGGATCACAGAGCACACAACAGCGACTCAGGTCTACTTCTGACACAAGCTATTTGAAGCACACTATTACGCAATGCGCCTTTTTTTGTCCCACTGAAATAAAGGGCAGAGCAACTGGGGCGCCACCAAACGGTGGACAGTGGCCATCCTTTATAAATATATTGAGTGTTATATTTGTAATTTATTGTAAGATTCTTAAAAAAGAGGAGAGGACAAATTTCAATGAGCTGTAAATGTCTGTAGATGTTATAGCACATCTCTCGTGTGTGTAAGTCCTTGAATAAATATGTATCTAAGTGATCACAATTTTAAAACAGTGCCTTGTCAAAGCAATGTCAACTTAAGAGCTGTGTTAAACTCTAAAAATGACACAAGGGTCACTTTTCGTGATCAAAAATTAAGAGAGGGGCCGTTTCAAAACTAAAAACATGACGATCTCCTAAAGGCGCATATGTTAGCAATTTATGACATAATCTGACTCAATCTGACTTTAACTTAACTAGAGCTTATTGTTTTAAAGTGCAGCCAGAAACATAGACAACAAAACTCCATGAATGTTGTTATGGCTTTTGGTTTTGGCGTGAAATAGTGGCCTCCATCTGACTTAAACTTCATAGAAACTCTCTGGAAGTGCTCATGCGGAGTCTGTATTGTTTCACGGTCCATAACATGTATTTTTGTTCTGCAAACCGACACATTTTCCTCCTCCTGTTAGATAAACGTCTGTCTGATATCCATCTTAGAGGCGTATGGAGACAGATGAGTCAGAGCTAAATATAGTAATTTCCTCTTATTATAGCTTATCTCTTCCCCCCCCCCCCCCCCCCCCTTTCAACCCTGGCATTATACATTAATACAAAGAAAATAGTTGAGGTAATGCTGTGTGACACTGTGATATTTTCAGCTGCAGCTGAGAGAACTGGGACAGGGCAAAAGGTGGATCACACAGAGACTCATTGTCTGGCATGAGGCTGCAGCAGCGTTGAGATTCCTGCAGTGAATCCAATATAAACCACAGCTCCCAGTGTTATCGTTCCCTGATTTCTCCCACAGTCACTTCAGCGGCTGAATCAATGGGGTTGCATTGTTAATGGCTGCCAGCCACCGTAATGAAGTCGCTGGTTAATCAATGGCTCCAATCCAGCTCTTATCTGCCAGTTGCAAAGTGTCGGCGTGTCAACAGGTAGAAGCAGCACGGGCGCAACATTGAGATGCAGATATTGATGACAACGAGGTCTCACGCAGAGATGTGGTAATTGAAAAAACCAAACACAACTGTGGATGAGAAAGAGAGGAAGGTAATAATATGCTAATTAAATGTCGATGTATTTTTAGGGCATCGTGGTATACAGGGGTATTCAGTAAGTCAGGGCATGATTTAAAAGTTCCTTTATTTCAGAAACTCAGTTCACAAAGTGAAACACTTGATAATCACACGCAGACTGGAGCGTTAAAGCCTTTATATTTATTCATTCAAATTATTTTCTTCTTAATGAAAACAAAACATTTAAGACTGGAACATTTTATCAGAATAATAAAAAATCATTTTAAAACAGAAATGCGGGCTTAGGACAACCAAATGGTTATTATTTTTCAAAAGGTGGGAAATGGACTGAATCTGAACACATTCTAATTTATTAAATACGACTGCACGCCATCTTGACATTTTCACATGATTTTCTATTTGAATGAAATGAAGATTGCAATACCAAACTACCCTTATGTAGTCATTTTGAGCCATCTTCTTTGCAACTCATGTAATAAGCCTCTTGCAATTTTATTTTCAGTCAGTTTCAAACTCTCCAATTAAACTTAATGAGTGTGTGAGTCACAAACTCTTTGTTTGCTCTTCTCACAGCTTAAATCAGCGACACACACTGTGCATATGATCTCCACTGGTGAAAATGTTGATGCTTAAATCTATAAAATGATGATAACATTGACTGCCAGAGGAGTTATTCAGGCCAATGGTCATAGGAATAGACAATATGGACTTTCACTGTTATCAAAATATCTTGCTGTATTTATTGGGATGACAATAGAAATGTATTTATAATGCTTCTTTTAGATGGCATGTCACTGCAGTCAAATACAGCTGTTAGAAAACATTTAGACGTTTTAAACAGGCTTCTTTAGGACACCTTTTACATAAAGAAGTGTGATGTTTATCACTTAGCTGCACACATTCACAGAAGTTAACAGCATTTTTATATTCATTGACATTTATTGGGACTCCCATGCAACCACCAGTGAAAAAATAGCAAATGTAACAATCCTTTTTCTTTTTTTCCCCCCCAGACATCTTTAACTGGAAATTGACATTGTCATGATAAATCAAATTCCTTGTCGCGGTTAGAAAATGCTTACAACTGAGTACAATTCAAAAACAGCAAATACAAACTGTTGCACCAAACTGCAACATGGTCAATTTGTGTTACATAACTCTCAGATTCAAGATCTGGAAGTCTGAAATAAATAGAGTACAGTGTAAAAGACAGTGTTGTATAGTAACGAAGTAAAAATACTTCACTACTTTACTTAAGTATATTTTGGAGTACTTCATACTTTCCTGGAGTATGAAAATTTTTGATGACTTTCACTTTTACTTCACTATATTTCCGAACTTAATTGCGTACTTTTACTCCGATACATTTTCAATGTGTGGTTTAGTTACTCGTTACAAAAAAGCGAGAGAGAGAAACAAAGTGTTTTGACCCCACCTACTGATTAGCAAGTAGGCTACCGAACAAAGTCCGTAGCCTGCTTGCCTGGGCTTGTTCATCACCTCGAATAGGATACACCTGTTTCGCTTCTCCCATTGTTGGGGAAATCAGAACACCTTCCAGCGGGTGGGACGAACAGAGAAGAGTGCTGCCCGCACTGACGCGGCTCAGGGATTACGTGACACGCAGCGCCGTGCCCTATAATGCACTGTAAGCTATGTAATGTGTTTGAGGCAGTTGACCAAAATCCCGGACAATTTTTAAATTCCCCCCGGACATCTTTTTAGGTCTGAAAAGTAGGACATGTCCGGGAAAAAGAGGACGTCTGGTCACCCTAGTTCAATGGGGGACAGAAGCCATAGCGATAGCAATTTAGACTAAATTTAACGAATATAGGAAAGGCATGCAAGTTCAAAACCACAAACAATTAACATGTGCTACTCTTTAAAACTGGAACAATTTATTAGCAGGTTTCATTTTGCCTGCACTTGGTTGGGTACATTATTTTAAGTTTATTTGACAAGTTTACCAAAATATAAGAAATGTCATTCAAACTTGCCTTGTTTTACTTTTTACTTGTACTTTTCATTACATTACTTGAGTACATCCATTTTTACAGTAATTTCCATACTTAAGTACAAGAAGTTTCAGATACTTTAAGACTTTTACTCAAGTAACATTTCAGTCAGTGACTTCGACTTTTACCAAAGTCGTATTTTGGAGAGGTACTTGTACTTTTACTTGACTCTGAGATTTCAGTACTTTATACAACACTGGTAAAAGAAGCCTGATTTGACAAATAGAGGCATAAGGAGGATGAAATAAGAATTATTGGTTTGCAAAGTAAAAAAAACCCCCCAAAAAACAGGTATACTAAAACCGAAGATGTTCAGAACAAAGTTCTGGGATTTTCAGAAATTTAGAGTAGGTGAAAACGTAAAACTCCCAAAATGCCCTCGTAAAACTAAACAAACTGAAATGGTCCCATTTTAGATGGGTAAACTACTTAAAAAGCGAACATGACACGACAGCACGCGGTTTTTTTCTTTTACGCCAGTCTGCATAAACACGTACAAGCGCAAATGAGAAGCTTCGATCAATAAGCCGCAGCAGATGTAGCTGCATGAGTGAATCCACATACTGGCCCCCATGGAATCTCAGTGTGGGAAACGGAGAGAGACTAGACGGCTGAAGATGTTTCATCAGCTACCAGCCTTTTACCTTTTTGTTGAGTGTGCAGAAGTAAAATAAGAGATGCCTGGTGAAGTGGTGAAAAGCAAACTGTCTCTCAGCACACAGCTGCTAAACATCCAGCCTGGTGCAGCAGCTCCAGCAAGGAGCCACAGATGGGAAATGGAGAGCCGCTGTTGCACTTTTAACCACCCGAGTCATAACACTTGAACCACACGTGGACACAGTGTGTCACTGAAAATAGTGTTAGGTCTAAATGATTTGGAAACAATGGTATCATGCTTGTTGTTTTAATAACACAGCTATTTCGCGTTTACAATTTCGATATTTAAAGCCTATAAATCCAGAAGCTAATTTTTATTCCTCCAAGTATATCTGACAAACGCGGTCACTGCTTTTATGCAAATTGGGATATTTATCTGTAAATGGTAACCTGTTCACATGTAAAATGCATAAAATCCTCTTATAACAGCAACATGTAAAAGTGGTGAGTGATTCCATACTGAATAATGCTAATAAGAGTAAAACACTGAAAGAGACCATTTTGGTTGTGAAAGCTGTAGCAGCTTGCTTTGAGTTCCTCATATTGTGAATTAAAAAAAAAAAAAAAGTTGGCTTTTTCACTATAAGCTCTTTGCTGACATGTTTGAATATCTTCCTTGTAACATGTAAAAATATGCAACTTCCTATACTGTAGCAGACACATCTCCAGTTAAACATGGATTTGTTTTGGGACATGTCAAACAGTCTGTGGCATGAGTATTGCGATATTCACACTGTCTATTGTGGCTTCATAATCATTGCTCAAATGTCTTGGAAATATCCCCGTAAAAACATTACTTAGTGTCACGCTGCGTTATAAAAACACATTGCCAGATTCAGCAGGTTGGACGGGACACAAAAATCGTCTTGGAACCATCTGGGGGGATTATGTCAGCAAAAGTCCCCCATAGAACCAGCCTTTCCAAGACTTTGTATTGCTTCAACTCATGAAATGCTAAATTAAAATGGTGAGGAGACTTGTAGAAGTGTGCAAGTATGCAAAGTTATTTCAACATTAGGGGAGTGAATAAAAGTTACACAAACGTGTGTACTGCGGTGAAAAGTTCATTTTTTTCTCTCCGTAGTTTCACAATATCCAGTGAGGTCATCAGTGTACTGTCTCCACATGATGACTAAAGCATACAGGAACTGAGCAAAACTTTACAAGAAAAGTTTTATGGTGCCACTGATCAAATCTTTATTCGTGAAAATACTCATTATGACAGACGTCAGATGAAGAATGAAGCAGATTTAAACCTGCTCCGTTTTTAATTTGTAATATATTACATGAGGAAAGGAAAATATGCAAATGCTGGAACTGCATGTGAATGTTAATCAGTTTAGTTCTCTTTTTCTAGTGACTTAGTTTAGTTTAGATTTCTTCAATTGTGTAATAAAAAATAATTTATAATTTTACAGTTCATATGGTGAGTGAAACTTGAACAGGATACTTGATTGTCTTTGGTTTAAATCACACGTTAATTTGTGCTGAAGACCAAACAACATTTATACCAAACTTTAATGTCATTTTTTTTGGTTGAAGGGATCTAAATGAAATATTTTTATGGCAAATAAATGGGTGTTAAACAAAAAATACACAATTTCTTTATTACTGTATTAATAGTATTTTATGTATTTCATTTAATAGTGTTGCGATTTTTCAGTGTTTACTGTGATTTTTGCACAGTCTTGTGCTTCACAACAAGATAACACAGACGGTATCTGCTTTATAAAAGTATGACGGATAAATAGAGTGTAAAATACAACCTACACTGTTTCTTTCATCAAATTAGTCATTTAACAAAGTGTAGGAGGCTTCCTGAAAGCCAGCCAGAGTTATTCAGCGAGATGCATGGGTGTGCTTTTTACTTTATATCTACGCGGACAAACATCCCGTTTCCAAAAGTAAAGCCTCTCAGCGTGATATTAGGACTCATTTCTAATTACGCTGCCAGGGGGATTATGAAAATCAAACAGATGACTAAAACAAGAAAGCTGCTCAGAAATTAGGCCAGTGCAGCCTATCTCCGACTTACTCCACATGCACAATTGCATCACCCAGAGGATGTGCGTCTATCTGCAGTGGAAAGACCTGGGACATTAAAAACCCATCAGGTAAATTTGTCCAGGAGAGCACATGTCAATAGTAACTTTAAACGTGTGTCTTTGTGCCGCTGTAATCGCACAACAATGGGCCCCCCCGTCTGCAGCACGACTTTGGGAAAGGTAACAGGAGATCTGGGAGATGTCGCAGAGCTAATTTTAACCTCACAGACTCATTATGACATGGTGTTACATTTCCCTCCACTCTGACACAAGCCAAGAACACATTCGAGGAGCTCAATTAGTTTATTGCCTGGATCGTTTTTAATCTGGCGCATATTTCATTTGGCTTATCCACATCAGCTGTTTAACTTGACGCAAGTGTGAATTAACAGGAAGAATAAGGCTGTTGGTTGACAATTTACAGACTTGTAAATTTAGTTCATTAATAATAATAATTCAGAATTTTTAAAAATTATATACAATACCATGCCTTTAACACAATTTGGATAATTCCAGATGATGATGTTAAGGCTTTACAAGCCCCTGAAAGGTTACTTAACCACATTTGAGTTAAATGAAAAGACACGTCTGAATTCATTTTAAGGCAGCACCTGAAAACCTGTTTCTTTGTTCCCACTGTGGGCTCTAGTGGTCTTTGTTTCACAGTAGATTGACAGGAAAGTGGGTTGTGAGAAGGGAAGACATGTGGCAACGGTGAACGGGACTGAAACAAGTGACGGCCATGTCGAGGGCAGTACACCGCCGCACCCCTGCTTCCACGTTTTGACGCCCTCAACAATCAATCAAATCAAACAGGATATAAGGAACTGTGCACCTTGACAAACTCTGCTTCATCCATGGGAACAATTTCCAGAAGCGGATTAATCGGTTCACACAATTATATGCAAGTATGGACATGATGGGAATGCGGAATCATCAGTCCGTTCAGGAAGGAGGCGGGCTCGGCGTCCCAGAGACTAATGTGTTTTGTTGCGAAGTATGCAAATCAACCACAGAACAAAAGCAAAGCGAATAAAAATGTGAAAATTCTGGCCGAAGTTGGTAAGACAGTCATTTTATGCACAGTGAAACAACAACTTTATCTGGCATGAGCTGAAAGGCCGTGCAGAGAGGAAGAGGCCATCAATGCAACATAGAAAGCTGGATTTACAAGTAAGAAATTGTACACTTTTGGAAGCATGTTCTAAAAAGGGCTTGGCCTTAATAAACAGTAATACGTTTGAGGGAAAGTAGAGACACTTCTAAGAAAACCATAGTAACTGTGAAGCACAGGGGAGGCAGCGTCATGTTGTGTCAGTGTTTTTGCTACCAGAGTGACTGGTGCACTTCACAGAGTAGATGAAGATTGAACTTCAGATAGCTTCTGGAATCTAAAGTTTGGACACAAATGGGTCGTCCAAATGTACAGTGAGCCTAAGCATACCACCGAGATACTTACAAAACAGCTTTACAATGGAGTCAACACCTTGGAGTGGCCATTACCAAACCTTGATTTTTGTCTTAAAGAAAATTTGCAGGAAGAGTTGAAAAGATGCGTCAGAGGAGACGGTCTAACCTGATCAAATTACACCAGTTCTGTCAGGAAAAGCCAAACATACAGCAAACTACAGACAGAAGCCTGTGGAATGAAACCCAATATGTTTGATGCAGGCCATGCAGTTTAAAACATATACACAAAAAAAATGCATGTAAACTAAATCTCTATTTAAGGAAACAAATTGGTTGGATTTAATGTCTAACAGTAAAAAGAAAAAAACAAATACATTTCGCTATTCTGTGTTTTCAACTATATCTGTGATGCAAACAAACATCCAGACTATCAAAGAAGAATCTGCCAGCAGAGAACTGATATTTATATTCACAACTGAATGAATAAGCTCTTGAAGATAAGATACCCTGGCTCTCATTTTTCTCTCATCTATGATCAATTTTTTTTTATTTAAAGCAACACAGCTGATATGATTCACGCACGGTTCACATTTTCCTCAGTCTCTTTTCTCTCCTCTTGTTCCCAACCAACCAGTTAGTGCATCGCTTCATCACTGCTCCGCTGATCACACCTAATGCCGTATATTTACACGCTTACACGGGTTATTGTGATTCACAAGGCAAACTTTGGTTGGCTCGGGCTGTACGACTGCCATGACAATGAACTAATTGCCTGAAAAACACAATTTCACATTCACCGGCAACCGTTACGGCTGAATTGTCTGATAATGTCAAGTGGGTCGTTTTATTAAGAGGCGCATAAATGTAATCATGCGGCGGGACGACGTGAATTTGAGTGCACGCGCATGTTGGCATTAGTATGGGTTTTATGTCATTACTGCCTCGGCAAATGTAAATTCACTTCATTGACTGAGCGAGCACGCCGCTGAATCACAAATGTGCAAAATACAAACAAAATAGGCGGCTCCAGTTCCCCCCCGCCAGCTGCACACACATCAGGACGCACAGACTCATTTTTATATATCCCCATCTGAGGCCGGGATTAGCGCCATGAATAATGTATTTATGCAAATGCCTGTTGGGCATAACTATAAAGAATGAGAGTGATTGAAAAGGCATTTTTGTTAGATTGAGTTGTGGCTGCCTGTGACTTATGGATCTATTCAGTTCAAGGAGTGAGTTGAACATCACTAAGGCTGAAAATGAAAACAAAACCAAGTCCCATTTTATTTTATTTTTTTAAGCGAAGAGGTCACGGGGTCAGCCTCCATACACATAAAAACCTGCTGGGTAATTCGTTGAAGCTAAACGCTAGGTTTAGGGTGTTGGGATGGAAGTTGAGCAGTTTTACACAAATTCTGGGTCCAACCCAACAAACCGTGACCCGGTTTGTTGGGTTGGAAAAGAGACTGGAACAAGACTCACACTGGGTCTGCTTTATGGACCAGAGTTGGGTAGTAACTAGCAACATTTACTCACTTACATTTACTTGAGTAACTTTTTGGGAAAATTTACTTTTTACTACATTGTACTTTATACTTGAGTAACTTTATCATGACGTATTCCGACTTACTTGAGTCAGATTTCTGGATACCTCAGCTAAACTTCACCAGACACACACCTGCAGTTTTTGTTAAAGCTGACTTAAGTTTTATGATGAAAGAAATTGATGTGGAAAAATATTTCATTTGCCTGACTGTTATTTTCTAATTCTGTTATTTTACACACATCATTTCCCCTTTGATTTTAAAATACCAAGAGTTATACATAACTATATATTTTGGTCCATGTGATAATGTAATTTTTATTTTTAAATATTAAGAGGATTGATGTTTTGATCAGTTACTTGAGTAAGCATTTTTACCAAATACTTTTTTACATTTCTTGGACAGTTACTTTTCACTTTTACTTGAGTAAAAATATGTACTTGGGTAAATTTTTGGGTACTCTGCTCGCCTTCGTTTATGGCCCACGGTTGGGTTACCCATTTCATGCATGAATTATGGTCCTTTATGTCAAGATTTTTTTCAAAAGTGATTTTCTTAATGCATAAGAAAAAGGTGGGGGAAAAAATTCCTAGGATTTTTTTCCTAAGTCAGTTGTAATTTTCTCCAAATACAAAGTTGGTTTTTTTTGGAAAACACACCAGTAGTATTAGTTACTACTTAGGTTACTTGATTAATTTTTTTTTTTTACAGTCCTACAGTAGAAGGAGGGATTGGATATTCCTGAGTTGATCGACAGGCTCTGTGTCCGTCTGCCTGATTGGATTTAACAAAACTTTTCTTGCACTTCCAGTGGATGTCCACTTCAGTGGTCTGTGTGTATTTATAACATAAAAATCCACTAGAAACACACAACAAAAAATTGCTTTTAGATACAGTGACTGCTACGCATGAAAGGGTTAAAATCACATCATAATCCCAAATTAAAGGTCCAGTTTTAGCAGTTCGTTTGTGCGTGCTGATCAAGTCTATTTTTTTTAGCAGCCTGCCACTTCAGAACACAGACATAAATTAGGGGACCTTTAAAACTTTAAGCTAAGATTTAGAAATATGTCTCACAGCGACTGCTGATTATTTTCAAGGCAGGCTTGCACAGAAAGCCTGAGAACACAAATTTAAAAAAAAAGACCCACTTAACATTAAAAATTCATCTTATGTTATGAGGCCATTTAGCAGTTACTTGATGTTGCTATGGTGACAGAGTGGTATTTTGAGACAACTAATGACCAATGCAAAACCCACTCACTGCAAACTCCACTCAGGTTAAATGAGATTGCTCTCTGTGGTGTGTGTGTGTGTGTGTGATACATGGCTGAGAACTTAATCCCCACTCTGCGCTCTGCTGTTTTTATTCTGCTCAGGACAAATTAAAGTTGTTAATATCAATGTAAAACATCTGTGGGCTGTTTACTGTACAGGGAATATGAGCCCAGCAACAGCCAGGGGCCAGCGCTCTGCTCTATAATAGCCTTTTGTTCTGATTGCTAATGCAGAATTTATAACAGTTGTCAGGTTAAAGTTTTTTTTTTAAAAAAGAAGAAAAAATAAAAAGGCCCAGAAAGAGAGAGGAAAATGAATCTGGTTTAAGAGTAACTCAATATGTTTTGCTCTAAATCCCCCTCAATATCTCTTTATTTTTCGGCTTGCGTCAGAGATTCCGCGCTGGGAAAGCTTTTTGAAGAGCTGCTCTGTTTTCAGAGGCGAGTCATATTTGTCCAATAACGGCCTGGACTGTTGCAGCTGTCAGGGCCGAGACAGAGGGAGTCATGTGTTACCCATTTAAGTCCAATTTCTCCCATGCAGAATGCCTGACATGTGTGACTTTCCAGGATTCTTGGTTCAAACAGGATTTTTCTGTTTTAGCCATAGAGACAGAACCGGGACCGGATCCATTCGGGTATTTAGCCACCTGTCTAGTATACATGTGAAGAAAGCTGACTTCAAGGAAACAATTTACTTGTGTTTCTTGTTCAGCTGCAATCCAAGTAAGCTGATAAACTATTTCATTCTTTATGGCCCCGTTAGGAGCTCCCATTTAAATCCTAATAAAATATACAGCATAGATGCAGTGGGGGAAAATCATGCATAAAACAAGCAAAGTGGCCGGTGTCGTTAAGTAGACTGTTTCTGACAGATTGGTTTTGCATGTGTCCAACATTCACAACCTGTTTCACTTCACTTCTCTGGAAGACGTGGTGTGGAGCGCCACCTGCTGGCCTAAAGTGGGAAAGACAAAACAGGGCCATTGCAAAAAACAACAAAATTGAGCTATTGGCATATGTTTTGGCATCATAATAAAAAATACAAACTTTTAATTGAAAAAAACGATGTTGCTATGATTTCCCTGAGTCTTCACAGGCACAAAATATATTCCGTGTTTTGATTTCAACTTCGTCAAACGTATGCAGAGTGAAAGGAATGCTCTGCAGATGTTTTTGTTGGTGGACGAAAGTAATAAAATGGAAAGCAATCGTGTCCTCCTGTGTCTATTTTCAATGTTATTGCACTTGGACACAGTGAATTAATATCAATACGCCACAGAATAAGCTCTTAGTATTTGATTTCTTGCCTCATTATCGATGATGCCATCCTTGTAAATCCTGAGAAAAAAAGGTCGTTAAGCAGAAGCCTTGCTGAGTGAGAGAACCACATGGAGGGAACCTCTGCTGTGTGATCAGGGCTAAGGGCCCTTTGGCCATTTCTGTCATTTTCTTCTTCTCTCAGCCAAGAGCTGAATGTTGAACAGCAACCTCACTCAGGCCCGGGGTATGACGCAGGACAATCTTTTCTGCCTCAACCAAACAGAGAAGAGTTTGTCTCTGTTCACAGGCACTCCTCTCAGTCTGTGACAGAATGAGCTGCTGAGCTCAACAAGGAACTCTCTTCAGTAAAATTTGTTTGATGTTTTATTCCCCCTTCTTTTAGTAGTGGTAAAATTTTTTTTTTTAAATTTTGTTTCCAGGAAGTTGTAGTTTCTTGCAAAAGACTTTAAGGCAGGCTGTATTTTTTTCTTTCCTAGAGTCTTCCATCTGAAATGCTTTCTTCAGTTTCACTTCTATGCAATGACGGGCAGTTTGGAACAAAGACAGGAAAAAGTCTGCCTCCTTTCCAAGGTCATGCATTTTCCTGCTGTTTTTCCTCTCTGCTGCGCCGGATGGCCAGATTGATTTCCAGAAGACAAAAAAGAAATAAGTCAGTATGTGGCCAACTAGAGCAAAATGATAGGTGTGTGTGTTTTTGGGAAAGCGGAAGGGTGTGTGTGTTTTAATTTTAGAAGCCCAGTCAAGCTTGTCTTGCTGCCTTCTGCATGAATAAATAAAAATATGCTTAGCAGGCTATGTGGTGCATTTTATATCAGTAAAGATGGGCTATTTGTTTTTCACACTACAAAAAAAAAAAAGCATTTTCTTGGGATTTTGTTTTCTTACACATGTATATACACATGTAAAGAAAATTGTAAATAGCTCCCAACAAATAAAGAAAATTGAAGTGTGATGTGAAAATCAAGCCCCACAAGGCGTTCCCAGGCCAGCCGAGAAATATTGTCCCAGTGTGTCCTGGGTCTTCCTCTGGGCCTCCTCCATGCCCTAACCTACCCCTCACCAGGGATGCATCCTAACCAGATACCTGATCCAGCTCAAGTGGATCCTCTCGACATGAAGGAGCAGCCACTCTGAGTCCCTCCCCGATGACCGAGCTTCTCTCCCTACGTTTAATTTGTTTCTATACAATAAAATCCCAGTGAAACACATTAAAGTTTGTTGAGTTAGTTAGCATGAGTCGTAAAATTTCTTTTGAAGCGCAACGCACTAAGTAACATTCTTTGCTTCATTTCATTTAACTGCCTCATGTGTATTCTTTACCGACATCCTGCAGAAACCCACAACTGGCGAGGGGTGGAGGGTATGCTGCTGCTGCAGTGGTGGCGAAGGGTCCGCAGCAGCGCCGAGGGGAGCTGTGGCCGGGGCTGGAGACGTGACAGGCGCTCCGGCTGGAGGTGGTACTGGTTCCAGAGGCGAAGGAGATGCTGGAGCGGAAAGGTAAAGGTAATTTTATTTATATAACACATTTTCAGCAACAAGGCAATACAAAGGAATTAAAAGGAAATACAAACAAAATAACAAACCAAAAGAAAGAGCAAAAGGAGAAAAAGTTAATAATGTTGAGTCAAAGTAAATAAACCTGATACTCCTATTCAGGGTTGCTAGATAAGTAAGTATCCTCTGGTCTAATTCCTCTTCTGGGTCAGGAGAATAGGAGTCTAAAAAGTAGTTGCTAAGGTAGTTTTTCTGGATTCCAAGTTCTAATCCCTGTTCTGGGAAGAATGGGATGTCCGGCTTAGGAGGCAGAGGGTCACCAGCCATGACAGCTAGAGCTGTCTGGCGTTCCCACTCTGCCTCCTGCTGCAGCTCCACCAACACCAGGGACGGGAGATGGGCGGACCAGTACTCCAGCTCCAAGAGAAGCCTAATGGTCACCCCGAGGCTTCTGTAAGCGAAATATGGTTCCACCACGATCTCTACATAGTCCTTTATTGTTAATTTTAATTTGTCTCAACGTGCAGGGTCCATGATGTTCTATTTCTTTAGCATGCCTCACCGTAGTTACTTGGGGTCGGCTCCTTCTGTCATTAAGTGTGGTGAGGGAGACGCTGTGGACCCACATTAGTTAAATGATGATTTAATGAAGTAAGAAATCCAAAATCCAGGCAGCACAGAAGAGCAGTGTCAGGTTTGACACCTATTAAAGACAAATTGAACAAACACAGAAAAGACAAGAGAGTTAGATTCTTTTGATCTCGCGAGGAGAACGGACAGAGACGTGTTTACAGTACAAATCTCCAACAGCTCTGAAACACATTTGTCCGCTCCTCTCTTTTTATTACTTTCAGAGTCCCTATCACAGAGAACACTGCAACTCTAAGGGGTGGGGGCAAAACATTTCATCACTTAGTTGCAGTGCTAATGACAATCACTAACTAAACACATGTTATCTTGCATTAGATTATTCGGCTCCAGACACAGAGTAAAACAGAACAAGTCGGACTTCTTCAAGGCGACGGTCGGTTTTACTGCTATCTAACAGTTCAAACGAAGAAGAAGTCCTGCTGAGCAATAAACCCTGTGAGCACGGTTGTCACTGCTTTTCTTCAGGGAGGCCCTCTTGTAAAAAGGAAACAAAGTAAATCAAACAGCACAGAAACATTCTTTATGCTGAAGGGAAAGAAAACAATAAAGGCATATAAGACAGAACATCATATAAGTAACACTATTGTTATAAATGAAAGAACAAATATTTGATAATAAATATATACATTTCACCTGACATTCCCCCCTGTTTATCACATATTTGTTCCAATTCTCATATCCCTCCAAAGGCAGCCACTTCAAACGATTTTCAGCTGGGAGTTCATTTTTAGGAACGCAAATATGCTTACACTCAGGGATCATATTCAGGTCACAGGTTAGGGTCTGGATACAGGTTAAGAGAGTCGTCATCAGAGTATTCTTTGTCAGGCTCAGGATGTTTTGCTAACAAAGGATATAGATGTGCCATCCGGTCCTCCATGGGAGAAATCGCTGTGGTAATGAGACGGTTAAACAAGGAACGCAAGCAAGGAATACAACAACATCCACACAAGGTTAGAATTGCAGCAAAGACTGCAACCGATACTAAGACAGAGGACACAAAGCTTCGGTACTTTCCAAAAACATCCATCCATGCATCCCACATGGAAGTATTCACACCAGAGAGTTCTTTCATCTTGCCATTAAGGGTACGGAGACCCGAAATGGCCTTCGTCAGGCTCCCATCGGCTGCTGTGTTATTCAGCAGAAATGTGTAGCACCTTTCTCCAAAGATAGCACCCCCCCTTCTCAGCTAGCACTATTGTTATAAATGAAACAACAAATATTTGATAATATATATGTACATTTCACCTAACAACCAGACACCAAAGTGCTCAGAGCTGGTAGCAACTGGTATGACAAAACCAATGACAGACTTGACTGCAGACAAGACGAGGAACAAGGAACACAGGTGGGATTAAATACACAGAGGATAATCAGGGACACGAGACACAGCTGGGAACAATCAAGGAGAAGACAGGACAACACTGGAGATTTAATAGACACAGAAACCTAAAATAAACACAAAGAAAACTCAAATCCTCACAAAGAAACCTTCCTGAACGGCAGAGGAAACACAAACTCTGATCAAAACATAAAGTCATTGTGGTGGGAGACAGAAAAAGCTGACACAGCAAAAAACAAACAAACAAACAAACAAACAAACAAAAAAAACCCCAGAAGAACTTAAAGATAAAGTCAGCATCATTCGGTTTAGGCTGCAGTCTTATTTTTGCCTGATTTTATAGAACGCTCCGTTATAATACTGAAAAGAAAAATTTACCCCAAAGTAGCTTCAGAAAGTATAAAATTTTTAGCATTATCTTTATCGCTGAAATTCAGCTAAAGTTTTTTTTTATTATGGGCTCTAGTGTCCCTTATTTTTTGAAAGTAGGCTGACAGGAAAGAGGGGAAGACATGCGGCAAATGTCGCCGGGTCTGGGAGTCGAACCCGCGACGGCCGAGTCAAGGACTCAAGACCTCCAAACGTGGGTCGCGCTGACCCCTACGCTACCACGGCGCGCCCCGTTCAGCTAAAATTACTGCTTGTTTCAGTGGCAGAATTTTAAATTACCTAAAAAATTAGAAGAGTATTGAAATGCATAAATACATAAACAGAGAAGCATGTGGACGTCATTTTGCCTGCACCTTTCCCTCCTTTTCCAAATAAAAACAACACATAATTTGTCTACAGTCAGTCTTTTTTTCTGTATTCCCACCATATATTCAGACGGAAGTGACTTTGACTGAACGGTTGTTTTTCATTCAGTGTTTGTCCAACAAAAGTCCGTCAATGAGTCAAAGTGCGCGTTGGTTCGCAGTCAAAGTCAACTGACATCGGCTCCGAGGCTGCAGGATTATGGTCCGACTTTTGTTTTTGTTCTGAACATAAAGATGCAGTGGATCACAGGAATCTGAAGTACACATAGAGATTAAAGGTACTAAGACTGACCTAAAGTTGCTGACAAGCAAAGATTTAGCTTGAAGTTCATAGAGCCAGAAGGAATGACTTTTGGTTCAGATGTAGTCCAGTAATAAGTAAATCTTTCTGTTTACAGAGCTGGCACAGCTGGAACAGTAAAGCACTGAGCCCCAGACAATCCCTCCTAGGCTGACAGCATTTGCAGCAGTTAATGAGGCTGTGTGGGGCTTCAGCAGAAAGGTATTCATGGTAGTAGCTTAGCACGGGAGGCTAATATGATACATAATCACAATATGTAGGAGCCCATACGCCCTACAGTTCCAACATCAGGGCAACATGAGACCGTTTGGCCTCATACAACCCAACGATGCAGCTGCTATCAAACTCTATCAACCTGGTAATACTGCCCACTGTTTCAGTGGCTGCCTGTAACAAATCACTACACGCTTTCTCAACATTTTTACAAAAAGCCCTCATCTACGTAAACATCATGTTTTCAAGAAAACTGGGAGACAATGGAAACAGCAGCACAGCAGGAAGTTTGACTTTTTCTTGAAAGCTCCTAAAGTCGTATTTAGAAGAGGGAAAGTTGGGGCTTGTCACAAATCTTGACCACATTTGGTTTCTTCTCATATAAAATTTAGAGAGGTAAAAAAACAAACTGTTATTTAACATTGTGTATCTTGTTAAACCTTTCACCCACACTTTGCTATTGGAAAGTGAACAAGTTGCTACAGTATTTGAAAGAACAAAACTTTCAAATACAAAACTGTGAAAAACATGCTGTTGCTAGCTTGCATTGCTAATTGCAGTTAGCATGGACACTAAAATACTAAACATTTTTTGAGTTCATAACATGAGGTCAGCTTGGTGTCATTCTCAGACACAAGTTCCGACTTTAGAGGTAAATGAAATGCAGCGTAGGGAGTAACCGGCTCTGGTTCCTGGTTCGTTGTGGTTCGCTTCAGTTCCTACAACGAGCTGTGACACTTTCGTCCACCGCCCGCCTTTTCTGGGAAAATTCGGATGAAGCAAAAATTAACAAGTCATCTTTTTGCTTTACCTCACAGCTTCTTTGTTCATATATACATTGTGGGTGATAGAAGCATTAATATCTAGACTTTTCAGCTACATTTCTGACATAAAAAAAACTTTTTGCATATCAAAAACTGTTTTAGTCACCACAATTATTTCCAACTCTGCACATAATTTCCAAGTCTTTTGGCCAACATTCTGGTCCCTCCTGTATAAACCATCTTGGTGTGCCCCCATACTCACTTGATCAATAGGTTTCATGTATACTTTGGCATAAGTCAAAGATAATACAATTTCTCTCTAGTAATATTTATGAGGAGATTAACTTTTATAATATGAAAAAAACCTACCTGGCAGCATTACTGGTCTTTATATTGCCTTGTCCTTCTAAAGTGAAGTGGATTTCATCCTAAAACTCACTCATCAGTCAGCAACGGCTATAGACTTGTTGCCCTGTGACCTCCCACATCATGAAGGTCCTGGAGAGACTCCTGTTGGCCTTCCTAAGTAATTAGACAAACAAATATCAGGACGTCCAGTAGTTTGCTTACTGCCACCTTGGAACTGGAGTTGAAGACGCCATTATGCTCCTGCTGCAACAAACCCAATGTCATCTGGACAAAGCAGGCAGCACTGTGAGGATCATGTTCTTTGTCAGAAACTCCAGAAGACACAGGCGGAGGCCTCAACACGACTACCTGACAAACAGACCACAGTTTGTGAGACTGAAGGACTGTGTGTCCAATCAGCTGGTCAGCAGCACAGGAGCACCTCAGGGGACTGCACTCGCACCATTTCTTTTCGCTTTGTCAGACTTCCAGCACAAATCGGACTTCTGTAATCTACAGAAACACTCGGATGACTCTGCAGTTGTCAGGTGTACCGAGAATCTGAGTGCAGAAATGTGGTGGACTGCTTTGTGTCGCGGTGTGGGAACAATCATGACACATGACACAATCATTTGTTCTTGAATGTGAACAAAACAAAGGAGATGATTGTTGATTTCAGAGGAAACAGGGTTATGTTCAACTCTGCTTCCATCCTGGGAGACTCATATTCTTCTAATGAAAATGAAAAATATTCTCCCCACCTCTTTTTTTAAAATTTGTTTTTAAACTAATGTATCTTTCTAGGAAAATGATATTACTAATTAATGAATTATTAATGGTAAAAATGCAGCACAAACAACTGCAACAGCAGATTATCAAATGCAGTTTAACCTCTTTAAAAACAACAAAAAAACATTTTAAACCTGAAGGTGTAAATCAGCTCCAACATCATCACTTGCCTATAGAACAATATTTTCTTCAATTAATGTTGAACTGCTTGGTGAAAGGGTCACGACTATTAACTTATTTTACTGTTGGTGCCCGTCCTGCGCTGCCACCCTGGGTAAACAGCCATTTTAGCCATGAAATAAAAGAGCCACTAAACTTGTCCAGCACTGCCTTGGAATGAAGTGTGGAAAAAACAGAACAAGAAAACAACAACACAGTTTTCAGTCAGCTTTTTTTTTTTTTTTCTGACACGTTTTCCTGTTAAAAGAGACTGAGAATGTGATGCTCTCTGCACAAAGACTTTGCAGCGGAGTCAGAGTGTCAGCCGTACGTCACAGTGAGAAATATTATGAATGGGCTTTTTGAGACATGTAGCGCCGTCATTACTCACCACCTATCTGAGCTGACCGCTTCCCAGAGCAGGGCGAGGGGCCGGGTAGGGAGCAGTAGGAGGGTGTAAGGGGGAGAAGGCAGGCGGAGCTACGAGTTTGGGGCCTTTGTTTGAACAAACCGACCCTTCTTTTTTTTACTTCTCTCTGTGTGAGCACAGCTGCCAGCAGCGGGCTGAGATCTGTACTTTCCAGGAGCAGCGACAGCGCCATGGGTCTGTTCAGCTTTCTGAGTGCCATCATCACCAGAGCTTTGTTCATCCTGCTTTCACTGGTCGCAGTCTGGAGGGTGATATGGGTCAAAAAACATCCATACTACTGGCTGCTGACTTTGCTCTTTCTGCCACTTGTTGTTGAAATGATAATAACACTGAGGAAGCGAAAAGGACTGGACTACAAATGGTAATTTAATCCCTCTCTTCTTTTTTTTGTGCATGTTTCTTCATAAATTTGTGATGTAAAGTTTACAATGATCAATTACACTCTGAGCTATCTAAATGCATGCAGAAGTGATTGTATTGCACGTTAATAATGTGCAAATGTGCAGACTAACAATAATAATGTGTAGTTCTCCACCCCCTTGCATCCTGCTTGTCCCGCTGCTGAAATTGTCCTGGGACAGAAGGGTCCGGGTGGGACAGGAAATCAGACTCCTCAAACCAGCAATCATGGAGATGTATTTGTTATCTGGTTTAATTTCTTGTCATGCTGAGATGGGTAGAGTAACCAAAAATAGTACTCATGTATGAGTAGCAATACTTCAACATATTTTGTTACTCAAGTAAAAGTAAAAAGTAGCTGTCCAAGAAATTTCTCAAATAAGAGTTAACAAGTATTTGGTAAAAAAGGCTGCTAAAGCACTGCCTAATCAAAACATCAATCATTTAATATTTAAAAATCACATAATCAGACCAAATAAAGTATTAAACTATTTACAAATGTGGGTATTTTGCAGACCAAAATGAAAGTGATCCATAAAAATAATTACAAAATCAGTCAAAAAAATAAATATTTTATCTGAAATAATGTATTTCAGTAGAAAAACTTCAACAAAAACGAAAACTTTAACAAAAACTTCAGGTCTGTGCCTGGTACATTTTTGGTTAAAACTAGACTTGTTCTTCATTCAGTGAAGTTATTCACAGTGGGTAGAGTGTCCTGAAATTTTACTCAAGTAAGAGTACCTCACAATAAAATTACTCAGATGAAATTTAAAAAGTATCGCATAGTAAAAATACTTCTAAAAGTAATTCTTTACCTCCAGAAGTCACTCAATGAATGTAAATGAGTAAATGTATCTCGTTACTATCCACCTTGGCTATTATCTTTCCAGAAGATTGAATGCATGATAGTTATTTAGAAGGCACTATCTGACATAATAAACCTCATTTTCTGTCTGTTTAAGTGGTTGGAAATGAGTACAAAATAATTTTATTGTCCTTCTTAAATTATTGAGCAAGTCGTAAAAGAAACTGTGGTTGATGTGGGATTATCTTGAGTGAGTAATAAAAAAGATAATTTTCGTGAGAAGAACTATAAACAACAAGTTTTTGGAAATTTTCTTCTTTGTCTTCTTGATGTGCTGTTTCCCAGTCAGCTGCATTTATCTCTAATAATATACACACACTTCATTTTCATCCATATTGAAACTCTTCATTAGTTTGGAGCAGTACCGATAAACTGATTTTCCCATTTCTTGCAGGTTTTCTCCCACAATTTTTCTGTTTCTCATTAGTATCATTCCCTCCATCTGGATCCTGGAGCTCCACCACCAGCAGAACAGAAAGCAGGATGGCAAGGTAGTTAAAATCAGAAACCACAATATTCAATATTTCTGCACATCTGTCAAAAAAAAAAAAAAAATTATTATTTCCCAAAACACTCATCTAGGCAGATGTGGAGGACATGGCTGCAAGACATCTTTTTCTGCAGACTATGCCTTTTTTAGTGCTTCAAAGATAAAAATAAAGCACAAGAAATGTCTGATGCCTCGTTCCTCTTTTGCAGTGCAATTATGAGTTTTTCACTGGCATGAATGAATCATCAGGAAACAGCACAATAAGTGATAGTTTGAAGGTAAGTTAACTAATACTTCATACTTTTTTTTCTGAGGTACTAGATTCCCTAAATAAATATTAAAAAATCATCAATGAAGTGTGGTTTTTAAGATGGGTAGTATGACTGTTCAAACCAAGTTTTTTATTGCTTATTTAGATTTTTAATAAATCTTTTGAAAAGTATGAATTATAAGAAAATGTGACTGTTCAAAAGGTCTGTCTATTTCGAAGAGATGTGGGGTGCATTTCATTACCTATACGAAAACAAAAATAAAAATAAAAGAGGAGCATATTTACTGTTTTTTGTGCAACCACCTTATGTATAAACAATTACAAAATGAACAATTTATTGCATTTTCCGCATTAATAACAGATTTTCTCAAGCAGTGAGGTCAGAATTTTTCAAGTTTTGTTTTCTCAAAAACCTAGTAAAGGTGTGTTTTTATACCCAAACTAACGTGACTGGGAACGGACAAACTTCGTTCCAGAATCGTTAGTGCTGAGGTGGACAGAAGAACGTTTTCAGGAAGTAAAACTTTAGAGGTAGCCATTTCCCTCAAGGGCACAAGGATCAGCTGACATGACATCATGTCTACATTGTGAGGACGTTTGTTTTTTTTGCAAACTCATTTTTCACTTGTAGTCAGAGGATTAGTGAACACCTCAGCAAAAAGTTAAAGTTGATCAACTTTCTTGCTAGAAGAGATGGTGGTAGATAAGTGCTTCGTATTATCAGTTGTTAAAGCCGGTTATAAAACATCTTCACGGTGGCTAGCGAATTGACATTATCAGTAGAAACCATCCCCAACCAATAAAGGTGACAGTTCAAAATAAAATAGCTCTGAGTGAGCTTCTGCTGATAGATAACACTTACTGGAATCACAAACTCATATAGTTGGAGTTGCATAACAGTAAAAAAAAAAAAAATTGCAAGACGGCTCCAAAATGACTCATAGTTGCTACAAGACGACATCTCCAAGATGGCAAAAAAAAATTTATCAATGAAATGTGAAAGCTCTGCAAGGTTCATGCGAATCAGAGGATGGTATGAGAAGAGTCTGGGATGTCACATATAGTCAAGAAGAAATATTTCCAAAGTGAATACAAATGCATGGTTGATATGAAAGTTCTTCAAGAGGGATAGACTTTGACTCACTGTCAGAGCAAGATATCTCTAAGGTGGGTAGAAATCCAACGAGGATCAGCACAAAGTGTCCTGAAGGTGGCTATAATACTAGCTTCTAAATAAGTACAGATAGTTTTCCCTTTCCCTGCAATCTACAGGACCCAGAGTCATTGTTAGCATCTTGATACCAGATGTTGTGACGTGTCAGAAGTTTCCAGGCAGTAAAACAGGGAGAAACAACAATTGGCAAGTGTTCAAAATGCTATGGCAGATTAGTTTTCAATTCCTCAGAATGATATATAAAATCACACACATGCCCAGAATTACTTTCCAAGAAGACAGAAGAAAAAAGTCGCACATTGGAGGTTGGATTGAGTTTTGTGTGACTTTCTAGAAATGCAACAGTTGCATTAGTGAATTACTAGAACTACAGCTAAAACAGGAGTTTAGGGACAATAAACTCAACCAAACTAAGAATAACATGTAGACCAGGTCGTAGACAAAGGGGCAGCAGAGTTCACAACTTTTAATGCAAATGCAATTTTAGGGACATATCACCTTCACAGAGATGATGTTTTATTACCACAAAGCAACTAAACATGACCCCTAAGTTTGCACAGAGTACAGATATGTCATGTTAACATTAAAAGATAATTTTACAATCTGTAAATCAGAAGGTATTGATCTACCTCTTCAGCTTAGAAGCACAGTAAACAGGAAGCTTGGCTCACAACGCTCTGAGTCCTACTAAGATGGCGGCGGCGGCTGCCATTGACATCGAAAAACAAATTCAGCTTTGAGAAGTCAAATATTGTTAAAATAAAATGGTCTTTTTTGAAAAGAAACAGTGATGCTGAGGAACCTATAAAGTGATAATGTGAAAATGTTGCTTTTCAAAATGCTCCTCTTGTTGGAACTGTTCTCATGATTTACACTAACATATTGCGACATGTGTTTCGAGATGTGCTTGGGAAGCAATGGAGCCTTCACAGAAAGTTTCTCAATGTGCCTCTCTTTCCCAGAGACTTCATCATGTGTTGTCAAATTTCTGCCAGGACAGCTGGATCCTTGCTCTTCATCAGATTCTGCTCATCCTTCTCATCATAGGGAAGTGGCTTCTCCCTTTAGGAGGCGGGATCACGAGAGATCAGCTCTCTCAGCTTCTGCTCATTTTAGTTGGCACGGCGGCGGACATCCTCGAGTTTAACAGTGAGACGCTGGCCGATGTAAAGTGGGTGTTGTTGTGTTTTTTTTTAAGAAAAAGAAAACATTTTAATCCATGCATATGACAGCAAAAGTGTGGTTTCCTGTTTAGATGATGTTGTTTTAAAGCGATTTAAATATCCGTTGTGTTTTGCAGAGAGAACAGTCGCGAGCTGGTTTACGTCATTTTAGGTGTCTGGACTTGGAGCATGCTGCAGTTCCCCTGTCATCTGTGTGGTCAGTGTCTGCTTGGCTTTTTTAATCTTAACATACGTGCTTATTGAGCACTTATATCAGCTTCCAAACAATCGTTTCTAGAAAAAACATGACAGCCAAGCTCGGCCTCGGAGCAAAACGGAGGCAGATTTTATCTCTGCCTCTGTCAAATTATAAACTCGTGTAATCATGATGGCTCTTTCAGGCAGACATGTTGAGACCTGAACCTGTGAAGACGGATCAGATCAGAAAAAGAGCATTGAAGGCGTTCAAGTGTATACCGATTATCTTCTGAGCAGAAATCCAACCCAGGAACCTGTCTGAGTTTTTCAGATCCCCACCTTGCTGATAAGCCAAGGCAGCAGCTGTAGAGAAAAGCACATCTACAAGTTTCATCCTTTTTGCCCAAACTTGTTACAGCCAAACGCATGTGAGTCAACAACAACAACAAAAAAGAACTCAAAACAGGAACAAGTTTATTCAGGAACAGTTTGTTTCTGGAGAAACCCACATTCGCAGTCAAGTTGATCTATTACGCGCCATTATAATGTGGAAATAAATGTCATTACCCTTTTAATGCAAAAATATTAGAGGCATTAGAAGCTTTACTCTCGCAGCAAGAACACACAGAACTTAATAGATGTTTTCCGGTAATGTGTGTGTTTAGGTCTGCTTATCTTAGTCTGCCTTTTTATGGCACTATGCTTGAAATCCCTATAAATGCACAAGGTGTTGACTTACAAAACCCATTTGTCGAAGATGTCGTCAGAGAAATACTCTCCACAAAATCTCTGTTTCACAGCTTTTTTGTGTTCAGTCATCATCGGTGGACAGTTTGTCCTAGAACACTGTCAAAACTTTTCTACTTGTATTCAAGATTACAGTCATTCCTCACATTTTTTTGAAAGCTGAGGCTGACCACCGCGATGTAGGCTGTCATTTGAAAATTACAGCTTTAGCTGCCAAAGAAACCCCCCCAGCAATTTTAAAGCCAGAATTATCATCTTGTTTTTCAGAAGAATAAAATTGCTACCAACAAAAACAATCACCCCATTTGCACTACTTGACTCAGTGCGGGAGACTACGCAAACTCTCAGAGCCACACACAGCCAGAACTAACAGATATTTATCTTTTTTAATCACAATGTACAACCTAAAAAAAAAAATAACTTAGAGAAAAGGAGTATTTTGCTCTTAATGCCAGTATTACACTGCTTCTGAAAGTTTTCTCACAATTGCCTTCAACTTCTCAACATGAGAAAGATTGAGAGGCTCAAATTCACTGGAAGTGAGCTGAGGACAGAAAGAGGATGTGTGCTAGTGTGTAGACGAATGATTGCTTTGTTTATACTTTGTTTCAGGAAAAATGTTACTAAATGACTCCAAATGATCCAAGCAAAGGTGGAAATCCCCAGGAGATCCTAACCCACAATCTTGGAAAACTCTAGATTTGTTCCTTCAAATAAGTCATAAAAGGAACCTTCATATTTAAACAATATAAATGTGAAAAGGCAAAAAAAAAAAAACAATCAACAAAAAAATCCACCATCCATTTAAAGAAAAGTGTGGATGAATTTTCAGGTCAGTTCCCACAGGAACTTTAAACAACACACAAACGCACACACACACACACACACCCACACACAAAAGTAATAACAAATAAATAAGTACCACTTGGTGGACAGCTCTGGGTCTCGAATGTGCCTTCAGAGAAAGGTACCTAAGATAATTCGATCAGATGTTAAATGTTCATCAACTGAAGATGTTTCTTTAGATTGAAAATCTGGCTCCTTAGATTTTAACAACCTACTTTTCATTCTGCTATAATAGTCAGAACTTAGATTGACTATTAAATCAGAGAAACTCCCATAGAGATGTGGATCAAAGATCTGTTGAGTGGGTTCTTTGGTTCAACCTCATCACCCGTTTGGGTTTCCCTGGTTGGCAACAGCAACCTTGTATTTGTTGAATTGGCTGCTACTTCCAGTTTAGCACAATGCATTATTTTTAACGCATTCTTTTTTGAACAGTGGTGGGGCCAATGACCGACCAGGCAGCGGATGAGAGCGTCCAGGGAGACTCCCTCTGGTCCAATCGCAGCACCGACCTGTGGAGCATCGTGGAGACGCTGTTTATCCACGACGGTCCCTTCCTGGTGGTCCGGCTCATTGTCATGATACATTTTGGTACTTTTCACCAAATGCTTGTTTTCTTTGCCTTTAAAAACTTCCTGGTTGTCATCCTGAATATGTACAGGCTGTGTGTTTTATACCATGACTTTAAGTCGTCCGTGCACAGCCCAGTGGGGGACAGAGCAGACTGAAGAGTCTGATGAGTCATCGCTGAGATGGGTTAGAGACAAGGAAAATATCAGATGTCAGACCTAAGATGCTGCAAAGATACAAGACTTGTGAAAATTTCATGTGAAGCAGGAAAAGAAGTGTTTAATGTTATTTTGATCCAAAAGAACGACGAGTTCACAACAGAATCTCTGACCTCATTCATTTTGTAATCAAAGGACATTGTTGTTTGGATGACTGATATTTGGTCATAACATTTCTTCATAGACCTTTGGAGAGTTTATTTCCCTTTAAGTGATGCCACATTTATCAGAAAAACAAGTTCTTGGGTCAAAGCAGCCGAGTCTACCCATTAAAAACCGCCAGTATCCAAAAGCTTATTCTGCTCTTGACTGGTGTTTTTTGTTTATTATTGAACTAGATGACAAAAAAAAACAAGAAATATTTGCAATTCAGCAATGTATTTTTTTATTTTTTTTACATTGAAGAATTGCACACAACCACAACAGTCACAATGCAGTGGGATGCCAATCTATTCTTTAACTAATTTAGTTTGGGATATCATGAAATGCTCTCCATTCCCAAACATTTGAGACAGTGTCATGTCGCCTGGGCCAAACTTTAAACTGGACTTACAGTGGCAGTAGCCCAGGGCCACATTTTTTGGGAGGGAGGCCTCGATTTCTCTCTTTTTTTTCTTTTTTTAAATTAAGGCATGTTCTGCAGACATTATACTTAAAACATCATGAATTTATAGCAATTTATAATATGGAGCAACTGGACCTTTTAAAGCTACCACCCCAGTCAGCTCCCTACTGGAGGGCAAGGTACTGCGCCTGAGTGCAGTTGACCCTCCCTGAAAGGTTAAAGGTCAAAAGATCAACCAACCCCTTCACCCCCCACTTTCATAACATCAAACAAAATTGGTGTCAGTCAACTCGGCTACATTTGTGCTGGTGTGTGCAGCAAAACTTTTTGTTTGTTCCGCCATCATTCTAAAGAGATTAAGAAAAATGTCTTCTAAGGGTCATCAGAGGTCAAACACTCCCCTGCCACCGCTCACATTTAAATTTATTTATTTATTTCCACAAATCAGCTAGGTCGGTGCTTGTTTGTGCAACAAACATTGTCATTTGTGCTGCTTTGGCTTTGAAGATATCCACGAAGGTTTAATCTTTCATTGATATCTTCAGAGCCAAAGCAGCACAAACGAAAATTTTTGCTGCACAAACCACCACAGATCTAGTCGAGTTGATTGACACCAAATTTATTTATTTTTGCAAATGTGAGCGGGGCCTGAGGAGTGTTTGACCTCTGATGACCCCTAGCGAACATTTTTCTTAGTATCTTTAGAACGATAGGGGCACAAACGAAGATTTTTGTTGCACAAACGTAGCACAAATGTTTGACACCAATTTTGTCTGATTTGAAGAAGGTGGGGGGAGGGCAACTTCACTCAGGTTGATAAAGAAAAGAAAAAGGGACGCAGTGCTTTGCTACTAATTGTCAACACTATGACAAGTAGTTTAAAAAAAAATTGCGAGGGAGAGGGACGTAGGTCATTAATGATAGCTTGACTTTGAGAACCGTCACATTAAGATGTGCTGTGGAATTCGATGTGTTTTGATTCAGTTAAAAAAAAAAACAACTCTGACAGATCGTCAGAAGAGCAGGTGTTTAGATGAGCTAATCAAACCACCGCTGTCCTACCACAAGGATAGTTCGCATTAATAATCGCGAAATAAAAATTGAAACCTGAAAACATGAAACTGTAACGTACTGCATGTTCTTTTCTTTTTGTGGGAAGTGTTTGCATGTTTTTGGTCTTGATTCCCAGTACATTTGTGGCGTTGTTGTCAGTTGCTACAACAACGCCTGTGTGTAGGGCTCCTGACACAGAGAGAGAAAAAACTAGTGTGTTTTAGTTATTCTTCAACTGGTTTTCTACATTATTTGTCCCTTTGCTGAGGCAGACAGCACTAAATTAATAACACCTACATCTCCAGATTTTATTTAGTTAGCGCATGGCATGTAAAAGAATTATCTTTTTGCCCTCATTGTGGGCATGCAAGAGATTTCCAGATGTAAACAATAACATTCAACATGTCTATAAAATTAACTAGTACTGTACATGCATTAGCAAAATAATTTTTCTTTAGTGGATAGATCACCAAAATGGTTTCCAGCTCAGAGGCCTACATCCCTGTAAATCTGGAACTGCGTGTCACTTGTATTCTCAATTTACGTAATATTCAGGTTTTAAAAGGTGTTTTTTAATAATTAAAATGAACATAAATAAATGCTTCAAGCATATCACTCTGTGTGTAGAATAGAAAGACGTAGATAATAATGTCTGTACTCCTTACCTTTAATTTTTACCATTAAGTGAAGCAACATCTGAACCAAAACTGCACTAAAATCGATCGTTTGTTTAAGAGTCATGTCTGGTGTTTTTTTTAAAAAAAAAACATTTGGTGTTATTTTCTTCGTTGCAATTTTAATTAAGTATTTCTGATGGGTTTATTTTATTATTTAACACAGGTCATTATATTCTCTTGAAGTATTATGTTAAACATTTCTGAATGTTTTGAGGCATTTGCTGCCACGTTTTACTCTAACATTCAACTTTGCATGACTGTGAATGTAGACAAACTGAACGTAACCTTGCAGCGTGTTTGTTGTAATCTCATGTTACTCCTGCATTTTTGAAGTACTGTAAGCAGGTGAACTGCCAGAACCTGGTGATGAAGTTTTTTTGTAAAGCGATCTTGCTTCTTGTCCTTGGTAATGAAATGTATAAATTGCATTTCATTTGATTGTCACTAGATGTCCTCAGTTGTCTTTATCTGGTTTCATGATCTTCACCGTCAGCACTTCCTTTTTCATTCTAGCACTATTGGCACTATTACTCTGCCATATCTTGCTTGCTTTCTTATCAGTTCTTTATTGTTACCCTCTTTGCGCTTGCCTAACCTAACCTTGTTCTGAATTTTATATATTTTTTTGTTGTTGTTGCTTTGTTTTATATTAGACCAGTCAGATTTTCTTTCTCTTTATCAAGGTTTTGTTTGTTTGGCGTTTAATTTTTTTGTAGCTTCCTGGGTTTTCATCTGTGTTTACTACACTATGTTGCCTGTTATCTCTCTGCTTTATATTTAGTCTTCCATTCTGGTCATGTATCTATTAATCTGACCATGCACACTTAAATAAACGTCTTCTTTCTAAATAAATTTGAGATAATTTGAGCTTGCATTATTGCCGTGCTGTTTTGTTACTGCACTGATTTAACTACTAAAACAACAGTGAAGCAAGAAATGTTCCCTTATTCTGCCGAGTCTTATTGCAGGTAAGCGGCTAATAAAAAACAGCAGTTCTTGTTTCCACGTGCACATTCTCCTTCAAGTTTAAAAACAGTTGTTTTGTTTTCATAGGTATAAAACACAGAGAGGCTTGCAGGTAATTCTGGATTGTTTGAATGGTTAGGAAAACACAGAGGCAAAGTGAACAGAGAAAACAATAGAGAAAAAAGTGACAGACGTAAGAAGGCATGACGATTCACACAAAGGTAAAATAATAAATAACAGCGTACAGTAGGGGCAAATTTAGAAATACTGCACAGGCTTTATTTTAATTTTTTATACTCAGATCTAAAGAAATGTGCAACTGGGAAGGAAGTATAAAAGAAGTATAACATCTACATGCAAACTACTTGTATGTTAGGAATGTATTAGGTCAGTTCATTAACTGTAGGCCTTTAGTCTTGAATATAACCCATAAGGGCTGACTGTTTCACAAAACAGAAACAGCCATAAGAATTTCCACATTAGAAGAAAGTATTATTTACAAGTATTTCCTTTACCAAGCTGCTTACTGGTTGGAGTCGAGCAATTGTGCTGCTTAATTTACCTCACTTTAACATCGATAGACATTAAGTTATTACTTCCCTCACAATGTGCAATTGACTCAAGGTTAGCTCCTCTTTTTGAATAGTTGCAAGCAGTCGGAGCAGCTTCAGCACAACTTATAAAAGCCTTTTTAAGGAATCTTAGAGATGCAAATCCTTATTCACAGCTCCAATTTAAATCTCTAGCAGATTAAGGAAAAAAAACACACAAGCATTTGGTGTGTTTGTGGTTATGTAGTTATGCAAACCAGCATCTATCAAATACCAAGGACCGCCTGGCAAAAGTCATCATTGTGATGTCTGCAGGTTTTTCTCCTGTTAAATTATGTATTACATATGCACTGATGTCCTAATGCTATAAAACTGGCTTATCAAAGGTATTTCCGGTTTTCCTGAGCTGAGACTAGATTTATCTGTATGAATGGCCTTGTGCAAAAGATTTTCCCAATAGATTTCAAATGATTTTCTTGTTGCATTATCCTTCCTCCATCCATAATATTCAGTTTATTCAAGGTCAGGAGCCAGATCTCTCTCTCTCTCTCTCTCTCTCTGGGTCTGCAGAGAGGAATTGCTGTAAATGTGAGCCTAACCACTTTGAGACAAAACCTGGATTTTCTTCACTTGTGGTTGTAATCCCTATCGCATGACCACTGGTGAGGATTAGACAAAATCCTCACCAGTAAATCTAAAACACAGTTGCGCCTTTGAGCAATACTGTCACTTCTTCAAACAAAATTCTGACTCACCTTTCTACCTTCCACTTCATTTGACAATTTCTCATGAGTTAGAAACTGCAACTCCTCAAGCTGAGGAGTTGTAAGAGACACACCCCTGACCAGTAGGGATCAGTCCACGTTTTATTACCATGGACTCAGACGAAGTTGACTCAGTGAGGACTCAGCAATTCAAAAGCTATGCTGATAATCGAGCTCTGTATACAATGATCTGGCATGTTATTATAACCAGTGACAGTTAAGGCGAATGAAACTAATTATCTCTTTGTCATGAGCAGGATACATTAATCAGCAAGTGTACTTTTCTTCTTGAGCAGAAAAAAAATGGAAGAATCAAGATTTGAGTAAGTTTCACAGGAGCAAAATGTTGAATTAGATGTCTGGGTCACAGCATTTCCATTAAGTCCAAGTTGTGTGGGGTATTTTTACAAGCTGTAATAATTAAGCATAAATATCCAAAACATATAATAACCATCTGGTATGAACCCACATATGTCTTTTGTGTCATGTCTGAGATTTTTATCTGGAACATATCTTCCCATAACATCTTGCCGTGTATATTTCGAAACACCAAATTTCTTGTTGGTTTTGCAACTGATTGATGATTCCCTGTAGTACATCACCACATGACGCCACTCCTCCTCCTCTTGGTAAAATGTCACACCCTTTGGGACACTCCCATTTGACTCAGTCAAACACCTTCAACTGTCACCTGTTGCTCTTTTTATTATACTTCCATTGACACCTTACTTATATGTTTGTTTTTTAGGTAGCTTTTTCTTTTTACCCCAACTTTTGTGTGTGTGTGAGAGTGTGTATTATTGGTGTCAAAGGAACCGTGAGTTTATTGCGGAGCTGGTCCGCCATCTTGTGGCAGCTTCTTGCGCCGCAGCGTCCGTCTGTTTTGATATTTTTTCGCTTCTCTGCTGTCCCTCATAAATCACCAAAATGCACCTTTAAAATACCTGCCGTGTGTTAGAAGGAGTCCAGCTTTACGTTTTTATCAGTCCAGGTTTTTTTTTTTTAACGGGACCCCGTTCAGTCGCTGTGTGTAACCTGACACTGAGGGCAGGGCCACCTTTCTTCAGCCCAACCCAGGGTTGGTTCTCGACTACATTTCTCATTCGGGTGGGGCAGGTTTTCTTATCTACCAGCCGCACTTTCACCGTCTGATTTTTCGCGGTGTGAACAGACTCGCAGGACACCAGCAGACGCAGCTCGAACAGACTCCCGGTTTGTTTCATTAATTTTTTTTCCCTCCCCCAGCGACCTTCTCCGTACACCTTTCGAGCAAAAAATGTTCCGCTGTGGGCTCGCCTACCCACGGTGCAGGTGGATCATGCCCCTGCTGCTGATTTTCGCCATAATTTTTGACATTATCGCCATCGCGGCCCAGTCCGGGTGGATCCAGGACCGGGACAATACTCACTACTCCAGCATGTGGAAAGACTGCCGACGGATGGGCGATGAATCGGACTGTATGAGCCTCATGGACGAGAGTAAGTGTTGTTTTTTAGAGACGCTGCGTTAAACTGTAACCTGAGGAAGTCTGTGATGACCATAAACCTCAGGCTGGGAAAGTCCTGCAGGCTGTCGGCCAGAGTGAACTTTGGTCTCTCCTCTGTAATTAACTTTTTTGTTACTCCCTTCATTTCTACACTCAGAGATTTAAAGCAAAGAAAGGGGGGGGTTTCACAAAGAGTCGCACAAGAAACAAGTTAAGATTTGTTGTGTTATTCTAAAGTCATTACTTTAGTTAAAGTTTTCCATTTTAGCTAAACACTTCATTTGTAGAATAAGATACATATGCTGGAGATGCACTGATTACGCCTTTTTGGGGGGGGGGGGGGGCTGAACGTTACAACACATAAAAAGAGACATTTGTGATATCAGCGGCAAATTAAAGACAAAAACAAACAAAAATCCTCCTTCTTAATGTGTCAAAACCAGTGTCGTTAACAAGGTTTCCCCCGGAAAACTTAAGTTGAGCGCTAGGGCAGTCATTCCTCCAGCGGCCCGCTGAGTGTTTGAGTTAAAAAATGTTTAAAGTTGGCAGGAAATGTTAAAATATCACTTGATAACTGTTGAGATGGAAAGATTAATACCTGAACATCAACTATAAAGTCTTAAAAACACAAACATTTTAAAAAGACTTTTTATAAAAAAAAGAAGAAGCAACGCTTAGCCTGATGGCCCGCCAGGCTTACAATACACCTTCACTGTATTATAAAAAAAACCATTGAACTATTCAAGCTATTTGTTGATGCTTTTGCAGTCCAAACTCTGATGTAGGTTTATTGTTTTTGATGGATTTAATGAGCAGAGAAACCTTCTGCTGATGTTTCAGTTTTGGATCCATGTTGCTCAACAGAGCCAGTCGTGGGAAACTGGTTGATTCTCGGTGCATCTCAAGTTTTTGCTTTTGTTTAAGGATCTGTCAAAAGATTGGTTTGACTGCTTTTTTTGGGAAGTAAATAGTATTCCAGGGAGAATATGCTTATATTTTATGAATATATGTTTATATATTATGAGTTGAGCGTGAGGAGGGGTTGTCATAAAACTACTAAAAACATTCATAAGGGGCCTGTGTTCAAATGAGTATGTTAGAAAGAATAACATAAAACATTTTGATCAAAATGTCAAAAATAAATAAATTAATAAATTTCTTCCAAAAAGGTTTAATTGCGAAAACATGTCAACTCCAAAATATGCTACCAATCCAAACCAGATGCTATCATCATGAAGGTATACCAAGTTTTTAAGACATTTACAGTTCAAAACCTTTAAAATGTTCTATAAATCTTATTAATTAGCTTTTTAATGAGATGTCATAGAAAGTGATGGAGTGACCAGAACTTTCTCTGGTTGTCTGGAGCTCACAGTAACACAGTAGTCCCCCTCCCCTACCTGTTGCTGCGCAATGTTAGTCAGCTGGCTGAAAGAAGAATCTACTTCAAATCCTTTATTACCCATTTTACAAGTCCCCCCCCCAAAAAGATGTACTTATGTGTTTGAAAAATATTTTCATTTTCTAAAACTTGGACAGTTGTGCTTTTTGAAATTACAGTCGCGCCACCAGCCATGCTTCTTACAGCAAGCTTCCCGCAGCATGCCTAGTCTGACTAATGAACCAGTTTATGTGAATGGTAGTTATTCTTGTGTTAAAATACAGTGATACTGCAAGGAGTGAAAACAACATGGTAAGTCTCATACGAGCACATGTTTAATGGGTAGACTGTTACCATTAGCTTTTTAGACATTTGCTGTAAAGCTTGTGTTTCCCTACCTCCGGGAAACAGGCAGGCTGACAAGAAAAACTTTTACGTCTCCAAAAAACACACAAGCATACAGGAAAAAACAAATATGCTAGTGCAGTGCTTCGGTTTCAACATCGTTATCTCCAGACTAATCTTTCCGTTAACCAATTCTCGGCCTGGAATTGGCTACGTACCGAGAAAGCAGTAGGGCAGGTTTGTACCAGCCTGCTCAACATGCAAATGAGAAGCAGATTTCAAACAGGCTGACTTGCTAAAATCAGATAGGATCATATTTATAGTTTCTCCTTCAGTGAAGAGGGCCAGTCAGATACACATGCCTCAGTGTCACACACTCAGGTCAGTGACGGTGAACAGAGCAGACGTCTGTCTGCTGTGCAGGTTCGTGTTTGAGTTTTCCGAACCCTTTTCTCACCAGCAAAGGCAGCGATGTTGCTTCTCCATCACGACTCGATACATGTCACTCACTTCTGAAAACAGCAAGCTGCAACACGTCGGGATCTGCTGCGAACATCCACGCATATTCATTTAATCGTATATAATAAACACGCTAAACTCACAGTTTAATATTCGGTTGTGCATGAATACAGACATGCATAGGAACAGCATAATTATTAATTAGTGAGGTTCTGTTCGAAACATCGGTATTCCTGAAATTTTAAATCGCATTAAACTTTAAAACTCTATTAAGTGAGAAAAATTTGGTGCAATCAGGGATCATGCTAACATCATGCGAGTCTTTAATGATACTTACAGAACTGGTTGTCCATCCATCCATTTTCTAACACCCTTGTCCCTAGTGGGGTCAGGAGGGGTGCTGGTGCCTATAAGGGCGAGAGGCGGGCGTCACCCTGGACAGGTCTCCAGTCTGTCGCAGGGCAACACACACTCACACCTAGGGAGAATTTAGAGAGACCAATTAACCTAACCGGAGAATCATGTTTTTGGATTGTGAGAGGAAGCTGGAGAACCCGGAGAGAACCCACGCATGCACAGGGAGAACATGCAACTCCGTGCAGAAAGACCCCAGGCCGGGAATCAAACCCAGGACCTTCTTGCTGCAAGGCAAACAGTGCTACCAACTACTCCACTGTGCAGCCACTGGTTGTCCAGTTACTTAAAAAAAAAAAAAAAACTCAGTTCAGTGAAGTTTTCCATGGTTTTGTCACGTTTGTAGCTCCCAAAATAAAATTCTTCTCTACTTTCTTGAAACAATGTGCAATCACTACATCCTAAATGTTACATCATGAATTTTAACTTGTGGTGCTTTACGAAGCCCTACTTTAGTTCTGCAAAGATGTTAACCGGAGCAAAAGTACGGACTCCGCACGCCACACTTTTAAGATTTTTTTTTTCCTTGCAGAAACATCAGTAGGAAACTTCCTCTCACTTCAGTTATGCAGAACTGTGTGTAGCAAAAACTGTTTTGGGGATGCTAATACTTTCTGAAGACATTGCGATATGTTGAATTTTATATTTTAGGTTTCGATAACTTAGTTTTTTTTCCCTGACTTGTTTTTTTATGATCGACAACCCAATTATCTCTCTGAGAAATAAACACAGGATATAATGACAACATTCATTAGTTGTGGCAGGAACATCTGAGAGGCCTATCATCTTTATCAGTTTACACTAAACATTGATTTAAAAAAAAAGGGGTTTTAATTGGTTTCTCATACCATTTCTGTCTGTAAGCCAGTTTCACAGAACCGACATCAGCAGCTCTAGCCTCTCTGTATTTGAGTTTTACCGGATATCATGAACTTGTGTTTAGTTTGAACTGCCCTCTGCTGACGATCCCCTCTGTTGCTTGAGTCAGTAAAGCAAAAGATGAACACATCTGCCCGAAGGAAAAAAATAAACAACTTGCTGGATAAGAGAGAGTTGGGTTTTTTTGGAGGGGAGTGGGGGTTCCCTGGAGGTTTTAATGGTTGAAATACTTGTAGGGTTGATCTGAAATACCGAGGAAACGAGCCCAGCTGAAGTGTGTAAATAAGAATGTTCTCAAAGACCCTCAATGTCAAAGTACTGAATAGCTGCTCTTCCAGGAAATGCAGCATGAGAACACCATGAACCAACAAGTTTTCATGCTTTTAATAATAGGGTGTGTTTGGAAAAAGAAATCAAATTATATAAACACAACTTCATTATGTCTCATGGCACTAGCTGTGGGGTATTATTTAATAGAAGAGGTTCATTAGTTCTATCTTAAATTTACCTGGAAGTTGCCAGATGTTTGTGGTCCTCTTCACTATGAAATTCAAATGAAACAAAAAAAAAAATTGTTTCTTTTTTTTTTTATGTTTTCCACTTTGGAAAGATTTAAACTTAGAAATGCCTTCGCTGGCAGATCAGATTTTTGATATGCTTAAGCAATTGTCTGTAAACTGGAGGAAACGTATGCGAAGGTTTTTAAAATAATTTTCAAAACTTTATAATTCAAAAAAGATTTAATCACGTGTGAATGTTCATGAACAAACACGCCTTTGCAAAGCTGCAGTTTTATTGGTGTGTAAATAGTGGTATCTGTTGTGTAAAGGTGCATAAGAGCAACATAAGTCTTACTTTTCTATTTTAAGGAAAAAACAGACAGTAAGCAGCTGAATAGCAAAGTTAGAAATGAAAACAGGAACAGACTGTTCTTCACCCAGAACATTTCACAACTAATTTTATTTTAATATTGTATAGTTATGTTATTACCATTGCTGATTTAATTATTATTAATACTATTGCAATGTCATAGATTTGAATCAAAAATTTTATAAAGAATTACAAATATTGTGATATTATAATAAACTGATATTGTGTTTTTGGGCCAGACTATAATTTTGAACCTTATTTAGCTAAATTTGTATTAATTCTTTAGTAGAAAAAGTCTGCTAAAGAAATCACATCTGTCTTTAGAGCTTTTCTACTGGCCAAAAATTGATTATAAAACGAAGAATAATTGTTCATGTGTCTGTTTATTGTTCACATTCGTCACTGCAGAATCAAATATTTTCGCCATTGAAATTAGTCTTTCTGTTTACTTTCTACAATGTCCAACTTGTATTAACAAATAGAAAAGCTAATTTTGGAGGGGAATGTACGGTGGCCCTGAAGGGCAAAACTTCAACAGATCACTAAACACAACTACAAGTTGAAAAGCACAACATGTTCAAAAACACAGCATTACCTAAGCACAATTACAAAATAAAAAGAAAACACATTAACTAAGCACGACTACAAAATAAGAAAGTTGCAGCTTTATCTTGCCAATATTTTACTATTTTAGATGTAGTGGCGTCCTATCGGATTGTTGTACATTTCAAAATGGCTGCCTGTAGAGAACGATGATGCTCTTTCTAGTCTTTTCTCAAACCAACCGTCAAACCGGATCTCCAGTTTTTACTCGGTGTTAGTTTAAAATAGGTTTGCATAATGTCAGGTAAACATTTAACTGCTATACTATTACTGTAAATTGAAATAACAATTCCTGACAATCTTTTCCTTCACTGGAGCTTTCTCTGTAAGCTCCAGTGCCTTGGCTACCACGGATTTACATCCAATACAGGAGATGAGGAAATAGTCGGCCTACTAGCTGCAGAGTGTGAACACCTGCTTGAAATGTAATATCCTATCAAATATTGCATCTACCACACACTAGTATTGCAATGAAGATTGTAATATGATAGGTAGTTTTAAACTAGAGATGTACAATCAATCTTTTGCCTTGACGCAATAAAACAAGCTTTTGGGTTACGTAAAAAAAAAGACGTGTTTTTTGCTTCTCCTAGCATTTCTTTTGTTTGTTTTGAAAATTAGAAAACTGCTGAAACTGCAATCACTTTAGCAGCAAAATAAAACATGGTAACTACCAGGCAGAAAGTTTACATTCGTTTGAAGCTTTTACTCTTAGGATATTGCCAAAATGCACGACTGTGGAGAAAGTAAATACGATTCGTCTCACTTGACAGTTTTGAACAGTGATGTCGATGAGCTTGCGTGCAATTTAACATCATGAGGGCGCGGGAGGACTGAACCAGTCGAACTAGCCTGACGTGTCGATGTATGAAGAAGAAATGCCTGTGGCTGGGGCAAGTCAGACATTACCTGAACACACAGTGAGCAACATGGCTGTGAATAATTTAAGGGTGTGGGTTGATCCGGTAACAGGAAAACAGCTTTGTTAAAAAATACAGAACAACTCGATTATTAGCAGTAGACTTTCAGATTGGGCCCTAATTTTTTATTTTTTTATTTTTTTTTTTAAAGATTCGACGTTAAACTTAGCTTCATCATTAATGGATCCTTTCCTTTTATTCCTTCTGCAGGCAACATCTGTTTGGAGAAAAACGTATGAGTCATAAATGTGTGCACATATCAGCAGCCTGAGCTTTTACGTTTATTGGGATGGATTTCAAACGGTTCGTCCTGTTCACAAACACACAGAGGGAGGTGCGATTTCAAGCAGTCATCAGCAAAACAGGCGGGTGTGGCGTCTGCACGTTGAAAGCACACGGGCTTTCTCTATCAGCCTCAATGAGTTCATGATGTTTTGCATGAGAAAGTGTCGCAACAATGACAAAGGAACAAACCGTCTGACATGCGTTCCACACACAAACGGATTTATTTATTAAAAAATTATTTACGAAGTCATTTCACAAGACACAATGTTTTGGGGATATTTATTACACATTTTGCTGTAGTTGGAGTCTGAGTGTAGCCTCACATGTAAAATCCAGGGCGACGGGATAAAACTGGAGGTGTTTTATTGCTAATATTTTCTTCCTGAACTCTGAGAGTTAAAGCTGCTGACTTTTATGTGCTTAATATTGCTAAAATTATGTCTTCTTGAGAAAATTAATCGTTTTTTGTTTGTTTGTTTGTTTGTTTGTTTCCTTTGGACTGCAGGTTGGGCTCGGGCCGTGGCAGCGCTGATGATTATTGGCCTCCTCATCCTTATCATTGCTTTCGTCGTCAGCCTCGTTGCCCTGTGTAATGAAGTCAGTGTGGGCGCTTGTATTGCCGTGGGAGTTCTGCTTTTTATTGTTGGTAAGCTTTACTCACATGCACAAAAACATATTTGCATGATCACAGACTGTTGCATGTTTTGAGGATTTTCTTCTTCACTAATGGAAATAGATATATTTTAATGGTATTTGTTGATCTGCTCTCATGGTCAACTAGTTTTTGAAACTTTTGCTAGTCTTTTCTCCTATTTTTTTTTTCTAAACTTAAATCCAAATCAATTACATTAGCAAGAAACCAGTTTGTCTTTTGGGGTGGAAGAACTTTACAGAGTTTTATTCTGACTTGTGTGGCTGTTGCTGATTGAATACAAGGATGTTAGTCAGGAGAAAGGTGAAACGTGAGCATTGTTCTGGGAATTTGTTCAACAATAAACAGTGAGCTGACCATAGGGGGTGAAACATTAGTATGTATGTAAAAGAAGGAGGCTAGGAGGAGTGACCGCAACTGAATGAGAGAATTAGACAGCAATAAGGATCATTTCTGTCTAATTAAGTGGGATATGATGATAATTAGGGAGCAGCAGAGACTATGGGAGGGTTAAACACAAAATCCAGTTTCAGTTTGGTGTGACGCTCTCATAGCAACAACTGGCTTAATCTGTTTTCTTTGACATGAGCGATCCCAGGTAGAGCGTGGGAACCAAAGATAAAACAGAAATACAATTCTCAAATTTTGGCACAGGGCCAAACTAGCAGGGCATGGAAAGTGTTTAAAAGTCTGGCACTTTGTTCTGTCAGAGGCAGAGTTTTGGTTTAAACTCGTTGATGTTTCTGATTAACACAAGCTTAACTTACTGGTTTAAAAAAAAGTCTGTCATATTTTATTAAGACACAACCAACTAACTTTCACAGTAGCCTAACTAAAGAAAGATTGTATGGAAATAACTGAAAGCTAAGGACTGGATGCTATCAACAAACTCCACATTTTGATTTGTTTAAGTGATTCTCTCATAGTTGTGTGAAGGTATTTTCCACACCCTGCTGCTGCAGTCAGCAGCAGGGATGTCTGCCTGCCCAGATGGCTGTGTGACTAAGAATGAAGTCATTCATTTGTTTTTCAACGTGTATGAATAATTTAAAAAGTAAAATGTTATACGGTGTATTAGGTATTTTCCAGGCACATAGCGCCATTTGTTATAAAAACCCTCCATATTTCAAAAATAACTTTGCACCATAACTGATCCCCTAAAATTGGATCTCTGTCTCTTTAAGAACCTCGATAAATTCCAACACTCTCTCCTGCAGCACATCATCACTACAATGCTTCTCCATGATGCTATTGAACTGAGACGTAGTTCACAGACTAGCAGTTTCACCAGGTGTTTGCTAATTGCTGCTACTGCTGGTCTGAAGGAGCTGAGTGGTGGCGGGGCTCATTGGGGAGGAGCTTTGTGAGGAGGAAAACAGTCTTTTTCATCCTGCTATAATGAAAGAGACAGTAGCTAAACAAATTTACACAGTAGCCTAGCTACTGTGAAAGTTAGCTAGAAAGTTAGTTAGCTAATTACAGTTAGCTAACTTTAATTACAGTTAGTTAAAAACTGTAAATAAGTAGTTAAATACAGTTATTAAATACTGTGAAAGCGAACGTTTCACAGTTTCACAGCTAAACTGTGAAAGTTTAGCTAACTTTTACAGGAAGCTGTGAAAGGTAGCTAAACTTTTACAGTATTTAATTACAGCTTTTAATTACTGTTTTGATGAGGGTTATTAAGTTGCCTGTTGGTCTTTAACACTGATCAAACATGTTCACCTGTCCCTTCAGCGCTCCTCCAGTTCATCGGTCTGATCATCTACCCCGTCAATTTCAACGACAGGATCTTCGAGGGCGAATACGAATACACCTGGGCCTATGGGTTCGGGTGGGGCGCCACCATCATCTGCTTGGGCTGCAGTTTCATCTTCTGCTGCATAACCTCTTGCATAGGCAAGATAAACGGAGATGAGAAGATTGAGTACTGCATCACTCGTTAGTAGTGACAGAATCTCTCGGCCCGCCCAGTCACAGTAGTTTCCTTTCCCCCCCCACTTCTCTCTGTCGCTGAAAACTAAAATTTTGTTCAACACTGGAAGCATTCCTCCACTACCATCCATGAACATAGTGGACTGTAACTGGGGGCCGCCCTAGCTTTAATGCACACAGATCTTGATTTTAGATTTTGTCAGCATCTCAAATCCCCCCTTTTGTTTTTTTTACAAAGTTAGACATTTTCTATACTTTTTCCTCAGAATTTCGCACACTGTAATTCTCAAAGCAATAACGCCCCAAGTGCATTTATCTTTAAAGGAGCTAGTTTTGTATAAACCACAACCACCTTTTTCCAGGGTTTTTTTTTTTTTTTTGCACAGGATGAATGAATGTTTATCACCCTACATTGTACTGTGTAATTTGACAAATATTGGGTCTCCATAGTGTCATTAACTCTGCAAGTTTAGTCTGCCAGACGAAGGATAGGAAGGCCTGAAGAGGCTGAAAGTAATCTGTTCCATCAGAAACGTTCGCGTTGGTTAAAAAAGTGTTTGCACCATTTTTATAAATCTACAGTCTTGTCTCTGTTTGTTTTGATGCGCTTATGTGGTGAAGGCAAGAGACGCTGTGCTGTGTTTGAATGCAGTTGACTTGTCTTTATGCTATAGTAGAATTAAAGGTGTTCTGAATTCACATTGGTGCAGATGTTTAGCTCAACTGTCACAGAAATAGTCCAGATCCCTCATTGTTTTTTGTTATTGCAGCAATTAATTATATTTAAGGACTACAAGAGACAAAAAATAAAAAAAATCTTATCACCCTGAAACGTATTGCAATATCCACACTGCCATCGTTCAATAAGGATGTCAATACTGATTAAAAGGGAACAATATGCATTTAGATAATTTTGTTTTATATGTTATATTCATATCAGTTATATATGATTGAATGTGTGTAATGGGTTTTTTTTTTTTCCTGAATTTTAAGAATGCCATAGAGGCGCTGCTGGTTTGGTGTTAAAACATTGACCAAAGTTTCCAACACTATGACTCACTGTGTGAAAAGAAGCGGTGCCTTTGTGTTTTCTCTGTGGTTAATCCTTGAGCGTTTCATACTAGTGGAACAGCTGGTTTTTTCTCACGCCGTCCGCTTCGTGCCAGCACCAATCTGCTCAGACATGATCAGGCCTCTTTGTTAGATTTATATCCTGAATTTCTGACGAACTCCTCTGTTGGGTGAGTCAGTATTTCTACTGATACTTTGTTTGTCCAGCCCAGAACTGCTTAGTTTCATGTATTTTATAATTTGGTAGAAGTTTTAATCCTTAATGAGCATAAGTGTTTGTGTTCAGTGTGGGCTTTTCACTGTAAGTCATCAGTGCTTTACTGTATTAAAAAGAAATCTAATATTTTTCTTTCTGTTCTCTGAGGTATTTTTGGTAGGTTGTGTATTTTTAAGCAATAAAGAGTTTTTATGTAGAAGAAGTTAAGTTTTTTTCTCTTTATTTACCTTAAACTGATTGTTTTGTTGTTTAAAATGTGAGACAAATATGTCTTGACTGCTTCTACGACTGCATTGTATTTTATTCGAGAATGTAATATAGCTGGTCTGGGGCTGGGAAACTACCCACAAGGAATAAAAAGGAGAGTTGGTACAAAATTCATCAGAACTCAAAATACGGATCAGGTTCCTGCTCTGTCTATTTTTATTCTGTTTGGGGTTGTCACCACTCCTGTGAAGGAACAGATGATGCACAGCGTAGGAATGTGCAGACCAGAGTCATAGATAATGAAAAGCGCACACACCCAGAGGAGCCCCACCTTCACACAGCAATGACTTACAATTAGATTTTGCTCGGCGTGTCCGGACGGCTCCGCTTTCCCAGAGAAAAACGGGGGGAGACAGAACTGAGTGTGCAGCATAAACACGGGGGAAGGAAAGTGACATCAAGGAGGAGGAAATGGAGAGACACTCAAACAGAAAATGTGCACACGCCTGAAAACTCAGCTAAAGAACTTTAAAACAGCACACCACATTTCCTCAACATTACATAGTCTACGTTAATATTATGACTTTATGCCACTTGAAATGATACCTCATGGTTATGAAGTGAGGTTGTGTAAAGAAACTTTAGCAGCTAATAGTTGTATTATCTGCTCGGCATCTTTAATATAAATACTTATTAGTTAATGCAGGAGGTTTAAGCTTAGAGCTGATCTTCTAGGGTTCCTTCTTAAAACGGCTCCAGTCTCAAAACTTTATAAGTTTGTATTAAATGGAGATATAGAAACTGTGGTAAAAGACCATGCACAACCAATGAGCTTCCTGTGTGAAACACCTGTCTAAAGCATTTCCTGTGGCAATGCAGCAATTAATAAAAACAAAATTCACTTAAACTGCTCTTTTTATTCACTTTTCGGTTCCACAGTTATTCTCGTCCGAAAGGCTTTCCATGTTCAATTTCATAAATGTTTCTTACGGGAAGAATCTTGATGGTACACCACCACCAACCTTCATTTGCCATGTAAATAATTCTTAACTTCTCTCTAAACAACCACCAAACGCACACATAATGAGGAGTTAAACGCTTTATAAAGCAGGGTCATTTTTGACATGAAATTAAATGAGTAAGAGTTTCACTCAGTCAAACAAGTAGCTACTGTATAAGAAGTCTTAAACATGACTGGAAAATGTAATAGTTATGCATATTGTTGTATCAATCTGATACTAAGTAAATGTTGGGGCAGTATCACCAATATCAATAGAGATACCTTTTTATTATTAAGACTTTATATATCATCAAACGTCTGACCTTCAAGTGTTTTTGTGGTTTTTCCTTTCAATTATTTTGTTGAAATCTGGGACAAAATTTGGATAAATTTTAAAGGTGTCTACAAAATACTTTAATAATATATTAACATCATAAACAGAAACAATAATAAAATTTCATGAGCGAATTTGAAACTAAAGTATCGATCTTACTTAACTAGTATCGATTTGATAGTGATATTTTACTTGTTATTGATATTGATATTTTAGATCAATTCGACCATCTCTGCTTGGGACAGCACAGTGCGCTGTTTGAAGAAATAGAGTTGAAATACTGCAGAAGAATGGCTCCACTGTCACGTAAAGAGCAACTTTTTAATTTAGTTTTTGTTATTAAGTTTAGATAAATCAACAGAACCAGTAATAACATGCAATGGCAACACTGATGTTTAACATGTCTTGACACAAATTAATTTTTTATTGCAGTAGCATAATCCCATTGATCACTTTAGGAAAATCTAGGCTTTAATTTGAGTTAATTTGTTTAGCAAAAAAGTACAATAAATAAAGAAATTAAATCACATTTTAAGAAATAATTATTTTACACAAAGACCCTTATTATCACCGTCAAACAATTAGAATGAAATAAATGTGCCTGAGGCATTTCTTTCTTTCTTTCTTTTGTTTTTTTTTTTTCAAAGCAGACTTTACTGTTTAAGATGGCCAGACTGGGAACTTTTAATTGCTAACACATGACTTGGTGTTTCCCTGTAAATATGGTTTCACAAAAGAGCCTCGTCCTTTTAATCACTGTGCTAGATGAGGTTGTGTTAGCAGAGCCCACGGTGAGGCCGATGTGGAGACTGATGCCGAAAATGACTGCCAAAGCTTACTGTTAAGGAACTAGAGAAAAGAGTGGTGTGTTTGGCTATCACTGACATCTGTTATATACTATTTATATGCCAAGTGGTTGTGTGGGAGGCACTGCGCTGTAGAGGTGATTTCCCAGGTGTTTTCTGTGGAAACCCTCAAGGAATCCTTAATTCAGTATCCAAATGCTTTTTTGTAAATTTGTACTTACTGTGATTTGCTTGTTTTGATGGTGGGATCTTTTTTCAAGTAGACATAATAGAGAATTTAACTTTATGCAGATATAACACACGTATATATATATATATATATAAAACCCATGGGGTCTTTATTAGAGTCTACTGCATTACTAACTCTGAAATACCAGAATGTTTTAAATAAAAATATCCCGACCTCTAGCAGGAAACTGAATTGGATCACCATGGTGTCTTTAAAGTGAATAAAGATCTGAAACATATAGCTATATGAGCATAAAGATGCTTCACTAGACCCAAATCCAAACTTCTTTCACAGTCATCTCAGTCCTCAGATCTTAACCATTGAGAATATGTAGATGGGAAATGAAGACAGGAGCCTGAACTCTGGAAGATCCAAATAGAGTTTGCAAACAGGAATAGGCAAAGATCTTTGTTCCTGTCTGCTCCAGCCTACTAGCTGCTGTCCTCTTGGTGAAAAGTTGGTTGTACAAAATGGCAATTGCATGAATGCTAATAAATATGTCACTAGTAAAATAAAAAATAAAAATAAAAACTAGCTCTCAAAGCTGATTTTTCCGAACTGATTCGATGTTACCCTTTTTGTTTTTTTTTAGAATACAATCATGATATTGCAACAAAAAATGAATTTATTTGAAGAATTTGTACTTTGTCAACTACTGAGCTACAACCTTTACTCACCTGCTCTTATAATAAAAGATTGTCTTTTGCTGTCACAGTGGCCCAGCAGGCACATTTGGTGCTGTATTTTATTAATCACCAAATACAGCAGATATCACAGACTTCATTATAGGTGAAAGATGTGATATCTAAGAAAAATATGCAACACTTACAAATAAAAAGTGTACAAAAGACTGTTAATTACAAAAAGCTTAAAGCAAATACACAACAGAATTTGCTTGTTATTTTGTTGCATTAAATAACATTTGCTGTGTGAAATGGAGAAATGTGGTCATTATGTTTTGGTCATGTAGTGCATTGTGGGATAAACAGCGATTTCTGTAAAGTAAAACACTCAGCTCAAGTATAACAATGGCACAATCTGTGTTTTTGTTGCTGAAAGAGGCCACTAGAGGTCAGTGTTGATGAGCGTTTCAGCAGTTTCATCCCTGATTTCCTCTTCTCTGCAGTTCAGCTTGAACCCATTTCCCTTTTTGAGTTGTGGCCCTCAAAAATTTATTTGGAAGGCAATCAATAGTAAAGTGATGTCAGCTTTAACCCCCTCCTCTCTCACATACACACACACACACGCACACACACACACACCCCAATCTGTCTCAAGCATCGTCTTTGTGGAGGTTGGTTTCGATCTGCCTCTGAGGTGCTTTCCAGTGAGATGAGGAGCCAGAAGAACACTAGATGTTCTTCATCACAGTTCTCCCTAGGGTTCTCCCCACTTCTTCTGCCACCTCATATCGGGACGGGGCCCCGAGGCTTTTGGGGCTCTGATGGAACGATCTGGGTTCAGAAGTCACTCTGAGGGACTGGCCACACTGTCAGAACACAAGAGACCTATGACTCCAGAAGGCTTATATACGCTGTGCGCACAGTTATTAGGCAAGTCTTATTTTTTAGGATTATTTTTTATTAATCACCAAATGCAGCGCTCTTGGTTCATCCAAAATGTTCATAAACTGCAAGCGTGAATGTTTAAGAAAGTTAAAAGTGAGGTTCAGTTCAGCTGAGAAAGGGGGCTATAGCATACGTTTTTCCCGCTTTAATGACGCTACTGATTAGCCCCACAGAGGAGCACCAGGATGCATGTGATGGAGCATTGTGCTGTATAGAAATCATAAAAACTTCTTCCTGCACCAATTCTTGAAGGAAGCATTTTCTAAAACCTAGTAGTATGTTTTGGAGTTAATTCTTTGTTGATCTTCATTTTTAGCTCCACCAGTCCATACCACTACCCCTCCTCCACCTTGCTGACTTAAAGTGGAGCCCTGCCCCATTACTGAGCCAGCCACAGGGCCATCCATCTGGTCCACCTAGTGTCTCTCTCATTTCATCCATAAAAACTTTGAAAAAATCTGTCATCAGTTATTTCTTGAACCAATTTAGACACTTCAACTCATGTCATTTCTCTGAGTGATGAACATTTTCTAGATCCTCCACGTAGGTTGTAGGTTATGGAAAATGACAGAACTGGAAGATAATGAGTCCATTTTAGCTTCACGCTAGATTCTTCTCAAATCCTTGACCTTTAATTTGCATCTTTTTTTTCTCCCCCCCACCACTTTTCCAGTGACCCTGTTGACTAATTGCTACAAAATGTTTGTTGGGTCTGCAATCACACCCCAATATCTTAGCAATTTCAAGAGTTCTGCATCTCTCTGTGAGACTTGTGGTACTTTTTGACTTTCCAGAGTGAGTTACATTTCTTTTTTGACCCATTTTGCATAAAGGAAAAAAGCTGCCTAATAATTATGAACATCTAGATTTAGGGTGTTGACCTACTTAGGTCCCATCTTCACTTATTACACAGATGCGCATCACTTGCTACTCTTAAGTCCATTATGTAGTCAAGTTTATCCAGCTTGGAGTTCAGAAATGTGCCTAAAAATGGTGAAAATATCCACTTGACTGATAATTCTACACAAAGTGTACATATCTATTAGGAGGTTTATATAGATTAAGGTAAATTGTTTGGATTACCAGCCGACAGACAAATGGATTACCAGCATCTTTATGGTCTTAATTCTAGTTTCCACAGTTCCTTTTTAAATCAGTGAGGAAGTTTTACTCTAACATGTGGCATTGTTCAGTAAAAAACAGCTAAATGTATGTTAATCATGTTTGTCTTTAAAGAAAGAGGAACATGAAACGCTGTAGGAGGATGTGTTCAATATGGGGCACTTACTGTAAAGCCCATAAAAGAACAAGAGCATGCAGTATTCTAAGAGTGTTGCAAACAAAGACGTGCAAAAACTCTACAGTCAGACAGGAAATTGGGGCAGAGTCACACTTTTTTCCTATTTAGAGTATTTAAATTTTTACAGAAGTAATTTTTGGATATTGTACAGAAATGTCTTGAATCCTCATCCCAAAGGAGAATATTGTCCTGCCAGAGAAGGTCATGGTATGAAACATATTGCTGTGGGCATTTAAAACCTCCTCTGCCAGGTCTTGTGCAGTAAAGTTAAATAAGTTTCTATCTAAAGGCTCTCCACTGGTGGTTCAAGAATAATTTGCACAGCAGATGATGGTTTTGCCCATTTTGTTGAGCAGCTCATTTAACGATATTTTCCATTGTACCACTGAGTGAATTTCAGGAACTAGAGGAGTCCCTCAGACAAGATCAACATTTCCCAAGTAGGTTCAGACAATTGGGTCACTGGCTCTGGTGCTTTTACTCCAACATTTGACTTTTAAAGATTGTGCTCTTCACCACAGACTTATAGAAATTTTGCAGCACTCAAGTCTGATGCCTCTCGGAAACAACCTCAGTGGTACATTTTCGGTTAAAGCTTTTGTCATGGGGAACAACCAGTGTTTCCTTTGTTATCAGGTATAAAATACTGGCTTGCTCAATCACACAGCTTAAAGAAAGCCCCAAATGGTTATGTGTTATGTGAAAGTCTTTAGATGTGATTGTTTCACTGTCCTGCAAACTTCAGATGTCAAGACATCCGAATCAGGTGAATGATCCATTGATGAGAAGCTGATGAGCAACTTTAGCCGATGAATTCTGAGTCTAAAAGATGGCAAACAGTGCTAAGAGTTGAAGAGCAATTGCTCCAACGCTTTTACGTAAATTAGCAATGCATACAATTCCAGGTAGAAGTTTACATACACTCATTATTGGCACGAATGTTGTATTCATTTTGGACTTTCAGTGATGCATTTGATCCGCTCTTTTTTGGGTGTGGAATGAGTGTGCACTACACAACTGCAGTGATTTTTTAAAGACAAGACTCGGATGCACATGTTTGAATTGTGGAACGTTATTTGACCAGTTTTCTCTGGTCAAATAACAAACTAGTAGTTTTATTGATTTGGTTGGTTTCCTGCCATGAAACCAACCCACCAGTAGAATGTTGGTCTACTTTAACTGTTCCAAAACTAGTTTTGATGGATGATTGAAGTCATTGTCCAGTTATCGCCAACTATTAGTAACAAGCAAAAGCTAGTTTAGAATAGTTTAGAATAGTAAAAGTGGGTCAACTTCTTCTACATATTAAGCTCTACTGAAAATGTATTGAGAAGTCTTAATTTAAGCCAAGTTTGTAACATGATCCTAACCTGTTTAAATTAGCTCTAACCAACCGGACAGGATTGACCAATTAGAGTAGAATAATACAAACACCTTGTTGCTAGCTACACTCTGCCACTTGCTAAGAAACATTGACAACTGTGTAAATAGCTGAGCTTGTGTTTTTCTGCCTTAAGTGAACATCATTTTGATTTTAAGGTATTTGTTTTTATCTCACATTTATGTAATGCTTTATTTGGAAGTATATTTTTCAGTGTTGTTTTTGTTTCAAAACATATTCTTTCTCCAATACATATTGATAGGTCCAGTTTTCATAGAGCGATAACATTTCTACAGTGATTTTGATGCATGTATGGATGCATTCATGTAAATGTATATGCATAAGCTACTTGAAAAATGTGGGAAAAAAATACAGTCTTTTAAGTCTGGGTAAAGTTCATCCCTCTGACTGGCAGCGTGCAGCAAGAGCTGGTGGAGAGGCAGCACTGTCTTGCTTTATAGCTAAATGAAACATTATCTGGCATCTTTTTAAAGAACTTTAAATAATCAAAACAGTATGGTTTTGTTTTTATTTTTGAAATCAAAACCTTTTCAAGCTTTGGTATTACATTTTTGATAACTGGTTAGTGTCTAGTGAGGTTACCAGAAGACTGTTTAAAAGTAATAATCAAAACATTATTTCTTGCAGTAAGAACTGTGAAAGATATTATTGTACTGACTGGTGTTTTGTTGGTATTTTGCGTAAAGATAGGTGTTGAGTATTCACCCTCAACATTTATAGCCAGCTAATTTGGAACATCTTTGTAGACCGTGAAAGTGCTTATATGAGGAAAATGTGAATTTTGTGTACCTGTAAGCAATTCAAGAAATCCCAGATGATGACGTCATGACTTTGTAAGCTTCTTGGTTAATTCTTAACACTTAGGTAAAATGGCTTTGACTGTATTTTAAGGAAATGTCTCACAACGTCTTCCTTGTGTGACATAATGAGAAACTTAAGCAGCCAAGACACCAGGAAGATAAAAGTTGACCTCAACAAGTCTGGTTTATCCTTTTGTACAATTTGCAGGTGCCTGAAGGTGCCATGTTGATCTGTTCAAACAATGTGCAAGTATAAACAGTAGGGGAGCAATGAGCCATCGCACTGTTAAGGAAAGAGACGGGTTCTGTGACCTAGATATGAAATGTTTTGGTGTCAATGTGTAAATAGACGACAAAGGTCTCTAAGAAGGGTCTGGCTGAAGCTGGTATGAAAGTGTTATTACCCATAGTGAAATCTGTGCAGACCTGGTCTGAAAAGCCACACAGACAGGCAGAAGCCAGCACTCCAAACATAACTGAGAAATATTGATTACATATTGGAAATGCACTGAGTCAGACACCTGAGTAATTGGAGAGATGTCCTGTGGTCTGATAAACTAGAATGAAAGTGTTTGGCCATGCATCATGCCTATCATTCTAGCTGGAGGACAAAAAGGGGTAGTAGTGTGAAACGATCACTAAAGGTCAACAACATGTCATGGGGATCTTTTGCTGTATCTCCAAATAAGAGGCATAATAAGCAAAGAACATTATGTAGAAATTTCAAAGCAACATCTCAAGGCAGGGAGGAAGTTATAACCTCAAAATTTGTTACAATTTGATGTTTTGATTTGGCCATCACAAAGGCCTGATCTCAGTCCCATAGAAAAAATATGGGCAGAGCTGAAAAGGTGTGTGTGAGTGAGGCGGCCCGACAAACTCGATTCAGTTACACCAGTTCTGTCCAGAGGAATGGGGCAAAATTAAAGCAAACTTTTATGAGAAATTTAAAAAAAGACACCCAAAACATTTAACCCAACTTATACTTATAGAAAGCAATTCTGACAAATACTGTAAAGTCAAAAAAGAATGTATGTCAATTTCTGAATTTGAATAAGGCTTAAAAAGTTATCAAAACTCATTGTTCACACATTTAGTAAATAAAAATAACAGAAATAATCCTGACTGATCTGAAACAGGAAAGCTTTAGTTTGATCTTATGTCAGACAGAAATCTAAATTTTCACATCTTTTAACACAGCGAGTATAAATATCTGGTTCCAGCTATATTTTGCTGTACTCTCCTCCAAATTTTCTACATCAGTGAGCCGACAAACATCAACAGCTGCTGATTTGGAGCAGATCAGTGGGTCAGTCGTCTCCTCTGGGGGGTTTCCACGTACTTGTGATGTGCTGCTTTTATTGCTGCCATAACAAGTTTGTATTGATCACAGACTGTGACTCAGCAGCATGTGACCCAGCGTGGAACTTTTCAAATGAAATCTATAGAGGATTTGTATTTCTGATCATTATTTATTTATTTATTTTTACAGTATAAAAGGTGACTCAAAGAGAATTGAGCTTTGAAAGGTAAGTCGGTGAGCTCACTCCTTATGAATGCTTGTCAGGTGATTGGTTTCTGTTCCCCACATGAGGGCCGTGCTTTCCAGTGTTTGTTTGGTTCAGGGAGTCAGGAGGCTTTCCACAGGCAGGAGAAAGGAAAGTTGAAAATGAGCAACGAGTCGGTACATTGGTTGGATACAAAGTCAACAGGTGGATAAGAGCCAGTGTTCCCCATTATGAGGCAACGCAAGGTTTGAGCTTGAGCTGCTACAGGTAAGTTTAACACTTTTGGTCACGATAAATATTTATTAAACAGAACGTTGCTCAGTTTTTCTTCTGAAATCTGTTGTTAATTTTATTTACATCAGCATGATCAAGCATTATCAATGCAAATACTCATTTATTAACACTCAGATTTAAATATATACATATATATATATATTTTAAAGTATTTTCTTAAAAATCAATGCAGTATGACCTGGTCTGTTATTTTTTGTTTTTATGTTGTTGATTTTTTTTACTTTTAATGCCAAGACTAGATACCACTTTCCAGGGACGGCTGGTATAAGTGGGCTAGTAGGGCTTAGCCCTCCCTGACATTTACAATAAAGTTGTTAAAATAAACAGCTTAAAATTAAATACCTAAAAATAAATAAATTTTAGAAATAATGTATCACATTTTGTTAAATTTTAAACAAACCTGGCGTCAGACCGCCTGGGGAAAATCCCGGGGTCTTTCCTACCGGCTAACTTCTGACAGCCCCATTCAGCCCCATCATTGTGAGGCGTGACTGTCTGTCACGCCTCACAATGATTGACGAGCAAAATTAGCATAAACGAGGTGGATTATTTAGCCTATTTGCGTCCCAGAAAAGTTGTCAGAGTGAGCTTGTCTTTAAATAAGGTAGGCCTCATTTAAAAACATATTGTATCTTGTTTCACTTTGTCAGTGTGATTGTATGGAAGCGCATTGCTATCACGCAGTAAAAATAAAAATAAAAATAAAAAATTCCGAGCACTATCACGTTATAACGTGTTTAAACGCGATAGTTATCTTAAAACAAGATAATTATCGCGTTTAAACAAGATACGTATCACGTTGTAAGGTGATACAATATCACCAAATTAATCAACAGATTAAATACTGATTCCCAAAGTTTATTTTTAATCTTTTACTGAATTAATTTTAAATACCCCACATTATAAAAAGAGAATAAAGAGATAATAAAGGACTGTTTCTTTTGTTGTGTCATAGAACATTCACATCACCTGTGGCATCTGAGGGCCCGATGTGAGCTGGAACAAAAGCACAGTAGCTGCTTCAGTTTCAGACCGCAGTGAGACGGTTGGTGAGCTCCGCCACAAACTGACATCTATGTCATTAATAATAGAGTCTGCTAACCACCTTAACCAAAAACTGCCTTTATGTGAGTGGGATTTAACACACTTAACTTATGTAGCACTTTCAGATGGGTTGGATGCTGGATGTGTCTCTTAGAAAGTCGCGTATGTGTGAGAAATTTTAACCGACAGATCAGAAGGTATAGATTTTACACTTCTGAACATGTAGGGAAGTCTTGTTTTTGGCTTTTACATGTTAATAGGATCTAAAAAGAAAACATTTTCGACATTTAAACTAGTAAAGCTCCCAGTCCTGGCCCATTTTTAAAGTGAAAGCATAAATCTAAAAGTTCAACAGGAGTTTAAATATATAGGCTGGATAGCAAAGAAAACAGTGCGTATGGATTGATTAAAGACTTATAAAAATAACTGATGAACATAAGAACTGATGGATGAATGAATAAAAAGAAAGATGGGTGGTTGGATGCAACATTTAGACAATGGAAAAGGACATACAAATCTGGAAATATAAATATTTTTCCTATTATAATGTCCTTTTCTATGCTTATTCATATCTGGAAAATTTATTTTTTATACTATAAAAACTCTGAGTGTTACATTAATGCAGCTTTGTATTGACTATATTAGGACATGTAGTTCATGCTGCTCAATGTGAACTACAAAAGCAAGAGGAAACTGCACTTGGATATGCATAAAACTTTAAATAATTGAGTAACCCACAACCTGATGGGAAAAAAAAGAGGAAAGACTTTAATGATAACCGCACCTCTGGGTCTTGCATGGCTGCAAAAAGTCCGACTTAATTCCTCTGAGCATAATTTCCAAACAGTCAAAACAGTATTGTATCATCATCATCCTGATCATCACAAAATCCTTAGTCAAACTATTAAATGCTCATTCAAAAACACACACAAGCAGACTACGAGTCAAACCCTGCTTTTTAATGAACTGCAGGGTTTTTCTTTCGTATTCCTGAGTCATTTGCTGAGGCTGGTCTTTTTTGGGGGTTAATGATTTATTTCTAAGGCTGTCTCATGAAATAGAGTGTGACGCGACCTGTCTCTTTCATTCAGTGAAGGCTCCTTTGTGCTCAGTAGGTGGGATATGCTTTTCAGTATTGAGTCAGACAGATGGAGGCCCCCTAGCGACGATGGGGTGGAACTGCACGCCAAGGTTGAGAAAAGCGAGCAAAATGGGTGGACGGAAAGTCCCCGTGTGGAAATCCCCTTGACTTGGAGTTTTTCCTTTTTTAAAAAACTAGCGCTAGCGAACGAGAACAGTCTTTCGAAAGGCTTCTTCGAGCTGCGAGGGCTCCGTGTTTAGATGTTATAGTGGAGGGAAAAGAGAGGGTTGAATGGCGCCGAGAGCCGCAGCGGTGAGGCTGAGTGAAGTGGCAGAGAGAGGACTAGCCTGAGCATCCGGGAGGCTTTGTTATCACCCCCCCCGACATATTACACAGGTAAGACAACACTTCTCCCTGTTTGCCTCTTCGCCTGGACTACGTTCCCCGCCGAGGGGCTGGGACTTATCGGACACATCATGTTTTGGGGCCTTGGGTAACGTGTTGGTCGTGTTTCTGGGGACATGGAGGAAAGCCTGCTCACGACAGTGGCTTTGACAGCCATTGTTTACAAAGACGTCCCCCCTCGGAGCGGATAACGGGGACGTTTAAACGGACAAATATACCGACGCCGCCGCAGTCGTCTCTAAAGCCGCGCTCCGACGCGCCGCTGATCACTACATTGTCTCAAAGGTAGTTGTCATTGCAATTACGTAAGCCTTTAACGTCAGCAAAGTCTCCTGTTGTTGTGTTGTGTCTTTTTTGTCTTTCTTTTTGTATGTGTGCGTGTAGCCAGCCATGCTAAAACCGCAGCGTCCGCCGCTGTGTCTCGCCTAAAGTCAGCCTGTTTGGGTGACGCCAGGCGTCCAGCGCGGCTCCTGACAGCCAGCTGTCTTGGTTTCTGCTCCCTGGAAGTGACTGACTTCAGCAGGGCCTAGTCTGTTGTTGTACCTGCTGCTGCTGCTCTTGGTTGGAGACTGGAGGCTCCCCCAGCCTTCAGGTGGTTGTGAACTTCAGTAGCATCCACTGACTCATTGTCAGCCTGTTGATGTGAGGACGTAGGTTAGGACGGAGTTAAAAAGTCAGCGAAAGTCAAGGCTCACTTGCTGACCATTACTTTTTACTTCCTGTGTGTGAACTGGCAGCTGAAGGTTCTCCTTAATTTGTTGAAGCAGCTCTTTAAGGCCTGTGTTGCTCAACACCTCTTCAGAAGTAAAATGTAACTTTTTCTTTTTCTGGCGAGCAATAAAAATCAATTATTATAACACAGTTGTGGTGTTAAGGTTTACCAAAGTTTGAAAAAGTTGCGCAAATGTTTATTTTTAGGTTTCTAAACCACAAATTATTCAATCTCACCATCCATGCACTTTAAAGTCATTTAATTGAGGTGCTATGAAAAATGTCGCTGATTTGAGATTTTGATGGCTGTTGGAACCATAGGGTGATGGCCCTCCCCCACCTGTTGCTGCACACTGCCGGTCAGCAGGCTTACAAGAAACAGATAGATGACTAGGAAACATTTTTGCTTCTTTAAATGAGCGGTCGTGGCGTGAAAACTAAATGGTTGACATTAATTTTCTACTACCTCTCAACTGGTAGCTAAGAATTTATCCTATTTTAGCTGAATTGTTCCTTTAAAGCAGATATTATTCGACACGTCAAAGACAAAATACAGAATTTTATCAATTGTTTAATCAGTGACTAGATGAGAAACAGCTTTGCATTTTTACATACGTGGACCATTTAGAGAAAGTTTGCTTTTCTGTTCTTGATTTGACTTTCTTATCACTTTTAAAACTACAAGTACACTAAATTTAAATATTAAAAATGAACATCAAATAAATAATCCTCATAACATTTGCAGCAAGCTTGAGCCAGTTATTGTTATCAAGGGCCTTTCAAGAGAACTGAAAACGATGGTGCCGCTGCGGACCAAAGTTATCGTTACCAACAATAACTTTCCGTCAACAAAATCTTTGTAGATGGATATCTACAAAAAATTTCCACAGTAGCACTTCTACAGTTTAAAATCTTTTTATTGAGGCGGGTGCTGGAGTGAGCAAAGTTTTCTCATGCAGTGGTTCTCCTCTCCGACCTGTTGCTGGGACCAAGTCGTGGTGTTGAAACTGAAGGACTGTCACGCCTTTCTTTATTCTTCCCATCCATTGGAAATGTAAACTTTTTCTTGTTTTCGTCGAAACGAGAAACGTTACTCAACTGTGAACCTTTAGCAGATACTCAGAAAAAGCATGAAGGAAAAGAGTAAAGGTTGCCCTTTTTTGTTACAAGCCAGGCCCTGATTTAGCTTTTTGTTTCTACTTTAAGTAAAGCTTTTAAACAACAATGTTGTGTTTCCCCTCCCCCACCTGTTGCTGCACAATGGCTGTGGGAGAGCCACCACTTGTTCAATAAGAGCGAAAGTCAACAGCAGGAAAAGCTACAAGTGGAAACTCGAGGAGTTGGCGTGTCCTTATTTGATATTTCCAACCAAAAGCATTAGCTTTAATAATTAACATGTCAAATTATTTACTATTACTTTACCCTTTTTAAATAAAAGCAACTATAGATCTTGGTATACATTACTAAGATGGTTTATCTTTCCTCTACATTGAGGAGCCTATTGTGTGTTTACTGAACTCCCGGTAATCTTTAATCAAAGCCCTGACGCAGGCCGACGGTCGCTGAGGTGCTGATGAGGCAGGAGGCCTTGTGACCTTCCCAGCAGCCTGGAAAACACTGGATCGCCCTGGGGAAATCTGGAAAGCACCAGTTGATTGTTGGGAAGCTTTGAGCTCAGTGGGACAGTGGGACACCCTGTTGGGGGACGGGGGAAACTCTCAGAAAACCTTCAAGGCAAAAAGGAGAATTAGAAGAAAAGACTATAAAGCGCTCTTTGTGTTTTTTATTATTATTATTATTATTGAGTTTAACTGAACAGAATCTCATCTGAAAGCAGAAAAAAAGCACCTCATTTACTCAACTCTAAAGTGTTTCTGTGTTATGGGTGGTTTCCCCGAGTAAACTGTAAATTAAAATGAGTTTTGTGTCTCCGTTAACGAGGAAGGGGAATCTCCACAAAAAAATTCCCACCAGACTCTGATCTTTGCTACCGTTGTGAAATAACCAATTTTTCTCCCATTTTCTTTTCTTTCTTTTCCTATGCCCAGATTTCACGTTGTCCCATCATCGCCAGTTGGGTGTCTCCTCCTTCTCCTCCTGCTCCTCTCCTCCTTGCTCCTCTTCCTCCCCTCCTTCTACTCTCCCAGCCACCCGTCCGCCATGTCGCAGGGCCAGAACTTCCTCCCCAAATTCCTGTTTGTGTCCAACCTGCTGAAAGCGGTGAAGATCCGTCAGCGCGTGCCCAACGACGTGGTGAAGCCGGCGGCCAATGCCGGCCTCATGCACCACCTGCGGGGGATGCACCGCTACACCCTGGAGATGATCGCCATGAACCACTTCCCCCAGGCCTTCAGAGAGGTGGTGCAAGCCGCCATCCTGGACCGGGCCATGCAGGCCTCTTTGGAGCAGGAGAAGAAGCTCAACTGGTGTCGGGAACTGAAGAAGATGGTGCCGCTGCGCACCAACGGTAAGAAACCATGAAAACGACTCAGGTGGAACAATGTTTGGTGTTTGTCTGTCATTTCCTGTGAAGCTTTATGAAGTTTGGATTATTCTTTGACAAAAATGTGGAAGTCTGAATTTTAGTAACAACTACGATTGTTGCGACTCCCCGCTGAGGATGTGAGCGGCCTTTGTTTCATTTTCTGTAGCAGAAGCTGTTGGCTTATGAGTCAATGGGTTTTTGATATTTAAATTCTCAGATGTCATTACTCACAAGCAGGGTTACTGTAAATGACAACAATCAAGGTGCACGAGTTCCGCTTTCAGAGAGACTCATCCAGCAGCCTCTACTGAGGCCTTCTGCGCCCCGCTGCTAAGTCATGTTTTCTGTTACGTGCGCGCTGCAGCTCGGGAACATCCCGGCGCAGGCAAACATTCACACAAGGGCCCCTGATGCCTCTGATCGTAGTTTCTGCACTGGAAACTTCACCGGCGTCACCCACAGCAATGTTGTTTACTGCTGGTGATCTTTCAGACCAAAGTATTTCCAGTAGTTGCAGCCCCAGCAGGTTTGTCCCCTGCTTTTCTGTTTAGGCGTGTGTGAAGGCCTGTAGATCTGATGAAGCACCACCGCGCACCTGCCTGACGCAGGTTTGACGTTTTTTTTTTCAATCAGAAGCCGATCAAGCAGAACCGAATCTCCTGCCCGTCAGGTGAACTATTTTAGAGAGAGAGAGAGAGGGGAAAGAACGACGTTCAAAGAAAATCTTCAGCCTGTAGCAGCAAAAACAGGAAGTGGAAATCAGTCCGCGTTACAAGTTTGACTTAAAGGTTTAAGTTTCCAGCAGAAAACAAAATGTCTTCTTTTTTTTTTCTTTTTTCTCGTGAGAAATTCCTACTCTGGTCTAATCTGAGTTACTGAATGTTTTAGGTTAGGGTTCCTAAATTCCTAGTTTCTATTCCTCTATCCCTAGAGGGTCATTGTTGATTTTTAAAGTAATAACCCAAATGAGTCACTACCACTTTCATCAGGGGATAGTTCCTCATTCAGAAAGACCCTTTCTATTGATGACGAACCCGGCTATCTTAGACTGCCAGTAAGTAGCCTGAGTGGAATTTCCTGGCTTGATGAGGCAGAATGTTAGAGCCGGACAGTCTAACTCTGAAAGACCTAGACATGACTTTGAGCAGAGGACGGACACACACGCGCACACACACACACGTATTCACAAAGGATCTCACTGACGGTTGCTGAGTCACTGGACCTCAGCTGAGAAAACGTGACGGAGGAAGAAGTCCCTCAGAGAACGTCCAACATCTTCTGGTACATAAATTTTAGCTCCCGAAAATCCTGTTGTATTCTCAGGCTATAACTCGTGTCAAAAACATACTAAAACCTCAAACCTCCAGGGATTCTTTTGTACAAATAAATAGAATTAAGCATCACAAACTCCGGCATAATTCAAGTAGCCGAGTCATATCCGTTTTCCTGTTTCCATCCCAGCGCTGTGATACCTCATTAAATTTCAGTGTGACTTTCCTCTTGAACGTCTAGAACGCATTCCGAGGGTTTTTCCCCGAGCAGCATCCCATGTCTGTCATGTGTCCCCTTCACGCAGGATTGGTTCAGCTACAATAAACTGACTTCAGCAGCGGAGGCGACACTCTTAACACTCCTTCTGGTGTGAATCTTAAAGGATTTGGACAGATTTGGGGATTTTCATGTGCATCGTTCTGACTCTGGTTCAAACGTAGTCGGAAATAGCCGCCACACAAACCTGAAGCTCATGCATGGTTAAGTTGTGCCGGGTCAAAATATGATATTCCCCGTGTTGTTTAAGCGTGAGTCCTTATACTTACGGTGTCCCATATATAACGTTATCATATTAGCATTGATCTGAATTGCTTTTATTTAATACAAAAAAAAAGCTTATGTTGTGTTATTGTGCTGCAAAAAGATACAACATATGAATTATTTAGTTTGATCTGTTATATTTATTTGTTATTTTAACGTAAGGTGATAAAATTCAAATAACAACCTGATGAAATTCAGTTGTAGATTTCAAGTGTTTATTGCATGGATTAAAGTTTTTGACACTCTGCAACACTTGAAGTAGTAAATAATAGCTGGTTAGTTAGCCAAAAGTTTTAATGTAGCAGTACTATTATAAGAGCAAGTAATTGAAAAGGTTGTTTAGTTTTCACACTATGAATTTTTGTGTGTTTGATGTAAAATATTTCCAAACAGCTGACTTTATCTTTTCTTGTATGTGAGAGTTAAAATGTGCAGCGTTACTCTATTCCTCGAACAACTGGAGAACTTAAAAATTTAATGTAAAACTATGTAACTTGATTTAATCGCTTTTATTTTAAAAACACCACGTAGGCTAAATGCTGCAAAAATCATATACCATATTGATATTTAGCTATAATAATGAGTTAAGGTGTTACAATTAACATGAGAGATGGATCATGCTTATCTAGTTGTGTTTTCAGGCCGGTTTGCTTTTTATAAGATTAAGTAGAAGCCGTTTGCAGCCAGCTGAGCAGCAGTGTGCGTAGCGTTGTCAAAACTGTCACTTGCTTTTACAACCTCGGTTTACTTTGATACCAGCAGCCGGCCTGCGCTCATAGTGCTGCCACCTGGATGAAAACAGAATAAGGGCGAGCTTGGCGTGTTTTCCGGAAGTGCCCCAGCTCACCACAGAGGAAGCGTCTATATATAGCTTGACGCCTTTCATCTTCGGTCGCCAGTCATCCTTGCGCGATTCACGGTCAAAAGGTTTTTCGAGTTTGAGAACATTTGAGCCAACCTGTGTCTGGATGCATCTTTGTTAAGGATGTCCTCTTTTTCTTGTTCTTCTTTACACCCTAGAACTCTGCATTGTGTGTTTTTTTTCTTCCTTTTTTGTTGAGTGATGCAAGAGCACGGAAATGCAACAACAACTTACTAGTCTGAAATAGGAGGGTTATATTTTTTTGCCCTGACATACTGATGGATCTTATTCTAGCTCAAAAACAAACGGTCATTTTAAGAATCTTATACACAGACTGGCTTATATACATAAAGAAAAAAATATTTTTTTAGTTGTCTAAGTTACTTCCCTTGTGCAGAGTGAATCATTGGAGAGCTAACAGGAAAAGCAGACAAAACGTACAGATGACAGGACCTGCATGTATGCCTTGTGTTTGCATTACACGTGAGGGCGCACCTTATCTGAGTGCCCATTAATCACAAGCCCTCATCGGCTGATGATAACAGTAGTTAAAAAACCCAAACATTCCTTCTTGTCCAAGTCACGCCTCCGTGGAAAGTACAGGACCTGCTGAGTAGCATTGATGAGCTGGGATCAGTGGAGGGATCAAACACACACACACGCACACACACAAGCATAAAAAAAGCAGAAGTTAGCACAGGGAAATTCCTGTGTTTAGTGTGACAACAGGGTATTTCAGAGCTGCGCACATTGACAAATACAGCCTCTCCTGTTTCACAATGAGGAAAAGACCCAGCAGTGCCGAAGGAGACAAAATAAAATTCCAGGGTTTTTAGTTGCTCATGCAAACACTCCTTTTGAGCAACTTCTTGGTCATTAGATGGCGAGCAGACTGAAGAGGGACAGAAGGCAAATTATTTACTCACAGATTTTAAAAGAAGGTAACTTCAGGTCAAGTATTTTTATAGATGGAACCCTATTTGAAGTGCGAGTGTGTGTACTTTTAGACCTATAAGGGTGAAGTTATAATCTACAAACCAGATAGTGATGATTGGCCCAGCGGCCTGGAAATCCCCAGACTTTAGTTACACATTAGCGTGCACGCAGGCCTTAGTCGGTCTCCAGTATTTGAATGAGTGCGTGCATACTCTGAGAACTTTCATTTCCATTTACTAAATGAACAGCTAATCTCGTGGGGGTGTGTGTGTGTTTTGTGTCTGCAGGAGATGGGAACTGCTTGCTGCACGCAGCTTCCCAGTACATGCTCGGCGTCCAGGACACGGACCTGGTGCTCCGGAAAGCTCTCCACGGTGTTCTGAAAGAGACGGACACGGCTGTGTTTAAAGCTCGCTTCCAGGCGGAGCTGCTGCAGTCGCAAGAGTTCACCCAGACCGGGCTCAGATACACCACCATGGTACGAAAACCAGACCCAAAACCACGGCTCTATGGGTTCCCTATTCTTAAGTAGATAGGCTTTTATAGCCAGATTGGTTGTGTTTGCACTGTCCTAGAACTGGGAGGACGAGTGGGACAAGATTGTAAAGATGGCATCTCCGGTCTCGAGTAGCAATGGGCTCCAGTTTGACTCCCTGGAGGACATTCACATCTTCATTCTCTCCAACATCCTCCGCCGACCCATAGTCGTCATCGCAGGTACTCAACTCTCCGACTGAAACCTAAAACCAGGATTTAAGATTAATTTTTTTTGTGCTAAAGCAAATCTGATTGATGGTTTCTTGATGTAAGACGAATGAAAATGTGAAACCAGAGGCGTATGTCTTCAGCTTACTTTTAAAATTAGTTCGGCTAAATAGTTTTTGTCTTATTTTCATCAACAGACCAGGTGGTGAGGAGTATGAAATCTGGCTCCTCCATCTCCCCTCTGAATGTGGGCGGGATTTATCTGCCTCTACACTGGCCGCCCACGGAGTGCTACAAATACCCGATAGTGCTTGGCTATGACTCCCAGCACTTCGCACCCCTCATCACCGTCAAAGACAGCGGCCCAGGTAGGATGAATAATAAAATCAAACCGATGGGTGTAACGCAGCCGGTGCAGGGTTTCCTATAATATGTAATTGATTGTGGCACACCGCCATGGCAAAATAAAAGCCACCACATCTTCAGAGTCTGAAGTAGAGGGAGAGAAAAGCCTATGGAAGGCTACGTTGAATGGTTTTTTTACTTAAAGCCTGTAAAAGCGACCCTAATGTTGACGCTTTATTTGAATGATGGCAGTGGTTAATTAATATAGTTTGGGCATCATACGTTAGATTTCAGACAACCCACCACCGTGGTTTGATAAAGTCCTAGAGGAAGCCCTGCAATGTTTGGTGGTGGTAAAAAAAAAAAGAGAGAGAAAAATAAAACGGTCTTTTGTTTTTGCAGAGATCCGAGCCGTTCCGCTCATCAACCCGAAGAGGGTGGGCTTTGAGGAGCTGAAGGTTCACTTCCTGATGGAGAAGGAGCAGCCGCAGAAAGAGAGGCTGCTCAACGACTACCTGCACCTCATAGAGATCCCCGTCATCGGCCTGGGCCACGAAACCGCGTGGATCATGAAAGCTGCGAAGTTCGTAGGATTCATAAAGTCCGGTCCCTAGAGCTGATTGAAGGTTTGATGTTAAACGGAGGCCATGTTGTGTGTCTGCTAGGCTGGACGAGGGCAACCTTCCCGAGGACATGAACCTGATGGAGGACTACCTGCAGCTCGTCAACCACGAGTATCAGCGCTGGCAGGAGGACAAGGAGCAGGCCTGGGCCGCCCAGCCGCAGCGACCGCCACCCTTCTCCGTCTCCCAGCTCTCCCTCATCGAGATCCGCTGCGCCACACCGCGGTGCACCTTCTACGTCTCCGTGGACACTCAACCTCATTGTCACGAATGCTTCGAGAAGCGACAGGCCACGACAGGGGGCGGGGCCAGGATAGAGGGGGTGGTCCAGACCAAGGGCGCCGGCGTGCAGGGAGGACTGGGGATGATGGGAGGAGCGGAGACAGAGGTGAGCTCCAGAGGAGCCAGAAGCAGCAGTCCGCCTTGCTCTTCCTCCGGGAGGGGCGTGGTGCTGTCGAGTCCCCGCTCGGCCCCGCCCACCGCCCCCAGCCTCAGCCTGTACAGTGAAACTCACGCCATGAAGTGCAAAACACCCGGCTGCCTCTTCACCCTCAGCGTGGAGCACGACGGCCTTTGCGAGCGCTGCTTCAACGCCAGGCAGAACCACGGGCCCCCCGGGGCCGGAACTGCCGCCACAGGACTCCCGGGGCCCAACGGGGCGCCTGTCGTTTCCCACCCAGCCCAGGGCTCTGGGTGGCCCCAGTGGGGGGGCTGCGACGCGGAGACGGAGCGATGCAGCATGTGCCGGCAGGAGGTGTTCAGGATATTCAACGGCCTGTGTCCGCCCTGCATGCAGAGGCAACAGGTTCCGGAGAGGGGGGAGCCACAGCAAGGCAACCACAGGACTGAGGCCTCGGCTTGGAGCCAGGCCAGAGACACTGAGCAGCCGTGCCTCACCCTCACCCCAGCACACCCGTCAGCCTGGCAGACTCCTCTGGCCCAGCGCTGTAAAAGATCCGGCTGCCAGTTCTTTGGGACTCCGGAGAAATTGGGTTTCTGCACTATTTGCTATGTAGACTATCAGACAAACCACCGTAAGTCCCGACTCGACGTGATGCAGTTGCATTGTTTTTCAAATGTGGAAAATGTCTTGTCAAAGCGACAGTTTTGCTAACATGGGTCGCCATCTTTTTTTTTTTTTTTTTTTTTTTGTTCCAGGCTTGACTCCTCCTCCCGCCCCGGTCCAGAGCAGGCGCGGTTTGGAGACAGGCTTCCAGAACGCCACACGGTGTCGGGGGTCCGGGTCCGGGTGCGGCGCGGTTGGAAAGACCATGCTGGAGGGCTACTGTGACAAGTGCTACGTCAAAGAGCAAAGTGCACGTCTTAATCAAGTTGCACATCGGACACCACACTCCCCTCCTCTGGTCATGGTACGTGTCGGCCGCACCTGTCCTACCTGGTTGTTATTAAACTTTTACTTTTAGCATCTTTTTATTGCAACTGCTGCTGTTTTCCCCCGTTAGTTACGGTAAAGCAAAAACAATTAATGTATTGACTACAAAGCTGAAGCAATTTATCATGATTAATCGATTATTGAAAAAATCGTCAACAAATTTAGTAATCAGAGTATTCAGACTAAAAAAGGCATTTTGCTAAAAAGCAAACATAATCAGAACAATGATTAAGTCAAAATTGTACAAAAAAATTATACATTACAAATTATAAATAAACTCACCTTTGTCTGCAAATATCTGCCAGCCTGAACTCCTCAAGTCTCCTCATAGTTTAGCTTCAACTAATTCAAATTCTGTAAAAAACAAAAAAAAAACCTCCTTTTAAGCACCTTTTGCTATCCATTTATAAAATAATTTTTATCCTAAAAATAGTATTTTCTTTTAGCTTCAGATGTATCCTGGAGCTAAAATGCATCTTCCTAGTTGCATTTTAGGTAGTAAAATATATACATATATTAAAAAAAAAAATTTATGTATTATTTGCGTCTTTTATTGTATTACTAATATTGCATAAGTAAGGCCTAAGTGCTGAAATGGAAAATCTACAGAATGTGCCAAATTTTTTTATCTGAATATTTGATTACTAAAATAATAGCTAGTTGCATCCGTAATAATTTACTGGGGATTGTTTGACATAGACAACAAGAAGTGATGTGTAAAAAAATGATGCATGGTTTAATACTTGTACATGGCACTGTAGTATCTCTTAGGTTCTAACCGACCTCGTTCTTCCTCCTGTTCCCAAAGCGCGACAGAGCAGCTAAACCCAGATCCTCGCAGCAATCCCAGACCCAGACCCAGACCCAGTGCCGGCGGAGCGGCTGCAGCAACGTGTCCCCGGGCTGCACGGACCTCTGCCCCGAGTGCCACACGCGAGGCCAGGGGCGGGAGGCGGGAAGGAGGGCGCAGGCGCCCAAGGAGAAGTCCAAGCAGAGGTGTCGGACGCAGGGCTGCGACCACTATGCCAACCAAGAAAAACAGGGCTACTGCAACGAGTGTGACCACTTCAAACAGATCTACCGCGGCTGACCGCGACGCAGCACACCACAGCGACGACGACACATCGGTAGCACGCCAGAGCCACCGCCCTGCAGTGGGCTCCCCATGCCAGTCAATGCACCTCTGATACTAACTAACCAACTAACTAACTAGCTAGTGACTAACTAGTAACCTTATGGCCTGAAAAATCAACCTCCTCCCCCCAATGTCGAATGTGAAGAGAGAGTGTGTACGAGGGAGGGGGGTGGTGGTGTGTGAGTGTGTGTGTGTTTTTTTTTTTTGTTTGTTTTCTTTTTTTTTTTTACTTTGCAGTAGACATGGCCTCCAGAATACCTCTTTGTGCAATTATTATCATCTGATTCGCCGTGTGCTCTTACACGGCCAGAGGTTTGGCTCCATGTCCGAGCAACTGACTTAACCCTTGTGTACAGTGTGTATTTAGAGGTACGTAGAGAACCGTGCCGGACAAAATGATTGTATATTGGCTTAACGAGAAGCATCTGACATTGCTTTATAGACCACAGCCAAGGATTTTTACCATGTCTGTCTGTCTGTCTTAATCCACCTGTGTATCCGTCTGCCTGTCTGTCTAGCATTTTGCTCTGTTGAAGTGAAAAATGCAGTAGTTGGGAAAGCCCAGCAAACAAGTCTCTGGAAGTAGGAAGCAGAAGTGAGACGAGCTGAGCCGATGCAATGCTCCTCCTGTCTGGAGGTCAACTTTGTTTATCTTAGCTTCCCCTCCTAAAAATCTCTCATTAGGCATGGGCCGCTATGAGAATTGGACAATATAACTGAGCTGAAGTACAGCAGTTTCACACAAAATGACACAAACATTTAGAACAGATCTACTTTCTGTTATTTAAAATGTATAAGCAGCAATTATTCTTATAGCTGATAAAATATTTTGTTTACTATGAAATCTAAATTGATGCTATCTTTAATAACGATGTGACGTTTTCAAATCTGGATAAGTATGAAAAGAGGAAAACTAAGAATGGAATTATGTTTGCATTTCCAGACTTATAAGACTCCCTGTCTTGTTACCTAAAAGATCAAAATTTATGTCTCTTCTGAAAAATCATTTTTAGCACTTACTTATTATGAACTTATGATCTTTACTTTTGTTTCGCCATGTCCCTTTTGAGTTTGGGACGAATGGAATTGATACTTTTGTGTTTATAACTCTTGATATCCAGAAACCAGCCCATGCCTATCTCATTTATGCCCTCTTTGCCTAAAGATCAATCGCCTACAATTCTCAAATTGATAATGAACGTCCATTGCTCAGCAAGTGGAAAAGTAAATATTCGTTTTCAAGCAAATCCTCACGAACTACCGTCACTTCTGTAAGTTAAATAGCTTCAAACGGAAAGTAAAAGCGAACCATGTGTTTAAACGGTGCGAGACAGACAGGGCAGGTCCCTGCTAGTTTTGGTGCTACATGTACAGAAACACGAGCCTTTCCCATTGTAGCCGACATCCTGTTGTCAGCGATCAGAAGGCAGGGAACACAGCGAAGACAGAACTTCTTACTATTTCTCCTTTCCTTCCTCTAGTTTTCCTCCTCCTTCAACACAGATCTGTTGCCTTGGACATTGTTTTCATGTTTACTTACAATTTAAGCACCTAGAAACATTCACACACACGCACGCATATACACATCATGCACACGAATGTCGTATTGCCGGTCCTGTCAGTAGGGGATTGTTTCCAACAAAAGATAGAAGGTGTGAGCGTACAAATACGCCTCGGTCTGGATAATTAATCGTCTCAAACCACCGCATACACACATTTGCACATGCACACACAGCTCCTGTGAGATTGTACACCCGAGCCTGAGGTGACCTGTAGGTAAATGAATCCCTGAAGAGTTGCATTGCTCTCTCCGCTCCCGCTGGACGAGTCGGGACGACGACGGCGGTTTCCGAACTTCCAAGAGCAATCCCATCGCCTGCTTCGGCGAGTTTCCTTAATCTGAATGTGTTTTTCCGTGCCGTTTTTCCACGACGGCGCTTTTATCGGGGCTGATCCTTGATAAGTTTTGCCTTTAAGTAGTTCTGATATTTTATGGACCATAATAGGGGTGGGTGGGACATCGGCTCTCCCACTTTTTTAAAATGCTTTTGTGAGCATGGAACCTAGTCCGTATTGTAGGACCTTCCAACCCGATGCCTCATTTTACAACACAAACAGAAAAATGCACAGGTCTGTGCCTCTGGATGATACACTCAAGCAAAACTGACATTTCTGTTTCCTTTTGTTGGTTTTGGAAGTTTTTAATGGATTTTGATATATCTGTTTGCTTCTTTTTCTTTCTTTTTCTTTTTTTTTTGCCAAAAGACAAAAAGGTTTAAAAAGAAAAAAAAAATCCAAAAAACATGTGCCATCAAAACAGTTGTTGTTACCTCCTTAAAACGGCCAGCCTGGGTTATTCTAGACTAACTTTTGTGCCACATATAGACATCTTCAATTCTGTGTAACCTCACATGAACGTCCCCAAATCTTTCCATGAATGTCTTATCTGGCTCGAATAGTGAGAAATGCAGATAACCTGAAGCGCGACACCTTTTTATCAAAATTCCGACTTGACATCAGCCGCTGCAGTCATTCCCCTCCGCCGCCAAACGCCCACTCCTCTGTAGATGTCCATCTGTGGCTTTAGTGTAGAAATGACAACCAGGCTCTCGGTCTGCCTTTTTCATTCAACTGTAACTGAAGCTGTCGGGCCAGCCCACACATGCTGACGGCCTGTGCGTAGATCTCTGTGTGCTTTAATCACCTCTAGACGAACCTTAATCAATTAAAGACCAACTAGTGGTCAGCTCATCAGGACCCACCCTAACATGTTTTTGGAGGTGGGTTCTGACAGTTATTTATTTATTTTTTTCAGTTATTTTATTATTTTTTTTAAGTTGCCTGGGAGGAGATCATATAAATTGCACACAATTTGTCTAAGCTGCTGAGGCATTTAGGACTTGTCTAGGGACATTCCACCGGTAGAGGAAGCATCGGCTTAAGAGCAGAAGGTGTAACAAAACATGCAAATGGTTTGGAAGTTTCTTTCGACAATAGGGTATTGTATGAAAAAAAAGCCTGGTTTTATTTGTTAAGTATTTATTCATATCAAAATATCTGTATTGTGTGATCCAATAATTATTTATATGTTGTGAAAATATGAATTATTTTTACTAAGAACTCTTGACTATTGTGGTTCTTGACTGTGTTTATTGTGTGTGTGTGTGTGTGTGTGTGTGTGTGTGTGGATGCTTTCATGGTAGGGGTGCTTAGTTAAATAATTAAAAAAATGTATTTCATACATTCAAATCAAAAAATGAAACACACTTATTTGTTCAGGCGTTTAGTTTTGATAAATTCAATTAAAAAAAATAGTGTTAGATTAGAATGATCAATTATTTTATTACAGAAATGTCAGTAAGTCACACTTGGAGTAGATTTACTGTATGGCGGTTGTGGCTGCTTTTGTATAAACCACTGCATCCATGCGGTGTGGCATGGACTCAATCAGCCTCTAACGCAGGGATGTCAAACTCCAGTCCTCAAGGGCCGCTGTCCTGCAACTTTTAGATGTGCCTCTGCTGCACCACACCTGAATAGAATAATTATGTCATTAGCAAGGCTCTGGAGAACTGATCTACACAAGGAGGAGGTAATTAAGACATTTAATTCCAGCGTTTTGTACCTGTGGCACATCTAAAAACTGCAGGACAGCGGCCCTTGAGGACTGGAGTTTGACACCTGTGCTCTAACCCTTTGCTTTGTCATCCTTTGACAACCTGAGTTACCCCTTTTGCTTCTGCACCTGATTTTTCTTCCACCACACTTTCCTTCCACTCAACTTTCCAATCAGAAATTTACAGTGCTCTGAACAGCTCTTACGACTGTTCAGTTAAAGACAACAGAGCAGTCTTTTGTGTGACAACATTTTGGCTTTGAAAAGCCTTTTTTGGGAGGGTTTATGAAGAATTCAGATTTTGGCTTTTCATCACATAATATAATGTACAATATCTCACAGAAGTGAGAACCCCCCCTCATGTTGTATTATATTTTATTATACCATTTTATGGGACAACACTGAAAATACAGCGCTTTAATATGATGTGAAGTAATCTGTGTACAGCTATCCTATAAAAATAACTCGGCACTCATTGTCTAAACCAGTGCCAACAAAAGTGAGTACAAATTGTCCCCAAAATGTGTGTATGTTGTGCTGCCACCATTATTTTGCATCACTTCCTTTGCGCTCTTGGACAGGGAGTTCACTAGAGGTTCACAGGAATCGTCTTCCATGTCGACATTGTGAAGCTGGTGGATGTTGGGGACGTTTTGCTCCTCCACCTTCTATTTGAGGACGCCCCAAATGTTCACCAGGGTTCAGGCCTGTTGACATGCTTGGCCAGTTTCTTTAGCAAATACGTAGTCGTCTTTAAGGTGTGTTTGGGGCCGTAACCATGTCGGCATAGCGCCCTGCGGCCCATTTTCTAAAGGGAGGGGATAATGTTCTGCTTTAGTGCGGCATGGTACGTTAGCATCCATGCCTTCCCACAGCCAGTAGCACTCAATCAACCCCAAACCATGACTCTCCCTCCACCATGTACTCCTTACCTGGTTACTGCCACACACGCTTGACACCATCTGACGCTACAGTAGTGCTGGCATCTATTTTAAAAACTCAATCTCTGGATATGACGCTGAGCACATCCACTCAACTTCTTTAGTCGACCACAGCGAGGCCTGTTCTGTTCTGTGTGCTGCAGCTCAGCTTCAGAGTGGAGGCGATCTTCTTACAGCCTTGGCCAGGGGTTTCCAACTCCAGTTCTGGTGTCCGGCAGCATTTTAGTTGTGTCCCTGGCCTGAATCACCTCCAATCAAGTTCTCCAGAATCCTGCTAATATATTTGACTCGTGTGTTGAAGTAGACATCTAAAAGTCACAGGACACCAGCTGTCGAGGACTGGAGTCGAAGATCCCTGGCCTAAGCCATGTCGTTTTTTTCAGATCCTCAGTGGTTTTTGCCATGAGGTGCCATGTTGAGCTTCCAGTGATCAGTATGAGACAGCGATGGTGATGACACCAAATTTAACACATCTGAGAGCTTTTAATAATAATGAGTCACATCACATGACACTGGGGAGAGAAAACAGCTAATTGGGCACGATGTGGGCGTTCTCACATGGGGGTGTACTCACTTTTTTTCCACTGGTTTAGACAGTTTGTGTTGTTATTTTGAGGGGACAACACATTTACAGTTATACAAGCTGTACACTTACTGCGTTTTGTATCAAATTCCCATATTTTCAGAATTTTCTAATGAAAAGATACAATAGAAACACGAGGATAGACTGTGTAAAATGAATTGCATGAGTTTTAACTAAATTAAATAAATTAGCTTTTTATGGCGTTGTTTTAGTCACTCAAGCTGCGTCTGTAGTGTTTGTGTGACTGGCTGAAAGGAAGAAGTGTATGTTTTTCCTTTCCTGAATCATGTAGCGCACGCATGCACGCTCCGCTATACGTTGCAGGATGCTTTCATGCTGTCTGAGGCTCACATGTTGCACTCTTGTAGCATTTCCCCTAAGGTCTTTATTTCTCAATGCTATTTCTACAAAAAGAAAAAATCAGCTTACTGAATCCATCTTCAGTGTAGGAAGTGCTGTGGGTGCTGCAAAAAAAACCAAAAAAACACACATCAGATAACAGTTGACTGAGGCCTGGTTCAGATGTGGCACAATGCACCATTTTTACTGAATGCAGACCTGGGTTAGGTTTTTTCTTTCTTTTTTTTTAAACCCTTCTTCCCTCCGCCTCTGTTGTTGTTTCTCTTTTGTTACAAATTTCCATCAAGAAAAGATCAAATGGTGACTTTTTTTGTACTTTTTCACATCATTGTTAATTTTTTCCCCCCAGGCTATTGTTAGGGTGTCATGTGTTTTAATAGTAATGGGATAAAAGGGATCCCCCACCCTCACACACATTTATATCAAAAAACAAAGAGCTCACATATGAGGAATAGATTATCTGGTGGGAGGGGGAGTTTGGAGTGAGGGGAGATCTGGCCGTTAGAGTTGGGGAACTGGTTAGAAAGGCTGCGACTGGGACCTTTAAGATCAGTGGGACAGCAGGGCTTTGCGTAGGCTTCACATGGTAGGCTGATGTGGTTTCCTGGAAATACCCCGGCATGCAAATACTTAAAAAAAAAAATAAAAAAAAGGCACAGTTCCTCTGACAAGAAAAGTAGCGGTGTGTTGCCTAACATATGAGAGCCTCTGTCCGGTGTAAGAACCCTTTTGTGATACATTTTATTAGAGGTAATATGGCAGGAAGTTAAAATGAGTTGGTTTAAAAGGAAAATACAACATTAAAATAATGAGGCGATCAGAACAGTTATATAAGTTTCATTTTAATATCGAATTTATTAATGAGCAACCTTTTGGCTCCCATGGCCAAGATGTGGAAAAAGCCTTCAAATAAAATAAAATCCATCCTTTATTGTAGGAGTCTAAAATCTCACTGGAACGCTTGGGGGCGGGGGGAAATTAACCTTATTTTGAAAACAGTCAATTAGTGACAGGAAGTAATTTAGAAATTTAACAAATTCGGTGATGCCACGGACACACCAGGATGCCAAACTGAAGAATATTTCAGATATTCCAGTAGGTTTACTGGAATATCTGAGGACCTCTCATTAGTAGTGCATTACTTCCAGTTAACCTGGAGTTTGAATATCACATAATTGCTTCTCAGTGCTTCTCTTCAAAATAGGCAAGACAAGAGAACGTTCAAATAAGGCAGATGAGTGTTCATCTTTAGATGTCAGGAAAAGGCGACAAGAAAATAGCTGCTCGCTGGTAGCTGCCCATGTTTACAGTCAGCACAATAATTAAGACTGTGGAACTGTTTAGTCCAAATAATAGTTCACTGAAGCAAAGAGCAGCAGCTTGAGGTCACCAAGTCTCCAGAACAACGTTTAAATGTTATCAGGATCCCAACTATTTAGGAGTAACATCAGGAAAGGACATTTTCCGTCTTACCAACTCAAATATTTACCTCTAGACTCGTAGTCTGGAGTCAAAATATCCGATTTTTCTAGAGCTAACCCAGGTCCACATGAGGATTTCAATTAAACCCATGCTACAGTTTCAACTTCAGATTTCTGTGAAGTTCAGTGATGTAAATGGATTATCTTGTCTACATCCCCGATGCTGGATTACCTACATAACTACAAAGATCAGAGACGAGATTGCGCAGAGATAGGACTCGGGTGTGTGAACATAGTTTTACATGACCATTTGCATTTGTTCAAAGACAATGAAACTGAAATCACTTACTTGGTTCACACTGTGCTTTCATGTGACTCACTGATGGGAATTTAGAAACCTCCTTTTTTCCAGGCTATCACCTCAGGGTTGTTGTGAATGTGAAACTTTCCCGTGTAAAACTGTGGATTTGTTTTCAGTGTCATAATTCCATCTACGTCTCCTTCTGCAGAACACACTGAGCAGTACGGGAAGTAAAGAATACTGTTTTTCAATAAATGTTCAAGGTGTGTTCACTCACACAATACACTTTTCAAACAAGACTTAGTCTATGTTTCCAGGAGTTTGACAAACCACTCTTTGTGTGCTGGCTACTTTTTTAATGTTCAGCAGGAATGTCAGGCAGCATAGAGATTATATTAACAGATTTTTATATGAGAACACGCACTTCAAATGAGTGATATAAGTACTACAAATACATCTTCATTAACGTTACTAGAGGGTTAAAATTGTTGAAAAGCGTGTGTTTTAATTTTTTGGTTCCTTTGGTTGAATCCTGCAAGTTGTTTTCAAAAATATAGGGTACTCTGAAATTATTTTGTGGAGAAATGTCTTCTCACTTTCGCTAAAGTTGTTTATTAAAACATTTTTTATTATTATTATTTTCTCCATTTCTGATGAGATGGGGGGTCAAATTGCAGTTTCACATCAGGAATTTGAAATGTGCCATATGCACATTTAATCTGATCTGATTGGTAATTAATTACTCAAGACTCTATCATCTGGAATTAGATGAATCGAAGTAAAGTAATTTATCAGAAAGATATTGGATCAGTGTCACTGAGGAAACAGGACCAGTTGTGTACATAGGAATCATCTAAGATCTTTTTCTTGTGAAATGCTACAGCAGACGACAGTGCTGTTCCACTTTGTACAAAAAGATTGTACAAAATACTGACAGCAGAGAAACCATAACTATGCTTTAACTTTTTGTGCTTTCGTAGTAGCAGGTACCCCTGGTGTGAGTAATCCCACCTGACCTCAGAGGGTTTTCGTCTTAGTCAGGATGTGATATTCTGAATCAACAAAACCTGCCTCCTTTGAAAAGTTATTTTCAAACTTCCATATTAACTGCTGTAATAAAAGCAAACAGAAATATTTATAGCCCTCGAACCTTTTCAGTACCACAGCCACAAAGTTCAGTGTATATTTTTGGAGATATAAGGTGACAGGCTGGCACACAGAGTGGTCTACCGCATTAGGAAAATCCCTTTACAGCCTCTATTTAACCAGGTCAGTCCAATTCACATCAAAGATTTCTTTCACAAAGACAAAGTTGGGAATAAAGATGTTAAGATAAATACATCACAAGTAACAAAATGAATACCTGCTTGTATTAAAAACAAGTAATTGTAAAGTGAAATTAAAATAACATTTGTTCACCAGAAGAACTGAAAAGTGTGACGTACATTGGTGGTCAGCTCCTTCTTAGAGCTACCTTTTGCTGTAATCACAACCACAGGTCTTCTGGGGTATGACTCCGATTGGATAGAGAGCATCTTTGAACAGCAGTCGACTAGGGTCCGGACTTGCACTAGGCAGTTCCAAGACAAAAATGACAGAAGATCTCGAGTCTTTTATAGTATCTAACAGATTTTCTTAGATGGTAACTCTGAATGTAGCTAAATCTATCTTCCTATCAACTCCATCCAGCTTCCCTCTCTCTGCTGAAGAAGAGCACAGCATGATGCTACCTCCGCTATGTTTCACAATAAGCTGTATGAATGTAGGGTGATGAGCAATTTAAGTTTAATAAGTGCTACAAAAATATTTCGTACAAGACAAGAAAGAAAAAATGGCCTCATTTGCTCAGAGCTTCTTCATCCACATGCATGCTGAGTCCTCTATATGTGCAGAAAACAAAATTGTACTTTTTATGAGCACCAGCTGCATCTATACGGACACAAAGAAGCCAGCAACTGTGGTAGCGAATGTAGGTATGAAACTTAGAGTGTAGACAAAATCCATCAAAGTCACCCATTTATACCAGAGAGATAGCAGGCACAAAAATTATTCAGAAACAATGTCTAATTCAGCTTTGTTTTTGACTTCAGCCTATAAATACATATATTATTACTGCTGCTATCAGATAGACGTGAGGCAAAATGGTGGATTAGTGCGCAGCAGTGGAGTGTATATGCACAGCAGCTTGGGATCATTGGGTTCATTTAGCGACACAATTCATTATAACAAACTCGCTGTCAACGTTACGTATGGAACAAAAGCACGTTTCTTTTGAATTTCTTTGAAGTCAAGAGACTGAACAAAACTGAAATTTACTCAGCCACAAAAGCTTCACACGTCCTATTCAGCTCAGTGTTTAAGCTGTCAGAAATAAACTGTGAATGAAAATGTCAAACCTAGCTGAGGGAAAAATGTCATTTTGTGAATGAATGCACCCAACTCTGACTCACTGGCTCTTCTTTTGAAAAGAGAAATGTCGCAAAAATCAAAAGTACAGCCACCGCTTATTCCACAGGAAGTTTTCTGGTATTGTGCAATAGGAAGAGGGTGTAGCCTTGGTAACTTTGACCATTTTGTCAACCGCATTAACTATTAATTTCCACTACATGACACCACACAAAGAAACCCCCGTTAATAATAATTGTGTTGTTGAACCGACCAGAGACAGCCTGTTTTTTATAGAAGCGGGAAGTTTTGATGTTTAGTCTATAAAACTCTTGTGTTTAGGTCACACATGTTCTTGCTCTCAAATGTTGGCCATTCATTTCAAAAATGAAAATGGAACTTTAACTGTGTGATTTGGACCCTCGAATGTAAAATAAATGTGATTTTAAAAAAAATAATAATTAGAAAGTCACAGAACCTAAAATGAAGGTAAATTAACAGACCTAAGTAACTGATCATCAGCTAGTGGCTGAATAAAAATGGAGGTTTATCAAGTCACAGATTATATATGTCACGGAAACAGATATCAGAATAACAAGAAAGAATTACTGCTGCCTGTTAGTCCAGACGGTGTTGCAAGACTACTTCCAAACTCAGGAAAATATAAAACCTAAAAAAAACTTGCAAATTGCATAACAAGAGGACTTTTCAAACAAAATATACCAGCGTTAAAAACCTTGCGACACTTACGGAATTGCAAAACACCACTGCAAAACCTGAGGATGTGCTAAAAAATGGTAAGAAGAAAACATATGACCAGTAACAGATAACTATTTTGATATGTTCATTAAGGATAACTCCAGGTTAGCTGATCCTGGGGGGTAAAAGCTCACAGCTAGTCTGAGACGGACCAAGACCAAAGTCAACTTCTACCGTTTTAAAACAGCTTCCATCTCAAAATTATCATAGCTATTTGAATGAACCCTGAAACCATTTTCAAGCTTGCAATCGACAGTTATTTGTGATTATTTACATAGAAATCGGAGGTAGGAGGAAGTGCATTAAAAAAGACGTTTCTGTGTGAAACACAAACTCAGAAGAAAACATGTTAGTGTTTTCTTCCGTAAAAATAAGACTGCTTTTTACCACAAAGCTAGAGGCTAGAAGAGACAACACCAAACAGGGATTCTTCCTTCTTCAAAAAATATCTTTTAAAGTGAACAATGGTTTGGTTTTTACGCAATATGACTTCTCAGATTACTCTGACTGGAAAGACCAAACATGTTCCCCTTTTTTTTGCTTGTTTCAGAGGAAGGATCACTGGCAGCGGACCACATTATCAGCTCAAACTGAAGCGTAAATAAATACGGCCCTTCACATAGGTTTTAGTTCAGTGCAAACATGACAGCTCTTTAAGGGTTCATCAAATCTTGATTTCGTTAAAGGCTCTGTCTGTTAGATTGGAGTAGTTTTCAAAAGTTGTAGAAGTCCTCCATATTCAGCCAAGGCACTAAACCAACCAAAGTTAGGACAGCACAATAAGAACAAATGCATTTACCAATACTGTATTTGTGGGTCATGTCATACCTGCCAATAATAAAAAAGTTTTTGAGAAGGTTATGTAATAGCATTTTGCCCGTATCTTAATCATTTAAAATGGTATCAGTTTTTTAAGAGCATTAAAAAATAACCAATTAAGGATGCTTTAACTTAGACTTAGACTTAGACTTAGACTGACTTTATTGTCATTTTGCATGCACAGGGTGTATACAGAACGAAATTTCGTTGCATACGGCTCAGGACAATGTTTTGAGCTTTCAATTGTGAGGTTACTCCAGAATAAAATAAAATACAGTATAAAAATATGAATATAAAATATAAAATATAAAGTGCAGGAGTGACAGTAAAATAGAAGTTATTTAGCTCTGTACATGTGCAAGGTATAAAGTGGAGACCAGATTTTAAGTGCAGTCCAGTTAAGAGTTCAGCAGTCTGATGGCAAGTGGGAAAAAGCTGTTTCGGAACCTGGTGGACCTGCACCGGACGCTGCGGAACCTCTTTCCAGAGGGCAGCAGGGAGAACAGTCCATGGTGGGGGTGTGAGGGGTCACTGATGATGTTTCGGCCTCGGGACACGCAGCGCTGGGATGAAATGTCCTGGATGGAGGGAAGGGGGGCCCCGATGATCCTCTCTGCTGTCCGCACCACTCTCCTCACGTTCTTCCAGTCGGAGGCGCTGCAGCTTCCACACCACACAGAGAGGCAGCTGGTCAGAATGCTCTCTATGGTGCTTCTGTAGAAAGTCTTGAGGATGGGCGGGGGCAGGTGTGCTCTTCTCATCCTCCGCAGGAAATACAAACGTTTCTGTGCCCTCTTGGCCAGAGACGTGGTGTTCACAGTCCAGGTGAGGTCGTTAGTGATGTGCACCCCCAGGAATTTGGTGCTGCTGACCACCTCCACAGCCGAGCTGTTGATGAGCAGTGGAGCGTGGCTGGGCCGGTTCTTCCTGAAGTCGACGATCATCTCCTTCGTCTTGTCAACGTTCAGGATCAGGCTGTTGTCTCTGCACCAGTCCACCAGCTGCTCCACCTCCTCTCTGTAGTCCAGGTCATTGTCGTCTCTGATGAGGCCCACCACCGTTGTGTCGTCCGCGAACTTCACGATGTGGTTGGTGGCGAACCTGGGGACGCAGTCGTGTGTCATCAGAGTGAACAGCAGAGGGCTCAGGACGCAGCCCTGAGGGGAGCCTGTGCTGAGGGTGATGACATCGGAGGTGTGTTGTCCGATCCGGACTGACTGAGGTCTGTCGGTGAGGAAGTCTAGCAGCCAGTTTCGCAGGGGGGTGCTGAAGCCCAGGTGTCCCAGTTTTCCTGCCAGATGCTGTGGGATGATTGTGTTGAACGCTGAGCTGAAGTCCAGGAACAACATCCGCACATGAGTGTTCTTCTCCTCCAGGTGAGCCAGGCTCAGGTGTAGGGCGGAGGAGATGGCGTCCTCAGTGGAGCGGTTTCGGCGGTAGGCAAACTGGAACGGGTCGAATGTGGAGGGGAGTCTGGAGACGATGTGTTCTTTTACCAGCCTTTCAAAGCACTTCATCATGATGGGAGTCAGTGCCACAGGCCGGTAATCGTTGAAAGAGGTGACTTGAGGTTTCTTCGGCACCGGAATGATGGAGGCAGTTTTGAGACAGGCTGGCACTGTGGCTTGGTCCAGTGAGGTGTTAAAAATGTCTGTTAGGACACCAGCCAGCTGACCTGCGCATTCCCTGAACACCCGCCCAGGTATGTTGTCGGGGCCTGGGGCCTTCCGTGGGTTGACTCTTTTCAGAGTCTTCAACACATCGGCTGTGTCCAGGCAGAGTGCCTCCTCTTCCTGGTGGGGAACAGTTTTCTTTGCCGGAGTACTGTTCAGTGCCTCGAACCTCCCAAAGAAGTTATTGAGTCCATTTAGAAAGTCAGCATCAACTTCACCCACTGGGGGGGAGGATGGATTGTAATCTGTGATCGCCTTTATGCCTTGCCACATACTTCTGGTGTTGCTGGTGTCGTGGAAGAACTCCTGTATTTTTCGACTGTGGGTTCGTTTTGCTAACCTGATAGCACGGTTCAAGTTGGCTCTCGCTGTCCTCAGTGCCTCCTTGTCGCCAGACTTGAAGGCTGAGTTCCGTGCTTTTAGCATTTCACGTACCTCCTTAGTCATCCAGGGTTTTTTGGTTTTTTTAACTGTGTAACACTCCGCAATATGTGTTCTCACATGAAATTATGAATTTACAAAACAAAGCACAGTCTGCACAGTGGTCATGGGTTCCAATCCTACACATGACTTCGAGGTTAACTAGTCTGTGTGTCTCTATGTTGCCCTGGAATGGTCCGGACACCTGTGCAAGGTTTACCCCACCTCTTTCCCAATGGCGGCTGGAAATAGACACCAACCCTGCAAAGGCATGGACAAGGGATAGACAGACGGACATACAGATGGTTGGTTGGCATGTCAAAACAACTAAACGTAAGAATTTATGACTACATTATACTTATAAACAGGTTATTTTGGTATTTAAATGTTCATACATAATGGCCAAAATTATTGTACTGTTGGCAGGTGTTGATATGAGCTGTTTTTACATAATTAGTTGCTACAAGCAGGGCTGTTTCCAGCTGTGAGGGTGACCTGGGCAAAACTAAATTGCAAAACTAATATTGTATTTAGTCAGGAAATAAATACAATAACCAACTTCTGTTTACAATTATGAAACTGCTAAAACAATAAAACATTCACTTGTCAGCCTGTATTTAAAAAGTATTTTGGTCTTGACCTTTAGATTTTTCTGTGGGTGGAGAGCACAGTCACAATCCCTGTCAAAATGGCAAGTTTTGCAATGTAGAAAAAATACATTTGAAATGACATTACATAAGACATTTCAAAACTTTTTCTTCATGTAGTGTGACCTTTATCCTGCACAATAGCAAAGTACTAAGAAAACATATGTATATGTAGTGTACACACACACGCGTGCACACATTCAAAAAGATGATGAACCCCCAAAATTGTATATTATGCAATATTCTTAAATACATCAGATCAAGAGTGATTTACAGATCCGTTTCTCACAGAATTCTGATTGTTTTCCCTATTTCAGTAACATTCTGTTGAGCAGGTGAGATTAAAAAAAAAGTATATATGTTTGAGCAAAACAATTTAAGCCCAGCTAGAGTCCATGTTACCTGGAGAAGACTGCGAATAAGCTATTGATTCACAGTCTGAGAGTTTTGGAAAGCTTTGCACAGTATTGTCATCTTATGTAGGAAGCCGAAAATCTTTTTCAAAAGAAGATTTACTACTGAAACTGAGTCAAAAGCTTCAACAAAGTCCAAGTAGGGTGTGCATTATTATGCAACCAGGTCATTGCAACTTTTTCTAACAGATTTGTTTTCTTTCTCAGTTGAATTTTACATCATAAATATAACAGATACAATTTTTTTTTTAAAAACCCAAAAAAACAACCAACCATTATATGCAAGTATGGCTCATTTTAATTCTCATTGGAGATTGAACATTTAGCTTTGGCGCCCCCTGCTGGCTGGTGGCGGCTTATTCATTCGCATAGTCCATACAGAGCAAGAACCGGCTCCGAGTCCTGTGTGGTTGGTTCTCTAGAAGCAGACTGTGGATCTTCTTTCTCAAAAGACAACAGTTGTTCAGATTATCTTTACTCTCTCAGCCAGCTTGTCAGTGTTTGATTTAGAAGCGTTCCTCACCAATCACACAAGGCAACACAGCATTTCCTGCCATCAGCAATCACTTTTGCAGTTAAAGGTATAAATGTGATGGCGCCCCCTATTGACTTATTGTAAGATGGAACGATAAAAAATGTGCAAGTCTACTCTTATAGCTGATGTTGGACAACTCAGTTTCCTAAAACATAAATACTCTAAGCTCTTTTTTTTTTTTTTTGCCTCTACCGAAATTGCACTTAGACTACGATTTTTTAGTGTTACTAAATCAACTTTTTCTTTTATCAAACATTTACTTAAACAGAAATCCTTCACGTTTGTTGAAAAGGCGGTCTTTTTTTTACCACTTGGAGGCACTGGGAAAAGAAGACTTTCAGATTTATTCCAACCTGTCACTGTCTTCACATGAGAGCTACTGTGTATCCACATGGGCGAGATGAGATAGTATGGAGGACGGTGCATCAGTCCATAGGGAACACCCTGAACGCCTCACCAGTACGTTACAGGGCAACACTGAGACACAGCCCAAGCAACTTGCATTTCTATTGTATTATTCAACAGTTTAAATGTAAATGTTTATTATGGAGCAATGTCACTTTGAAGCCATCATACCTGTGGTGGTGTCACTGTGCAAAATTTAAGAAAAGTTGAAAACATATGTTAACTTCAATAAAAGCAAGCAAACATAAGCCAGAACACGTTTCCATCTAAATAAAAGCTTATTTAAATAAAATAGAATAGAATAGAATTCAACTTTATTGTCATTGCACTGTCACAAGTACAAGCAACGAGATGTAGTTTGCATCTATCCAGAAGTGCTCTACGAGATATGAATATTTATTTACAGATGTACAAGACTATGTATGTATGGACTATAAGGGGTTATAGCAAAGAGATATAGATATTGTGTATAAATATAAATATGGGAGATATATGCACAGATTATACAGAATATACAGAATGTTAGGGAATAAATTATATATGTATATAATATAATACAAGATAAATAATGGCAGATCAAATTTACAGGTTGTATGTGTGTGTGAAGAAAACAGTCCGTGATGTGTGTGTGTGTGTGTGAGGATAGTCCATGTGTTATTGTTGTATGAGAGGATAGGGGAGTACAGTCCTTATAGTTTATGTTTTATGTCAGGAGGCGTTCAAAAGCGTGACAGCTGTGGGGAAGAAGCTGTTCCGGTGCCTGGTGGTTCTGGTCCGTAGGCTTCTGTAATTCTGATATTTTGCAAGGTTTAAGTCGCTCTTTTTAACACACATTTAACCTAGAAAAATATTAGAGACTTTCTTAAGTAATTTCCCTGCTGGGATGAATAAAGTACTTCTATTCTATTCTATATTGGCACATAATCTGTAGACTTTCAGCGAGCTGACAGTACTACAACTCCCATCATTACTTCGAGTTTACGGAAGTGGGAACCTCAGCGCGCCAGAAGATGGATGCTTCATTTATAGAACGACAGCACACTGTGATGATTCGGGAGGGGCGGGGTTGTCGACTGTCATATAAATGAAAGAATACCGTTTTTGTAAAAAAAGCCAGTGTGTAATAACAAACACCGCCTTCGTGAGCCTTGGTTACCGTTATGACGTGTTGGGAATGATGGCTGTTGTTGGGTTGTTGTGTGTAGCCTAGCAGGTTTATTGACTGTCTGAATGTGGTTTATTGACGGTAATATTTCAATGAAACCTTTTGACTCGGATGAAGAAGAGGGAGAGCAGCTGGGAGCCAAGCGAAAGGAGCTGAGACGTAAGCTAACACTTTGCTGAGCCGCGTTTGCTAACTCCCTAAGTAGCAGCCAAAAATGTTGTTAATGTGTTAAAAGGCTAATTACTGCTCTGCGTTTATTTATAAAGCAGAGTTCATGGCAGTTGAATACGAGGAGGTTTGCTTGGCCACAATATCTGAGCAAATATTTTAGGCTTTAGCTGTTGTTAAGCACAAATATGAGTTCAAAGTGAGATATCTGTTCATGTTTGGCGTCAGTTGCTTAGAGGATGTAAAATACTTTTTAATCCCACGAAAATAGGGATTAATTAAAAGCCTTTTCTCATTGCAAAAAAACAAAGCTCTTTTCAGAAAATGCGACGTCTTGAATCAATACGAGCTTAGAGGAGCTGGGTGAATAATTTTCCAAATACTGTATATGAACTCATATATTTGAAAAAATCCCATGACTTCTTTAATTTGTAGGCATGACTTAATAATAACATTAATTATTATCATTAATACTGATAATTATCATTAATAATGATATTCCGATCTCATTTCGTCTTATTTCAGTCTTGGAATGAATTATAATCACATTCTTCAGATATAAACATAGAGTAAATAAACTTATTTATCCATACTTATTCATATTTAAGGATTTATGTTTTTCCAACTAGGTACAATATTAAAGTTGGAAAGAAAGAATAACACATTTAATTCTCTACATGTTCAGTGTATATTTATTAGCAGTATAATAATCTTTCAATGATAAATAATTGAAATTGAAATACTGAATACTATACTGTAAGGATAATATTTAAACAATAATATTATCTGACATTTTATTTTTCCCCACATTTAAGTTATATTCTTTTTATTTAATAATCTATTGACAAATTCTGATAATTGTACTTTTATTTTTATGTACTTAAAATAGACATTTCCAAATGTGCAGGGTCCTTCAGCGTCACATGTTGACGGTTTGGGTAGGTCACATGTTTTACGTGGATTATTGACTCGAAGGGTTCTAGAAACCGCTGCCGAACCTTCAAAACCCGATGATTTGGTTAGGTTTAGGGCAAAAATTATGGTAAGGCATAGGGTAAAACCCCTTGCGTCACATATTGACGTGAAAGGGGTACCCTGCGCATCAACATGTGACGAGGACGGATCGTCCAATGCGTCAATATATGACGAGTTGGGAGTGAGAATGGGTTGATTATTATTTATTAACTTATTTATTCTCTGAGTTGTGGTACTTTAGTCCCTTTTAACCATCCAGAAGGATAGTGACATTTTTGTTTTTCCTTCAGCTTCTAAAGTCTCCTGTATTTTCTATTTGTATTTTCTATAAATAAATATTTTTTACCTTTGTGTTTATACTGACTTCAGAACGAGCAAACCAGAGCCTCCAACAGCTGAGCGGTGCTCTGGACCAGCTGGACCCTGATGAAGAGGATGTCCGACCCGCTGCAGGTGACGTCTTCCCTGAGGAGGACAAGACAGCATGGAGTCACAAGACTCAGAGTGAAGCAGGTGAGTCACTATTACACTGTCAATTTGCTGTCTGCCATCGACATTGTACTTGAAGCGCACCACTTCAGATTGTACCTGCTCATGGTCATGTTGTTGGAGCTGAACTGAAAGCTTTGTTTTGTTTGTTGTGTGTGCAGTTAACCAGCTGAAGAGCCTCCTGTTGAAGCAAGGCAGAGAAATCCCTACCTCTTTATCCCCTTCAGGGAAGCAATCTCCATCTAAGGTAGACATGTATCATTAAATCATTACAGACCTTAGTCCCTAATATGAAGTGTTTATTAGAATAAAATAAAAAGCACTCTGCTGGTGCTTCACTGTATGAGTCTGTTTTGTCTTTCTTCTCCTTAGAAAGTGCGCCTGGATGGCAGGTCCAGTTTACCAGCCTTTCGGGACTTGGTTCCAATGAATTATGACCAGTCTGAGTACATTCAGCACCTGGAAGCTGAAGTAAAGTTCTGCAAGGTTTGTGCTAAAAAAAATTTACAAAATCCTTAATGTAAGTTTACCTTTTAAGACAATACAATAATCTCACACTTGTAATCCAACCTTTTATTTCGGCACAATTTTTCAGTCGAGGAATAATTGTGTATATATATATATTTTTTTTGCTTTACAAATTCACTAAGGGGAACAGTTACTGAGACTGTCGGTAATATCTTATGCAGGCGACTTTTGTCTTGGCACACAAAACAATTATGTCATATTGTGAAATATATTTTTCCCTACATGCTCAAAAGGCTGCATTTAATAAAATAGTTATACTCCAATGATAAATATGGCATTTGTTTGAAGGTGTTATACATATCTTATAATGCTTATATATAATATTAAATGTAATTTTAAAAAAATCAAATTTGCCTAAGTTTTTTTTTTTTCCCATTTTTTTCTCCGAAGAGTTTTTGCGGCGCTAGTGGCTCGTATTTTTTCGACAGTAGGCAGACAGGAAGGAGGGGGAGGAGAGGGGGGAAGACATGCGGCAAAGGTCGTCGGGACTGGGAGTCGAACCCGCGACGTCCGCGTCGAGGACTAAGGCCTCCAAACGTGGGGCGTGCTAACCCCCTGCGGCACCACAGCACGCCCCTAATTTGCCTAAGTTTTGACCAGTTTACTGTGCACTCACTGTGTCATAGGAGGAGCTGCAGGGACTGAAGCAGCGGATCAGAGTGGTGGTGGTTGAAAATGAGAAGCTGCAGTCTGAGCTCAAATCCGGGATCGCGGATCAGTCTCTGAAAGATTATCCAATCCATAATTCTATGGTAATATAATAATAATTATCATCCTGATTGTTTAAAAATAATGAAAAAATATTAGTTAGAGGCTTCATTATGTTTCCTGTTGGCTTCTTTAGGTGCAAAACAACAACTTGATAACCTCAAAAACGGAGCATAACACCTGGAAAAATGACCTGGTAAGGACACATATCGTGTTCTCTTCTGTTTTCCAGTTACTTTTAAACTTTACAAGTCCATCAAAAGATGCTTTAGCCTTTTTTGCATCTTAAAGGGAAGCCTCTTCAACAACATAAAGCAGTCCACATGAACCATAGAAATACTTTCAAAAAGGGTTTTGCCTCCTTACCCACTGCTTCTATTTTTGCTTTTATGTCACACTGAAATCTTTTAGATCACCAACCAAGTTTTATTGTCTAACTCACTATTTGCAAAATCTTGTAGTTGTCAGCTGGGTGTGGTCAGTGAAATTGAACTCAGCTTTCTAACAAATTTTAAAAGTTAATCGATGACCTGACAAGTGTAGTTTATTCCTTTTTCCACACAGAGCCTGGTTGGTTTAGCTAGCTTTCCCCCCCTTAAGTCAATCAAATCCTTATTTAAAAACTGCTTTTTGTATTTACTCAAGTCTTACTAGTCTAATGTTAAAAAAAATTCTTGATCTAAAATGCAAAAGTGTGGCAAAAAAAAGAGATCTGAAAGGGAGCAAATACTTTTTTACTTAAGTCTAATACAATCAGTCAGCAGTGGCTTAATCCCTTTGTCGTCAGAATGCTGTAAAGTTCAACTGTGTGACACACGGTGGAGTCTTTGTGGTTCATAGCAGAGCTTTAGAAGGTGTTGAGTCATATGGTAGTTAATTTTCTTTTGTGGGGGGGGGGCTTTGTATTTTTTGCTAATTTTGCATCGAAATTGCTGCATGTTTTCACTGGAAGATTGTTATACAAGCATCATCTCCTGACTCAGTTTCTGTCCCATCACACACTGATAAAGGAGCAGTTAAAAGTGATCCACCAGGCCCAGACTGAAAGCTTGGAGGCTCAACTCATCTCTCTCAGGTCAGCTTGATGCATCATAAAGAAGAATGTAGCATATTCGCCCTCATCATTTCCTTTGACCTTTTTATACGTTTTGCTTCTGTTAACAGAAAGGATCTCTCAGTGAGTCAGAAGGAGTGTGAGGAGGTGAAGGTTCGTCTGAGACACAAAGAGCAGCAGGTTGCAGAAGCGTTGAAGGCCGATGGAGCTGCCCGTGTAGCCGGGTTGTGTCTGCAGTGTGCGCAGCATGAAGCGGTGGTGGCTGGAACTCATGCAAATCTGCATGTGCAGGCTATTGACAGGCTCACAAAGTAAAGCAAAGTTAGCTCAACCAGGCCGACACTACGAGAAAGAGCTCGTGGTGCTCATGTTGTTTCGTTTGTGTGCGTCAGGGAACGGGATGAATTGCTGGCAGCTCTGCGTGCGGTGCGGGCGAGTCAACAAGAGGCCCAGCAGAGAGAGTGGTCAGCCTGCCTGCAGGTCAAACAGGCTGTGGAGATAGCCGAAGAAGCCAATCTACAAAAAACTAGGGTCAGTAGCTTTTCACATGGATTCATTCTGGATATTCTTTAATATACTATCTCTGAGTTATCTGCAAATATATTCTATCTCCACCACTCCTGACAAGCTCTCTGCATCCGTTTGCACTCGACTAGGTGGAGATGCAGTGTGAGCAATTATCCAGGGAGCTGGCGCGACAGAGGGAACAGCTGGACAGAGAGGCGCATGCAGTGCGGGCCAAGATGGCGGAGGCCCGAGAGGAGGGCCGGGCTGAGGCACGCAAACAAAAAGAAGAGCTAGCACAAACGGTACATCTTGAAGTCAAATACGTCAGTGTATTTTATTGTGATTCGGTGTGATGGGTCATAACATACTGTAGTTATCAAGAGGAAAATGATACATGACTTTGAAGATGTGAAAAGTACAAATATATACCAAGAGGTGATTCAACAAACCATTGACTCAAAGTGCTGAATATGAATTCATCCCACAATAAAATAAGCATTTTACCATGTGTTCATTCATCCATTACAAATCTCAATAAATTCTGTTGAAGTATGTCATTGCAATGTTTAATATGAAGACATCATTTCATATTTCATATTCAAATTATGTATTTAAACGTTATTTAAGATTACTGTTACTGTGTTGTAGGCGTCCAGCCTGTCTCAGCAGGTAGCCGAGCTGGAGGGGCAGCTGGACCGAGCTCACAGAGACAGGAGTTCACTGACCAATCAGCTGGAAGATACGCTCAGCAAGCTGACCAATCAGGAACAAGACAATGCCAAGGTGGACTGATTTATTTGTTTGAGAAAAACTTCATTCACTCTTCACATTTTTACAGAAAGCAGTGCAGATGGAGTTTGAGTTGAGGTGAAACATAGAACGTCGTCAGACTTCTTTAACTTTAGCACAATACAGCAGAAAGACTGAAACCCACATTTGGTGCTGGTCATTTTTCCGGATTAAACGATGGTTATACTGCATAACCATCAAGGGAAGGAGGTCTCAATGCTCAACACTCGGATGAAACCAGCAGCGTTTACTTGTAATGTTCTCGTGTTTCCAGTAGATGGCAGCAGAACATCTGTTTTAGTGTCAGTTTTGCGCTCGAATACAATGGTGAAGAATTAAATCATTTTAAGTTTTGATGTATTTAGGTAAAATTTTAGTTGTGTTTATTGAAGCATCTCGATGAGATGAGAGGTAAAAGTATTGCAATATAGTCCTATATAGGTCAGAGAGCTGTAGTGAGGAAAGCTGTATAATACATGTCAAGGTCTGGTGACCTAGTCAAAGCATATTAAAAGCAGAGGTATTGCAAGGTAGTTTGAAACCAGTTAATTATAAATCAGTGGTGGTATTGTAAAACCTGATTGTTTTGCTGTCTTCTCCAGGTATGTATGGATCTGCGGTATCAGCTTAGCAATGCCAGCCTGAAGAAAGAGGAGGCTGAGCGAGAGCTCAGAGAGCTGAAGGCCAAGACGAGCAGGCAGAAGGAAAAAGCTGCACAGGTAAGTTTTCATCCAGCCTCTGAATTTATTGTTTTATATCTGTTGTTTTAACAGCAGATAAATTAAAATAATTTATCATTTTAACTAATAGTTGTAGCATAAAACGGTAAGTGGACTGAACTTATCTAGCGCTTTTCCAAACATTTGGCCACTAAAAGCACTTTACACTAGAGTCACATTCACCCATTCACACTCACAAACGCACACACATTTGTATACTAATCGGTAGGCAATTTAGGGTTAAGTGTCTTGCCCAGAGGCACATCGACATGTGCGACAGGAGGAATCAAACCTACAACCTTCCAATAGCAAGACGACTACTCAACCCACAAAGCCACAGTCACCATAATAACTCATCCAGGGGATAGCATGTAATTATTTTTGAAATTTTGAATATTGTTGTGCATAAAATTCAAGGTTAATCTTAAAATAATAGGCTATCAGCAAGAAGTTAATTTATTTCAGTAGTTCAATGTAAAAGGTGCTCACGGTTGATTTCACGTCTTCCCCTTGAAATTGCTTTATAGCTTCTCAAAAGTGTGTGTCTTGTTGGTTAATCAAGCACAGTAACATTGTTATGCTTAAAGCAGGTGTTGGTACCTTTGGCAGTGTGGGCAGGTGTTAAGCCCAGCTGGAAAACTAAATCAGAATCCCATAAAGGTTGTCAGTAGAGGGAATCATGAAATGCTCTGTAATACTCTGTTAGACGGCTGCTTTGACTGTGAACCCGATCAAACATAGAGGACCAACAACAGCAGATGACATCGTTTCCTAAATCATCAGAAATGTCTCTCTGTAGACCTCAGGCAACATGGATTGTTTGCCTCTCCAGTGTTCCTCCGGACATAACTATCCATGTTTTCCTACCATACAACTTTCCTTTTATAGGCTTGGACACAGCAGTTTGTGAACAGACATCTTCTCTAACAGTGATTTTGTGTTTATCCACCATATGCATGGACATCAAGTACTTTCCGCCTAGTCTATACTCTCTTTATTTCTACTTTATACATTTATAATTTATACTTTTTAGTTTATCTCTAATCCTGATCACAGTTTTCTTCCTGTGTTATTTTGGGAGTTGGAAGTTAAATAGTTTTGGTAAAAATCATCTATTGCTTTATTTGTTTGTTTGTTATGAAATATGTGCATCGTAACACCATTATTTGTTTTCTTGACTTACCAAGTCTTCACGAGATTGTAATCTTGGTTTACTGTTTACTGTTTACTTGTTGTGAAAGATTTCTCCACCTCCGCTAACTCCTCTTCTTCCCTCTCTGTGGGACAGGAAGTGGAAAGTCTGAGCTCAGAGCTGGTTTGCTGTCGGCAGCGTTTGGAGGCGGCCCAAAGGGTTGGGAGCCAATGGCAGTCCAAAGCTCTGAGCCTGGAAGAACAGCTGGCAAATGCCCAGCGCCAACTGCACCTCACCAGGTAGTACCTAATCCTATTATACATGCCACCACACTCACACAAACACACACACACTCATGGGCACACAGCACTCCTCTCTGCCCAGCTCCTGCCCAGCTCAGCCCAGTCCAGTTCAGACCAGCACACCAACTGTACCGCACCAGGTAACGGTTAATCCTATTATATGAGCCACACACACACACAAATGTGCATGCGCGCCGCTGTGTGGCGGTCCCGGTACCAACTGGACCTCACTAGGTCACCTCTAATCCTGTTAAGCATGCCACAACATAATGCAATAAACACGCTCAGACACACGCACACACACCGCTTCGTGCCACCAGGCCAGTGCCCAGCCCAGCAGCAGCTCCAGCAGAGCCAAAATGTCGCCTAAGCCTTTCTCCTATCCCTGGCGTGCACACACACACGCCTCAACACACACAAGCACAACAGCGCGGCTGATGGTCACTGGACAGCCTGGCCTCCGTGCCACCCGCCTGAGCTCTGCACCCGTCCTCGCTGCGGGCGCTACCGGCGCTCTCTGTCTGTTTTCCTCATATTTTTCATATTTTCTGTATTTTTTTCTTACCTCCTAATTCCTCAGATATTGTTTTAGATGTTTATTCCACATATTTATCTGAATGATTATCTGTATTTTTCTCTTTCAGCTCAATGGTTTTAAGGTTTTGAGATACTTCCTCACGCTCCTTAATAATTTAAACCTCTCCTATGGTTAAAATAAAAGGAATAATTATTTCACTTGAACTATTGCACATTTTTCCCTCTCCTTTTCTTTGCCCTTCTCCTTCCCCTTCCTCTTCATTTTCCTTTCCTTTCTCTCCTTTCCTTTTCTTTTCTGTCCTTTTCTTTTCTTTCTTTTCTCTGTGTTTCTCCTGTCCTCTGCCGGCTTCTGTTTCCCCCTCACCATTCCCTGCCAAGCTCTGCCAGACCACGCCAGCCACTCAGGTCTCTGTCTCGCCCCCGTTGCCCACAGCCGACGTGTGTGAGATGGGCACAGATGTGGCAGAAGTGTCCCGCGGTGCTGGGGGCTGTGGGGTGCTAGTTTGCGTGATCTGTGTGCGCTTGTGTGTTGGTGCGTGTGTGTCAATGTCCGTTTCAGCTTCTTGCTCTAATCTGTGCTAAAGTGTGTTGGTCTGTCAGCTTGCCAGCACTTACACATTGGCTCCATGGTGGGCTCTTGTGTGTTTAAAGCCTGAAACGAACGGTGTGTGTGAGAGTGTGGGTGTGTGATTTTTCCACCAGCTGTGGAGAATGATGTGCATATTAATGTGGCAAACACAATGACTTTGACCTGCATTGGAGGAGCCACTGTACTGAAGCGTTTTACGCCGCGTGTGTCAGTATGTGCATGAGAGAGTTTATAGTTTTATCTGTCCTCAGACGCATACTAGGTGTTTGACAGCTGTTGACTTGGCCTTGCATGTAGCCATTAAAATTCAATTTTAGTCATTATAAGCAAAAGCCACTTCTAATTTTAATTTATATTGAAATATTTCTCTTTTAACAACTTATTATTCTTGTGTTTTAAACAAATCATTGCAACATTTAAATATGGAAATAGCAGCAATCAAAATCCGCAAACCTGAGCTTGGACAAGTTTACCTTTTCAGAAACATAACCCCATTTTGTATCCATGTGTTGCTGTTTTACCTTTTCTTTTTGCATTTTGTGCACATAAGCCACTTAAACTATACGGTGACTGGCCAGTTAATTTTTTTTTTAGTAGTTGAGTATTTTTGTGAGTTAATTAGATAAATCGACAGAACAAGTCTCAAATCTTACATTCAGTACATTTTAATTGCATATTAAACACCCTATATAAATTTACAATGCACAATAACTAGGTAAGTTGTATTTTTGTGGATTCATTTTGTTACCTAACAGTTAAAGTTTTTGTCTGTGTTGGGAACATATCTGTGTGCACAATTATATGGCAACAAATGGAGAGTGGGATTACGATACTACTACGTTCTTTTCAAAAATTATTAAAATGCTTCTGTTCATCCAGTCTCTGTTTCTAAAGGTGTCGTCAACTAAATTTCTGTGCAACAGCAACCTGAAGCTCACAGGCTGTGAATAGAGTAATGGATTGTTTTCCTTCACTGTAACTCGCCTGTTTTAGTGAAGTCCATAAGTTCTTAACAGGGTTTGGGTTTGGTGAGGAAGGGGATCATGCAATTCAACACAGTGCAACATCATGTTGTTTCTAAAAAAAAAAAGAAAAAAAAGAAGACTTTATTTTATGTCCTACTGCATGAGGGAAAATGTATTTTGAAAGCTGGCAGTAGATTTGGAAGTTAATTTTTGTTTTTGGTCCTTCTTTAACCCGAAAGGGTCCAACTAGCCCATCTTTAGTAATACCATCCCATTCCACCTGAAACTGATTCATTAATGAGTGAATGTAGGGCCCAGATCAGAAAGTCATCTCTTAAACTGTTTCATTTTATCACATCACAACAGTTAAATTTAATGTATTTCATTTAAATCGTTAAATATGTTAGACCTACAAAAATTAGGTCAAACATATAAACCCGTGTGAAGGGCTCAGGGGTTGAGATCCACATCTCAGGTTGGAGAATTTGTTGATAGGATAACTATCATTAATGGACTTCACAAGAAAGAAAACCTTTAGAAACATGTAGAAGAAAAAGAAAATGATCTGGTTAGTTGGGGCCTGAAATGAACATTTAGCCTATATGAAAAATCCTGCAACTGGAGGAAAACGTACACTGCACATGTTGCGATGACTCTTTCCTTGACACAGTGAAACATGGTGGTGGCAGCATCATGATGTGGGGAGGTTTTTCTAAAGCAGGTTCAGTGAAGCTGTTCAGAGTTAATGGGAAAATTTATTAAGCTAAATAAAGGGAAATCCTGGAAGAAAACCTCTTCGAAACGACAAAAGACTTGAGACTATGGAAAAGGTTCACTTTCCTGCAGGACGTCGACCTTAAACACACAACCAATCACGATCTACTGCCATAGCAATGCTGTAGTTCTTCATCTTCTATTTCTGTTTTTATAAAGGTTTTTGGGGAACACATTCACTTTATTCATACTTGCCATCTACAAAGCCTTTTTGAGCCTTTGTAGCCTTAGTGGGCTCGTATGCATTGCTGTGCGGATTGTAGCAGGAGTGTGAGATCCACTGCAGCTAAGCTGGAAGCTATTCATCAGCCTCCGAGTTCAAAAGCAGGATTTTGATTATCTTTTTGCAACTCCTTCCCTCCCCTCTTTCATTCTGCTTCCCATTCATGAGCTGAGTGATCATAGCTGGCCTCCAAATAGTGGACAGAAGCATAGGCAGCTATTTAAATTTTATTAGCCCTCCCTTCCTCACTGTGCAAACTCACACTTGCACGTGTATTTGTTCAAGAGCAGTTCCAGAGACTCTGATATGCACATCAGCTGAACCCACATGCCTGCACACGCAGGCATTAATATAGGCTCTCACACACCCGCAGATGCAGGCACGCACGCGGGGGTCCCACGGCGGCTGGTGCGCTGCGCTGTGCTCCAGGATTGGATCATCAGCCAGCTGTGAGTTGGACAGCCCAGGATCTGTCCTAATCTCCAGCACTCTGTTCACATCGCCTCGCGTGTGCGCACACACTCGCTCCAGTCCCGGCCCCAGCCCAGCAGAGGGCTTTACAAAGTTTGGTTTGTTTGTTTGCTCCAGTCTTTCTTTACTTTCTTTCCTCCTTTTCTTGCTTCCATCCGGCCTCGTATCTTCCCTTTGTTGTGTTCGCACATCCCAAAGGCAGTCCTGAAAAAGCGACCAGCATAACTTCTGTCCCCACACATGCCAGATAGAAACGAGTGGTGGTTGTGCATTTGCATGCGTTAGGGATTCATGACTGGCGGCCTACTTTGGTTTGGGATAAGTTCGGTATCTGCGAGGCACCAAATCTTCCACCAGTTCTGTTATCCCCATGAAATCAGGCATTCATGTTCATGAGAGTGACAGCAGAGAACGGAGCTGGTCAAAAACATTACTAGGATGGTTACTCTCACCAAACTTAAGGTTTAGGATTCCAGTAAAAAGAACAATTCATAAAATCTCATTCACCGATTTAGAGCTGAAAAATGAACTTGCTAATGAAGCCTAATGCCAGTTAAGTAGATGGGTCTGCATTAATGAAACTTGTCTGACATTGAGAAATATGAAAAAATAAGTTACGCACACATTCGGATTATGCATAGCTAGAAGGTTAGTATTAACAAAATCTTTAGCTTGAATTTGAGTTCATATGGTGACGATGGAAATGAAGAAGTCAACATGATTGGTCATTTGAGGGGGAATAGATCAGGAGCAATGTTTTCTAGCAGCTTGGTGACCTAACAAGCCTGCACTCTACCTGTGGTTTTGAATGCACAGTTGTCTCCAAGTCTGTCTGTAACGGTGACATATAAACATCTGCCACAACAACTGTCATTGAAAAGGATAAATTTTGGCAACATTCAGATCCGTGATGTAATTTCTACTTCAGTGCCGATCGGCATTGTTTTACTGATGTGTATGTTTGTGTGCCAGGCCTCTCATTCCTGAAACATAGAAGTAGTGAATGGAAGCAGCAACATTTTTCTCTTTTTTTCACATAACCAGTCAGCACTTTACACTTTTTGGTTTTTAATTTCATTTTACTAGGCAGGACAGATTAGGAAGATTTTTATTTACAACTTCTGCCTTGTCAAAAAACGAGACCTTTTGACTGAAACGGGAGAACAAAGAACAAAGGTCTTATAAAATGCAGTAGTTTTCACATTAATAAATGTTAATATCACTTTTTTTATATTTGAGCTGCCACATCACACTTTGCCTTTAACGTTTTACCCACTTATACTTTTGTTTTTGATGTACTTACTAATCGCTCACATCTAAAGACATAAAAAGTGTCATTTTGCTACTTCAGATTTAGGTTGAACTAGGCTTGTGTCCTTCAAGCAACATACTAAAACAGCTATTTTATTTTGGACGTTTTGCATAAAAAATAAAGTTTATGAAGTTTTGAAAGCAGAAATTACATTAAAGGTTTGATTAAGATGCCTTTCTCTTGTTGGCATAAAATGTCATTGATTATATCTTTTCCCACTTTGATGTCACAATGTTTTATCAAAGAGTAAAACAAGTTGGTTAGCTGCTTGATTTGTGATTAACCATTGAAGTTGATATGATGATGATGATATTGATAAATGATGTAGTTTATTAAAGAAAGTATTGAAGAAACAAACAAAATGACAATTTGAGATAGAAGTAATTTTTGTATTTCTGTTCTTCTCCCTGAGGTTCTAAAATCCTAAGATGGACACTCAGAGACAGTCTTAGAGACAGATCTCGTGACCGTCTGCTGCGACCCTCGTATACAAAACTTCGCAGAACTCGATTAAACATGCCACGCTGCTCCTCACTCTGCACCTTGACTTTGTTCTCATTTCTCTCCCCCTCCTCAGTTCCGACTCGTGACAGCGAGGCCTGGAAAGGCGGTGAATCGAGCTGAGTGTGTGTGCGAGGGCGGAGAAGTGTAAATGAGGAAGGTGAGGCAGCAGATGCCTCGTCCCGCCAGAGGCTCGCTTTGAGCAGCGAGCGAAATCTGGGCGCGACAAAACTGCTGCAAACCAACTCCGCGGGAGGCACTTGTCCAATCACGGCCCGGAATAAAAGGGCCGGGGCGCCATGCGGGCTGCAGCCGCTCAGGAGGAGCGGGGGCCATAATGAACCTCCGAGCGCTGCCAGCGAATGCTCACACATTTGAACACGCCGTCGCTCTTGCTACCTGGCATTAACAGTGTCTAACCTCTGTCACCACATGCAGACATGCACTGCCTTCTGCAGCAACTCTGTTGGGGTGTGTGTGCGTGTGTGCGCACATTCTCAGAGCATGGTTGCATGTTGATGTGTGTGTTTGCGAGCAGTTTGATGAGTTTGTGTGCATCTCTTTGGGGGAATGTTATGTGTTGATACCTTTGGGCTACACCTGTGTCTGTGAAGTTTAATGTGTGTGTGTGAGAGAGAGAGAGAAATGGCAGCAGGGCAGTGCCAGGTACAGGGTTTGTTGTGTATCTCTGTGTGTGTGTTTATGGGCGTGTGTGCTTCTCTGGTCGGCGGCCATGTTGTTGGGTAGCAGATGGCACCATGGTTGGCAGGGGAGGGGCTGCTTAGCACAACTAATCAGACAGTTACGGATAGGGCAGCTGGGAGGGCTGTGGGCCAGCCGTGTGCGCGTATGTGTGTGTGCACCGCAGAGTGGCATGATGTTGACAGTGGTGGGCCCGTTGGCCCGGTGACGAGACCTTGCTGCGTTCTTCCCTCCTCGCTGTCAGAGTGCCCTCTCTGCCATCCTGCTCCTCACCTCCCTCCATCTCTCCGCTTCTGTCTGTCTCACTCAATCTGTTGAGACCTACTTATGTTTTTAAATAATATTTTTTATTGCTTTGATTCTCTCATGGTTGGTGACTGTCTGACTTGTTTGTGGACTTAGCTTTTCATGGGACTAAAACCTTTGTCATTTATTTGTGGAAACCAGTTTAAGGCCAATATAAAAACTTATGTTCTTCAATGTCTTTATAAATATTATATAGATATACATTGTAGAAAGGATAAATGGTCCAGGAAGTAAAAAAAAAAGCACTCTAGCAATTTAGACTGTTCCTACTTCTGATTGTATCGTCATTCCCGAAGCGTTAAACTTTAAGTTTGTATCATGCTGCATTTGCTTTATCTTGGATGTAGGTGCTTAAAACTCTTGCTCCTGTTTTTGATGGAAACTTGCCTCCAATACTTCAATATTTTACCCAGCCTTGGGCTGTGATTATGCATCTAGTCAGCGAGACTAAGCAATGCATGAAATTGGGTGTAGGGATGCTCGGTATATCGCCACTAACATCGATATTGACTGATATTGGTCATTTTTTAACATATCGGTATCATCTGGTAAATCGAACTATTAACAATCGATATTTATTATTTGTTTGGTCATGTGACAATGAGTGTAACTGAAGCACAGAAGCAGTGGTGAAGTCAGCGGTATCAAAAGAGTACAGAAATCTATATAATATTGCTAAATATTGGTGATCGGCCATAACAATGGTATTAGTAATGCCCAAAATTTATACATCAGTTCATCCCTTCTTGGGTTCATGAAGATGAGATGAAACGTTTTCACTTAGGTTAAGTGGTACTTTGTTGATCCTGAGGAAATTACGTTCAGTACTTTAGGTGAATCTAGGAATCCAGATTTTTTTTTCTTCTCCAACAAATAGACACTCTGAACTTATCCATTGTTTTTTCTATGCATATTCATCACTCAAAATATTTTCACACTAGCGAAACACACTCAAAAGAGCACAAGTTTAAGATAATAGAACTGATAGCCAGAGATTCTCCTTCAGGATTTTCTCGTAGAAAACAGAATCCAGGTTTCCATCAATTACGTCAAGCCGTCCAGATCACGAAGGAGCAAAGCAGCCCAGACCATCACACCACCATCTCAGTAAACATGTTTTTCTAAAGATGGAAAGGGAAACACACCTTCTATAAAGTTCCACTTTGGTCACATCAGTCCACTCAGGATTTCCACAGACATCTTTTTTGATCAAGGTTTCCTTTTGGAATCATGAGACAGCTCTTTGTCTTCTTCCTGCTACGGCCCTTATACTTTTCTCCTAGCTCTTGCAAGCTTTGTGTTGTACATTGTCGCCTTTCTCACTTAATACACACACTTACTTAATTTGTGTCTAAACCTTTCAAGTTCACACGTTTCAGATTCAGTAGTTGCGCTTCTCTTTAAGTACGAAGACTCTCAGAATGAGTTGTTGTCATCTGGCCATCCGGTGGGGCCGGGTAACGAAACAATAGACAGATCGCTGACTGTGAGACCTCAGGCAACGTGGAGGCAAATCTGTCGGCTACAACTGTTGCCACCCCAGCCAAGTGTGCCCTGGGACACTGGCCTACATACACACACTACTGCTGGAGGACAGAGCGAAAGCGAGCACCAGCCCTCTGTCATGTATCTACTGCTGTCTTCACCTGATTCTCTGCTTGCCTCTTTCTTTTAGATCCCTCTTTATGCTACACCTAGTTTCCGCCAAGGTTGATTTTTTATTTTTTTCAGTTTATTAGGAGCTATGCAAGAGTTTGTACATTATAAAAGGGTTCCACTGTTTCCATTATGTGGCATATTCATAATGGAAACATTACACAATTACTGTGTGTGTGTGTGTGTGCGTGTGTGTGTGTGTGTCATCTGGTCAACTTCGGGCCTTCACACACCCCTGCTGTGTGGGTGGCAGCATCAGTGGCTTTACACAGTGCCCACTGCCCAGTAGGCACAGCTTTCATCCAACATGACAGAACCTCTCTCTGCTCCTCCTTTCCCCTCATTGCTTTCTTTTATCACTGTCATTCATCTCTCTCTCTTTTTTTTTTTTTTTTTTTTTTAGCTTTTCATGGCTTTTTATCTTTCATATAGCATCTCTTTGCTTGTGTTTTGTTTAAACTATTGCCTTCAGTCCTCAGCCTTCTCTTTGTTTTCCTTTACGGACACAGCAGTAACCAGGTCCCGTGCTTTGGATCGTGGTGTCTCCATCGTCTGGTTGTACCAGGAGATGCTCAGAGGAAAAGTCAACAGAAAGGCAGGAACTGCAGGGAGGTAATCCACTCGGTAGGGAAAGGAAAAACAATATGGAAAAGTTAAACGGAAACTGAAAAACTAGGAAAGAACAGAGGGTTTTTAAAGGATTATCTATTGACTTCAGATATTCTTTGTAATAGTAAAACACAAAGTCTATATCATTTCTAATAAAGAAAATATTTCTTAAATTTTTGAAAAAATGCCAAATACAGTAATTTTCCCAAGAAATGTAGTCAGTCTAAGCAGTCAGATTTGCAGAATATTAAGGATTTACAAGTGCTTTGAACCTCAGAAATAACTGAACAAGTGAATATAAGAAATAAAAATTGTTTATTTAATTTTGAGACTCCATGCTTCTTATACAGTTCATTTCAGCTTTATTCAGTTCTGTTCGTTTCAAATTATTTATTTTGAAAGCGCCAACTTGCAACAAGGATAATCTCAAGTCACTTTTAAAGGAGGTCCAGTCCTCATGCAGCCCGGTAGAATTTGAATCAGCCCACATTAGGACTTCATAATGATGAGGAAACATCTGATTACTATACTATTTTTCAGAGATCACCAATAAATCACAGGAAATCAACCATCCAGACTCACAGATCTAATGCCAATTTACAGCAGCTGGTTAAGTTCAGCTTTATGGTTCTGTGCTACAGGAGGAAACCCAAGTACTTGGAAAGAACAATAAAAGAACTTGCAAACTTTATACTGAAATAGCCTAGATTGGGATTTGAACCCAGGACCTTCTTGCTGCAAGTCAACACTGCTAACATCTGTGCCACTACAAATATGAACGTCGACTTAACTTACAATATTTACCTACTTTGGACCAACAAAATACTTCGTTTTTGTCCATACAAGACCTCGTTTGTTTCAGCTACACTGAATGCACATAATAACTTTTTAAGAACACGCTGTTTGTATTGCATTTAAAAAGAAAACTCACTTTCTGACACTTGAGCAACAAAACTAATTAAAATAATTGGCCTAGGAGAAATTGGCAGAAGGCTTGAAAGGAAAAAATGCGGGGTAGGTTAGCAGACTGAAATGGTGCCTGTGCCTTCCTGCTGGTTGGCCCCGTTATCATGACAGTTTGGGAAGGTGAGTTGTGTTTCAGACATTATTACTGATGTCTCAGGTGTGAAGTAAATTTCAACACAGCTGAAACGAGCTCAGCACTGAAGAGTATATGTTTGCTGTTCTTAATTATGTTCTTTGTTCTTAATAATGTTCTTTAAAAATATTATTATTAAATCAAATTATTTTCTTTTATCCACCAGTCTGAAGGATAATAAATAATTTTTCATAATCGGGGAGAAATACGGTGACATTTATCCATTCTACAAAATGCTCCTTTTAGAATGACAACATTGACACTTCAATTGAAATGAAATAATTATGTTGTGACTAAGTCTGTTAGTCATAACACAAATTTGTTTTAATGATAATAAAAAAACTAAACATAACTTCAACAAACAAGAAACCTGGTAAACCAAGGGGACAGAGAATGAATATTGAGAGTATTATTAGCTGATTAAATGTCTTACTTTATCAGTTCAAGTCTTATCTATGCATCTCTTTCTCTGAAATGTTATTCAAAGTTTTAGTCATAATTTGTAGCTCCAAATCCCTGAATGAAGGTTAAGAAAATGTTTCAAAGGAGGAAGACCATTGAGGTCCAGCAGGTTCCGTTACCAAAAAATCCTCAAGCAAAGGCTTTACTATTGACCCGAACTTTAAGTCACCTCTCAACGAACCGGACCGGGTTCCTGAACCTGTGGTTTTGAACTGCCCGTTTCTCGGGTCAGTGGATGAGACATGCTGGCACAAAATCTGCTCAATCTGGCCACAGGTCTCTACGGGGAATCACTGGATGTTTGTTGGTTTCTCTCTTTTGAGTTCTGAACTAAAAGCAATAAAATGTGTAATAATAAGATGGATTTTGTCTCTGTCGCTGGTAGAGAAAGAAAAACAAAACTGGTCTTAAATATTAATTAAGATGAGCAGGCTTGAGAGAAATGTTGACTTTGTACATTACACATTACACACAGATCAGTAGTTTTCTCTTTTTCTAAAACTCTGTTCTACTTTTCAGAAAAAGATAAATCCAAAACGGAAAAAGATACCACTAGTTTGATGCATTTTTTGCTTTTTTTAATTTTATTTTTACTGACCTTTTTCTTTGAACAATTACTGTGGAGAAGTATCAGCATGGTTGGATCATCATACATTTGATTTTCAGTGTCCATATTGTCCGATTGTGGCAATAGTGTCATCCTTGTTTCTATCTTTTTTTTTTTTTTTTTTTACCATTTTCAACAAATTAACCATCTTTCAATCTCATCTGAGTTTTCAGACAAGCAGGAAAACTCTAGAATGCATTTATTTTGAAAGCCTTTTGAGTTCAAAACTAATAGGAAAAACAATACTGTAAAGAAATATTTTGACTTACATTCACAGTTTTATAACTGGTCCAGTCATAAACAACAAATAATGTGGTAAAAATTATATCAGGTCAATCTGAGGTTACAATAAAGGCTTTCTGGAAGGGCTTGTCACATGAATGCAAAAATATAGTTGTTTTTTTTTTCTTTGAGTGTCCAAATTGCTACAATATAACCTAATTAATGAGTACTTTTTGCATAAATCTGACCTTCAACATTTCCACATATGTTAACCACAACCCTCTCCGCAGGGCACAGATTTGACATTGACGTTGAGTCCGGCGTTCTGGATTGGGTCGGTGTGGGAGCATATTGTACGTATGCTGCGTGTTTATTTTTAAAATAATCACAGATGCCTGCGCTGCCAGGCTGCTTCTCTTGTGTTAAGACCAACAGTCGCCTGTGCCAATTAAGATTTTTAAACTTCTCTCGCTCTGTTTTGTGACTAGATGAGATGATGACAGAGGCCAATCAGCAGCTAATTACTTCAATCTAGAGCCGGGCTCCTCTCTGTGGGAATGTGTGCTGCAACAGCAAAATGTTTGTCTCTGTTTGCTGCTACCCCTGTGTAAATGCCCACAGCCGTTAATAAGCACCGAACTACATTTTAAGACAATCAGACTTGCAGCATTGTCCAAACTTTCAGGGTGGAGATAATAATTAACCGTTGCGGTTTTCTGCCTTTTTTTTTCTTTTTTGGGGGGGGGGGGCAAAATTGGCTTATCGCTAACCTTCATGACAGCAGGGGGGAAGATGGGCCTTTAGCGTTCCTTGAAGAAGAAACGAAGCTTGGGCCGCCCGCTGTAAACAAAGTTGACTTGCTAACAGATGGATTGAATGACAGAGAGGCGAACCGAGCCAGGAGCGGGCCTGGCAGCATCGCACCGAGCAAAGAGGGAGGGAGACGAGGGTGGGGGGGGGAGGGGAAGAGGTGGCCAACAGGAGAGGAGGTGTGAACAGGTGCAGGGCCGCTGAAGGAAGAACCAGCAGATGGAGAGAGACACAGCCAGTTTAGTTACAGGAAAAAAAGGGTGGGAGGAGAATGAGGAGGGAGCAATGGAAACAGCAGAAAAACTAGATCAGGCATAGATGGAGACGCTCTGGACGGATAGACGGACAGATAGGTAGAATTAAGAACCGGGCACGCTGCAGACAGGCTCTCAGGCTCCGTCCAGCTCCGCCTGTATTTGATTTGTTTGTTTAATTTGGCGGAACAGCGACATGAAGAGGAGAAAAAAAAAATTAGCACAGTGTGATTGATTTGCATCACCCAGAGGTTTAATGAAAATGTGCTAAAACGCACCGAGGTGTTTGCTACCAAGAAAGAAAAAAAAAAGTATGGCACATGGATTTTCTTTTACACAAAATATTTCAGATGTTTATTGTGTGCTGCTTCACAGCAAACGCTCAATATGTCGCTGTATTTCCTCTGCCGTGCTCTTATTATTGTTGGCAGAGCCAGAAGACAGGCCTTCACAAGGCCTCTGGCTAATCATGTCTCAGTTACCAATGCGAGCAGGCACACTCGCATACTGCAAGCAGAAAGCATCTTTGTAGTTCTGCACCACAAACTGTTGAATATGGATGCAGGTCTGACTGATGCAGTCCATCACAGATAGCTGCAGTGGCGCTCGGCAAGAATGAATCATCGTTGTGGTTTAAGATCAAACAGATGTGGTTTTATACTACGCTACCACCTCACCACAGGAATATTGGCAGTCTCGTTTTATTTTGAAGAGTATCAAAGTTACAAAACTGGATCCTGTAATGCTTTGGAATGAGTCCGGACCTGTGCATCCTTACATTTTGTCACGACCCAAGCACAAACTTCAATTTATTTTATGTGGTAGACCAGCACAAAGTAATGCATAATTGTAAGTTTGAAGGAAAGGGATGCATGGTTCTCAGTTTATAACTTTACCAATTAAAATCTTAAATGTTTGTATACATTTATCTTCAGCCCACCGGTAATTTTTTAATTAATCAGTTTCAAGCGTTTTACTAAATGCAGTTTTCCACATTTAGACAGAAAATTTTGACCCATTTTATTTTTTTTAACTATCTCAAGCTTAGCTAACAATAATTTTCGAGTTTTGCACGATCAAAGCAACTTTACTACATGTTAAACATAACATCTACAAATTGCAAATATGACTTCTTTGGGCTTTCTTCATCTCGGAGCACAACCAATAGATGTTTTACCACTGATTCTCCTACCTGAGCTGTGGATGTATGCAGCTCCTCCAGAGGTACCACTGGCCGTAGCTGCTTCCTTAATTATTGCCTGGACAGGTTTCCTATGCTTGCTTCAAGATCATGGATTATAATCTGAAGGTGCTCCATGAGATGTTTTATCAGTAAAGTTGTAGATGAATACATACTAGGAATAGTAGAGGTGATCTAAATGTGACCTCAAAATCAGATTGATTTGTATTTGATTGATTTAGATTTATCTGGTTCTTCTTAATGAACTCACCATAATTATCAGGATCCGAGGCAGTTGTTTTTTTTTTTTTTGCTGTGAACGAAACTTGTGTCTGAGCTGTAGGCTCAGTTTACAGCCTGTTTATCGTCATATTTATTTCACACCTGTTAATGTGTAGCAAGAGAAGCCACAATGAATATGCATTAATTTGATGAACTGTTTCTGTTGCTTTGCAATCGGATACTAAAGAAATGATTGTTTAGTGTTGCATTCTTAATGCAACTTTCTGGCTTATCTGATTTAAATGAAACCAAGAGATAGGCTGCACCAGCTGCTCCCTCCACCCTGCATGGACAAGCAGTATAGACGATGGATGTTTCACTCTCCAGACTTTATTCCTGATTAAGACTCTAGAATTCAACCAAATTTCTCAATTATGCAACTAAAAAAAAATCTGAGGTTGCACAAATGCGACCAGTCCATCGAGGAAAATCAAAAGTCTCAGCAACACTGAAAGACCTTCCTGTGGTTCAACAACAGAGCAACCCAATCACAGAGCAGTAATTTTTATAAAAGTTACACACTGCAGCTTTAAAACATTTTAGACACTTTGCCAGTAAGTTACCAGTCTTGTACAACTCTGCTTCAAATGAAGAACATTTTTGTTAATCAATCATTTACCTTATCTTGCACCTAACTTCTGTGCTGCTGCATCTAAGGAAAGAAAGTTAGCAAGAAGCTAGTTTACAGCCCTCCTGATTATCAAAAATATTGAAACCCATATTTCAAATCTGTTTGCTAAATTACAAATCATTCATCTGTTTGGTTCTCATGAGACCAAACACTCACTAAAATACATCTTGATTCAAAGTGTGGTTTTTGTCAATATTTTGTCACTATACACTGTTAGATGGTGATTTTAAAACGGACTCCAGTTTAGTTGCCAAGTAGTTTTGCAACTGCTATTTTATTCCTATTCCCACACAGAGTAAAGTTATCGAAGCTCACAAGCTGTGCTTTAAAGAGCCTGTATTTACAGTCGGATGCTCCAGTCCTGGTTTGACAGAATTGTCATAGATTTAGATCTTAGATAGTTGAGATAGTAATTTACTTTGCCTCTTAATCAGAAGTTGGAATTCAACATTCAACATGTTCAGTAATGATTGGTGCAACCCACTGACAATCCAGTCCAACAACATGAATATTTTGCACTTAAATATCCACAATGTTATGAAAGCTGATGGAAAAACCAGGTGATTTTTTTTTTCTTGTCATTTAATCCTGAATTTTGTGTGTTTGTACCTGAGTGAGTGTAACTGGAGGTCGGGATGTCTGGCATCGGCAACTTTCTTCTGATTCCTCCAAGTACACCGTCTGAGATTAATTTGTGCTCGTCCTTTGATGAACCGCGGCATTTGGTGGTTCTGGCGTGAGATGCCGGCTTCACCATGGGGTGCAGCAAACTCTGCGCTTGGTCAGGCCCTGGCTCCCCACATGTAATGGGCAACAGCTTGAATAGTGCCCACTTAAGCAGGCTGTGTGGACTGGGCTCCCTTTTTTCCTTCCTCACGGCTCCAGCCAGCTAGCCGGCCAGCCGCCGCCTCTGCCACCTCCCACTTACCCAGCAGCCACTGTACCTGGCTGCAGCCCCAGAGTCATTCCAGCCTACCTTAGGCCGCTGGCCCATGCAGCTCCCGCCATACTTATCAAGCTGTCCTGCAGTGCAGCGGGCCATGCATATACAAACAGGCGCAGCTATCTGCTAACTGAACATTCAGTCTATTGCCTCATAGGCCCAAACAAGTTCCAGAGACCATTCACCAATTAACTGGCTGGCAGATTATCGCCCAAGGAGATCTGAGCGGCTCCAGCCCTCCGTATCCAGCCTCTGCTCACGCCGGCGCCCCAAACACCTGCTCCAGGTTGGCTTCCCGCTGACACCTCTCCTTTTGCTGCCTGTTTTTTATGCTTTCATTTGGTGGTAGCCATTTTGTGCTTACTTTTAATTGGGTGAGCAGAATGGCGTGGGCTGCCTAAACCACATTAATTTGATTTACTAACTTCAGTTTGAATTTAAGTCAAGTTAAAGTCGATCCAGCCTTCCCCCCTCTCCCCCCCTGTACTCCAACCTAAAGAAGTAGACGTTTTAATCTGTTTATCCTCTTTGCCTCGGAAGGTAATGGAGAGAAGCATGAGCAACCAGATGCCAAATGTTTAGCTCTCTTGTCTTTTTTGCCTCCCTATCTTCAGTTTTTGTCACCCTCCTCTTCATCACCACCACTCTATAGCTGACTGCTGGAACTTTCTGGCGATCTGTCTGATGCTAATTGGTGGGTAAACAGGTCTGGTGTGAGCTCCCCCTCCGCCCCCCTGTTCCTGATCACACACATACACACACGCAAGCTCGTCGTACACACACACACAGACGAATACACGGCCCCCTGGAACCTCTTGCAGGACCAAATGGCTGGCAATGCCTGCCCGCCGTCTCCCGCTGAGCCCTGGTGTGCGCTTTGGTGGCTCAGGCTGCTGTTCAAGCCCAGCGGGGGTTCATACACTCACACTCATACGCGTACAGACACACACAGTCTCCTTGTGTCCCCTGCACACCCGCCACCCGCTTTCACACCCCAGACAGCAGGACAGCAGGAGAACACACACACACGCACGCACACACACGAAGGAACAGACAGACGCGGTCACTTTAGAGATACAGGCCAAACGCTGTAGGGGAGAAAAGTTTTCACTTAAACTGGAGAATTCTCTCTTCATTAGCGCCTTTGGACTTCAGGAAGAGTTCTGTTTATTTGTTCGGTTTTTTTTGTGTGTGTCTGTGTTGTGTTTTTTTTCCCTCCTGTCTTTGTAGTTTTTCTTCTCTCTCTTTCTTTGTCTGTCTCTCTGTTGTGTCAATGCGATTGGACTTAGTTGAACGATAAAGTTTGATTCAAGCAGGAACAGAATGCTACCTTGGTTTGGATCTTACCTGCTCGGTCCGGATGATTAAAAGGGTTTGAATGAAACCAAGAATGTCTGCTGCTCAGTCAATAGGTTCTGGACCGACTTGTGTCGAATATGTCAGGAGTTGATCGTGCTGCCGTTGCATGCATGAAAACAAAATGCAAAGTTTTAGGTCTGTAACAAATCAGCAGAAATTTTTTGTTTTTTATTATGGAAGTTATGGAAGTAATCAAGTTTTCAGCCTTGGCTTTGAACCTCTGCAGTAATTCAAACCAGTCTACAGTGAAACAGGTTTATTGTCGCAGACAGCAGCTATGTCACTCATGGGTCGCCAGGTTGGCGGCAGCGTTCAGCCCCTCGTGTGTCATCTGTCCTCTCCTCCTCCATCGTCCTCTTCCTCACTCTTTTCTGCACTTTCCTATAACTTGTGTCAGAAACACGCGTTCAGCATTCTGGAGCACAGCTTTCAACTCATGCCGGCACCCTTCATTTTGTTTAAAAACTTTGAGATTGCAACCAGTGGAAACTTCCTAACAAACTAAGCCTGATTTTATTTAATCTGATAAACCAACACACAGTCGTTCACAGTTGAGAAGCAGAACGAAGAGGTCAAATGCTAATAAAAATGTGAAGAGTCATTTGCATCCCTTACACTTTGCCCCAAAATGACATCTAGTCCACTTAATTTCTTTTACAAGTCACCTAATTACTATATGGTTTATTTGATCAATCAATCAATCAATCAATCAATCAAATTTTATTGGTATAGCACATTTCAGCAGCAGGGCATTTCAAAGTGCTTTACATCATTACAAACACAGAAACACAATGCAACTTAGAATCAACAATCAAAACAAAGCATTAAGTCAAGTTCCATCAATAAATTTGTAATTGATTACATTTCAAATACAATTCTAAACAAGTGGGTTTTTAGTCAAGATTTAAAAGAAGTCAGTGTTTCAGCTGTTTTACAGTTATCTGGAAGTTTGTTCCAAATTTGTGGTGCATAGATGCTGAAAGCTCAATATGAATTTTACAATTCATATTGAGCTTTACAGAGTCTGCTAATTTAAGATAAGATAAGATAAGATTTATTTGTCATTGTCATCAACAGATTACAACGAGATTGAGATTTGCTCGACTGCTGATACAGTTTCTGGAATCGTTTGGATAGTTTCTCTACCAGCTTTTACGCATGACGATGATGTTTACACTGTTTGTAAAATAGCTCAAGCTCACTTAGATTAAATTTAGAGCAAAAATTACGTTTTTGCCTCGAATTCTCAATTTTATTTACCTCTGAACTTTGACTGGGCCATTCCAACACAGTACGCTTTGAGCTGAACCATTATAACTCTGATCCAGCCTCACGTCTTTTGCAGGTTTTCTTCCAGAATTGCCCGGTATGTAACTCCAGATCCATCTCACCATCAACTCTGAGCAGCTTGTTTATCTAAGGAAATGTATCCCCAGAGCATGATGCAAGTTTTTTTTATATGCCCCACATTGCAAATTTAGGCAAAAATACACTTTTGGTTTTATCTGGCCTGAGGCGTTTCTTCCTCATGTTTTCCATTGATGACGTTTTCTTCCACTTCACAATTATGTCCCTCTAAAACAAATATACTTTAGTTGAATTAAATGGGAAATGTTTTTAGTTTAGATTAGATTTCAAGTTAAATTGTCTTTATTATGTTTTAACCTATCATGACTATTTTGGGGCCTTTGTTAATATATAGATCTGGTCAGCGTTGTAGAACCAGGTAGCATCAGATACTTTACACATTTATAGTTTTGGATCAATACATGTATTTCCTTTCTGTTTTTTCCACAGTTTAATCACCACAATGTGATTGTGATCTGATTCCAATCATGTTCAGTTTTACGGATTTCTTCCTTTTAGTTGTGACACCATCGTGCTTCGAGTCTTTAGACTGGAGTTTTAATGTACAGATGTGGGTTTTTCAAGGTTAAAAGGTGCATTTGATGCACCTTCATGTGGCTGATGCTAGGAGAACATTAACTGTTAGTGTTTTTGTGCGTTTTTTCCTCAGACAGGACAGAGAGAGTGCGGCGCGGGATCATGCAGAGGAAATGGCGTCTGTGACCCTTTCAGCGCGGGAACGGGAGAAGGAGCTGGCTGTCATGCTGCAGAAATCGGAGGCTCAACACCTGCAGAGAGGTCGGTGCTGCAATGCTCAGGTTTTACATTCCATATTGTCCAATAACTTTGAGTGTTAGTTCTCAAACTTTTTTCTCTTATCTTGGCATCATCTCCAGTCTTATTTGCCTTATCCTCACCATGCCTTTTTCATCTTACACTTTACTGCTTCGTGTTAGTTTTCAAATAGCTTTCACATGTATAACACTCATGTCACATTTTGTTTAGCTTTGTTTTGCACACAGTTTTCAATCGGTGAATATATTACTGTTAGCAGCAGATTGGCAGATGCTCATACCTCATGTACTCAACTACTTGATGCTACAACATTTCTGCTGCTGCTGTAGGCTGGATAGAAGTAAATAATAATGATGATTAAATGCTAAATATGGAACATCTGAATATAGATACACATATGCCTTTATGGTGGTTATAAGGCAGGTGGAAAGTGGGCGTGAATCTTCACATATGAAGGTTTTCAGTGACAAACCACACTTTATCAAATCTTGACTTTTTACCACAGGTTTCTCTTTAAATGTGCATTTTGATCAAATATTCTGTCATAACCTTGCATTAGAGACAGAATAACATAACCAAGAAACTGATCGGATATTTAACAAATCTATCAAATAATAATATTGATCAATATCTTAGGGGCTGATATTGTTCTACTGAACTGATAATTTTGTAAATATTTATCTACACACCATTATACCAAAATGGCTTTTTCTTGACACTGAAATGTTTCAGATCCTCAAACAGACTTGAATATTACGCAAAGTTAACCTGAACAAATAAACTGTGACGATCAGTGATTCCATTTATTCAAGGGGAAAAAAGGCACCCAGAAGTTTGACTAGGCTAATCAAAAGGCTTCATTTTTTCATGTTTTGAAGATCCAATCAGAGATGGTCTTGGTGACATGTTTTGGATAATTGCTTTGCTTTTATAGACAAAGTGTGCAGGAAGTTTAGGTAACAAACTGATGATTACATATTCTACTTTAACATGTATTTGGTAAAAACCTGAGTTCAAAGTCAATGACGAAAGGTTTTTCTGGTCCTGATGCAGCAAAACAACCAAGACCATCATACTACCACCACCATGTGTTACTGCTTTTGCTGAAATATTATTAGCTTACTGCCCGGTCCACCAGGACCCGGCACCTTGAAGGCGTTGCAGCCTTCAGCCACAGTGCTTTGACACATGTACTCAGATTAGATAAGAGCATTGCCTTACAGTGAGAGCTGGTTGAGCCGGTCCAAAACAAGAACCAGAGCAACCTTGAGCCGGCTGCCCTGGAGATTCATGGCTTCCATCTCCTCCGGAAGGAGATCCCAGCGGGGCGGATCTTTGCTGGAACAGGATCTTAAATCTTCCACTACAATATGTAGTGGAATAAATTCCAGCTGAGTTGAAGTGACCTCAAAAAGATTAGGACAAGAAAAAAAATAGACAGAAAAGAACAGAGTCTCTTAGAAGAGAATAAAGAGTAGCCAAGCGAAGGGAAGATGGGAAGGTGATGGGAGCGGAGCAGAGAGAGAGAGACCCGGCTCGGAGCTCCCTGTCTGTCTGCACAGCAGAGCTGCTGCTGTTACCACATCTGCTGTGCCATCTGGATCCCCCCACCACCCTCAAACACCCACCACCCACCTTCAACCACCCTCCCTTCCCTCGCCTATCTTATCTTTTTATTTACCTGTGGTTCTCTTCAACAACTAGGGAGCCTGCTGGTACGCAGAACAAAGATGGAGGGTATAGAGGGAAGAGTGGATGGTTGGGGGGGTAAACAAAGCGTTTCTTTCTGGCGCTTGTCGGCAGCACACATGTTGTCTAAAGAGAGCTGACATCAGAGCACAGCAGGAAGCTGTGGATGGGGAGGGGATGGAGGGGTGGATGTCCTTTAGTAACTCGCATCACTTCCTATCCCCATGCAGCCCAACAGACGAGCTGGATAATTAGCTTTCCTGCTCTCCAAATCCCGCCTCTTTGTCCATCCGTTTGTCCTTCCATCCATCCGCCCCCCTCCCTTCTTCTTCGCTACCCTCCCACCTTTTTTTTTTTTTTTCATGTTTCTGTTTTTGAGTAAATGTGTACAGACCAACCCCTAGATGATATCAGATATTTGTCCCTCCAACCCTCCCTCCTTCGCTCCCTCCCTCATTTTTCCTCTGTTTGTTTCCAGTGCCAGTTCTGCTGTGTTTCTGTGTCCCAGGGTTCTTTTTGGCCTACACATGGCAAGATATATTCAAAGCCCGCTCAGTTAATTAGCATTCTTCATACAACTTTCTGCAGCCCATGACCAAAACTTAGCTGAGTGTGTGCGTGCGTGCATGTCTGTGGGATTTTGTAGTTTTATAGTTTACCGCTCTGCAGCATCCGAGTTCTGCAGGAGCGCTACATTGGCTGAGGCTGCACGCACATTAAAAGAGTTAATGGACAAACAAAACGTCAAATTTCACCCAATTTAATCATCGTTTGTAGGAAACTTTTAACAAAACACTTCAAGCGAAGGGTCAGATTTGAGCAATGTGATACAGTGCTGCTTTTTGGCTCAAACCAAGACTGCACGCAAAGCAAAAACAAACATTATCTGAGTGACTTTTCAAAGTCACTGGCATTTTTTTTTTTTGGTTTTGTTTGACAGTAACAGAATGCCGAAGCAGGTGGATCATTCCCACAATCCAAACGGCAGCCATTGTTTTTTTTGGTTTTTTTCTCCTCTTCTTTTTAAAGAGCAGACATATGTTCGAGAGAGAAACGTAGACCGTTTCAAAGGAGCGATGAAAGCCCGGTGTTGGATTGTTCAGAAAGAGGCCCCCATGTGTGGATGAGGACGTGGCAGGAAGGCTGCAGGAAAAAGGAGGAAGAAAGCACGTTCAAACACAAATCTCGCTCCTTTTACCCTTTTTTCGCACACTTTAGATTTCCGCTCTGTCTTCAATGTACGACTGGTTCCCTCTGCATGGCGACTCCTGTTGTTTGAGCACTTTTGATGTTAATGAGAGTGTTGACAAGCGCAGTTTTTGGATATCCATTAAAAGAGACATATGTATGTTGCTTTTGCTGCAGTATTCCTCACAATAGGTGTCAGTGCTTTGCTTTGGCCATAAGGTAATGGTTGTCCTCTGATCCATCAGGCTGTTGTAGTTTCGTTTTTGTTTTTTTAATTATGTATCAACTGTATAGCCTTTTGAAACCGAGACATTTAGTATTTTTCCACAGTTTGTCGATGTTTGCATAAAAGTAGTTTCCCAGCTGAATTTAACTAAAGAACGAAAAGAACTGAATTACATATCATTATTTAATTGGAAAAGTCAGACTCAAATCATTTTTCACAGAAACAAATCTTTTGCTTCGTAGTGCTTGAATTTGTGAATTGCATGTAAAATAGAGAGTTGTAAAGAATCACCAAGCAGTGCAGTCTATCAGAAAAAGACCGCTGTTTCCCTTTTCTAATTTTCTCTTTCTGATCAAGATCGTGATCTACTGTTGATCACACGACTTGTGTGATGCGGAAAAAGTGTTTCCATTGCAGTTTTGCGAAAAACACTTCAGCATTCAAAACCACTTCGTCTTCACACAGAGAGTTTTTAATTTGAAACGTGAGTTTTTTTAGAAATTGGCAAGTTTCCATTAAGCAAATTTCTTTTTGTAATTCAAACCTGCGCAATTTTATGCTCAGTGGAAATATGTGATGAAACATCTGGGAGATCTGGGAGGAAACTCTGTTACGTGTTCCTCACAAAATATAACATAATATAATACAGCTACCGGTGGCTGTCCAACTCCTCCCTGTGACCATAATGGACTGTCGCTAATGACAATTTGTTTTTAACAGTATTGTTATTCGTTTTAATTTAGGATAACAGATAGATTCTTATATTTATGACTTTTCTGTTGCACATTTATACTGAATAACTGAGCCTGTCGTAAAATTTTAGACAGAAGTACTGCCCATTTTTAATGTTGCTTTTACTTGTTGATATTAAATTCAGTCAATTCTGATTTCCCTTTAAAAACTGCATGAAGATATAGAAAGAAATTGCTAACTTATATTAGCAATTATTTGTTAGACCCTGCATTGAAACGGCTATCTTTATTTGGACTTCCTGTTAATATTGATTCATACTTTAAATATAATTTCCAAACTCAATGACTCATTTAGATTAAAATATCTATAACACTGTTACTTAACTGAGTTTCATTCAGCCTTCCTGTTATCTGCCTTACGTCTCGCTCTCTCACAGCTTATGAAAAACAGAAATGTCTCAACATGTAGTTTTTGCTTGAACTGCTTCGTGCGTTTTCTCCCTTGTGTAACATCTTCCACATCAAAGGCTGCTGTGGTTAATAGATGCATTCGATCAGAAACCGCTTTTTCATTTTCTCTCAAGTCAGGAGCTTTTAAGCTGAAAATCAGCCAATTCTGTTCCCCTCTGGTATAAATAATGCTCACGCTCCCTGTCATGCGTTTGTTTCTAACAGTTTTTACCAGAGCTTGAAGCAGGTGTCTATAAGCTCCTGGTTTTTAAGAGGAAAAATAGACTAACTTCATCTTTTCGGTCATTTCCTCCAGTCGGAGAGATGGAGAATCTCATGGGTTCCCAGAATTCCCTGATCGGGAAGCTCAAAGAGGAATGCTGCAAACTTGGGGCCAAACTGGAAGAGTTGTCTCATCAAAGCAGGTCAGTGTTTCCTCCTAAACATTTATTCCCTGAATTATCCTCTCTTTTCCCTCCCCACGTCGCCTGGTAACTCAGTGGCAGAAACTTTTGTTTGTCATTTTGTTTTCTGTTTCAAGGGAACAGTTGTTTGTTCTCTCACTCTGCGCTTTATTCCCTCCGTCCGTTTGACGTCCGTGTCATCGTTTCACAAAATCATCATCCTCCCCGGCTGTCGGGCAGAACATGTGAAAAAACTACAAACTGCTCTGCAGTCTGACCTGTTTTCTTGTTAACCTGATGCTACAATAGTCACAGCAGGCCTGCCCAGCTCTCCATCTGGGCTGCCCGTGTGTGTTTTTGTGTGTGTGTGTTTGTGCATGTACATCAGCGTGTGTGTGTGCGTACGAGCCTAACCCTGGGCCCAGTGTCCTGTCAGCTGTTGGAGCTGTGCTACACATTAGTCACATGACAGCCCTCAATCTGGCCGAGACAGACCGCACTGGCCTCACCAACCACAGGACACACACACCCACAGTCTGAAGTACTGTACTTTCTTGTGGTACACTCTGTACTCCTTTCTGCATGTTATAAAGTAATATGTCTGTGTAGACTGTGCTGCAGCGTGTGAAGCTGCAGCAGATCGGTGTTTGGTGCTGCAGGCTGTTTGCGCTCCTGGAGTCCAGGTCCGCTCTAGCGGCTAAAGTCCTGCTGGACGGCTAAGTGAGGGCGCACCAAGACAGCTGCAGCAGGACGAGCAAATAAACTCATTATTTTCAGTAGTTGGTCTCGCTGATGTTGTGTTAATCAGACTTCAGGCTGCTGGTCTGGGATGTGGCTGAAGCTGATTTTTAAGGGTTCTAAGGACATTTCTGTTATTTTCACTCTAAAAACACAAAATCTTACCAAGTATTTTATGGTCTAGTTTCTAGTGCAAATATCTTGGTGCTCTTGAAATAACTTGACAAGTAACTTTTCAGCAAGATGTAGGAACTTGTTTTAAGTCAGTAATTGCACAGTATTGATCAAGAAGTTCTAGTTCATTTGGTAGATTATTTCATTCATAACAAGACATTTTCCCCATGTTATAAGTGAAATAATCTGCCAGTGGAACTTCTAAATTTTTTTAATCAATACTAAGGAATTATTGACTTATAACAAGCTAATATATTTCTGAGAAATTACTTATAAGTTATTTTCTTTCGTATTTCAAGTTTTACTACAATATTTGCAGTAGAAACTAGACCAAAATACTTGGTAAGATTTTGTGTTTTTGCAGACTACAGTGTTTACCATCTCCTATTTTACTTTCACTCTTAATGATAACCTCAATAAGCAGTTTTATGTATTCAAAATTATTAGTTATATCTGAACAGTCTGCAGTGATTTTAAATACATTACTGACTACGTTAATGTGGGAAAAACACAAAAGTGCACTTGAAATATGACAAAACTAACTCATAAGTAACTTTTCAGCAAAATATCTAGTTAATAATTCCTTATTGTTAATAAAGAGTACTGTTCCCACTGTCATAACATGTTACTTATAACATGGGAGAAATGTCTTGTTATACATTAAATAATCTGCCAGTTGAACTTTTGCTTTATTTTGATTGGTATTAAGGAATTGTTGAATTATTGAAGGAATTATCAGAGTTTCTATTCAGCCAGAAAGTCTTAAATTTAATTTAAGGATTTTCCAGGTAGCAGTATGGAAAAGCACAATAGAAAATGGGAACATACTGTATTTGAAATATTAGTTGTCAATTAATACTGACTTTAGATTTGATGAAACAATTCTCCACTGTATGTTTTTTTTCTCTCATTTCATAATTATTTTCATGCGTGTATGTACCTCTCCGTGCGGTATAGGGTGTACTTTCATTTGTTCATTGTTTGCATTCCTGTTGCCTGTGCACAGGAGCGAGCTGGAACAGCTGGCTCTGGAGAGGCAGCACTCGGAGGAGACGGTGAAGAGCCTGAGAGCGCGCTGCTCGGAAATGGAGGAGCAGTGTGTCCAGCATGGACGCATGCACCAGCGCATGAAGGACAGGTGTGGAAACTTTACGCAGAACGTTCTCACGATCACTCAAGCTGAGTCTAAAGTTTGTGCTAAAGCCTCGTTTCACATCCTCACCCAGTCATGTTCACATCTGCTGCGGGTTTTCTTTTGAAGGAACAGGATTTTGACTGTACTTTGTATGGTTTGCATTTGAGCCTTAGGGCAAGGATCGAAAAATGTGGAAACTATGGAAGATTTAAAATGCACACCTGTGGGTCTTTAAGTGACCACGGTCTTAAAAAGTGACTCATTCAAAATTGCAACGAAACTTTTTCCAACAGATGAAAACAAATGTTTCATCAATTGTTTTTTCTTCAGCTGTATGAATTAGAGAATAACTCCTCTCCCACCTGTTGCTGCACACTGTTCATCTGGAAGAAAGAATCGGTCACACTTTTATTTTTCTGTAGATGCAAAAAAAAAAACGTGATGGTCATTATTTAGAAGCTAACAGCAGAATACAGGCTGACTTGTTATACTTCCTGTGCTTCTCTATAAAGAGCAGAACTGTGAAAAATAGATGTCAGTAGATATTTTTCATATTTTGCTTGAGTTTGTGCATTAAAATAAAAATAATTAATAGATAGTAACATTATTACAGCTGTAACATTCAGTGTTTTATCATTTTAGCATCAGAGGAATAATTGTTTCTTCTTTAAATACCAGTTCTCAATTAGAAATGTTTTGCGTCAAATACTTTTGGTAATACAGTGAAAACACGATACAGTGTTTTACAGTATACAGTATTTTTTTCTTAACAGCCATTCATGCCTCAACTTATGACTTGAATTTCAGAAACAAGACAAAGGTCCTTAAATCAAGGCACAAACTGAACTAAAAAATTATTAGTAAAAAATAAATCATGGCTTCTCATGTATTCGTATTTTGTTCAACGTGGCTCTATTTCGATGATCAGATTATTATTTCTAGTTTTAACGTGTTGAAGTTGACTTTTTTTTTTTTTCCACTTTAAAAAGCTGCAGTTAAAAGTTGCTCCGTCGCCACGGCGATGCGGGGGTCTCTTCCTCCCGAGTGCGGAGCCCAGTTGGTGCGCGTCTCGGCAGGGCGCCTGGCGTGCAGCCTGGCTCTGCCAGTGTGGGCGTGGGTGTGTGGGTGTTGTTGCCCCACTCTGCAGGATCTCTCTACCCCAGTGCCACACCCCCCTCCCCTCTCCACAACCCACCACCTCCACCATCACTTCCACGTTTGCGCTCACACACCACCTAACACACACACGCGCGCGCGCGCACCCCCCCACCATCACTGACACTACATATTGTCTTCCTCCCACCGGTGTTAACCTGCCGACAGTCGGGACGCCGCCAAAAAAAACAAAGTTTACCGAGTCACAGCTGTCTCCCGGTCGTGCCTGACTGTTTTGTTTTTTTGTGTGCGTAAAAGGGAAAAACAATTTTAAGTTGTCACGCGCTGCAGAGCTTGAATCTTCTGTATGTTTCCGTGCATATGCTGTGGTGGTATTTCATTCCTCCCGTGCACGTGAGCCCGCGTGCGCGCCTGTGTGCATATGGGTAGTAGCTATTGCACGTTCTCAGGAGGGTAAGCAGAGTTGGATTCCGGCTGCCAAATGTGGGATTGGCTGGGAAGTTGGCACCAAACTTCTCTCTTCTCCCAACTGAACCACGATAATCACTCTTGGCATTTATGAAGTTTTATTTTCTGCTTTGACACTCAGTTTGTTGATGAATCCTCCTGGTAGTTCGAAATCTCCAGAGTTCAGCTCTAGCGGAGGTCAGTTTGGGAGCGAGTTGCTGATCTGCTGACCACGTTTCTGCTTCCTAAGGTGTGTGCGGGGGTGTGTGCGTGTGTGTGTGTGTGTTTGGAGGGGCTGGGGTGGGCAGGGAAAGTAATTTGGTTGGTTTAAGCAGGAAATTCATGTAGTTTGGATTTGGTTTTGTTGATTTGTTGTTAGGAGGCAGAGCAGAGATGATGGAAAGCTTTTTATTGTTCCTTTTATTTGCAGATGGGATTCTGCCGCCTTTTAAAACCACAAATATTTTGTTTGCAACTGAAAGAACAAAAAAATACGTACTTCTACCGTGTCTATCGAAGCGTTATAGGAGTCTTGCATTTTACTTTGAAGCCCCTGAACTCAGATCTCTTTAAGTGCATCAGTTTGTTCACATATTCGCCTATAAGCTGGAACCTCATATGGTTCTTTCCTTGCGCTAAACAGCAACGCAGGTTCTCCTTCCCTCCTGTTAGTTTACAGGTCTATACATCGAGTATTGTTCGCTGCTCCCTGCAGACCCCGGTTGCTCAGCGGGCCCCCCGCCGCGCCGTTCGGGGGTTAAGGTGTACGTGTTAACAATCTGGTGTAAGTGGGTTCACTATCCAGCGCCCCGCCCCTCCCCACAGCCTCTCCATCGGCCTGCAATCTGTGCTGCGAAGAGCGGCAACAGCGCACCACGCACAAAACATTTGGAAAATCAGCTTGATTTATTTTTATATGGGCAAGCTGATTGCCAAACTACACAGGGGTTTTAGCACACAATGTTTTTGCTGCGCCACTTAATTATTTATTTCACTATTTCTGTGTTGCTGCTTCTTTTTTTTTAAGTTGGAAATGAAGGGGACGGGAGTGGGGAAGAGCTGGAGCGGGACAGCAAGAGAGAGTTGGAGCCAGATCCTGCAAAGGATTAATTCACTGTGACTGGAGATGTTTAAATGAAGATAGTCTATATTAAAGTACAGGAACAGAAGTGAACTTTTTCTTGTGAGATTGATGTTTTTGATACTAGTTTCAGAAGAAGTCGAACAGATTTAAATTGGCTGGTGATTTCCGATTTCCAATTCAGTAAATGCATTAAATCTAAGAAGTCCCATAAAAAACCACAAAAAAGGTTTGGTACGTATATGTATGATGTATATATTTTAAAATTTTCTGTTGCTTACAAAACTACTGCATCGATCACAGAACCCACATTATATTCTTCTTTTATTTTATGGCCGATTGTTGTTCACCAATAGATCAGCATTAGCAGAAAACAGGAATTGGGTATCGCCTTGGACAAATCTAGTGAGAGTGTGTCTTAAATGACATTAAATATTTGGAAAATAATCAAATAATCAATTGACACCCAAGTTTTTCTGAAACAATTTCTGCACCGCTCGGATTTTAGCTTCTCGGGAAATAAAAAAATTAGGAAAACAGGACAGAGTTCATCCAAATGGACAGATATAGATATGCAGAGCCTGACTCTGTGACACGAACTTATTGTGTCATGTCCGTCCATTTCCCTTGTGACGCTAAAATTATGACAACTTCGACACGTCTACTACCGAACAGAAGCAAAGGTCGATTGTCTATTTTTCCACAGATGAACTGTTTTTCTACCTTGAATTTTTCTAATGTAATATTTTTCATTTTTGCGTAAACATACCCCAGAAATACTATGATAATTACACTAACATTGTGCAGCAAAGCCATTTCCAGAAAGAGAAACATTTCCACATGATATGATCTGCTGGGATAAAAGTTAAAACTGAGTGGAAACAAATTCATTTACATCCACGAACATATTCGCTCCAGATTGCTCTTCGTGTCAATTTTTCTGTCACATTTCAGATCTAAATCCAGTTCCTCAGCTGCGCCTGCCCTCCTCTTCCTCACCTCTCTCCTGCACTCCAACTTTCTTCCTCTCTCCTCCTCCTCCCCTCATCCTTCTGTACCGAACACCTCGCAACCTTTCCTTGCCTCACAGCTGTTCGCAGGCTGTTTCACCAATTATCACGACGCACGTATACACTCAGGTCACACACGCCGGCGCACGCACACTTATCCGACAGACCAACAGTTGTTTAAGCTCACATAGTGGCAGCAGAGTGTGTTTGCCGGAGTCGAGTTGCGTAGAGGTGCGGTCTTATAAGGAGAGCAGCAACATATACGCAGATGTGCCTGCAGATCCACAGGCTTCGCTCGGCCATATGGCCTCCACCAAGAAGGATTGTGCGTACGTCTGGAGGAAAAAGTGGGAGGGAGGGATGGCGGGACCATGTGTGGCAGGAGCTGTGCAAGCAGTTGTTGAAGTACGCACGCCTGTGGATGTGTGTGTGTGTTTGCACCAGAGGCTCCAGCAGATCGGCTAATGGAACAAATGGCCGCAGCGGGCCGAAGGAGGAAGGAACAGGCTTGCTGCTACCGCGGGCGGACGGCGAGCCTCGGGCGAGGGCTGCTTCATCTGCCGCACACACACACACACACACCCACCCCCCCACAAACACACACACACACACACACCCGTTCTGCTGCTCTCCTGATTCCCTCTCTCCCCCCGTCCTCCTCGCTCCCTAACACACAGTGTGCTGCCATGCCCCCAGAAGCAAAAGGATGCTCCTCGCAAAACTTTTCATTTGCAAATGAAGTTGGCAGCGGCCGAGCAGAAGAAAGCAGGGCAGCTTTCGTTTGTGATCTGAGAGAGGAACAGATAAACAGAGGGATGATGAAAGAGTGACAAAAAAGGCGGCCCAGTTTTCTTTTTTTCTTTTTTACTGTCGGTTCTGATTCGCATTATGCCGCGAGTATTAACAGCACTCCTGTCACCGTTTTTAAGTGCATTTCTCAGCTGCATTCTTAGAGATCACATGTTTTTACACTTTCTTTTTTTTTCCAAATAAAAGCCCTGCAGTGGGATTTTTCAGCTGTTAATGGTTAGAAAATAGCATCAGCTTTGAATGCATTTTTAATTACACATTTAATGTCCTTCATAAGGATGCTAAACATTCATCCGGTAGTCGTGTTTTTGGACTGTGGGAGGAAGTACACAGCAAAAACACAAAATCTTACTAAGCATTTTTGATTTTGTTTCTAATGAAAATATCTTAGTACACTTGAAATAAGAATAAACTGACTTAAAGGGAACTTTTAAGCAGGAAACAGAAGCTTTTTGTTCAAATAATGATTCCTAAATATTGATGAAAATGTACTAGCTTCATTGTCAGATTATTTCTCTTATAACTAGTAATTTTTAATCAATATTAAGGAATTATTGACTTAAAACAAGCTCATATTTCTTTCTGAAAAGTTACTTTGTAAGTCAGTTTTGTCTAAGATATTTGCACTAGAAACTAGACCAAAAATACTTACTTCCTTTGTAAGATTTTGTATTTTTGGAGTCTGTCAGAGAGAAACCATGCATGCATATGAAAAAAACAAGAATAAAAAAGATTTGTATTTACTCATTTGTATACGTTTTCTGGGTGGTGTTATCCACTGACACACAAAGAAACCTTCCCTTCCTATCATCTCCCACATGCTTTGCGTTCTTTCCTCGGGATGGCGCTGGTTAGTCGTCTTCCTCTTTCATCTCTCCCATCTCCGCTCTGCCCAGCTGGCTTTTGTAGCCAGGAGCGACCGCAGGGCAGCCTGCTGAAAGAGCATTGTCAAACGGTGGCTTTACAGCTCACACACACTCACACACACACGCCTGCACGCGTGGAGACGCACAGATTTGCAGCTCAGATGTCGGGCCGTAGCCAGAGGCTCGCAAGCTGGAGCGTTAACCACGTATAGCGACACATCTAGAGTCCCAGCCGCTGACACTGAGGCAACTTTATATAAATATAAATGGAAATTTGGGGCAATAACACCTGTCCTTTCTGTTGGAGGAAAGAAGTGAAAAGCAACATCAGCAGAAATGCTTTTATGTTAAAACACGAGACATAAAAGGAGCGAGCTGGCCTCGCAGCCTTGACGTTAAATGGGAAGATTCAGCCGCCTGCAGCAGATCTGTCACCTCCGTCAATACAGCAAAAAATCAACAAGGTCTGAGCCCATCCAGAGCTGCCTGCGCCGTCGTCTCATTGTTCCTCCCTCAAACTTTCCAATCAGGCTTAATAAAAGTACCAGCCAAGAGCGTTTTTATTTCACGCTGCTTGATCTCATGTCAGTCGACGCTGAACTCCTGCCTGGAAATGTTAATAAACACAGGAGCTTCTGGCTGCAGCAGGTTGTCAGGCCAGACGGATAAAAAAAACAACAATTTCTTTCATTTATCGTCTTTTATTCCTAGTTTTTTTTTTTTTGTTGTTGTTGATAGAAAATTGTCTGTATTTTCTTTTTTACAATAAAATAATCTGTCTAAATGTTAAAGTCATAATAAAAATAAATTATGAAAGGAATAAGATATTGTGTGGCAATATGATGGGAAACAGTAAATGGAGCACGGCAGCAGGAGGTTTGTGAGGCCCGCCTGTTCTCTCTCTCTCTCTCTAAGCAACATGTAAATCACCCTGCATGTTAAAATCAGCTTCATAGGTCGACGTTTCACATATTTAGAGCAACATGTTCATAACACATTTTTTTTATATTTCGTACTGACAATAAACCAGTTTAAAAAATTATTGTGTGAACGGCTTTTTATAGATTTCCGTCTGAAATCCTCAAAATAAGATATTAAAAGTTACTTCAATAAAAAAAAAAAGTTTCATCAAGAACCTTAAAGCACATCAGAAGCAATGTCAGACAGACGCCTGTTTGTAATGCATTTGTTTAATTATAACAATGTAATATTTTAGAGTAACTGCAGCCTGGTAGAAATGAGGCAAATGCTCTCATTCGTTTGTATCTGTTGGATATAGAAACTCATCAAAAGGAAAAGTGGCGAATAAGTAATACAGTTTACACACTTAGTCAGGAACTATGGTTGAAAAAAATCTAATACAATTTAATATTGTTGAATTTCATTGTCTTACTTTTACTGAAAATAACTAGTTAAATATCGTCAACAGTGGAGACGACCTGTTTTCTAAGGTGTGAAAAGATTACATCTGGGAAATGTTTTTTAAATGATTATTTCTTTATTTTTAATAGACTTTATATGAACATATTAAACAATTTCAGATGGGCTGAGACGTTAATGTGTGACTAACATCTGGCGCGTCAGAGCTGCAACAAAAACTGTATGAAAGCGGCGCGTTCGGCACAGCTGGAGAACAGCTGGGAGCCGGGAAATAAATGAAAAACAAGACTCGGTTTGTGTTTGTCTTTTAGGATGCTAATTTTAAACATTAAGATAATTGTTTGTTGTTTTTTTTTCATATATGAGGAGAGGACAGGAAGGGTGGTAAAGAATAATTTTGTATGTTAGAAAGTGACGGGCTGCGTTTAATGAGAGCAGAAAGGCACAATGTGTGTGGCAGCCTCATCCTCCTCGGTGTCACCAATCGCGTTTTTGTGTCAAATGTGCATGTCAGCGAGAGCAACAACTGGCATGACAGGTTGGTGGAGAAGACGAGGGGCACGGCCTTCAGGCAAACACACACACACACACCCCTACACACACCCACGGTGTACAGTTGTGTGCCAGCCAAGATTTTGCTCGAACGCTGGGGTATGAGGGTGGTGGGTCTGGGTTTGTGTGAAACGTTGATGTGTGTGTGTGTGGGGGTGTGGGTGTGTGTGTGTGTGTGGACCAGGTTTTTATATCCTTATGGGAACCTATTTCTGTCTACAATGTGGGGTTATGGGGAACATTGCTCCTTGTGGGAACATTTTCTTGGTCCCCATGAGGGAAATTGTTGTTTTTGGGTTAGTGGTTAGGGCTGTGATGGTTAGGTATAGGGTTAGGATTATGGTAAAGGTTAGGGTGTAGAAATTAATGGAAGTCAATGTGAAATCCCCACAAGTGATGAAAACACAACGGGGTGTGTGTGTGTGTGTGTCAGCTGTAGCCATCAGGCCTCTGGCAGCGTTTCCGTAACCAGGCGAATTGAAGATGTCTGCCTGCGTTCTTCACTCCCTCTGGACGATTAAGCCCCTCAAACAAACGGACACGGAGCTTCACTACGTCAAATAGCTGCTGCTTAACGAGACTGCGCTTCAGTTTTACACTTGATTTCCGTTTCATTTGTAATTTTCCCTTTACCCAAGCTTAAGGTGAAGCTCTGCGTGTGTCTTGTTGAATATCTTATTCAGACCCAGAACCAGTCTGGGTCACCAGTGTCCAGGTGGCAGAAAGTTACGGTTTCAGATGCCCGAGTTTTCTGATGAAATGCCACAGATTGTGACTATGAACCATTCCCCTCCCCCACCTATTGCTGAACATTTCCACCAATACAAACTACACTACCGGCACATGCCAGTTGGATGTGATGTACCAAGGTTTGAATAAAGTGCCTTATGTTTATGTTACATTTCAAAACCGCTGAACGTTTTCTATCATGGCATCCCTTTATCTTAACGCCATTTAAATCAAAATAGAAGGAAATTGTCAGAATGACTGGCTGAAATCAAGTGACTCCATTGTTCCTTTAGTCATATTACAAACTAATTTGGCTGTTAAGAAATATTTCCAGCTGCAACAAAGTGCAGACAGACATGGTGTGAAAACCGTAACAGTGCCTCTCATCGCTCTTATCGCTAAAACAACAACTAGCAAGCTACACATTACGATCTTGTTAAGCAGCTGACTGGAGGCTCTACCGGAGCAGAAAACCTGGCTAATGAAGCTAATTGTATGTGTTACTCTGAAAAGAGCAAAGCAGCAAATGTATTCTGTACTCGACTTAAAAAACTGACTCTGCCTATTTGTATTGCTGTTCTAATGTGAGCATGAAATAACAATATTGCAATACTTTTTTTGCAAATTATTAATACACGATTTACAGATAATTGTAGCCTTTCTATTTAATAGCTCTATGTGATTTCATACAGCTTTGTGTAAATGCTGTGATACTATTGGGTATGCACATGCCACTAACATCGATATCGATATTAGTAATTTAAAAAAAAAAACGTCTGTATTGGTCCAATAAATCAAAATGCGCCAATATTAACAGATGATATTTATTTCCATCTTGCTGCTGTTCGTTTCTGGAGCAGGTTGGTCATGGCGTATTTGTATGGTCATGTGACAGTGATGCAGCAAAGGATTGTGGGAGTTTAACTGAAGCAGAGAAGCAGTGGTGTGGTTCTTTTCTTCAAGGTGTCAAGGTGTCTCTGAGATAGCAATATAAACATCGGATTTCAACATTGGCCCAAATTTTCATATCAGTACATGCATAGATACTATAGTGGTTTTTGTAGTCAAGGTTACCATGCAGTCAGAATCTCATACTGGCCTAGAAATGATTTTGTCTTTAATTTTATGGTCACAAAACCTCCTTTGACTCCAGTTCAGATCGTCTCCCCGGTTGACCTGCCGTCTTACTTGTGAATCGGATGAGTGTTGCTGTAAAAACAGCCGCTCACATGGAGCTGCTGAGTGACAGACCTGAACGCTGCTCACAGATCTTCTGGATCAGTGTTTCTCCGACGTGGCGTTAGCACTTTCCCTTCAGACCGTGCCTCCAGGACATATGCTCCCACCTGTAAATAAATATGCAAACACAGACAAACACAACAGAGTTCAGACTCTAGCTGTGGGCTATGACTGATACACGCCACAGAGAGGCAGGTCTGTGTGTTTGTGTGATGTAATTAAGCTCCTTGGTTGCAGCAGTCAATAGAGAGCGCTGCGGTTGGAGGTGCAGAGTTTGATTATTGGGCCGTCAGGGGAAATTACTGCAAAGTGCCTCCCAGCAAAACTTCCTTCTCCATGTCTGCTGGAGAGCTAAACACACACTTGGGCTACGTTCACACAGCAGGCGAATGCAACCCAAACCCGCTTTTTTTAAATTTTTTGGCCCAAATGCGACCTATATCCGTCTTTTTCACCGCAGTCTGTACGGTCCAATTCCGATCTTTCCACTCCCCAAAAAAAATCTGATCTGTGCCAATGTGGTAGTAAGTCGGATGCGAATCTGATTGTTTTCGAAATGCCTGCAGTCACATTTTATCCAGCTTTTATGTCATTGATGTGAGAAGTGCATCATAATTCTGCACCCAAAAAAACCCCAAAAAAAACAGGCGCAGGAGATCAGGGTGTGCTGAAGTCACACCACTGAAGGCCCAAGCAGACTCCTCTATAGAAGCTGCAGTCAGTCGTTGCTATGAGTCGTTCTGTCTTTTTATTAGCGTCATTAGTGTTGTTATGATATTGTGATGATACTGTCGGCTCTCACTGCTGAATAAACTTTAAAATCGATCCATAAACGGCTCCATCTGTTATAATTTCCTTAAACCGTGCGCTGCTGCGTGTGCGACATCCACGTTTTTCTTCGGCGAATATTGTTCACTTTGGGGTCTTAAAACCGTTCACACACTAAAGTCTCATTGCGGTCAGGTTTTAATTAGTATGAGCAGCCGTGCAAAGAAATCGGATTTCAGCAAAAAAAAAAAATCGTAATTGCACATCAAGACCTGCTGTGTGAACGTGGCTTTGAAGGCTGTTTCAGGTAGGGCTTTTTCTACTGATTTCAGTGCAGATTGAAGTGAATCGTTGGCTCCAGCAGGTGGTGTCGTTTCCCCAGGTCAGGAAGGAAGCTCTCCCCATGTGGCGCCGAGCTCTCCGCTGTCCGCCCCGCCGCCAGCAGGGCGACGGCTGGAGACCGCTGCCTCTCTGTCTCTGAGACCGCATATCGTCAACCCTCAACCTTCAGCGTCCGCAGACCCCGTCAACTCAGTCAATCCGCAAATCCGTCCAAGCCTCCAGCCCTCCTTCTCACTTCCCAGCAGCCAGCTGAGTGTGTGTGTGGGGTGTGTGTGTGTGTGGATTAGTGAGGGGCAGTGTCTGCGCATTAGGCTGTATTAAGCCCTAATTAAAGATTGTGCCAGCCGATGGAGGCCAGTTATTGGATTTGCTGCTTTAGCGGCTGGAAGGAGCGCTACTTTAATCATACCCACACACACACACATACACACCCGCCTTGCCTCTCAGGGGCAGAGCACGAAGGTGAGATGAGGTGGATTAGAGCGAGGCCAGAGGTTGGCAGCTCTCGACTCCGACAAACGGGGCGCGTTTGGTCGTCTGCGTAGCCGGGTCACAGCTTTTACTCACCGCGTTACGTAAACCTTCAGCTTACAACCTGCGGCCGGTTTAAACATCTCAGGCCGTGACCTGACCGACTGATTTACTGGCTTGGCTGAGACGGAGCCTACCGGCCTTTTACACAGACATGCCAATGTGTTCACAGTCCTTTAGCATGTTCACATTGTGTCACTTTTACCTCAATGTGTTTTTACTGGGGTTTCATGGGATAGACCAGGGGTCTGCAACCTTTACGATCCAGAGACGTATACAACCTTTACAAAAAGAAGATGAATGCATTTGAAGGTGTATGTAAGACTGACATGATGCCGTTGTATACGTGACATAACATCTGTCATGAACATGAAGGAGTCTTCATGAATGCTTATGACTGTTGTCATGACGTATAATTTGAATTATTGGGTAAATAATGACACTTGCGTGTGGTAATGCTGCGTCTGCCTGCATTGAGGGGTTGATCAGACTCCTTACAGCTGAAAATCTTCTGCGTAAAACCAGAAGAAATCGCGCTGTGATCCTCGGCGACGGCAGATTCTGGTTCTGTTTGTCTTGGCAGGCTGTCGTCTGGTTCACTTCTGAGGAATAACTTCCCAGACTGACAATAAATCCTTTGTTGCAGTGTCACATTTATCTCCAGCAGAAGACAAAGTGTAAAACTTGTCTTGGCGAAACATTTTCGTGCATTTCTCACCGTGTCACAAACCCAGAGCGGATTTTACATCCCGCCACTCGTCGCGGCAAATTCTCTGCAACGAGCTTCTGGAAGTTTCTCTTTGATCGACTGGCAGCGTCGGGTGGATTTCTGTGCTTCGGTAAGGGGGAGCTGTAACTGGATAAGGACTGACATTTTCTGTCTGTGTGTGTGTGACTCAGATTAGCTCGGTGGTGTGGAGCTGAAGGCCTGCAGTCGGAACATTCTCAACACTTCCCTCATCAAACCTTTACAGAACAACAGGCTCTGTTTCTGACCTTTAGGCTGATGTCTGCCGCTCTTCGTGAGCAGAACATCGCTGCTTTGGACTCTTTCCGTGTTTGTGCGATGGTTGTGTGATGTCGTGCTGTGCAGTGGCGTAGGAGGGAGAGGCAGAGTGGGAGGAAGGAGTGAGGGGGCGGCTGGTCAGGACAGCTTGGAAGCCGGCTGCAGGAGCGCCAGGCGGGGAGGAGGGTCGCCTCCCTCGGCCTCCAGGAACCGGACCGAGCCGCAGGTCTGGGATAAAACACTCCCTCAGGCGGAGGGCAGGTTAACGCTGAGAGTGTGTAAGGAGGACGATGCTGAAGATGTGTGTGTGCGCCAGGGTCTCCAAATGAAGAGGTAGAGGAGGATTAAAGTGGAGAGCATGCAGGGCCTGGTGAGGGAGAGGGAGCTGGGAGCAGATTGTGCAGCAGAGTTGGGATGTTCGCCTCCTCCGTCTGTCACAGGGAGGCAGGGAGGCGGGCCAGCCGCTGCCAACATGACCAGCAGGGTAGGGCCGCTTGCCCCAAGCACAAAATCCTCATCATCCTCCTCTTCCTCCTCCGTAGCTAACCATCTTCCTGGCTGCCATTTGAACCTGAAGCAGTAGTTGACTTGGCTTCTGTACTTTAAAGGGGACATGTTATACAAGATTCAGTTTTTGGATGTTGTTGTACTTCCATTTGGTTCTCTACTGATTCTGAAAACAGCTAAACACCTAAAACAAAAAAAAACAAAAAACGGTTTTCTGGCAACAAGTTAATGATTTTTGGTGTCTGGAAAACGAGCCGTTTCAAAATCCTTCATAATGTTGAGTCACAATCAGCAGGCAGCTAGCAACCAAAGCGGAGCTCTAGCACTTTTGGACAGCTGGTTTTACCGCTGCATGCGCTGTACAATGGCTGTTGGAAAAGATAAGCGTTTTGTTGTTCATTTAACATCCAGAACAACTTACTGCATTCTTGTTGGTTGTGCAGAAGGCACCACTTCTGCTTTTGTAAGGTGTAAAGTTGTATAATTGCACACCTGTTTGCAGTCATTTTCACCTGTGAGCGTAAACATTGAATTAGGGGGGGGGGGGGGCAGAAACAGCATATTTGGATTTAAAGTGACAGGACTGACCAGACTGAAATCTCATATCTAAGAATTACATGAGAATATTGTGCAAAAAAACCCAAAAAACTAATGAATGTTTTGTACATCTCATTAACCTCTCCTATAACCTGTTCAATATTTAATATTGTCGTGAATATGAGTCATTTAACATTTTTAATGACCATCATGGTAAATGTATTCTATACCTCCATGTGCTTGACCAGCTGAGGGATTCCCCATCTCTTTATAAGGAAGTGTGTTCATTGATTCTTTATAAGAGGGGGTGACTGACTGACTGACTGACTGACTGACTGACTGACTGACTGACTGACTGACTGACTGGATGGATTGATGGATTGATTGATTAGCTGCTGGTGGGAAATGTTCAGGAAGATTCTTTCCCCAAATACTCACATTATTTTTCAGCCACACACACACACACACTCTAATCCCAGTGAGCAGTGAAAGGGTTCATTGTCTGCAGGAGCCGCTGGGTCAGAGGGGTCGCACTAATTGGGATGTTTTGGTGAAACTACACACATTCCTACAACTCTTTGTAAAAAAAACAAAACTAAATCATGCATTTTGGACTGTAAGACTTTGTAGATGACTAATAAAATAGTTTTGAAATAAAAGCTCATATATGCAAATATTGGACATCTGTGGTAATGTTCCTGTTCTGTTTGCTGTAGCAGCTTCTGTCTTACTATGAGTCCATCACATTTTATTAAAAATATCTGCTTGCTTCTTAGACTTTCAGCTTGAACCGTTTCACTTGCCGTTTCTTCTTAGGGGTTGAAAATAATGTGCTTTTTCTTCTGTCACATTTTTGCAAAACAATTTAATTTTTATTATAAAACCTGAAAATATAAATACAATGTTGGTTACCCAAAATGTCCAACAGTAGATATTCAACAAAAGCAAGAAAAAGCCTCTTCAAAAAGTAATGTAACATTTGTGGCTTTAAGCAAGCTTTTGTTTTGTTTTCCTTCAGCTGAACTGAGGCTAAAAACGGCTAATTGGATTGTAAAGGTTAAAAACCTCTGAAATAAATTATCACTTTGTTCTCTTACTCTTTCACAGTTCCCTAACAACAAAGGTTTGTCAAATTGAGCGGTTTAGTTTTTTTACCTTTAAGAAAAATGTTTATTTCACTGCAAATATCTTCTACTCTTAGCGGATTCTTCTTGTCTATATTCTTCATCTCGATTCCTCCAGCACTTTTTTTCCCTGAATGTCTGGTTGGTGGTGAGTCTGATGCAAACTGCTCACCTTTGACCTCTTCCCACAATCCCGGAGCTTTAGGTCTAATTAAAATATTTATCCGGACGTAGAAGGTGTTCTCTTCATCTGAAGTATATAAAAGCTGAACTGAGATAATTTGTTTTTGTCTAATTGCCTTATTTATGTACATCACTAATGTTTCCTTTTCCTAAGATCATTGATCAACTCCTGTGCTAAAAGATGCTTTCTTTAAGTGAAAACCTCCATTAGCTCATCAGACGATGAGGATCCATCTGACTAGTCTTGATGATCCCCTCCACTGTCTCAAACACATCTGGCCTACGTTTCCTCTTTCCACAACAGTGTCATCATCTCCTTGTCAGCAGTGTTGATTGTTTGATCACACAAAGTCTTCGTGGATCCAGCTCCGTTTCAATATTTACAACATTTGGTTTTATATTCACCAGGAGAGCTGGTTATTCCCCTGCTCTTCCAGTCAGCCCATGGGTGGGGGTGGGTGTGTGTGTTTTATCATTTCTTACCGTGTAAGGCCCAAATACTACAGTGTGAGGATCCACTGCTTCTGATGGAGTCCAAAGCCTGTGGAAGTGCTGTTTTAGGGTTATGGGTTAGAGCCCTAAGATGTAGGGCTTTAGGCTATGTAAATGGAAGTCAGTGCAAAGTCTTTGTGACGATAGAAAGTTGGTGTGTGTGTGCGTGTGGGTGTGTGTGTGTGTTGCAGGCTGCAGCAGTTGGACCGACACTGTCAGAGCAGCGCCCAGCAGGTGTGTGAGCTTCTGGCCAAACAGAGCCAGCTGATGCAGGAAAGAAATGCGCTTAGTGAGGAGATGCAGAACCTACGCATCGAGGTACACACACGCACACACACACACACACGACAAACTGATCACTAATTAAATAAATCTGGAGTCGACTTCACTCTGAGGGTAAAAGTCAGTGTTGTGTTGGGTTTTTTTATGCCACGTTTAAACTAATGAATCATCTGGTTGTGGACTTGTGGAAGGTTTCTTTATTCTGCTTTGCATCATTATGAGCTGTTCACACACACACACACAGTGTGTTGGTATTAATCATTGTTGTTTTTGTTTTTTAAATCTTTCTAGTTACCCAATCTGAGACGAAATGAACCAGTGAGCACATGAGCACATCGGTTCTGGTTCCTCCTCTTCAGTCTTTCGTTCTGGATGTTTTCTACTCTGTTGAACAGAAACAAAAAGGACAGTTTTTCTACTCTATTCCCCATTAGGATGTGTTTTATGTAACTTTCACTGTGAATGATGTGTTTAAGGTGTGCGGTATCAAGGTGCATAACATTAATAAAACCCAAAGCAACACTTTTAAAATTACTTGATTTGCTTTTCTTGTCTTGTTTATTGGAGTTTGGGTTATCCCGTTGGCCTGTGAAATTGATCAAATATTGTTTTTACCTCAAACAATCTCAGAATTTGTCATTGTCAAAATTTTCCTTCCCTTTTTGCTTTTGCGCTGTAAAATCACAACGGCAACGGTGTTAAAATAGTGTTCACAGCGAAAAGAACTCTAATGTGTAGTTTAGACAAAAAGCATAATGATGGACATTATGAACTACTGGCAGCTAATCCAGTAGTTCATAAAAGTGATGTCTGTATTCATACAGGAGAAACACTTTTTTGTATGTTTAATATACATTTATTTCATTGTAACTCCCAGAAAACATGAGCTGAGTGATCAAAGAGTCATATCAAAACAGAGGGGAGCTAGCATTAGCTGGCCATTTTAGCTAAGTCCTCCCCAAAGATCCTCTCTAAAGGCGAGATGCATTTACTGAGGACTTTGTAGCCATATATGTCATGTCATATGCTCCTCAGTATCACGGTTATCTGAAACATGCGATATTGATGAAACATGTTCTTAATATGTATATCATTTTTTTTAAGTGAGTTGGAAGTAAATTCTGAATCATTTAACTTTAGAAAAACTGGAAGTATGCTTTTGCTCATAAAACATTTTTATTGAAATTTGTTGGCTTCTGTATTTAAGTGGAGAATAGTTGATTATATAGTCAAATATGGAGTAAATGTAAAAGAAAGGTAAAAAACAAAACAGTCTTGTAGCACTCTTGGATTGACAAAAACATATTTTTGTTAATTTCTTAATAAATGAGATTAACTTCAGGCCTCATCATATACAATAATTTATGAATAGTCTAAATGTTTCCCCCCTTAAATGTTAGTTTCAAACATTAAAGGTTTCCTTGTTCTTTCAGACCTTTTGGGCAATAACACATATGCAAACTGGTAGCTCTAAAGGTACATGAATATATATCTTCACCTGGTGGAAAACAAGAAAACAAGACATTTTGAGGGACTTAACACCAGGAAGTAAAGATTTAAAAAAAATAAATCTTTACTGCAAAGGTTTTGTAATTCAAAAGAAATATAATTCAATTTTGCACTTAAAGATATAATTCAATTCCCCTACACTTGTCTGATAAAATACAAAAGCCATCCATTAAAGACAAATGAAAGAAATTCACCACAGCTCAGCAGATTGACATAGTGCTTTATTGAAGCCGTCTGTAAGAAGGAAAATAATGTGCATCCCTATCTGATACATCTTATGTGTAAAAATACTAAGGATGTACAGAATAATAATAATAAAAAAACAGCTCCATGTTGATGGTAATGTGTTGTTCTCACATCCTTGTGGCCTCTCTGGCCCAAACCACGGCAACCTGACGGCATGAAGGACAGAGAGGCTGCTTGATCCGCTCTGCTGTCATTTCCTGTCCTGGAAACACGGCCTTCCCCCTCACTACTGTTCAGCTACAGTGAGTAATGGACATGGCGCTTTTAGTATTTATACATGTTTGCTGCTTCTAAACTCAATAAATGACTCTCATGCTGTTAATAATCAGGTTGACGGAGGTAAACCGGGGGAGGAATCTGTTGCAGAAAAGAAGTCTCATCTCTTCGGTTCAATCGGTTTCAAACACGAGCCCGCTCCCTGTTTGGCAGCGGCGCGGCGAGCATCGGGTGAATTTTGGCCGATGTCAACGAAACGAGATGAACGCAGAGCAGCTGAGACGCGACTGGAGTCGGAGCAGTAGCGTTGGGAGCTGGAAGGTACAAACAGCAGCGGCTTTAGGACGGACAGCCGGCAGCGCGGCGTCCCGGATTCCACACGCCGTTTGGTTCGATGATGTCGCGATGGTGGTGAGGGATCCTGTAAAGCTGCGAGGAAGCAGAAACTGGCTTTCTGAGACGTCTGCCACGGTGAGGGGAAAACCACCCACACTGATTAGTATCGACAAGTACTCTTCATCATCTCAAGTCAAGTTCTTCACGCCTGACCCCAGAATCCACCCAAACACGGAGAGTTGGAGGCTCACAGGAAGAAAAACTTTTCAGTGCAATTAACGATCAACGTCTGGGTTTCTAAACTGCCTCACCGCCGGCCGACTGCTGCACGCTTCAGCCACGTCTGTCAAATCTAGACATCAGAGCCGCGTCAAAGCCAAATGGTTGTATCTGGAGTTTTGTTTATTAGTTAAAAATCGTCTTTTTTTTTTTTCTTTAAAAACATAAAAAAAAGCTAAAAATCTTGCTTTAAAGCAGGGCTGAATCAAATTCCTCTGAATCGTATCAAAAGTGATGGGATGCGAAAAGTGCTGTGTTCAAAGCTACAAAGCCGTATTTCATGAACTCTGGTTGTTGGTTGTTTTTTTTTTTCTAATGGTTTTTGGCGTTGACGTGTTCGCACACAGCTAGAACTCCTCAGCTGCTCGCCGACCTGAGTCAAGTCAAAGCTGAAATCCTTCCAAATACTTGAGAGCGCTTCCTTGAGCCTGTCAGGGGTGCCAGCTGGGTGGGATTTGGACTTTTCCCGGCTACCAAACAGGCCGCGTCGATCACACACTCACACGAGTATTTTTCATCGGAGTTCAGAGCGCCATTTTGACTCGGGGCTGATGGACGGAGGAGAACTACAGCATGCAGGCCAGCGCCGTCCATTTTTCACTTTCATTTTTTTTTTTTTTTGCTTCTTTCCCTTTTTGAACTTTCTGCCATAAAGCGGGTTTTGCTAGCTATTTGCAGTTTAATGGTAGTGCAACAGTAAAGCATACGGACTTAAGAGCAGCAGAAAAACAGGTAAGAGGTTGTGTGTAAGACGTACCTTTAAACAAAGAAAAAAAGAAAACATTTATTTTTAGAACAAAAAAAAAACTAACTGCAACCTCGCCTTGCTGCTAAAGGCCCAAAACAAAAACAAAACAAACAAACAAAAAAAAGACAACGAATAAATTAAATAGAAAACAAATTCAAGTTATCCAAAGACATTCAAATAATAAATATACTGGAATAATGTTTTCTCTGCCTCAGCGCAACTCCCCTGACACCCTCGGTGTGTGTAAGCCAGATGCTAAAAACACAACAGGTTGTCTTTGATTTTTTTTTTCTCTCTCTTTTAGACTCTGAAGTTTTTGACCTTGTGAATGAAGTGAAGCCATCAGGCTTCCCCAACAGCGTTTGGAGACAGAGAAATCGAGGGGAATTTCTAAAACCTTGTCGGTCTGGAGGACATGACGACGCAACAACTGCAAACACACAGAGTCCAGACCGGAGGAGACGGCACGGGCCGAAGACGGCAGGGGTCAGGGGTCGGTCCGTCATCGACATTCAGGCAGAGGTGCACCAATCAGAGGTTTGTGGCCGATTTCAGATTCAGACAAAACGATTTATCTTCGGCAGGGTTTGAAATATTTGTTCCCAGCCTTACTGTTGTTAGCTAATGCTAATTAGCCCAGTTAGCATTTATAAAACAGCAATCTGCTCCTAAGAGAAGGATGACTCTTTTCATTTGAAAGGAGTCAACACTGTTATAAATTAAAGGTTTCAGACACTCCTAATTTAATTTACACTTCATGGTTATTGACAGCATGTTAGTCTATTATAATGAGTGTTTTTAAGCCAAATCATCTTGTTAAATGATCAATTTCCCATTACAAAGGAGCAAGTAATGAATAACATAATGAGAAGGCCTTGATATTGAACTCCAAAACAAATCACAACGGACTGGTTACAGAAGCACAATATGTAGGTTTCAAAGGTGACATGTTGGGCTATTGAGTTTCTGTTGTTACAGTGTAATAACATCTGAATTCCTTAACCAGATCATCAACAAACAGAAGTGAATGTTGGAAACCTACCCTACTTCTAAGCACTGTGAATGAATATTCACATCCTGGATGTTTTGAGACTTTTAAAGTCATTGGCAACAGAACTGAACCGCCATAGAACCTACTGTTTCATTCACATAGATTAAAACATCTCACACACTTCCTCTGATTTCCTTTAAATGCCTCTCCTGTCCTGAAAACAGCCAGTTATGAGTCTTCTTTCTGTAACCACTTCCACAGGAAGAGTGTTACTGTTAACAAGTCCCGGTAGTGCTTGGGCACGGTGCATTCACTGACCGGAAACAATCTGAAAACCGCCTGTTCTCAGTCATCCACCGACTTCTCGGTGAATCTCTACCTTGCGGACTAAAACACAGACTAAACTCTTTCGTCTCTTTTCTCGACACACTTACACATCACCCTTCCTCACTCTCCCTTTGATCCACTTCCACTTCCTCTCTGAACGCCGCCTCGGCCGTCACCAAACACACGTTTCACATTAAAAATCAGTGACATTCAGGTGTCAACGTGAAACCGATAAACCGTCTTGAGCGTGTGCCGTCTCCTCCGGCCGTCACATTTTGGTCACAGAACAACACAAAGCCTAAAATAAAAAAAAACAAAGAAATGGAGCAGGAAGGCTTTCTGCTTTCCCTCCGACATTCTTGAGCCATTTTTGTTTCTTGAGGTGCAATATTTATCTCAATCTTAAGAAACAATATACTTTTTTAATCATGTAATAACAATAGAAAAGGTTAAATATAAAACCAATGTGTAGAGCAATAAATAGAACATATATATATTATAGCAATTGCTGTGATTCTTGTAAACTCACATCAGCTTCTGTTTACTTCCTCACAGACCGTGTCGTTTTAAAAACCGCCTTAATTAACTTGCAGAAAACAGTAGCTAAGCTGTTACCTCACTACATCATAAGTGATCACATTATAAATCATTATTAATATTGCATTTTTTTTTTTTCTCCCCACCTCGTCGCTCCTAATAACAGTCCCTTTCCTATATCTGACATTCCGGATTCACCGCTAAGAGGTACAGCCGCGTGGATCCCAAAGCCGTGATAACCGCGAGTCACAGTAAAGCTGAGAAAGTACCGTTTCAGTTAAGCTTTCCCCTTTCTGGAGATTTAAGGTAAATTCAAATAAAAGAAAAAAAGATAAAGAAAAAAAAAAACTTCGGTTGGGGAGGGGGAACATTCAAACCAGCTTTTTCCTCCAACTTTCACTTCTTCTTGCATTTCCGCCGCATTGTTGGTGACGTAGTAAAGCTAACTGTATTAGCCGGAGCTTCATCTGCTCGGACTGCTGTGCTTTGAGTTGCCAGAAAAGAAAAAAACCCCATGGTGATCATCGGCTGATGACATTTAAGAGCAGCAGAGTAAAAGGTAGCAGCTGGACGAGCATAGTTGGGGGCGTTTAGCTGTCGCCTTGGTAACGGCTAGCTGGAGGCGTAGCACCGGATTTCAGTAGTAGCAGTAGAAGAAGAGCGGTACCTGTAGTCGTTGTGGTTGTGGTTGAAATAGCAGCAACAACGTGACTTGCACTGAGCAGCACCTGAGTCAAATCCTGCTTGACGACATGAGGGGAAGGAGTGTGTGGGCTCCCCACGCTGCTCAGTCCGACCCGGAATCACCGAACCGACGACGCGTCGCAAGACACAAACATCTCTCCCGAGTTTGTGTTCGCGAAAGCCTGAGTTACGACCCGCTATGGCAGTTTGGGTTCCGACAACTGAAAGCGCTGTATCGCAGATACGAACACTACCTGAAAACTGCGCCGGCTAATATCTTAGAGTTTGGGCTTTTTTTTTCTTTCTTTTTTTTTATTGCAACAGGTGTCAAAGCACAGCAAGGGGCCGGTGAAGCTCCCGTCGTTAAAGGGTCGTTACAAAAAGTCAACCGATCGCGTGCGTCGCAGTTCAGAGAGCAGGAGTGAACTCTGATTTTGCCTCGAGGTTTTGACCTCTGAAGAGATTCACAAAAAAAAAAGAGAGAGAGAGAAACAAATAAAGTAAGAAGCAGACTGAAGAGAAGGAATGGAGGAGAAAAGGGCAAAAATAACTTCAAGTCTGGGTTGGTCCGAAGCTGCGGGGTCTTCGTGTCCCACGCTGGCGGCCTCAGAGACCAGCTGTGACAATGTCACCGTGATGGACAGTTCATTCTCGCCCGCTGGCCGAGTACGAGAACTGCGGGAAGTGCGGTCGCCTCTCGTTGTCCAGACAGTCCATTCCATCCTCATCGACTAATGAGGGGAAGATTCACAAGTAAATAATGTCAAGAATATTTGCACTGAGCTTTTGTTTTATTTTTATATATATATGATTTTAACAGCGCATGGACAGCGTCCTGCTACAGTATTTATATAGCGTTCATTATATAAGCATTTCCACATTTTGTCATGTCACAACCACCTACTTTAATGTAATTCATTGAGATTTTACTCTAAATAAAAGTTGTGCATAATTGTAAGGCAGAAGGGAAATTATAATGATTTCAAAGTTTTCTACAAATGGAAATCTGAAAAGTGTGGTGTGCCTTTGTTTTTAGCCTGAACTCACCAACACCACAGCGGACATGGTGGTGGCGATATTATGCTGTGGGCATCCGGAGCTACAATGGAATGTCTTGGATCATGTGTTAGAACGGAACAAAGTCCAGACCTGTCTAGACATCCATGGCAAGACTGAAAAATTAATGTTTCACACAGTCCGGGTCAAAGGTGAATGTTTATATTTTTACTTATATGAGTTTTTATTTCCTTGTCACAAATATCCACCCATGTTGTGTTGGTCTATAAAATCTCAATGAAACACATCTAGATTTATGCGTTGTAACATGACAAAATATGAAAAAAATTCAAAACAAATTTTTTTTTGAAGACAGTAATAATATTCGGCTTTGTTTTAGTGGTGAAGTAGTAAACTGAGAACAATTCAATTAACAAGCATGCATCTGATGTGGGAAACTCCTGCAGTGTTGTGTGAGCTGCAGATCACTCATGCATAATTCAGTGCAGAACACACTGAAAACAGCAGCATGTTCTTAAAAGTGTGCAAAGAAGTGCTAGTGGCCGGAGGACTAACAGACACGTTGATTATTTCTTCATGCAGTTATTTTGAAAACAGGAAATACTGGGTTTTTTTTTTTTTCTTAGACACGTTGTCTCAGACACAGGACATTCGCGTACCCCAGGGAGGATCAGAAAACATGGAAGGGACTCACATTTCTCTGGTGGAGTGATTGTGATGGTCTGAGCTGTGAACTCCTCGTCGAAGTACCTGGTGTCCGTCTCCGACGTCACCTGAGGCTTGAAGGGAGGGACGAGCTGGGACACAGAAGGGACATCAGATCAGTGCTCCACATGTGCAGCAGAGACGACGACGGTTTTAGGTCATGGAGTTGACGGTCAGACATGTCGACGGGTTTTTAGGCGTCCCCGTGTCTGACAAAAGCACCGGGCTGCTTGATTTTGTCGCTTGTGCGTCAGAGTTGCAGACGTACCGGAAAAGAGCAAATGCAAAGGTTCTGGTCTGAACGTTTGTAAAGAAAAAAAAAAAAAGATTAATTGCGTTAAAATCTTTAGCGGATTAAAATCGAATTAATCAACAAGACTTAATCAGCGCTTATGTCCCGAGTCCTATTAAATACCAATTTTACCAGTTATGGGTAAGGTAGGACTTTTTTGCCTGAAAAACTGTTGGTCACGTAAATATTATTTTTCTGCAAACTCCACCAATATGCAGTTCGGGCAAAAAGTGTTGATAATTTTTTTGTTGTTGTTAATCACATAATTTTTGTGACTCTTTGGAAGCAAATAAATTTTGATATAATTTTCATTAACTGCACAGGTCTAAAAAAAAAACTAAGTATGGTATTAATCCTTATAGTTTCTGATTTAGTTTTGTGTGTTGTCAAAACAATCACAGCGCCACATCGTTTTGTTGCTCTCTAACCTCTGATTAGGTGTTCGTGTCACTGAGTTAGTTTGAAATGCTTCACGAATGCAAACAAACAAAAAAAAAAAACAGACACACACAAAGGAGAAGGAAAGGACGAGGAAAACAGAGCGAGGAGTAAGCAGGAAGCTCAACACCTGCGTAAGACGCCGCAGGTGCTGCTTCACGGGACACAAGTCTCACTCAGTTGTGTGAGCAAACACTGATTCTTAGGAGACAAAGTCACACCTCTTTGTGACGCTGCGTGTTTTAAACAGCTGCCTGTCGGCTCCTCCTATAGATCTGCTGCATGACAACTGTCGCACAATCTCGACCTCTGAGCAGAATTTATGGGCAAGTGGTTCAATAAATCTCTCGCGTAAGAAAAAGTGGATGTTGTTATGCTACAGAGAAAGCCGCCACCGCTAAAGTAAACCGCGCAGTTTTTACCGTGGCGTACCTTTTTGTCGTAAACATCCTGCCAGTCGATGCCAGAGAAGAAACTGTGCCTCATTATTTCCTTAGCATCTTCTGGTCCGCCCCCGAGCCTGGTTCAGGGAAGAGGGAAACAAAACAAAAAGCTGGGATTAGCAGAGCGCTTCGTTTTTACTAAAATGACGAAGCAAAACACAATCGCATCTGCCTGGAGATGAAGAATCAGAACCGGAGAGTGCAAAAAACCTGAGCTAATGAATGAAAAGTGTTATATTAAACATAGAAACTCTTGGGACTCTGGTGAAGTGACATCAGAAGAGAAACCTTTTCTATGCTACCATCACAAACATAAACGTGTGGATTTTTACTAAACTCCCTGGACTTTAACTGGAACTATGTGCTCTGGTAGGACCAGACTGAGACTTGAAGGGCATGAAACAAAGGATGAAGGAGTAGAAAACCACCTCAAGTCCACTTATAAGAAGAGCTGAGAACCTGTGATGCTGTGGATGCGTTTCTTTTCCAAAGGCTTTGGGAAACTTGTTAGTGTGCATGGCACAGCTGGGAAAAGTCTGATGTTTTATTTATGGGGGTTTTTCCCCCCCCATTTTTTTCAAATCTGGAAAAGTATGAGATGATTTTTCTAAAAGAAATGCATCCTCCTGATTACATTTTAATTAAATGTATTAAATATTTTGTTTTTAGTGCAAATATATTAGGACACTTGGAATAAAACAAATTCAGTAATTTAGGAGCTTGTTTTAAGTCAATAATTCCTTAATATTGATGTAGAAAAAGGTTTTGAAAAAGTATTTGTTTTACTGGCAGATTTTTCCTTATAGTATGGTACAAAAGTCTTATTATAAGTGAAATAATCCGCCAGTGGAACTAGTGCTCTTAAATCAATATTAAGAAATTACAACAAAAAGAAAAACACCTACATCTTGCTGAACAGTAACTTGTAAGTTAAATTGTGATCCACTTTAAAGATACCAACACATGACAACTCAGAGACAGCTGCATGAGCAGGATCTTCTGACCAGCGAGCCACACCTTTTGTTTGGGTCTTTGATGAGCAGGCCGGACAGCAGCGACTTGGCGTCGGCCGACAGCGTGCGCGGGAACTTGATGTCCTCCATGAGGATGAGCTCGAACAGCTTCTCGTGGTCCTGGTTGTAGAACGGCAGCCGGCCGCACATCATCTCGTACGTCACCACGCCCAGCCCCCACCAGTCCACGGCTCGGCCGTAATCGTTGTCCTCCAGGACCTGAGGACAGCGGCGGATGGAGGGGCAGAGGGACAGAAATGCACGGTTTCTAAGACGGGTCGTTCGTTTTATTAGACATCTGCGTTTAGTTTTTTTTTTTTTTTTGGATGATGCCGACTTGCAAAGAGACGGATGAAGAAGAAAAGGCGGGGCGGGAGAAGAAGTATGTCGAGATGCTTCCAGGGAGAAATAAAAGCTGGAACGTTGTTTTGGAGTTAGAAGTGAGTAGACGCAAACATCATGAGGTGCATACACTGTAAAAACACTAAATCCATTTTTGGTGTAGTTTCTAGTGCACATAACTTTTGATCAAGATACAGGAGCTTGTTTTAAGTCAATAATTCTTTAATATTGATGCAGATGTTCTAGTTCCACTGTCATTATTTCACTCATAACTAGCACTTTTTCATCAATATTGAAGAATTACTGACTTAAATCAGGCTCTTCTATCTTGCTGAAAAAATTACTTGTAAGTTAGTTTTGCTGTTGTCTAGTGCACTAACATATTCACACTAGAAGTACTTGGGAGGATTTAGTGTTTTTGCGGCGTGCGGTTCCTCAGAGGTCTGTGTTACAGTAAGGAAGCTGCCAGCTCTCCCTGGACCACCGAACCCTCCTGGCAGCGACAGACAGGAAGAATCCTGGATGGGGAAAACGTAGGGACAGCCCTCAGCCGGAGTCAAGGCTGTTCTGACCTCTTAGCTGGGCAGCGCAGGTGCTGCTGAACCGTAAGATCTGCTGAGAAGAAGATGTGCGGGGGAGAAAGTCATCGCTACATGAAAGTCTTTATCTGGGCAGTTTCCCCCGTCTCCGTCCTCTGTTCACGTCTTCCTTCCTCTCTTTCATCGAGAACAGAGGTAACTCAGGTGCTGTTGACTCCCTCATTACCATAATAAGCTTATTACCATGATGAGTGTATGTGTTGTGCCTGAGCGCGTGTGACGGACAGACAGACAGACAGAGCTGGAGAGAAGCCAGAACAGCATATGTTGTTCATCACGCCAATAATAATAACATCTCACTCACTGTTAATGGACCAGTCAGACACAAGGACACAAACATTCACAAACACACTCACAGAAAACCTGTTCAGAACGCGACAATTCTCAATTACAGCAGACAATTACGCCGAAGATGTCACAACAGGAGGAGACTCAGAACTGCGGCACACGCTGAAGCACCGCCAGCAGAGAGCAGGAGACAAGAAGGACCGCCGTCGCAAATATAGAAACGCGCGCACACACACAGACGCACCCACTGATCAGAGGACAGACACGTCTATATGAGCGGCGCCCTAAACGTAAATCTGTCTGATTTAAATCTGCTCTGATTCGAAAAGGTGAACAAGTGGGACCATCGCATAAGAACATTAGTTTTTCGAGAGTTCTAAGTAGAAATGAATGGAAAATACATTTTCATCTTTAAAATTTATTTTACAGAACAACGTCTGTATTGATGAATTTGGCAACAAAAAAAAGTCTAAAGATTAGTAGCTGAAGCTTAGGAGCTTTATTGTCATTTTTTTTGGCCTCAGGATCAATTCTCTAATTGGCTCATTGCCATTTCATGATCATAATGAGACCCATTGTGTACACATGTACTGACCCATTTCAAATCAGCCCCTGTCTTTCAGTAGCCTAGTATTTTGATACAGTATGAATTGTAAATTATAAAGTTGATTACATCTGGGCTGTAATTTTTAAAGCTTTTTTATTACTTCATATTTTGGCCTGATTCTTTGAAAATATAAGAGAAATAATGTTTCCTCATCAAAACAGAGGAAAAACTCCAGCTTAAAGAGTCACAAAACCAAATATGATTACTGTGGGCTTTTATAAAAAAAAGACCTTCTAATCATTAGCTGCCTAACATCATCATAAACATCCCAGAAAAAATGGCAGCTTTTTATGGTAAAAGGTTTGGATAAGAGGCCAAAATCTGACTCTCTAAAGAAAGAGATGATGAAGCAGCAAAACCAAAAATGTAATTTGAACACATCCTCCATAACTTGAGTCTGAAGCTTAAACTCAAAAACTCACTGAAACAGCTGCTATTATTGGTTCCTCTCTGTGCCTTTAATTCGCATCCTGAAATGATGGACCTTTGCGATTTTAATCTGAGTTCGTGTGATGCGTGGTAGAAGGAAAACGATACATGGTCCTCAAATTACTTTAACAAACAAAAACATGAAAAGTGTGCCATGAATGTGTATTCAGTCACATCTAGAGTCTCACTGTTGTTTTTTTTACTCATTTTTCTTTGTGAAACAGATCCAGCTCAAATGGAGATGAATTTGTTTTACTGTCACAAATTTGACTTGGGTTCTCTACTTTGACTGGACCGTTGGAACACGGGAATATGGTTTGATCTAAACCACTCTGTTGTAGCTGCATTTCCCTGTATTTAGCTCCACCATGTTACCATCAACGTTTAACAGTTAAGCTGTTCCTGAAGAAGAAATTCTTCCCATTTCTCATCTGTTTCGAATCTCATAGCATGATGATGCCACCACCATGCTCTGCTGTTGTTACCGTTTCCTCTGGGTTATGTGCACCGACAGCTTCCTGCCACGCATGCAGCTTTTTTGCATGCACGTCAAAAAGTCCCCATGTTTATTGTGACAAACCGAACCTCTTCATTTCTTTCAACAATGATTTTTTTTTTTTTTCTCCTTCCAGGTCACAGTTATGTTCTGCTTCATACGGCTCTACAATATAAACTCCTAATAAAATACATGTGACAGAATGTGGAGGAAAAAAAAGTTGAAGTGGTCTTAATTCTCCTGCGAGGCGCCGCGCGTGGAAGTAAATAAGTGAGTTACGAGAGAGATTTTTTTTTTTTTTTTTTTAATGTGTGAATATGTTTGCGTGTGAATCAAGCTGGTCACCCAGTTGGCAGCTGCAGGGAAGAGCTGAGGGAATGAAGCGCGCCGCCAGCTCCAGATACACACTTCTGACTGGTACGGCTGGAGGGATAACACCGGCTTAGACTGCTGGGAGACTGTCAGACACACTCATACACGGCAGATGGAATATTTATCCATCCTCATCAAATTCATAAAGTTTGGAGAGTGAGGCAAACGGGGAGATGTTTAGTGTTGTTTGGGTGCACACACACACACACACCCACACACACACACAGAGGGCTGCAGTTTATGAAATTCAGAGCAGATTGGGGGGGGGGGACTGCTTTTGGTGCTAATCTACTCTGAACTGTATGTTGCATCTTTTGCATAAAGAAATAGTACAGAGACGTAGATAAATCAGTTTTTCCACTCGCCAAGGCATATAGTCGATTTCTTTCCCCCACATGATATAATATGATTTTTAAAACAAATTTAAAATAAAAAGCATAAATTGTCGTTTTTCGCATCAACTCTAGTCAGCTTTCCTGTCCCTCCTGGTCAGCATGATGCTGCCACCACCACCATGTTTCTCTGTACGAAAACCTGGTAAAAAAGCCTAACAGTTGAGTTTTAGTTCCACCTGAGCAGAGATGAACAGTTTTCCTCTACATGGTTTGCAGCAAACCGTAAACACAACTTCTTTCGTCTATCTCCCGGCGATGGATTTATTCCTGCCACATACAGCTAAGCTCTGTTACTGAGCTGTGGATCTCTGCAGCTCCTCCAGAGTCACCGCCTCTGCTGCCCAAATATTAAACCCTTAGCATGTCATGACAGTCATGAGTCACACAGCAGCAGTCTTCAGTCAGAAGCCTCTTTAGATTTGCTGCGAGACTGACAGCTACCGGAAAACGACTGAAAATATTTGGATGATGTAAGTTACGACAACATTTTGTCCCTTTGGGATAAATAAAGTATTTTTGAAATTAATGAATACATCCACACACACAAACAAGAGTAAACTATTCCTCACTTTCCTATCAAACACAAACATTATGCACTACTAGTATCAAATAAAATACACCAAACTTTGAAGCTGCGGCGTGAAAAAACGCAAAGAAAAGTTCAACGGGAGTGAATAAAAAAAATGTTTCTTTTTCGCAAGGCTCTGTACGCATGTGCACGTAGCTGTGTGTTTTAGGTTGACCCATGACTGAAGGAGGTGGTGGCAGCTCGGCTGCAGGCAGGGAACAGATTAATCCACACAGAGCCAGAATGCTGCCCTACAGCCCCAGGCGCCGAGGCATCGGGGTGTGTGCGCGCATGTGTGTGTGTGTGTGTACAATTTAGTAACAGAGCTGACAAATAAATGGGACAAGACGAGTTAGGGACAATTTAAACCATCAGCAGGAAAGATGGAGCTGAGATTAAAAGCAGCAGAGAGAGAGAGAAGGTCCTGACCCGTCCCGACCCGACCCGGTCCCCACCGGGGCCGCCATGTGGCAGCTAGCTGCTGTCCACTGGACGGGGGGCTTTGGCAAAGTGGCCATGACTACACGGGACAGGACAGGCGCACAACGCCTGTGGCTGCACCAGCACAGATAGCCAGCAGGGGAGCACACACACACACACACACCCACACACACACCTCATATACTGTGGCCATACAATCCCATATTGCTGATGTCAGACACAGACCTTCTCTCTGCACAGTGTCATTATTTGGAAACGGGTCTACCCTGACAATCTGCTAGCATTTCTCAAATGTTCCGCTAACAGCTGAGTGCGCCACTATGTTTGTAAAACATTTACAGTAGAAAGGTCACATATACGGCACACCAAAATAAAAGAGAAACGCACACGCTGGAATGGAAAAGGACCAGATCCACCCCCTTTTAACACTTGCAAAACTGCCACAAAGAAATGTGTCAAACAGAAAATATGGAGGAAAGAGCAGAGAAAACACTCCCCACGTGTCCCATCTCTCTGTTCATTATTCTCACGTTGACGTTGTTCTTTCTTTTTTTATTATTTGCTGTGGCCTTCCTTGAAACAACAACACCTCGAGCTAACGCTTAGCGTCTTCAGTGGTGCAGAGAGTCGGTCTTCCCTCACTCCTCATCTGCCCCTTTCCACAGACAGCAAAAAAAGCAGGAACCATCCGACTTCCACTCCTGTAACCCTGAAATATTTTCTCGTCTTCCTCCAGGCCCCCACCTCACCCCCTCTCTGAGCCCCCCTTCCTCTTTTTAATCCCGGCTACTTTGCATCTCTGTAACTTGGCTCCGAGCGCACCGTGTTATTTTTACACGCGGGCGAGCAGAGTGTGCGGGCGGGCGGGCGGGCGAGTGGCGGTGGTGTAGATTTCCAGGGTTTTTTTTTTCTTCTTTTTTTTTTTTTTCGAGCACCTTCCTCCAACCTCGCCCATCTGCCGCCATCTGCCTCGCTTCAGCCCGCACTTTCCACAGCACTGACACACACACACACACACACACAAATGCACACAGAGACGCACATCCTGTGAAAAAATAACCAACAGCCTCCAATCAGCTTTTGGCACGCAAAGGAAGGGACTACAAAAAAAGGCACAAAATGCTGCGCCAAATTGTCCTCCATACTTTTTTTCTTTGAGTGGGATCTACACTCTGCCTCTTTTCTCCTCCTGTCTTTACATCCACATCTCCATCGCTCCGTCTCCACCACCTACAGTCCCCCGCATCCATCTCGCCAGTTGATCCGCTGGCCTCCCGCTGAGGCAGCGCTGACGGCTGGACAGCGTACGGCAGCAGCAGAAGAAGAAGAAGAAGAAGAAAAAAAAGGAGTACAAGAATGTGGCTGTTTCGGCGTGTGTTTGTGTGCCCTTTTCCAGTTCAACCAGCAACACCCTCATTCACACTCAGCTGCATATTTACTCTTCACCCTGATATTATGAAGTCTGAGAAATACGAATTCAAATATACTCACAAAAGGAAACACAATATGTGTTTGTGAGAGCCACCGGAAATTAGTGTGTACCCAAAAACTGTCCTCAAGTAAGAGTAGCACGACTTCAGCATATTTTTTACTCAAGTACATCTAAAAAAGTAGCTGTCCAAGAAATGACTTGAGTAAAAAAACTATTTGGTATAAAGTACGATCAAACATCATTAAATATTTCAAAATTACACCAGATGGATTGTCTTTGGTATTTTAATAGTCAAAATGAAAATAATTCATATATAAATGACATAATTTCAAACTAAAATTGTGCAACTGAAAATATTTTTCTCAAATAATTTTGTTTTCTATATAAAATGTATGAAACTCTAACACAAACTGCAGTTGTGTTTCTGTGTCTGGTGAATGTTTGGTTAAAACAAATGTGTTCTTTATACAGTGAAGTTACTTACAGTGGGTGGAGAATCCAGAAGTTTTACTCAAGACTATTCCTGTCGCGATAAGTAATAAATCGACTGATCGTATGACACATTAAAATGAGCTCAGCAATTTGCATTTACGTTTAATTATCCTTTTTCTCTCTTCCTACCAAAAACTGGATCACAAAAGTCTCCAGTCTGGTGCTTTGGTCTCCACTAGCCATTTTGTAAAGGATCATTTTGTTTACAGAGACTTCATAATTATTTATGTTTTGTTTTAAAAAGGGCTTCCACTTCCACTGTTAAATATTCACTAGTGTTTACAGTTTACTGACCCTTGAGGATGTGCTCTTGCATTATTGTGCCATTACCATTATATTACTTAAAAATGGTGTCATTACAATATTACAATATTGTCATTTATCACAGTAAGTTCTGGGCCAATTTATCGTCCAGCTAAATTTGTTATCAAAATAGGCTGACTCAAGAGTAGCGATATTTCATAAAAATAAAAAAAGAAAGAAAAGAAGTTACTCAATTAAAAGTAAAAAAAAAGAAAAACTCCAAAAAGTGATGTTTTTCCAAAAAGTTACTCATGTAAATGTAACTAGTTACCACCCTATTACTCGTTTATCTAAGTATCAGTAAAGCCGATCAGACGGGGCTGCTGTTAGATGAACAGGCGCTGCGACATGAGACACCATGTATGGGGGGCCGTCCTGGTGGAGAGACGCCGCCTAATGGACGGGACGCCTGTGGACGCCACAGATGCTTTGATGTCGTACAAGGCCTCAGTCAAGCTGCACGCTTTACGGAACAGACCCCTGACGATGGTGTCACTCATCAGCTGATTAAAGCTACACAGAGGGTGGGTGCTGTCAAAGTTGGAAAGAAATTCATCACTGCTTAGTCACCGTGTTCAACTGACGTGTTACAACCGCACTTCATGTCACATCTGTTATTCTACCTTTCATATGCAGCTCATTTTATCTCATCTGTGGCTCATCTTGATTATTTAAATAGACGTAGCTCATCCTAGGCTACGTCTACGTCTCACCCACCTGTTGCTGAGCACTGCCGGTCAGCTGACTGTGATAACGCCTTGATGTTTTACACATACTGACAGAAGAAAAGAAAAAAGAAGCTATTTGGTTGTTACCAGTAGGAAAACTGGAAAACTAAAGGAGCCCCACCCATCCCACTCATCTAAGTAAAGCCGGTTTAAAACTACAGTTGCCATGCCACCAGCTGGTTGGCAAGCTGTTTCACAGAGGACCTATGAAAAATGCAAACAGTCACGGTGTGTAAACCGAAGGAGCATCAGCTATCAATCTCATTAGATTAACACCTTTTTATAGAAACTATGTTTTCCTGATAAGCAGCAAGGCGGCACAATATCAAGAAAACCTATAATTCTGACCGTATTACTGAATATCGATTATGATTAACCTCCATTTTGTGACTCTTTCTTTTGATTCACCACAATTTCACCCAGCATCACACCCACTAAAAATATCCATCAGGTATGGGCGTCAAAGGCAGTGATAGTCTATGCAACAGGTCAAATATATTATTGACAAGCAGTATGTGCATGCATGCTGCTTGCATATATAACATGTTATTACATTTAAGCAGTTCTTTGCTATTGTGATATTGCAAACATTGATACTGCAATGACAATTTCTATCTAGCGGGCTAGCTACCAGAGCAGATACCAGCTAATATTAACTTGTCACACTTACATTGACTTTAGTCAATGTATAACAAAATACAATGTTATAGCTAGTGTTACTCTAGCTGCATATAATCTAGATTATCAAATGGAAATTCATTTGATAATGTACGTTTAGATCACATGCATGTTTGTTTCACTATTTCTGTGAACAGTGATACAATGAATCTTTAAAAAATTTGAATTTCTTTCAAGGCTTCTATACTATAAGCACTTTGATCTGCCTTGTTGCTGAAAATGTGCTATATAAATAACCTTTACCTTTATCTGTACTGTCAGACCGTTTCTGGTCCATTCTTAGCTGGTCCAAAATGTAAAAACGACCCAAAACTGGAAGTTTGGACGTTACATTCAAGACCTTTCTCAATAAATATGAAAAGAAGACATGAATCAAGTCATTTGTTATTGCAGTAGTATAATCCTAGACACTAAAAAAATGGCACAGAGAATTTCTCTATCTCATTATCCATCAGACTTTGGACGGTAGATAGGTTTGCAGGTCTAGGTTGGGTTTAGGCCATTTCTTTTGAATATACACATATGCCTTTAAGAGCATGCCCTCTGCAATAAAAGACGAGTTTATTATACACTTCTTCACCTGGGCTTTACAATTTACAATTAGCATAAAGCGTTACCTCTGGAGCGAGGTACTCTGGCGTTCCACAGAAGGTCTTCATTGTAGCAGCATCAGTGATGCCCTCCTTGCAGAGTCCAAAATCTGTGATTTTTATATGACCGTCTTTATCCAGCATCAGGTTTTCCAACTGGACCCAAAACAAAAGACACAAGCGATTGTCATCATCCATCACTGAGAAGCACCACAATACCTACAGTGAAGGGCTTTGTTGACAGATCAAGGACAATTGTGTGGACAGTGACGCCAAGATTTAACCTCTCCAAAGCAGGAGAGCAGAGGCGGACACATAAACACCAGCAGTGTGTAAGGCAGTAACAGGCACACTCAAAACACACAACTGAAGAAATGAGGGAAATAAACTTCAGGCATGTTGTGGAGCCACTCAACCTTTTAATTTTAATGGCTGAAGTGTTTTTCTCACTCTGCGTCTGCCTTTTCTCTTTCTTTTTTTTTTTTTCTCTCCTGTTTTCTTGGCTGCTGTCAGCGGGTCTGAGGCCAAGGCTGCCAGGCAGGCGCTCAGACGGAGCAATCTACCTCTCTACCTCTGTGGCATCAGCACCTCCCCGCCCCCCATCTCCCCTCACCCCCATCTTCTCTGCTTTGTGTCGGTTTCTGTCCCACTTTTTAATTACAACCGATTCTGAGCCACTTGTCTCAACCTGGACAAATAAAACCTAAATAAACGAAAGACACACAACTGTGGAGCTGTAAAGGAGAAAAAAAAGTGCCCCCCTCCAGCCTCCCCTTTTTACTCCTTTGGTTGTGTTTACCTTGAGGTCCCGGTACACAATCTTGGCTGAATGCAGGTAGTTGAGAGCTGAGACAATCTCGGCGCCGTAGAAGCGCGTGCGCTCCTCGGAGAACACTCGCTCTCTGGACAAATGGAAAAACAGCTGCAGGAGAAGGAGAGAGGGAGAGAGAGAGGGGTGAGAGTAAGCAAAAAAAGAAAGGAAAAAAAGGGTAAAGGGGGGTAGACAGCAGGGACGGCACAGCAATAATTACTGATTTATTGGAGGAAATTAGCACAACACAAACTGGCTGCCCGCACCATATTGAGATGATAGATAGCGGAGGGGAGAGTGATAGTCGGGGGGGCTGGCGTCTCGGAGGAGGGTTGGTGGAGGCGCCCGGCAGCTGGCGCCTCATCTAGCAGCCCCCCACCCCTCCCAAACCACCTACCCTCCGTACTGCACATACTTCTTCCATGTTACCCTCTGGGCTGCGTTGGCACGGTGCTGGCGAGGAGCGATGGGGGCCAAATCACCGGGTTTAATCAATACAGCATTCCAGTTAAAGACGGAGCGACGATGGCTGCCACAGCCGCCACCTTCACAATCCTACCTCCGCTGCAGCACTCATTACCGGCCTAACCGGCTTCGTCCTCTCGGGCCTCCATCTTTACTTCCTACGTTCTCACATCTGGTGTTGGAACGAGACTAATTCTATACCAAACAATTCATTTTTAACCCCCCCATGTGGGTTTACCTCATACCATGGGGGAAATAAGTATGGAACACAACCTCTTTTTTGTTTCATAAATACATTTCTAACAGGGCTGTTAGCATGAAATTCACATTAGCTACAGGTAAAAACTTAAATAATATATCAATCAATCAATTAATCACTCAAAAAAACACATTACATCTACATTCATCAAGAATGTAGATGAATGTACATTCATCTACATTCATGTAGATGAATGTAGATGAATTCATCTATATGAGTAAATAGGAGCAAGAAGAAGAAAAACCTTATAAAAACCTGCCCCTTTCTCAACAATTACAAAATAAATCTTTTTGCTCTCATGGCCGCATATATAAAATGAAGACTATAACTTACAAACAATATATCATTCTCCTCATTGTTAAAAAGTGTATGACAATCTTTTTTTTTCTTATAAAGTAGTTTAAATTGGTTTAAAGTAGATTAAAGTAAAGTACATTTTTTCAAATCCTCATCCAAACTATTCCATAATTTGACTCCAGGCACCAAAATGCACATTTGTTTTAAAGTAGTCCGCACAATTTTACTTTCGAAATCATACGCTTCCCCTCGCTGTCAGATGTCAAGTTAACACAGGGCTACACATGTGGCCTCGGACTGACACAAGCCTGCTGTGCAATACCACTCAAGTTGTACAAATTACCCATTAGACCAAAGGCCACAGGTCTCCCATTAATTGTACAGGGAGGTTTGCATATAGAGACTGGAGTGACGCTTACAGACCACCTTGCTCAGAGGTCTTTCGTGTCTAATCGTGAGAGAGTGTGTGTGAGAGAGAGAGAGAGGACCAGGGGGGTAGAAACGACAGGTGGGCCTTCATCAGTGCACTGGCAGCTGTGACTGTGGCAGGTTTGTAATGGTTTGCGAGTGGATGTGTTCGTGTGGCATGCGTGGTCACAATTTGTCCATCTAGGTAAAAATGTCCTCCGTGTGTGTCGTTGCTGGTGTTCTCTTGGTGTGTGTTTGCTCAAGCCTGGCACCGGCCTGAGCCGCATAACTAACTGGGAGGGGAGCAGGTGACAGTTGCACTAAGGGAATGAACCAAGATTGCAAAAACGGCCCGATTAAAAATTTGAGAAATGGAAAAGTGAGGGAATCCAAACTCATTTCCTCTTTGACTGTTATTCGGGCTACCTGTCTGCCCCTTAGGTGTGTTTGTAAATAGGCACGAGCAGCAGAGGAATGGGAGAGAAAAGAAAGATGAGAAGGCAAGACAGAGGCCAGTTGGTTGGCAAAGAACTGCTAGGAAGAATCCAACAGAGAAACTTTAGCCCCTTCTAGAGTGTTTGTGCTTTCGTTTGCTGCACTGCTGTGGATTTATACTGTTCATAACTTAAAAAGTTCTGCAATTCTCCAATGAACAGCTGCATGTACAGTGCCTTAAAGGAGTATTACCTTGAGATTTCTTCTGTTTTTGCTTTTTGTGTCACGCTAAAAATGTTTCCAGTCGTAAAAGACGTTTTTTGTTTTACTCAGATTATCTGAGTACCGTATTTTCCGCACTATAAGGCGCACCACATTATAAGGCGCTTAGAATAGACGCTACAGTAGAGGCTGGGGTTACGTTATGCATCCATTAGATGGAACTGCGCTAAAGGGAATGTCAACAAAATAGTCAAATAGGTCAGTCAAACTTTATTAATAGATTACAAACCAGCGTTCTGAAAACGCCGTTCATTCCCAAAATGAATAAACAGCTGTTTTATTATTTTCCCCGAGGTAAAGTCAGTGACGTGGTATTTTCGTGACACAGTTTATCTTGTAACAACAGCAAGGTACAACATATAGTGGAGGGGAACCTTTCCTCAATTCAATAAACACGTAAAAAACAGTCTGATACTGTTACGGTAAATCAAACGTTAGTGCAATCACAATATATATCCACTTCTGCACCATTGATTCGTTCATGTTAAATTCTCTCGCTGCTGCTCTATTCCCGTGTTCTACTGCGTGACTGATCGCCTTGAGCTTAAACTCTGCGTCGTAAGCGTGTCTCTTAATAGGAGCCATTTTGGGGTCTTTACACAAAACCCAGCGTGCACCGCGCGCTTCTTCTTCTACGGGGGAAAATGAAGTCGGAGGCTGCTTACCGTAGTTGCGAGACCTGTTGTGGCTCAATATTGGTCCATATATAAGGCACACCGGATTATAAGGCGCACTCTCGGCTTTTGAGAAAATTGAAGGTTTTTAGGTGCGCCTTATAGTGCGGAAAATACGGTAAATATAAAAAACAGTTTTCCAATTATGATTTTATTACAACAACTAGTCTAATAACTAGCCTTGCCATCTTTGGATGCAAGAAGTGCCATTCAGCATTTGTGAAGATTGGAGGGGGAATTTTGGCCCACTCTTGTACGCTGAATTGCTGAAAACTGAATTGGGGGTAGCAGTAGCTAATTGCTATAGAATCTACTTCTTTTTAAGAAACAATGTTGAGTGTATTTGTTACATAAAAAAAAATAAATAAATGTTAGGGTACTTGATTACAGAGGAAAGACTATAAATGAATGCCACACTTTTCAGATTTGTTTTTGTCCAAAACAATGTGTACAATGTACAGTTTTTTCCACTTTACAATAATTCCTACACAAACTTACTAAACTTTAAAGTACTTCATGTTGGTGTGCGTATCACATAAAATCTGAACAAATACACCAAAATTTGGGGTGTGAGGTGATAAAAGCGGCCATTTTGCCTTTTAGTCTGTTCCTGACATCAAACTCAGGATTTATTATTGTTTTCTTCATTTTCACTACAATAAAAGGTGGTCAGTGATTGTAACACGGCTGATTTATACACGTTTGTTAATTAAAATAAATAAATAACTCAAGCAAATGAACAAATTAAAGAATTTAGATTTTTGTAGCTCAGTCCTTTTATTCTCATTTTAAGTGTGGTTTCTCAAATCACATGCATTATCCTTAGTGTACTAAAACTAACTTTAACTGCTTTATTCCTCTCCCCCCCCCCCAAAAAAAACATTTTGATAAGACACTACAGAGCTATCCCTAGCTTCATCACAGTGTGGAGTCAGTTGACTGTAGAGTGAGCGGAGCGCTAATTGCTGACGGTTGCTGTGGTGTAGTTGCGGTTCAACTGGCTGTTTAAAGCAGCAACATAAACTCAGCTAACCACAAATATGTGTTTGTATGAGACTTACCTCCCCTCCATTCACGTACTCCATGACAAAACAGAGACGGTCTTTAGTCTGGAATGAATACTTCAGCGACTGAAACAAACAAACAAAAAAAAAACACACACATTTCCAATGAAATTAACAAAGTGCATTTATGTGTGTGTGTGTGTGTGTTACAAACACAGCTGCATTCGGTGGGCAAGCCCAACGCACAGACCTGCATTTACTGAGACTCTCGTTTTTCTAAGAATACACAGAGGAGCTGGTTATTCTTTGGGGAATTTGGACAATATAGTAGCATCCAGATTTCCCTTGTGTTCCTGCAACGCCACAAATATTACCTGTTACAGATCAATAAACCAAGTACTAACAAACCTATATTTTCATTTTGCCTGTTTAACATGTCTTTGTGCCCACATCCTCTCACCCTAAAGTAAACGGCGAAGTGGGAGAACAATTGTGAGCGCAGGTGGAACTCTAGTCCCATTGTAGCCAAGACAGCAGGCACAACAAAACATCATCATACTTAGCTTCCAACTGTTTATGCCTCTGTGCGATTGTTCAAAGAAAGTACCGTTCGAGTATGTGTGTGTCTGTGTGTGTGGATTAAATGTGTGCACGTGTTTTCTTTTGAGGGGAAAAGGCTGCTGAGCAAAAGAACAGTTGGTCGCCGCCTCTTTGTGGCTGCAGGTGTGACGGGGGTGAACGCAGATACGAACTATAATTGCTCCCTTGATGAACATGCGCATCCGCGTGCTTGTGTACGTTAAAAGACGGGGTGAGAGAAAGAAAAAAGCCAACAACCGAAATCAATTAAGTCCAAACGACTGATGGCGGTGCTCCGTCTACAGAAAGGTCAGAGATGCTGATGATAAATGCGCACATATTGGAGACGCTGTGAGAAACTGCATGATTTTCAGCCCTAACCAGCGGCCAGTTGGCGGGAAAACTTCAAAATTTAATTCAGATAACACTCCATACCTGGTTTTGCTGATTGCAACACTCTTCGGTGTTGACATAGTTACTGAGAAGACTCAGAGGAACCCATTTGCAGTATCAGTATGTTGTTAAACATCCAGTCAAAAGCTATTTGAAAGGAAATTGTATTTCTACAGCATGTTTACTGTTCACTCAGTAAACTGCAAGAGAGCAAGAGAGAGCAGTACATGCAGTAGAAAACGGGAAGGCTGAATGTGTTTCATCTAACTTGCTTTGCTTTATTATTTTGAGCTTTCAAATGTCTGTCATAGTGGTCCACTTGGTGGAACTTTCGCCTTGCAGGTCCCGACCTGGCATGCCAACGCCAATGACTGCACTACTTACAAATATAAAATAATGGAGGAAGTTTAACATGGGAATACTAATCATTTTGTAGTTGTTTTAAATAATAGTAAAACCCTGTTTTACAGCGACTGCCCTCTCACAAAGCAGCTCTTAACATAAATTCGTAATGTCTGGTCACAGCAGGAACGATAGACAATAATATTGTAATAATGATTTAAACTCTGTTCTTTTATCCTCTAATATTCTAGAATTGATAATGACAGATCAAAGCATTAACAAATTTAAATTAGGCATAAAACATTCATCTGTGCTTTGATGTTACAGATTCTGTTGCGTGTATGAGATACTTACAGTGAGAAAAGGATGCCTGGTGTTTTTCAATACTCTGCTCTCTGTGAGTGTGTGAGCAACTTCATCCTGTACACACAACACGGAATAAAACCATTTTCAGTGTGCGACGTGGAAATGCAACAAAATGTTATTTACACAACTGCATTTGACAAACCTTGGCTATGATGACTTCTTTTTTAAGGATTTTCATGGCGTAATACTTCCCGCTGGCCTTTTCCCGGACAAGGATGACTTTACCAAACGTTCCCTTTCCCAGCAGCTTCAGGTAGTCAAAGTCACTCATCGTCTGTTGTTGTGAAACAAAGAAGAGTCGCTGTCAAAGTAAGACGCTGTAGGCTTGTTGAGAACTCTGCTAAAATCTGAGTCTGAGACATTTAATATATCCAGAGACAGTAATGAGCAAAAGAGTGAAATATTTTTATTTTACTGAATTGTTAAATAAATGCCTGTGAAGCCAGCTTTTTTTGTGTCTGTTTTCAGTCATGCGTCATGTTAGAGAAGTCTTGCTGACATTTATAGGAAGATGTTTTGAAATGAGTTAAAAACTTCTTCCAAAAGAATAGATAATTTTATTGTCATTAACAATGTCTATTTTTCCTCACAGTCACTAACGTCTTGAGGTTACAGTAGAAGTTTGATAAAAACAGAAAAGAATAAGAAAAATAGATTTAAAAAAAAACCCAACATAAAACAAAGTGAGAGACTCCCTCATTTCTCTAGTTTACATGGATGCAGCACAGGGAGTTTCTTTTTTGAAGTGTTTTTAAAAATCTGAAACTCTATTTTTATTTGAACAGGAAGCAAAAAAAAAAATGTCAGTAGCAAAATAGCTTAAAGCTACAGCAATAAACATGTAATCACAGAGGATTTTCTTAAGGCAACAATCATAGAGACTCTCGAAAATAAGAGTAGATAATTAAATATTTCTACCTAATTTGTGTGAGGAGGGAGGCCTACTGAGGGAGGCCTAGTGATAGTGATAGCCTGAAGTTAATTAACAACTTGTTGACCCAAGTGGAGCTGTAAATCAGGTCACGCTCCTTTAGGACAGTAAATGCAACGCTACAATTTCAGTAACTGCTTGGGAGCAAATTATTCATTATTTTCACTAACAATCTGCTTTAATAAGCAAAAAAACAGAATTAAAATAGAGTAGAATAGTCATTTATTAACTTCACTTCCTACAGCAGCACAGAAACAAAATATACCCAATTGAATATGAAAATATCTAAAAACAATGTACATTGTATATTAATAAAATACCGATAGACAATAAAAATAAATAGAAACCTGAAAACTGGGAGATTTTTGATATATACAGTACAGACCAAAAGTTTGGACACACCTTTTAATTCAATGAGTTTCCTTTATTTTCATGACTCTTGACATTGTAGAATCACACTGAAGGCATCAAAACTATAAATAACACATGTGGAAATATGCACTAAACAAAAAAGTGTAAAACAACTGAAAATACCCCTTATATTCTAGTTTCTTCAAAGTAGCAACCTTTTGCTGTGATTACTGCTTTGCACACACTCTGCATTTTCTTGATGAGCTTCAAGAGGTAGTCACCTGAAATGGTTTTCACTTCATAGGTGAGCCCTGTCAGGTTAATAAGTGGGATTTCTTGCCTTATAAATAGTCATGAAAATAAAGAAAACCCATTGAATTAGAAAGGTGTGTCCAAACTTTTGGTCTGTACTGTATATATCCAACCAATTAAAATTTTTAAATAGATAAAGTTATTTAAATTTTAGCTAACATGGAGCAGAGAAACAGCTGTGACGACGTGCATTAAGACTGTGTGCAGCACCTTGCGTTTGTGGTGTGTAGTGGAGACGTCCATTTCCTCCTCCACCATGTTGTCAATATTGGAAGTGGGGCTGCACTGGATCCTCTCCTCCTCTTGTCTCTGCAGCTTGTCTGCCACCATCTGGATAGCCTCTGTCCACTCATCTCTGGTGATGGAAACAGTTATTAATTTTTGTCAGCTCTGATGAAGCTTCTTGCTTGTTTTCAGCACGACATTCTGCACTTAAATGGTTTGTATGTTAAATTTATAGCAGCACAGGCCCAAACAAGCCCAAAAATCTCGCAGGTCAATCCATTCTCACCCCATTCTTAAATTGGGTGACTGATGCATTTCCCACACCGGGTCTTTCAGGTTGCTGAAGTGTTTTTAATTAACATAAACACCTATTTGTTCAATAGAGAAGAAAACACGGTCAGCTAGAGAATCAACCAGATGAGCAATGATCAAAGAGCAGAACTAATGCCTGTCGGCGTGTGCATGGTGGCGTGGGCGTGTGTGTGTGTGTGCGCGTGTGGGGGTGAGCGGGTGTACTCCAACACACCCCAATCCATCAGAGGGAACAATGCATTGTTGTTTGCTAACATCGTTCCTCCCCATTGACTTTCCATTAGCAGTGCTGTTCAACATCTGTTGGGAGGAAGCAAGTGAGTTTGCGTGTCTGGGTGTGCGTGCGGGCGTGTGTGTGGGCGTGTAGATGGGATTCTGCAACAGAAGGCCAGCCGTGCAACAGGATGTGCGGACACATTACGGGGTTTTTAACAATGATGAATGTCATGGATCATACACAGGGCAGTGCTTCGCTCCGCTCTGATACGCCGCAGAGGAGAAATTCAGACGATGGACGCCTGAGAGGAGCAGCAAAAAGTTGGAGCTTTCTGCGCCGACTGCGACTGAATTTAGTAGGTGGTTATGTTAAGTCTACGTACGTGGAAATAATAGTTAGTTGTTATGGATCACATGACTATAATAAGGGATGTCTTTTATGTTTACATACTTCAAGGCAACAACTAACAATTAATATAGTAACGGATTATTCTATCGATTATTCTGACGATTAATAGATTAAGCAGATTTTTTTTTAAAGCTGGCACTTTCTGGAGATTTTTCCATTGAACCAACAAGGCTCATTTTGTACAATATTAGAAATACATTAAAACTATGCACACAAAAAGTTATAAAAAAAAGCAAGTCCTTATTAAAATAAAAAAAGTAAATATTTTATTGCCTAAAATGCAAAACCACAGCATGTATGCTTGATCATTTGTAGCAAAGGATGCATCTGCAGCTGAAAACATCCCAACATCAACATGTAAAAAGCTCTTCTTCTGAACAGTGTAGGGCTGATCTGGTCACTATTCTTTCACTTAATCGAATAATAAATTGGTAGCAAAAAGGGCTTAATAAAAGTTTTTTGTTTAGTTTAGTTTGTTATTTTTTCACAGAGTTTGAATCAGGTGAAGCTAAACGTAGGCTGCTTGAGGAATGCTTGGTAAAGCAAATTTACAGACAAAGGTGGATTCTTTTTTTTTGGCTGAAATGGGAAATGTATATATTTTTTGTACAACTTTGGATTAATTAGGTTGCTATTTCAGAAAATAACCATTTTTCAGTCTATTTACTCCAGATAACTATTAATCTATTACTAAATTAGGTGCCTATTATTTCAATAAATCGATTCATCTCGATTAATCCAATGAATCGATTCAGTCCTAATTATGATGAAGTAGTGTTTTTCCTCACACTGTAGGAACAATACTTGTCTATGCTTTTTGTAATTAGTTTGACTAATTTTACCTTTATTTTACAATTCAAGATGATTGAGAACAAATTCTCATTTTTAACAATGACCTTTTCAGAAAACATCAAAATATCATACAGCAGAAAACAGAAATAAATAAATAAAACTATATTCATACTGACAAAATGTACCAAACGCAAACGATAAGTCAACAGTTTTTAAAAGCAGGTACATCGATCATGTACTATATTTTTGCTGAGTTGATGAAGATCGATATTGAAGTTAGCATTTTGATCATTAGTGTTTTTCTGTATGTTTTTTTCAGTCATTGGATTCAGCACAATAAAATTTTGCAGATGATAGTTTTATTGATGAGTTTGTACCAATTTATTAACCAAGTACAAAGTTCTTCATGCATTGTTAGCTCTGAAGATCTCACGTACAGCCCTGATGTTCACATGTTGTAGCATTCCTAAATCCTCGGGACTCTGCAGGAGCGACGCTGAACATTTTCAAATACATGTACATGCACTGAAGTCCCGATGAGAAAAATATCAATGAAACGTTCCCGAGTCATCGGGGATCACCTCTGTATCTTTTTGTGTTGTGTTAAGCACCCATATGTTCCTTTGAGGGTTCTACAGGATCGGTCGTCTAAACCTAAACGCAGCGCCGTGGCTTTAAGATCTATATTCCTTTCTTCTGCAAAGACTCCGGAGCGTATCCTAGACGCTTCAAAAACAAGGGCAAACTCAAGTTACGCTCCATCCCCGACAGCGGAGCGTTAATTTGTGGCACGAGTGATGATGTGTGTGTGCGCTTGTGCGAACGGGGTATGTGAAAAGCAATGGGAACTCTCTCAAGGTCAGGCAGCAGATAAATGCTCTTTCTTGGTTAAAGTGGGGTTTTTTTGTATAATGAGCCTCTTTTCCTCATTTTTTTTCCCCTTTTGCTAATGAGAGATAATGGGCCTGCCTACAGTCGGGCACCGCGCCAACACGTGCCACCCTCTCCCCGCACGGCTGGGGCTGTAGTAGCTGGAGGCCTGCCAGCACTGGTACAGTAACAGCCCCATACAGTAACACACGCGCACACACACCCACACCCAGTTGTGGCACAATACACACTGCTTTCTTCTTTTCAACAAGCTTTGAGTTTTATTGCTTCAGTGGTGCTGGATATGTGCAAACACTCTAAATCGACAGCAAAACACAAACACATCTGGAGCCGTGTTCGCTGCCAGAGACGCGCACTTTATAAGCTAATTAATAGGAAGTTATGAGATTTATTTTAACTCTGAGAGCTCCATTTGATGATGCGGAGGCAAAACTTCAACAAAAAACATATAACGAGGAGAAACTTGGACGGACAGCTGCAACACACATACACACGCATACACTTATATACATACACGCAACCTCAAAGCGTGCACAGAAGCATCTGTGGTCTTCTGGGCAAAGCTGTTCATTTTCTGGAGATAAACACCTCAGCTCCTCAGAAAGGAACTGAGCAGCTGGAGAATTTATGCCAACACCACTTGAAAGGTCTCCTCTCCACTCCGTCTCTCTCTCAGACACCAACAAAGCACAAACTCTCTACAGTGAAGCCCTTCATATACATACCTCTGCTCCTATTAATGCTGCTGAATATATTGCACCCGATATTTGTTCTATGGTTTATCCAAAGAAATATTCATTTTTAAGTGTGTTTTTTTAATAATTATTTTTACCAACCTGTGTTAAGAATTTTTTTGCTGCTTTTCTACTTTTTGTTTAAATTAAATGGCAATCCTGTGAACTCAATCTGCTCAACTTCAAAGTGGCTTCCTCAAACTATTCAAAAAACAAAACAATACAAGTCTCAGTTTCCACACATGTTCTAGCAGGTACATTTTAGGGAAGCTACCAAACTTCAGCCCTGAGAAATAAACAGACACGAGTATTTATTCTCCAGGTACATAATATCATTTTATAGCATAATTAAGTAACTACATTACCTTCAAAATGCAGTTTATATCAAACATGACATAAAGGAAATCTGACTTCACAATTTGACACCTTGAAGTTGGGCCTCTGTCTCTTTAAGAAGCTCCTGCTCTTTCTGACGCTCCGTCTCCTGCACATTATGTCGTTTACAAACATTTTTAGGAGCGTTGCACTCAGAAGTGGTCTGCACACTCGAAGCGGCACTAGGTGTTTGCTAATTGCTGCTGCCGCTAGTTCATAGGAGCTGAGTGGGGAAGGTGCACCATACTGCTTCCTCTTACTATAGCTCATCAGTGTCAAAACAAACAGTGGTGTTTTTTTGAGAAAACACAGCTAAAAGTGAGGCTGAGCAGGTACATGCTACGATGTTTCAGGATTTAATCTTTTAAGGAACCAACCGTTCATCAGGCGAATCCACATGGAAGGTCCTTTCAATGACAGTGGTCCACTGAAGGCAGCGTATGATGAAGGTGTTTGGCTTCGGCCTCTCTGTCTTCATCAGCTGGCATTCTGGAATAAAAGCCCAAGTAGTGAATTGTTAGGAGAAAGGATTTTATCCTCAAAACACAAAATAAAGAGAGCAAAGCAAAATTTATAAGAAGTTCAGATCTCAAGAAGACAACTGAAAGAAGTTCAGTTTCTTTTCTTAATTATTGTAGACTTAAAATTGTCAAGTTAGTTTTTTTTAATGTATTTCAGTTTTTATTTCTTATGTAAGATAAATATCATAAAAAGAAATAAATGTACAGTACAGACCAAAAGTTTGGACACACTTTCTAATTGAATTCAATGAGAAGGTGTGTCCAAACGTTTGGTCTGTACTGTACCTTTTTCCAGTCAGCCCTGCATGATCACTTTTAAAGTGCTTTAATGTTGGCTGCAGCCTCTATATAGCTGGAAACTCACTGGGAGTCTTACGCTGAAACAACAAGTTGTCATGAAGAGAACACAGTTCGTGTTTTAATTTGTTGGTGTAAAAATAGGAAATCACTCCGAAAGCCGATAACTTAAAAAAAGCTGCTTTCTTGTGCCAAAGGATCTTATGTGTTGCGTCGCACACGCATCTGGCGGCTCTCCGATGAGACACATTTCTATGAGAACAGGCAGCCCAGTAGGCCGTTATTACACAGAAGCATAATACAGTACACAAACACAGAAACGTCGGCATACAGAGCCAGATGGGTCTGTGAGCTCGCTGTGGGAAGGAATGCATCTTCATTGTCCCCTCAGCAGTCTCTGTGCTTATGAAGGACATGAAGTGGTGTAAAACAGCATTACGATCCATCTTCTGTCCTCTCATCTGCCCCGCTTGTTCTACACGGCTCAGCCTTCATTTCCTCTCGTTTCCCCTCTCCTCTCCTTTTTGACTTCCTGTCCGTCCAATCAGAGCCTCTGCTTCCTTTATCTCTCCTGTCTGTCCATCACATCTCCTATCACTTTCTCCTAACAGGATTTGTACACGCTTTTTTCCCCCTTGTCTTTTATTTTTTACATTTTCCTTTCAAGACATTTGCAGACTGAAAATGTCAGAGTTCCCAGTTCTTCTAGTGTTTTTGTTCAGTACTTTAAGGAAAAACATGCATTGTAGAGAGTGTGCTTTACATATGAAACTTGAAAGACACAAGAAAAACGGCGAGGAAGATAAGACAAGATACGAAAGAAGGAAGGAGGAAAAGACTGATTGAAAGAGAAAGACAAAAACAACAATAAAAGAAGGAAGGACAATAGTAATGATTGTCAAAAGTAGGGAAGAAAGGGCAGAATGAGGAAAAGAAGAAAGAATACAAAGAACAGAAGGGTCCAAAGAAGCGACGAGTTAAGGAAGGAGACAATAAATGAAGAAAGAAGGCAAGGAATGAAGGAAAGGCAAGAATGAATTAGAAAAGAGAAAGGAATTAAAGAAGATACATAAGAGATAAGAGAGAGTGAGGAATGAAGAGCAACAGGAAGGAAGGAAATGTGGAATAAAAGACAGAGGATTTACCAAAGAAGGTGAAGAAGTTAAGAGAAGATAAAACTGAAGAATAAAAAACAAGGTAGGAAGATAGGAAGTTAATGAGGAAGGAAAGTTACATAATAGCAAGGAAGGTAAGATGCAAGGACAGGAGGAGGGAACGAGGACATTATGTTGGATAGAAGGAAGAAAGGAGGCCAACCAAGAAAGGAAAGAAGGAAAAGAAGAATGAAAGGTTTTCAAAGGAAAGAGATGGAGGGAAAACAGGATGGACACAATAAATAAAGTAAGAGTAGGAAAAAAAGGAAAGAAACAAGACAGAAAGTATGGAAGAAACCTACTTTCATACTTTCTTAATATGTCCTTTATATTGTCTGAAAGGACATCTTTCAGACAATGGGATACGAAATGAGGTCTGGAAATACAAATACTTATCCCCGCTTTCGTTTTCCCATTTTTGCCCAGACTTGACAATCTGATCGATCAAATTTCAGACGTTTCCCAGATCACGAAGGAGGCCTTTGTTTTGAGCGTGGCCCAGCTCAGCATGTCAAGGCTCAGTCTAAATATAGACAGGAAGGTTAATGGCAAAACCACCCAGGTCATCCACGCAGCGGCGCCTCAATGTAAAGTCAAACAAAGCGGTTGCTACCTGACTCGTGAACAGGGCCTGCTGCGCTGCCAGTAAACAAGGTCACACTATTGTCGGTGCCAAAACAAAACCTAATGTCCTCACATGGACACACACAGGCAACTCTATGTAAAATGAACTTTGAGTGTTAGCTGAAATTGGGTTGTTTGCCACAGCAGGCGACGGTGAGGTCTGTGTAGCAGTTTAGCGTGTGCGTGTGCGTGTCAAGCTTGTATGTATGAGTCCCTCTGCAGGGAACAGGCCTGTACCATCTCTGTTCCATCTGACCACTTCTGTTGTTCGCACACACAAACGCACGTAGACACACACTTCTGCACACAAGTAAACAAATACACACAGGGAACACACACGCCACCTGGCTTCCCAGCTTTGGGCAACAGATGTGGCGAAGCCGGTGCTGTGCCAAGCAGCCGGGGCCGGATGTATGGCCTGGCTTGTCCTCCGCGCAAACTCTTTTTCCTCTTTTTTTCCCCTCTTCTTCCCTCCATCTCCAACCCGGTGATCACCTCCTCCTCCCTGTCTGTTCAGCACTCCTCCTTCCCTCTCCAACACACCTCATCCATAAAAGGCCTCTCCTTTCATTCCTCCATCTCCATCCTCACTCCTCCAAGATTTCCTCTTCCTCTCTTTTTCCCTCCACTGCCACCTCTGATCCTCTCCCATCCCTCATTCTCCATACTTTTCCTCCTTTCCAGGGTCGCGTCCTTCCCTCCTTCCCTCCTCCCGTGTCCTTCGGCGTACCGTTTCTTTCTCGCTTTCTCTGAGGTATCGGTTTGTAAGCCGCCATTTATCGTGTTTTCTCTTTTGGCACTCAAGCAGCCGGTTCTTCTGTATCATTCTCGACTCAACTCCGCAGACTAATCACACGAAGCTTTCCCGAAGCCATCTGATTTTATCGGACTAAGCCTGTTATGGTTTCATTTTGATTAATTTAAAGACAGTAATTGAGAGTGTTTTCGTTTTTTATTCATATCTAAAGGACCCAAGCTGAATTACAGTAGACGTAGAAGGTGACATCTGCATCAGCTTAGTGGATGTCTGATTACGTTCACAAAACGGAAAAAAACATAATCATGTCACAGATTAAACTGCTAAATGATAAGCGTTCGTTTACATATTAGGAGATGGATGTTGGGTGATAAGTGGCATATTTAAAAAATATACAATAATTAAAATGTAATCTCTGCGAATGAAAACCTGGGAAGGATTTTAAGCTGAAAACATTTTAGCATCTGCTTCGTCTGAAAAGCTTTACTGCTGTTAAATTTCGTTTCAAGTATATTTATAAACCCAGCTTTACAATGTTTGAAAAACAAAAATCTGAAGAGTTGACATTTGTAGTACTAAAGCAACATTTTCGTTTTTGGTTTAAAGTTTAAATTTGTGCATTTTGGGTTTGCAAAACATATCTTCATTTTTGATTAAGTTGTGTGGAGTTTGCAGATTTATTAGACCTCCAACTAGGGGTGGGCGATATGGACTTCAAATTTTATCACAATATTTTTTGGTACTATTATGATCATTTAGATTATGATTAAAAAAACTATTCATTACTTATTTTTAGGCATTAAATAGTTTTGCAGGACAGTGACAGTATTGCGTAGCATTTATAACACTAAAAACAGAAATATTGCTCTTATAAAACATTTTCATCTGAATTATGCCTCTTCACGATGTCTGCTTTGTATCAGATGTTCACAAACTGCACAGAATTAAATCTCAACTACAAATGTTTTTAACAGACACAAATTCATTTTCTACAAATACAAAAACTTTAATTACAAAGGCAAACAAACCTCTGTTTGTCTGGTTATTCGTTGCATAAGCTTACACACTTGATTTATAGGTATGGACAAGATTAGTTTGCATATCCAATACCAAATGGAAAATATTTAATGTAACAAATGAAGGTGATGCTGGAAATTATGCATTAAGTTAGTCTTGGTGAGACAATAATTGGAAAACTAAACATGTCCACAATGTCCTGGAGTCTGCTAACCACAGCGCACAGCCAATTAGAGCAGTGTTTCCCAACCCTGATCCTCAAGGCACACTGTCCTGCATGTTTTAGAGGTTTCCCTGCTTTAATGTGCCTGATTCAACTGATTGCAGTTCAACAAACGCCTGTTAATCAGTCATCAGTTGAAATCAGCTGGACTGAAGCAAGGAAATACCTAAAACATGCAGGGCAGTGTGCCTTGAGGACCAGGGTTGGGAAACACTGAATTAGAGGATGTAGTGGCTCCTGTAACACACCACCACGCTGTGAAGATGGACAACAGAGATAATGACTGCATCAATGGATGTAATGTTACCCCGAGGCTCTGTTTGATGGAACTATAGGAAGATACATGGCAACATTTCAGTAAAACAAAGGCTATAATTTCCTTCAGATATAGAAATCTGCTACAGTTTCTAAACCAGCTGCACCGATTCTTCTCTAAGCTTAACAGGTTGTTTAGCAGGTTGTGATGTCATTATTACGCCAAGACAAGGTAAACTTTATGCATACGTTTAAACTACAGTCTATATTCTCCAAGGCAGAACAAAAGGAATAGATTCATGTGCTGGCAATGCCTTAAAGACAGGTGGCATATAATTAATGCTTTCTGATTTTATAGGTGAGCGTTTAAAGTTTATTTGTCTCACATACTCTGATTAATTTCACTCATTTCAACGTTTTTTAGTTCAGACGTACAGAAAACTCAGATAGCAACACTGCATATTTTCAGCTTGATCGACCCTCTTTTCAAAAATTTGAATGGCTGCATTCTCTACAGAAAACACACAAAAACTGAGCTTTACTGATGCTAACCCGCGCTAACAGCTCATTTAAAATGGCTTAAAATGTACATCTAGTAAGAAATCCAGTAAGGGAAAACTTTATTTTACACTTATGTCTCTGTCACCTGAATAGGGCAGTTTCATCTCTGCTACTGATCTAAAAACTTAATGACAACAGCGCGCAGGAAGGGAAAAAAACTTAACTTTAAATGCACTAACTAGGGGTTTTATTGAGACTAAATCGGGAATTGTCTGGTCAAAGTTTCCAAAATTGGAAATCAAAGAACAAGAGTAGAGTAAAGAATCTGTGGCAGTGTGTAAATGTCACTGCGACATACTTGCTACTGAAAAGTTATTTAGAGGATAAGGGAGGTCTGCATCCTGAGGTTTCTCTTTGTAGCCGATGAAGGAGCCGTCTGTCTTCAGCAGGAAGTAACGTGGCCGCCAGTTCTTTATGTATTCACCTGGACAGAGACGCAAATACACAGAGAGGGAAATATAAGCATATATTTTGATACTTGGTGCAAACACTGTGGTTAGAAGATCATGAGGGATCGTGATGTTTCTCAGAGTTGTAACAGTTAATCAGTATAATGTATGGAAAGTAGGATTAACAACAAAAATAATGATGCAGATCATTTAAATATTGACTTTATTCCCCGGAGGGTTAAGAGCCGCTCAACTGTCATCTGTTCTGATTATATGACACACACTTTTACACACTGTAGTATTTATACACACAAATACATACACACACACAGACACAACATCTCTACCGCTCCCACAACGCCTGCCAGATTCAGATCGGATTATCATGTAAAAAATGAAAGAGAAAAAAAAGAAAAAAACATGTTTACCAGCGCAACACTCAACATATCCATGCCAGAAACATCATCTGGCTGATACATGGGCAGGTGTTGAGGTGATGACCCTTCCACCACACACACTAATACACACAAACCACTGGTCAGCTGCAGCGACACAGGATGAGATGATGTGACATGAGACCAAACAGGATTACACATGGAGGAGTTATTCTTCTTAGACGTCAGCGGGAACGACGAACATCTGCTGCGCATCTGCCGACAAAAGTATTATCCGACCGCGCGTTGGCACCGGTGAGTGACCGCTGCCTTTTTAGCCGACCCACAAGAGGATTACACGAGTGTCAAACACCACGCCACGGTGGTGGATAACGCACACTGGGAACATGGAGCCACATATGGGTTAAACTGCACATAGATGTGGATTCGCATAGGTTTTTTTGAGAATAAAGAAATTATTCTGTGCATAACTTTACGTGCACAGAATACGTTTGCACAGACGCATTCACACCCAGCAACAGATTTTTGATTTTTGTCAGGTTACAATCACACGCTTCGGTTCATTTTATTGGGATTTTATTTGACAGACCAACACAAAGTAGTGCATAATAGTTAAGTGGAAGGAAAATTATACATGATTTTAGACATTTTTACAAGAGTCTAAAAAGTGTGGGGTGCATTTGTATTCAACTCCCTATGAATGCAAATTTTGTTTACAGAGACCTCATAATCATTTTATTCATGGTTTCGACTGTGTGAGGTTTTTATTTGTGTCTAATTTATTGTTTTTTGGTTGTGTTCTATTATGGATGTTTAAAATATCTTCCAGCTCCAGTGCTAAGCATTCTTAAAGCTTATTGACTTTAAATTATTATGCCATTATTCATCTATTACTTGAAGACGGTCTGAAAGCAATAATGTTATGGTTCATTGCAATAATTACTTGGACAGTTTAACATCCAGGCCTATTTTTGGGTGTATCTATATACCAGCTTTGCACATTTAGATGCCAAAAATTTTAGCCCACTGTTCTTTGCAAAATAGCAGTAGTTTGGGAAGAGTTAGTTCAAAAAACAAAAACTCAGTTGGATTTAAGTTTTGACTTTGACTAGGCCATTCTAGAAAATTTAAAAGCTCAGAAAGGATTCTCCTGTAGTTCCGGCTGAATGTTTAGCATTGTGCCTATGCTGAAAGGTAAACCTTTTATCAGACTAGCTCTATATTTTACTCCATTCGGCTTCCAATCAAGCCGAATGGAGTAAAATATTCGGCTTGCTATCATCAACAGCATGATACTGCCACCACCATGTGTGACTGCTGCAGAGTGATGTCTTGTTAAACATGGAACCTCTAAGGCCCTCAGAGACCATCTTTATTTACACTGAGATTAAATTACACACCAATTTAGTGACTTTTAAAGGCAACTGACTGAACTGGGTTTTCTTCAGGGCATTAGACTAAAGGGGCTTGTGTCCCGCTCTGATCACCTTGTTTCAGTTCATTCTCCAGGAGAAGAGAACAGTCGGAGTGTCTGTGTTCTATTTGTGACATCCATTTAAAGCAGAAATGACAGCAGGCCGCGCTCGTTAACACGTTGCAGGAAAACACCTGCTCCGCCGAAGGAACCATGCGAGCGCCGGCCCCGCCGGTACCTCTGGGTGCTGGTGAGGATGCACATGTTGGCGTGTGTGTGCGTGTGTGTGACAGTGCGTTGGTGACTAGAACGAACCGCCACACAGGGACAGAGGGACACCAAAAAAAAAAAAAAGAAAGAAAAGGAAAAACACACTGGTGGGTGCCAGTGTATTACTAAGGCTACAGAATCACACCTCTCCTCTCTTCTCTCTGTTTTTCACAAATACACCCACTCTCTCCAGCTCTCTCGTTTCCTTCTCCTGTTCTTTCAGGAACAAAGCATATTCTCTGGATCACTTGCTACTTATAAACAGAGTGCCGTGAGAGGGGTTGGACGGGAGGGCTGGAGCGAGGCATAAGGAAGAGGGAGAAGAAAATATTCTAAGAGGCAAGATGAAAAAATACACACACACACACAGAGAGAGAGAGAAAAGTTAACTGAGAGTAAGCCGAAATAAAACATGTCACAAACGATGACAAACCAATAAAAGACAAGCCTTTATTAGACAGATCATGCTGACTGAAGTTATCATCTGGAAAGGAGGAACTTTCTTCGACTCCAAACTGGATTGCAGAAAGATGGATGGACTGTCAAAATGGATGAGGATGAGGAAAAAAAGTTGAACTGATAAAACTATTATAAACTGGCTGCGACTACTGGCTCGCTGGTCCACGTCCAGTCATTTCTATGAGTCAGATTCTGGATGAGGTGTCCAACCAATGGAAGCCTGTGGTTGGCCGCTTCATCCCTCAGCTGTCCAGTACAACTGAAAACATTTAAGCGATCCTTATGGCCAGGCCGAGATGCTACGCGTGTGTACGTATGTGTGTGTTTCTGCGTGTCCACTGAGGGTGGCAGGGGAGGGGGCAGCCAGGGGTGGCACAGACGGAGAAAGAGGGGACGGACAGTTGTCTGCGCGCGCGTGGCTCCTAACAAACGCGGCGGCGAGTGCGCGTACACTCGCAGGCGGGCTAAAAACAATTCGGCTCCGACCGTTCCAACTCTCCGTATGATCCAACGGTGTTCTGTCAAGCTATCCCGTCTTGGCCCTGCCTGTAATGAGTCCAGCGAGCTCTCCCACTCTGGACAGCTTGTCTGGGGAGCCACATGTCTCTAGTTTGGACTGCTGGAGAAAACAGAACAGCCGGTCTCCTTCCCACACCATCTCTCTCAGACTCCTCACTTCACTTTCATTTAGTTCTCTGCACAACTTTACTTTTCCCTTCAGGCCAATTAGAAAATACTACGCTGCAGAGCACGGAGCAAACCACGTAGGTTATCTGAAGGATGAAAAAGGGCAGAGGCCTTTAAAGTCCTAATTGTTCAGCTGGTTCAAAACCAATATCTGCTTCAGTGGTGGCTACTGGTCATTTCACCGCTTTGCTACTTTGGACCTCTGTAATCGTTTGTACCCAAATTTTTCAGGCATGCTGCCATCTGCCATGGGTCAAGGCAAAGTGGCAGTAGGTAACTTTTATAAACAATATCCTTTTTTACTAAATTGTTTAAACTGTCACCATGTTATGACAGTAAAACAAGAGTCAGATAATCAGAGGAAAAAAAAATTAGCTTCTCTGCCTTTTTACTGTGGTCCGAAAGCCATCTGCAGAAACACACTGCTGATTGTTTGCCAGAAACAACCAATCAGAGGCAGGAGGAGGGTCTTAGTGCTGTCAATAAAGCTTCTGTACGCACAACTCACACCCTTCCCTTGCTCTGGTAAGCTACAGTTTACACATCGGCCAAGTCAGAGCATACTACCTATCTGTGAATGCTAAGGCCAGTTGGCATGGTCACAGATTACTGCATATAAACAATTTCCCTGTAACAGTATGTTACCATGGCAACGCATGCAGGTACATTGGAGAAACAATTAACAAGTTCTTAAAGGAGGATAGGACATTTTTAAAATAAAATTTCACAATTAAATTGATAGACTTGACCCATGGCAAATAATGAAAGAGAAAATAGAGTCTGAATTATATGTTTCGATTCTTGAACATTTCACACATCAATATGGAGAAGTACTCGGTGTTCCACATTGCAGGTTTATATTTACCAACCTTTAGAGCTTTTGATCTGTAAACCTAGAACTTCTCTGTACGCTACATTGTAGTATGCTTAAATTCAAAATTAGCGACATAAATACAAACCGAAATTTTTTTTTTAATGTATGCATTGTAGCAAAAATCTTTATTATAACTACTGATCAGCTTTTTTGCATGTTTCTACTACTGTTTTGATTTCTGAGCTCCCCATCACTGAGGTTGGATGGTCTCCTTGCCTTCACCCTTATCTTTTAGTTTCCTTCTACAGACTATTAGATTCAGGTCCGGACTCTGGCTGTCGCTTCAAAACGTTAATTGAAAAAAATAACATAAAAACTAAATCTGCCAGGGGAATGAAGAATTTTGGGGATAACTATGTAGTGGGTTAAGTTCATGCGTATGAAATCATTTGTTTATGAATCGGTTATGAAAAAATTATGAGGGCTCAGAATTGGGGATATTGGCAAAGAGGTAAACTGACCCAGAGGCTTCAGCAGTGCTTTCTAAATGTTCCATTTTATATTTAGTTGGCATTCTTTACTAGATTTATTGTTTGGACATTTCAACGCTAGTTGAGAGATCTAAGTGATCCGAAACATGAGAGTAGTACCTGTCTGCTGTAAAACAAGTGAAATAAAGAGGTGAACTCTTTTACGTGTCGATGTTTGAGAGGCACAAACTAAGCAGCGGAAACAGAGCCAGAGCTTTTTAGAAGTCATTTCGAATTTCTATGAGAAATAAATCTTGCTGGCACATCTTCCAGTTGCAGCTTGTGGATTTAGCAGTAAGAGGCAGAGATGAATCAGCTGTGACTGCGTCTGTTCCAAGGTTTCTGATTGGAATTAGAACAATGCGCTCGCTAACTGTCACTCAATTAGCAGACCCATTAACTGTTCACATAGGGACAGAGGGGAGACTGCGAGATTGAAATGCATTAAGGAGACAGGTACACATGGCAGTGCTGAACGTCAGCCAGCACAATCAAACTGAGGCACAAACTTGTGCAAACTTTACACTTTCTCCCACTGCTCAGTCTTACACAAAGTCCTTCAAGACACCCGGCACACCTTTATTCTCCTAGTTTGATGTATTCTAGCTAAAAACATGGTAGACAAAAGGAGGAAAAGCCATAATAGCAATTAAATAAATAACTCCGTAACTATGTGAGCTCACCAGCCATTTGTTAATCAACCCAAACAGGGATTTAATTTAATGCTTTGGCCAAGGCAGGCGCTGATATGCAGATGGTGCAATAGACTGGGCTGTGTGACTGGCGCTCTGGAAGCTGGAGAGCTGGTTAGTGGTGGAGTACAGAGGCAGGCAGAGGCAGAGATACGGGTGGACTGAAATTCCTGCCATGTTCCAATGCGTAGACCGCCCCAACCCAAAGAAACAACACTGCACACACACATACAGCTACACAGATCCACATTAATACACTATTTTAATTACCAGTTTTACTAAAAACAAATACCAGACAAATACAAACGGAGATGTTTTATTGTTTAACAAAACTGGCGAAAATGCAAAAGTAGACTTCAAAAACCTAAGAGCACATTTTTTCACTCCAGATATCAAGGACAAAGGTAATAGCCAAATAGACAACTGAGAAAAAGCAACCCTCTTTGCTGATTAAGAGTCTTCTCCTCATACTTGCTGTCGAGCACAGAAGTGAAGCACTGATGAGTTGGGATTGCTTTCAAAGGACTTAGAAACCATACAATCATTCACCAGATCCATGGTTTTCAAACTTTTAGAGGTAGAGGTAGCTCTGATGCTGCTCAGAAGAAAGTTTGGCTTAAATTGTATCAGTTATTCTTGAATATAAACAGTTCTACCGTAATGTGGAGCTAATAAGTAGGAGCCAGAAAGATCACTCACCCAAATTTGTCTTTGCTTTATCAGAAACTGTGCAAAAAGGCAGTGGAGGCAATTTTGAGAACTCCCTGGATGAACTTCACTGTACAAAGTGATGGTGGCTAGAGATTCTGCATTTCATTCATCATTTGATTAGGGGACACATGAAACCAAACTTAATTGAGTTCCATTGTTGTGAAGTACTGCATGTGTGAAAAATAGCTAAATACAAATTGTAATAAGTGCAGACAATTTATTTTTCGCACTGCTTACAGTTTAGCAAAGCTTTGATTAAATAACAGTTCAGAGTTTTATATATGTTTTTGATTCCCTTGCTTAGCATTTATTTACCTACAAAGCCTGGTAACGCCTTAGAAGATTGCTTTGCTTTTTATATAACTGTACAAAGAGATATGCCAAGGTTATAATCATACTGCAGTCACGTAAATACACAATAGACACCTTAAAACTGTAGACAAGGTCCTTGGGGAAACTTTAGAAAAGCAATATCTAACATAAATTTGGACAAATCCACTACATATCTGGACATTATTTAGTTCTTAAAACTTGCTATAATTTAATTTTAGTTAATGTTCTGTATATTTTTTAATCAGAAAGGAACAGTAAATGAGACAGAACCAGTTGAACATCAGACGGGAGACTATTGTGTCAAAGGAGTGATGGTAGGGGGAGGTAATTGTGGGCAGCACAGGAGTTGGGAGGTTGAAAGGTTAAGAAAGTGAGGAATTGTGTCGGTAAGACGCTTGAGGAAGACATCTGTCCCACAGTTTGTCCATGGAGGATGGGAGCTGGTTGAAGCTCATGATTCCGGGCAGAAAATCCCAAAATGTGAAAACATTATTAAGAAAAAATAAGTGAGAAAAGAACATCCTCCTCTCTGCAGATCCACCGTGAATGGATACGTTTACAAGGACATGGCTGTGTGCGTGATCCCAACCCCAGCAGTTTTAACTCCAGTCTGCTCAGACATCTTAAGGCGAATCTAGCCTCTTCAAAGCCAATCCACTTAAACTGCGTTAGTCTCATTATCACACTGGGCCTGGATTTTGAGCTCGTTTGTGTGTATGTGTGTGCGAGTTCGTGTAAATGCTTTAAATACAATTCCAATCCCTGACACTATAAAAGCGGAGCTGCATGTTCTTCTAAAAACTTAAGGGGTGTTTTCGCTCTTACATAACAGGACAGGATTCAAAGAAACACATTCACTTTGAAGCCGGAGTTGCCGCTGCGTTTAAAGGTTCGATGCTGGCGTGCAGACACTACAGTAGTGTAGGGATGAATAAAGTGCTGGAATTGAGGAATGACAAAGATGAAGGCTGAGCCTTAGAAACTCATGCGAGAAGGGCCTTACTGTAAGCTGCTGAGGCCGTGATGGTTCCAGAGAGCCGGGACAGGGCAGCATGGCAGATTGAGTGGAAACCCATGGGAGAGTGGTTTTCCCTTGGGGGCTGAAGGGGGCAATAGGAGGTTTTACCCAGCCAGCTGCACACAGCCAGAGTCTGCTGCTAGTCTGTGCTTGGTGCATGCAAACACACACAAGCCCATGCATGGATGCGTGCATGCATGCTACCATGGTGTCCCTCTGCTCCCCCAGCTGGTACAAAAAGAGCTGCTCACACATACCCCAACTTTTCTCAATGCCATGTCGCTATGGAGACTCACTGGTCCAAGGAACCTGAAGTTGTCTGTAAAATCTCCTGTTCATTTTTACTCGAGGTTTACCTAAGACAAAACAGCTGAGTATCTCCTCACTAATTGCATTTAAATATTATCTTACTGTTCGTTCTAAATGTCTCAGATGTCAGTTATTTGGAAAAAACTAAGAAACCGGATACATAATAGAAAATAACAAATTAAAAACTCTGATTATATTACCAATACCATAACATAACAATCCCATCCCGTTTTATATGTGCAATTTTTTCCTACTCCTTTTTCTGCTGCAGTACCGCTACAATCCAGTAGATGGTGGTGGCTCCTTGGATCACCACTGCTGCGATGCTGACACAGAGCCTGAGTGAGTGACAGACATGGTGCAGCCAAGACGACTCTCATCCTAATCCTCACCATACTGATGTGTGTGTATGTGAGAGAGAGAGAGAGTGTGTGTACAATATATGTAAAATGCTCTCCCTGGGAGTCTGTCAGTTTGTGTGGGTGTGGGCATTTCTGCCTTCAGACATTTTAAACCTCAATTTGTGTGAAGAATGTGTCGCTTCCTATAAGAACCATAAGATTTACTGTGGTTGTAGCATATTAGCATCTTAGTAGAGCGCTGCAGCTCAGTGGCACTTGTGCCAGACAGGAGGCTTTGGTTACCAAGCTAAACTGTTGGTGGGTGAAGGTCACTTAGCCAAGGCTACTCCAATCTTATCATCAGACTTTATGACTCTAACCACTTTATTTCCCCTTTTGACCTGGTATAACTAAAGAAAAATACATTGGGCACATTTTTTTTTCTTAAAATTGATTTTTTAAAATGTGATTAGTCATTTCATATTAATTATAATGTCAAATTGGTTCTAACTATTGGTAATTGTATGATTCAGGTAATGGCTTGAGGCTTTGACTTAAAACCGATGACGAGGTAATCAAAGATGACGGTAGGAGGAGATGGTGGGAACTATTTGATGATGACCAAAAGACTGAACACAATGAAGCCAAGTGGCTCCGCCTCCCATGAGGGTTTGACCCTTACCTGTTGATGAACATGTGGGAATTGGAAAAGTTTCTGCCTTTTGGAAACTTTTGAAGATGAAGATTTACATTCTCTCGCAGTTTACCACGTCAACTATTTTCATTTTGGGTTTACGAGAAAGTAATAGTAAAAACCTTGTTTTACAGCAACTGATCTCCAGCAAACACTACAGTTTTATTCAATAAATTAAAATACACAACTGGATGAGTCTCATTTGTCAGATTTCAAGTACCTTTTGAAAATAACTACCTTCAAGCCGGTATTAAACATGCATTTCATTAAGCCCACGTTTCTGTTTTTCAAAGTAGTTCTTGTTTACAGGTCGGATGCAATATTAAAGCGTGTTTTTATTAACTAGAAAACTATAAAAAAATTATACTAGAAACTCATCATGATTAAGGAAAATAAAGGTGTTCAAACATCAGTCTTTGTCTAATTAATCTACATAATGTGTTTAACTTGGTAGTGGACTTACTAAAATAAATGGATTTTTCAATAATATTTTAATTTATAGAATGGGTCTGTATATAGATAATTAACAATGAGCTAATGATGAGTGAAAAACTGGAAAACTGAAAACACCAGAGATCAGAAATTAGCCACTAAATTCTGATCGGTGCATCTCGAATAATAAATCATATCATCACCATTTGGATCAGAAAGTCAAAAAATGCTATTAAAATGTAACAGATGTGGTTAATTCCATCGTTTCATTGTTTTTTTGGTCTGCCAAGTGAACAAGCACAAGAACAGGACACCAGGACTCCCACCTGGCCCCGTGTGACCTCCTGTGCACTACATGCTCACAACAATCGCTGCTCTTCACACGTTACAGAACTTTGGCAGCTCTTTGCAGCCAGTTCTCTCACGTCTCATTCAGAGATTCTGAAAACATGCCAAAATAAATACAAGAGACTTATCTTTTTTAAGGAAGAGTCAAAAAGAACATACTGTCAGCACAGAGCGAAAGGCTTTTAAAATATTATATTATCAAGCAGGGAAACTCAGGTTTCATCTATGGTTAATCCTATCAGGAATATTGAAACACAGCTCAGTCAGAAGGTCTATATCCCTAACATACACACATCCATCAACCCACCCACACACACACAACTAGAAATGCGAACACGGCTTGGGGAAGAAAAAAACCCCATAAAGACTGATCTGCTTGGATGTCTTCTAGCGCATCAAGAAGGTAAAAATACTATCTGAGCGAACCAGAACAAAAAGCCCTTGCATTTTAACACGCGATAACATTAGAAATGCCATGGCGCTTGTCTTCAAAATGCAGTGAATCCAATGCGATTAGGGAAGGCACACACAGCCAATGAGCTGGCTAATCAAATTGCATTGATTGCTGGTTTATTGCCTCTTTTTCTTCCCTCTCTTTTGGAGGGCTCTGCATGTTGGCATCATTGATTTTTTTTTTTTTTTTTTTTTTACATCATTGATGTCTACATTAAGCAGTTTATTTATGCAAAATGCTTCCTATACAGATTTATTGGCTAAAAAAAAAAAACACTGCATCATTTGTAAAATAAAGGGACCTGTTGAAGAGAAATCACTTTCAACCAAAGCCATCTGCTACAACCTTTTTTTTTCTTTTTTTTAAAAGAATTTGTGATTTGCGGTTCGACTCCAAATATTTGTTTATTTTCAGTCGAAGTGTGTATGACGCCGACGCTGTTCACACACAAATATCATTCAAATGACGCTCAGGAAAAGAAAATTGAGGCTCGTCAAGTCATGCTCCGTCCCATCTTTTTTCATTTCATTCAGCAATTACTTGCACACATTTCTTTGAGATCCTGACATTCATATTCAAATTCTCATTCTGTGTCTTTGCCTCATTGGATGCGAAACCGTCCAATCAGAGAAGCGGAGGAGCGCAGCTGGACAAATCAGTCAATAAGAAGAAGTGACATCAGAAAAAGAAGGGGAAGGTCAGGCAGACAGGCCGACAGACACAGCTGTCCAACTATCGCCTACAACAGACAAGCAACATGGAGCGTGTGTGTGTGTGTGTGTATTGTGGAGCCCAACCCTGTCCAGTTGAGCAGTGGTGAACAGGTGCAAAGCTTTGTGCTTGTGTGTATGTTGGCGTGTGTGCGCGCGGGTGGGTGTGTGTGTGTGTGTAAGTCACCATTATTCCAGAGTGGCCCTGTATTATTAATTCAGAATCGCTGGGCTGGGGCTGTGGGCAGCAGCTGGTCTTGCGAGCGCATGCATGCGCTTGTGTGGACAACATAAGACCCCCTCTGGTCTTTTGTGAAGCCTTCGTACTTTTCCAAGAGCAACATAAAAGCCCGGAGCTGCATGTTTCTCCTTCGAATGCACATGTTCACACCGAACACACACGCATACCGCTGAGCACAATTGCCGAGTCCATTGGGGAAAGAGTAAACAATCAAGTGCCATACCCCAAGTATTGTCAAGTGCACCGCCCGCTCCCTCTCACACACCCCCAGCCCACAGTGGCTGACACACACACCAGCCCAGTCGTGCTTCATTCAAAGGTTTCATTCATGTGTTAGACTGAAGGGCCAGCAGTAAGTGCTCTCCACCTAACTAACTGCTGCTCTCTGTTCCCCTCTCCGTCCTGGTTGGCTACCTGTCTGGACTCTCCACCTGCTCCAGCCCAGGCCCATCTGTCCATGCATGAAGTATAAAACGTCAAATTTGGAATTTCCTACACTTCTGTTTGTACAGATAGACAGGAGAAACATCAATGATAATAAAACCAATACCTTTTTATCGGTGTGATTATTGTAACTCACATTCCGGCCATAGCCTATAGTAAAGCAATTTTTTGTTTGTTTTTAATCAAATAGGAAATTCATATCAAACTCCATCCTCTTTTTGAAAAGTTGCGGTTTCAAACCTGAAAATTTACTGTTCCACAAGCGTTTAACCTCTTAAATGAGACCAGAGAAATGCCAGTGATATTTTAACTGCAGCGCCTATAAAAAGTATTAATCATCCCGTTGGATGGTTTATTGTTTTTATTGCCTTAACAAATCAACCGTAATTAAGCAAAAAAAAAAAAACCCAAAAAAACTTTAACGTAAAAACTGAATTCTACAAAATGACAATAAAAACTGTGTAAGACCTGCCAGATTCAAATATATTTTTCATTGATGTGTTTACAGGCTGGGAAGGTGTAGCAAAGCCAATCAATTTGCTATATCTACTCTGCCAATGACTGGTCAAGGGGATAACTGGTGCATCTCTAATGAGAAGACACTGGTGTTAGTGTGAGCTTCTAAAACACACCTGACTTTGAACAAATAAGTGTTATGGCAATATTACTGTATATGGTTTATTAGATTTAAAGGGGAAATTAAACACTTCTCATTTTGCATTTAGTTTCAGACTATAACAAAACATCAAATATCTTTTGGTTTCATTTAATTGAAAATGTTTATACAGAATGCCAGACACCATGAGATGTTCTGCATCACTTTCTTCTGTAATATTTGTAAAATACTGAAATGTGTGTGAAACCTCCTGTTCAATCCAACAAAATATCAGGGGGAGCATATCCCAGGTCTGTTAAAACTCAAGATATTATGATATTGCGTTGAAACCACAGAGCAACATCTGAATATAGCAGATGTTGCTTCTCTTCTCTTGTTCTCTACCACAAATCCCCGTCCCATACAGCGGTCTGCTGATGAACCCCCTGCTCTACTGTGAGACATCTGCACCTCACTCACTGTTTCTTTATTTCGTTTCCGTCTCGTCTTTCGTCTTTTAACACACATGCACACACCACACACGAAATTCTTTGCTTAATGACAGATGGCAAGTCAACAATCGTATAGCATCAGCCTCCCCAAAACATAGACACACACACACACCCCGCATGCACACACACAAACAAACACCAACTCCTTGTGCTGGTGTCCCTTTGTGCCCTGTTAAATGCTTTGATTTGTCTCTTACTGACGGTGTGCGCGCGGGCGTGTATGTGTGTCTCTCTCTTTACCTTGGTATATTAAGCACCAGTTTAATGAGAGCATGCTAAGAAGTGGGCCCCAGCCAGTGGACCATATGGGGGCCATTTAGCCCCCTCAGAACCTCGAGCCAAGCCTCGCTGACATGATTACCACCACCGTCCGCTGCTCTACACCAGTGTCAGAGTGGGAATGGGGAATTTTATCATGGACAGCTAATTAATGACTGCAAATTGGCAACGAGAGGTGGAGGAGGAAAAGAGGATAAAACATTTTATCACTGCTCGATCTCTCGTACCTCTGGCTTTACCCGGCTGAATAACTGATGTACAAAAACCACGGAGATTGCAACCACACTCACACAGATGCATACGTAAGACAGTCACGTTTCAGCTAAGCTAAAAGACATTTGCATAGTTCTTTCTTGCAATAACAATCATATTTTATGTATGTTTAAGCCCAGGGAGTGTTATTCAAACTGAAAATCTTAGTTGTTGTTAAAGGGAGTTGCTCCTCTCCACTGTCACCATATCCTTCCTCAGGAGGAAGATTCCCTCAAAGTCAATGACTCAATCTAACTGGCTGGACTTAATTAAGACATTTTACCTATTGTCATTATTAAATTAACTTGCTTTGATCATATCATGCAGTAATTAGGATCACATTAGAATGTATATCAGGAGTTTTCACACCTGAAAGTCCAGTAGACTCGGTTTTATTGGGCACCAAAGTTGCAACATTTGTTACATTTTCATGATCCCAGTTGGATTTCACATGCCCTGATATAAATTGGACATGCACGTCTTGTTAAGCTCCTTAAGATGACATTGGCTGTGTGTTGATGCTACACAGTATAAGTAAACCAAATTCAATTAAACTGGTCTACATCAGTGCATTCATGTGTGACTAACATTTTCATTGTCTGTCTGTGTAGCCAGGCAGGCTAAAGCTAGCGGTTTGGTTAATCCTGTCAGAGACAGATTACAGGTGGGAAGATATAAATAGAATCACTGTCCCTTTAACCTGACCACCTCCTTTTGCAGCGCAACTATTAAGACAGGCGGAAGAAAAGCAAGCCAAGCCTACTGGAAGTTGTCCGGAATAGATGTTTATTTGATGGAAAGGCCACACGGACTTGATGGTGCATCCTACAATGCTAAATAAATATGTGCAGATAAGTTCTCAGGGTTCAGACATGCAATCTTTGATTCCACTAAGGCACTTTACACTTACTCTACTAGAGAGGCCTGTTTATGATGGTGTGTACACCACTATGATATAGGCGAGATTGGAGATTGGATCAGTATTGCCACTTGATTATTCTGTATGTACTGCTGCTGCACTGTGTGCAAGCTTATTAGCTTACTTACTAAGAAATGTGGATGAAAACATGTATGTGTCCCTCACATGCAGTCTCTTCACAGAGAAAGTATTTGAGGCAACAGGGAAAAGGTGGGGACTAAAACCTGCAAGGATTTTTCAGCAACATTGTGACAAGTGAGGATTCAGCAGTTCCTGGATGTGTTTCCTCTACAACCTGAATAGTTGTATGCTGGTACAGACCCTACTTCCACGCAAGGATAGAACAAAAATACTGACATTATCCACAGAAATAATGTGCAAAGAGGATTCTATGAGTTATCATTTGATAAAAGCCATACACTAAATTTGCATCCAAAGGATGTTTCCATTGAAAAGTTTTCTCACCTAGGCTCCAGGATACAGTCGAGACCAAAATTATCGATATCCCTTTCAGATTTAGGTTTAAAGTAATCTTTTATTTTCCCCCAACATGTTTTTTTCTGACTGGAAATTATATTAACAATTTAGTAGTGTCCTGATGTGAGTCTGACAGAACATCTGTGGAGGAAGATAAAGAGTAGAGTGATGGGAAGGAGGCCTTCAAAATACCAGTGGAAACATGAAAAAGTTGTGTCAGCACTTATAAAAAGGGTCAGAATACTAGAAGGCCAATAAAGAATTTTCTACTTATTATACAAAAGAGTATAAATAATTTTCAACATTTTACTTTTTTAATTAAATGTAGAAAAAAATAATAAAAAACCAAACATTTTTTTCAAACAAACATCTTGGTTGAATGAAAAACAATCTATATTAGCCTGGGTTATAAATAATTTTGAGCCTAACCATAAACTTTCCACCATAACAACAAACTAATTCATTTTTCAAAAATCAAATGGGTCAAAGTGAAAGGGTTGGTTTTTACTGCAAATCTGATGTTATAGTTGGTTCCACATTATATTCTCTTCTTAATAAAACTACAGTGACAGAAAGGAAGGCTGTATTTTTATTTTACTTGGTGTTGGTGAGGTGAGGTGCTGAACTTAGAAAATCTACTCAGAAAAAAGAATCATGGTGGCTGACACTTTTAGCAGCACGTCAGAACAACTGCAGGTAAAGAAAACCTTGCTTATTAAAAAGTAAGTATTGGATACGCTTGTCAGGTTTGCACACTAATGACAACTCCCTAGTGGGTAAGACTTGTAATAAGGTGGGGATATAAGGTAGGATTTGCTGACAGTGGTAGGATTAAATGTAAGGTCTCTCTGTTTCCAGAACAGGAATGACTGGAAGATGACGACTATGACAGTAACAGTCACTTGACAAAGAACGAACTGTGCGCAACCACAGATCGCAGAACTGTTTAAGGCTGCTGGTATAACCCATAGCATAGGTTTTCCAAACAGACTGTAGTGTGTTATCTAAGTACATGAAACCCAAGGAGTATAACGCAGCCATGATCAACTGTGGAAATGGGACAAGAGAGAAAATCGATTTTCAGAACAGTGCTTAAGCAAGTTCAAAGAGGATTAATGTACAATTTTGTAATCACGGACTGCTGAAGAAAAATGTCATTGGTCACCACATGAACAAGATACTGGGTAACAGTGTGAAAGAAACATGTGTTACTGGAGTCATAAAGTTGTCAATAATTGGTACTGAGGGCAAGAAAATTATCTTTGAGGTTTTGTTCTCAAAGTTCTGTTAAAGAAAAGTACAGGACTTTTGAATTAAACAAAATGGCCAAGATTGTTGTTGGAAACTGTTTCATGCAAAAGGCTACTTTGCTTCATGGGGATTATTTTGGTGTGTGTGTGTGTGTGGGCGTCTGTCCGTCTCCCCTTGTGTTGACGAGAGCAAGATTGTTCCATGAAGTTTATTAGCGTTAGAACATTAGCATGGTTTGTGGAGTTAAAAATCCAGGCCTTACCATCAAAGAAAATTTTGCATCCAAGTACTAAAGTTGCTGTCAGAGTGGCACCAGCAGATCCCAAGGCCTAAGGCTTAAATGTCTTAGTGAGTACAGTAAGTTATAAGTTTGATACCTCGCCAACATCAGTCAGCAATGACATCTGAAACATCAGATGTTTCAAATGTCAAAGGAAATGTATTAATTTGGCAGCAAAACCAAAGAGATGGAAACTGGACTGATCTTCAGCTATGGTGGCAGATATGAAGCTATATATATTATTCATTGTGAATTTACTGTTCAGAATGTGTATTACACCAACCTCTGGCCACTCTCTCTGGCATTTCATGAAAACAGACAAACTTCAGAAAAAGTGATAGAAAATGTTTAGCTTTTTGGAGACTGTTTTTAAAACCTTCATATCTGTAATACTGTTGTTAATTTAAAAACCCTACTGCAACTTTAGTTGTATTATTTGATAGGAGGAGACTTTTGGAAAAAAAAAACAACTTAAACTTAAACATACAAATTTCATAGTGCTCACTAAAACATAACTAAAAGCAAGTGGTATTATTTGCCCACTGTGGTGCCTCTCCTGCAGTCTAGCTCTTACAGTAGTTGTTACCCACTTGGCATTCATCTGTTTGCCTATGTCAGCCAAACCCACCCATACTCAAGCCTCCCTCCACTAACCCTATCCCAAAGCCAAATCCAAACAGCCCTCACTACCACAAGAAGTAAACTACACTCCACCTCTCTGGCCTAATCTCTGTTAGCCCATTTAAACAGAGACTATGGTTTTCCACATCTACTCAGATGGCTTTTCAAGTAAGGACAACGCTGTCACCGTCAATAAATCAAAATGGTAGTAAAGGGAAATTGTAACACGAGTTGACAAGGATCCTTTTATAAACACAAATGGACATCTGCAGTAATAAGGAAGAAATGGGTAAAATAAACCAGAGAAAGCAAAAATATTGAGACAGAATAGAGAAATCAATGTTTAGTGTTGGACAATTGTTTATGTTATGACATTAACCTTTCATATTTCCTTCAGATAAAAATGCATTCTCCAAAAACAACATCCTCTGGCATTTGACAAATTATTTCCTGCAGATATATAGAAAGTTTGTAAAAGACTCTGAATGCGGTGAAACAGTGCTGGAAAAACATTCTGTGGACTTTTGGACGTTGCATTCAATTGCGGTACAGTACTTCAGAACAAGATTGTCATGCTGACAAACATGGTAGTAGAAGTGTGATGATCTGAGGCTGCCTGGCTGCTTCAGGAACTGAAGGATCTGCCGTAAATAACGAAAGAACAAAATTCTAAACGAGACAGCTAGACATCAGTTTGCAACCTTCAACTGCCTAACCCTTGGGTTATGCAGCAGGACAAAAGTCTACTTCTGATTGGTTACAAATATGGTTTTGGAGAGGCGTGGTTAATTTACAATGTGACTTTAAGTAGGTCATTCATGCTAGAAAAGACACATGTGTGGTTGAATTAAAACAATTCTGCAAAAAAAAAGAAGAAAAAGAGTGGGCTAAACCTTCACAGGGACTTTACAGACTCCTTACCAGTTATCAGAACACTTAGGGCACTTGTTGCTGCAAGGGTGCAGGGGGAAAATACTATTTCACATAAGGCCAGGTTGACTGTGATACCGCTCCCTCCCTAATAATTGCAATGGTTAAAAAGACATGATCTTTTTAATTGTGGCATCTAAATGAGTTGATGTCTTTTGTATCAACTCAGGTTATCTCAAGTAAAATTCTATGTGACTAACAATGAAAATTTGATTTTTAAAAAATCTTAAGAGTGGGTTAGTTTTTACGACACTATAAAAGATTTAAATGAATAGGTCTGATTACAACAAAATATATAAATAGTAGTGAGAACAATTAGTAAGTAGTGCCTGAGCAAATCTACAAGCATCCGTCCATATTGTGATCCAATGTTTGAGGTCAGCATTTTGATGATCCTCAGCTGCAGACTAATCGCATTATGCAACCTCTCCTCCTTTCATACCCTCCTGCTTCCTCTCTCCAAGTTGTGCATATGCAATGATCAGCACTCCATTCATTGATCCATTCATTCATTTATCCAAGACTACCTCACTCTACATTAGTCCATTCACATTGCCCATCCATTAATCCTTCCGCTGGCATGGGCTTTAAAAGCATGCTTCTCTCGATGCAGATCTTACTGACTTCAAACAGTTAAAGTGTCCACATCTATTTAGCTCAGAACATCATAAACAAACACACAAGGTCATTTTGATGTAGCCAAAAAGAAAAAGCTAAACTCCCTCTAGCCTGATTGGGTAGAGGGAGTCAGTACTGAAGTTGTTTTGTTTTTTTTCTTTTGTGGCATCTAGTTTCAATAAATGGGTCATATCTGCTGACACTACTGTCACTGATGTCCAAAATTAGCTCCTCTTCCCAAAAATTAAGTTCTGTAAATTTAAAAACTCCTTTCATTTTCACATCCTCCTCGATTCTCGCAGTTCCCGTCTCTTCTTTTTTTGCGGTGGCTGTATCTGTCACAAACTATCCATCTCCCTTTCCTGTGCCGTTTGTCTGTGGGCTCTGCAGACTGGTCCTTCTGTGCTGTGCTGTCAGTCTGTCTGGCTGGCTGCCATTATCTGCAGTGTAGAGTGAGTCATTCTTAGGACAATGGAGACAGTTTGTAAAACCACACTGGAGAGTACACTTCCTCCGGATGTGCAAGGGGATGCCATTCATAACAAAGCCTGCACTGTCTGCCTGTCGGCTGCTGCCGTGGATGTGCATGCATTGCAGGCTTTGGAGGATCAGAGGGAGCAGAGAGAAGGAGTACAAGGTGATGGGAGCTGAAAAAGAAATGAGAAGCGGAGGAGGAGAGGAGAGAGAAGTGGGAACCGGCAAACAGTGGCGGCGGCAGCGACTGGTGATTGATATCAGAGATCTGGCACTGCCACCTGATCCAGCCAGCCTCCAGCAACACTGAACTCGCTGAACTTACTAAGCCAAGATGGCTGCTCCACTGCACTGCACCCAATGAACCCCACAGCAGTAATATGTACACAGTAAAGCAAATACAGTTGCTCCAGGGAGAGTGGAGAACAAAGAAGGAATAAAAGGGGAGAAGTGATGGCTTTCATTTCAAATCCAAATATCCAGCGATGCAGGCATGCTGAGAGAGATGCATGAAATAAGGGAGCAAAACTCACCCAGGCATCTTCTGAGTCTCTACATCAGCAGGACTAATACTGTGATCTAAATGATACATTTCATAGATGTGGTCAGCAACCAGATGTCAAACTGCCCGCATTGAGTAGAGAAAAAAAAGGTGCATGAGAGATATTACTTTTTTTTACTTACTCAAGATGCTTTATAACATTCAAATCAACAAAGACTGTATTTATGCGTGTTCCAAAATGATTAAATTATAATAATTTAAGCGATTATAAACATACTCCAGTATCAGGATTTATTTCTATAACATATAATTAAATCTGAGACTTAATTAAAACATTTAATTACAGTTCAAATTGCTAAAAATCCATTCATGGTGAGATGCTGTAAGCACAGAAGCTGATAAATTCAAAGGCTACAAACACAGACCCATCGGGGAAAGTGCTGGTTACCGGTAATCTGACGCTTTTTAGCCCGACTGGTACTGACTGACGGTTGATTCGGCCATAAACTTAAAAAAATTCAATCTTTTTTGATTCTTAGTGAATGTACAAGCCTGGTCATTGCCTTCCTATGCAGTACCACTCGATTCTCATCTCCCTTTAGGGCTCTGCCTGGGACTTCTCCCATTAAAGTGGATTTCTCCAGTAGAATTTCAACCAGGCCGATCAGCGAACGGAAGAAGTTGTGAACAACTATGATGATTTTCTGCGCTGTTTTGTAATTTTAGCAAAGGCAGTGGAGGAAGTGAACCAAGTCATTGACTTCGTGTTGGTCACACTTCCAAATACTGAATTAGCATTAGCAGCCACCTTGTTTGAATCGGAACTTCGCTGTTGTTTATAGCATAGGCAAGTCCTGATAAACTTCATGGTGTCAAACTGGAGAATTATATACGGCGCAACCAAACGTTAGCGATTTGGGAAAATGTAAAACTTCAACAGAGTCCACCTAATAGTTTCTCAATAGCCAAGGGACCAGACCCCCTGCACAAAGCAAAGCGTAGAACAAGGGGGTGGTTTTATCAGGCTATGAATGTACCATCCCTTAGTCTTAATGGGCTATGCCAATAACACTCTTCAGTGTGTGGAGTTACTGAAAGAAAGTATTTTGAAGTTACCCATTTTCAGAATCAGTAAAGTGTTCAAGCACAAAAGATACGAAGCTATTTAAAATGAAACTGTATTTCTACAGGCAGGAAACACCTGCCTCTTTAGCCTTCATGTGCCTAAAGATATATATAAGATTTCATCTGTCACCACAAAGGCTGAAAGCTGTACCGCAAATTTGCTCTACTTCATCTTATTGATCTTTCATAGTGTGTTTGTTGTGGGACATGCTAAAGCTAACAATGCTAATCATAACAAGTGCTCATCCAAGAAGCAAGAGATGGTTTAATGAGTCAACTCTGTATCCATTTTGCCCACAAAATCTTTTAGTTGGTATCTGATGTGTCATAACAAAACACTTCCAAGCAACAGATTCGCCGCTCTCAAAGTGACCAAGGCTCACTTTGCTTTGACTTTGCCGTTTCACCTCTGATCTGTAACTTTGCATTATAAAAGAAAACACTGGAGGACAATGAGTTGTGTCCAAGAAAAGATGATGCGGCTCTCCTCATCTGTCCCCTCCCTCCCGACCATCTGCTGTGCTGACTGCTGTGTGTGCTGATGCTGGTAGAGGTAACAGTATCCACCCGGTGCAGTGGCTGAGAGTGTGACCCCTGTAGCCTCACATGGGTTGAAAGAAGGTAAACTCCTGGCAGTAGCGGAAATTAAGAAGGGCATTCTTGCCGAGAGGGGAGCGACGCACGTTTTCTCAAAAACGGACCCGTTCCGGTGTCGTTTTGGTAGTATTCATCAGAATAAAACAAACGTTTTTAAACTGTTCATTTTGCTTTCTTGCAACTATGTTGTTTTTGTGGTAAAGTTTGCAAGAGGTAGCAAGATTGCACAACGTGCATGATTTTCTTACACAAAGAGGTGATGCAGTTGATTGCAGTCCACGCCCTGACTCAGTGAAAGGAGGAAGGAAATCCTAGTCATGTCAGTGTGTACACAAAGGCAGGGTCATCTAAGGGCACATTGTGCTGTATTTGGTGGAAAATATGATCTGTATTCGAGAGGATTCATTTCATTCCAGAATAAGTAGAGCTGAATTAGTCATTTCAACCACTCCAGTACATCTGCTTAAGGGCTTTTTCTGCTGCATCATATGGTTGGTAAGAGTTGGAAAAAAAATATGCATGGACATTTTTTGAATTCTAGCATCACTAGATTTGGTCACCATCCGTTGTCGTGTGTGTGAAAGTGTGTGAATGTTTTGTAATGTTTGACCAGTTTTTATAACAGTAGTTGGCCAAACAAAAGCGCCATTTCTCCAAGTCGGTTCCGCCATAAAACATGCAAAGCTTTCCCGTGAGAGTTTGTGACCATAAGAAGTCTTCTGTACCCCTGAGATTTGCTTTTTATTCCCCCAAACAATTAACTAATAAATAATTTCCATTCAACACCAAACCCATTAGCAAGAGGGAAAACAGTGTAAAAGGCTCCAGAGAAAACAACACATTTACAACTATAAAAAAAAAAAAGAATGATTTTATGAGCTTTCTAGATTTAAGATCATTCAGTCTTGTCCATTCAAAATAAACATCAGCAGAGGCCCTAAAACAGTGGAAGAAAATGCAGTTTTTATTTATTTATTTATAAGCCACAATTGTGGGAGTGTTTTGGTATATTTATAAGGAAAAAAAATCAGATTTTTTTGGTGTTAGATCATCGAAAGTTAAGAGTGATATTTGGACGATTGGTGCATCGTTAGTATTTATATCAAAATCATGTCCACCTCTATTTTCCAACAGCCCAAAGAAAAACTGTCGCATAAAAAATTTAGATATATAAACTAATACTGAATTAATTTTATTAACTTATTTGAATTTGGCAACATGTTTGCTGGCTGAGAGAAGACGTCTAATTGCTCCCTCACAAGAAAGGAAAACTCGTCGCAATGGAAATGTTTTAGATTAAAGCAGTGATTCCCAAAGTGTGGGGGGCACAGTGCCATTGCAGGGCGGGCGCGGGAAGCGGTATGGATGAATAAAAAGAAGGAAAAAAAAAACAGTTACACAAAAGTATTTCACTGTAAAGATGGTTTGTAGTGTGTTTTGTTGCAACTTGAAGTGTCAAATAAACTTCAGTGGAGTTTGAAAACCAAATATGTGTATAGATTTATGTCTGGTTGAACAATGTATGTGCCCAGTTGATTCTTTTTTGCGGGGGATTTTATTGAAATTCATAGGGGGGTCCAGAAGATTTTTGGGAACCACTGGGTTAAGGGGAGAGTCATGGTATGGATACTGAAGAAGCATCACCCATCGCTTTTGAAAAGATAAAAACACAGCTGTTTTTAAGCAGCATCTGTAGAGACTACAGTAGACGTCCAGCTGACAAACTAATAGTTTATCCATCTATTGTAGACTACTACTAAATTTAGAGGGTTTTTATTTTTACATTTTTGCTCAAGTCTTTGTATCAAAATAACAATAAATGCATATAGCATTAAAATACCTTTTTGAACAATAGGAAAATTCAACTTGCTTAAGAACAGTTCGACCAAATACCCTGTTTATACGGTTTATAATGAAAATATGTTAATTTGGGGGTTAGTTACACTTTAAATTTTAGCAGTAGTTGGAATGATTGTTGCTTTTCTGTTTTAAAATTTCTCTGTTTTGTATTTTTTACCCAAGCTTATCATACTCTGATCATACCAACCGACTTCTCCATGAAACAAAGAATAGAGTAATAAGAAAAAGATTCAATATTCATCTAGTCTATGCAATGCGACTAACTCATATGCATTTTGCAGCTCGTGACCTTAAAGGACCTTACAGGCCTGTCATCATTTAGCCTCTTTGTTTCTGTTCTTTTTCTTCATGTCACTTACTCAACCAGAAACATGGTCCATAATTCAATCCTGGAGAACTTTCCATGCATGGAAGATGCCCAACATCTCTGATTTGAGTAACCCTCTGTCTAATGACTAAGACTGCAGTCTTAGCTGTATCACAACCCGGACAGTGAGTCAGCACTCTGACCCTGCGTCTCTTCCCGCACTCTGCTACAGACAAAGATTTATCATACAATGCAGACAAACATTCATATTCCTGACACAAACAGAAGTCCCTCTCCTCCTCCTCCTCCTCTTCTTCTTCTTCCGTCCCTACCTAACCTCTTCCTCACACCGAGAAACACTGGCATCGCCGAGTCGTGACTGAGGGCGATGTTTTCCTCTTAATATGCACAGACAACTGAGGATCCCACTGGCACGCCGGGAGACAAAAAAAGATCCCCCCCCCCCCCCCACCTCACCCGCTCTGCTTGCAGACTGCGTGCTTTATCTTTGCGTGTGTGTGCGTGTTCGCGTGTCTGCGCTTCAGTCACAGAACATTCATCCTGTGAATGTGCGGAGCAGCATCTTCTCCCGGTGCGCCTCCTACATTACCCAGAAACCTGTTGTCTGTTGTGTATCCATGTCACTTCCTGCTCGGCGGTTTTCTGTTGCACATTCCTAGACACCATCCCATAGTGAAGGGGAATGATGCTCACTGGCCTAAAAAACTGGAAATCCCTGTTTTTTTTTCTCCCTCCAAACACAAACATTTATTCACATATCCTACATCTGCTGGATGGATCTCTATCGGCATCAGACACACAAGCACACACATTTGGGGTTAATTACACCAAAAAACGACATTTCTAGTCACCCCCGCTGACCTCATGGAACTAATAACGTTTTCAGCCGTTTCTGGATCAGTTCCACCTGTTGTGACTGTCTCTGGTCTGGGAACGTCTGAGAACAGGGAAGCACTATTTCTGCCACATGCTCTCTGACCGTTGCACTTTTTTCACTCATTTGGTTGTAAACAGGATGTGTTGTCACTACCCTTTCTACACTTTAACTGCTCCCTTGAACCCGTGACATATGACTGTCAGTGACACTATTCAGGATATTTCCCCCCTCCACACACACACACACGCCTACACACACACACTTCTGAACTTAACATATTATGCTGTTGGGGAAAAAAAAAAAAAACACTTCAGAAGGCAGAACTAACTAGATTTCATAGACATGAGCCGGCACACTGGCACGACACAACACTGCAACACCAGCAATGTCACCACAGGGATCCGTTAGATGTTACTACAGTAACTGCATGCTCACGCTTGTGCATGCCCCCAGCTTTTCCAGACATAATCTGACTGAATAAAACAGGGATTTAGCAGGCTAGCAGCCAGTCAGGCTTACGGTAAAGAGACACATGGCTAACGCAAACACACACACACACCGGTGATCAGACATGTGATCACTCACACTCAGTCGAGCACACTGACATCCTCCTAGCCGGCACATGTGGACAGGCACGGCCAGGCCCCTCGGTCTAGACGAGGGGACGCAGACTAGAAGCGCATCGGAGGGGAGCAGGAGAAGGCTCTGGATGTACTCACCCCTTTTCTGGAGCCATCCCTCTCTAACGATGGTGACATCGCTCATGGTTCCTTCACGCCGAGTCTGATGCCGTTACACGCCTGCTCCACACAGCCAGAGAGGGAGGGGAGGGGAGGAGAAGAGGAGAGGAGAAAGCGAGGGAGAGGAGAGGAGGAGGTGGAGGGGAGGGGGAAACGGCTCTCCCAGCCTCCGCGTCACTCTCCCTCCCTTTCTTCCTTTCCCGTTCACCCTCTATAACTCGCCCAGCCTCTCTCTCGCGCGCTCTCTCTATCCCTCAGACGTAGACAAGCGCACGCACGCGAAACAAGCAGTGTGTAGGCGTGAGCGCGCGCGTATCGTTTTGCTTCCTGTCGTGGCTTATCTCCCTCTCTTCTTCGTCTTCTTCTTCGTCTTCCCCTCCTCCTCCACCTCCTCCTCCTCTCACGTTCCCTCTCCAGACCTCCCTTCTTCACCAGTAGTGACTCAGCCTGAAAGGAAGTGAAAGGAGAGAGAGAAAAAAAACATGATATAGAAAAAGAAGCATGGCTTTATTTTGCTTCTCTGCTACACCATCACCCCCCCTACCCCAAAAGCTCTTTCATAATGTCTGACAAGACAAACAACTTGTTATTGAGAGGACGAAAGCTTCCTCTGCTTCCCCCCCGCCGCCCAACGATACACCCGGTTCCTCTTTCTATTGCAAACACTCCCTCTTATAAACAGGATGAAATATTGCAGAGCTCTTTCTGAAGCAAAAAAAAAACTGACCTTGATTGCCAAGTTGATATCTCTAAGCTCCACCTCTCATTCATTCAAGGATTTTTTTTTTCCTCCCCCCCTCCATTGAACAGACACTGAATACCAAAGCGAATCCACTGCTCTTGCTTTTTATGTAACTCTTTACATTGAAGAATGTGAGTCAGTGTGTGGATCTGGTGATTGACTTGTCTGTGTTTAAGGAGTGGGAGAGCATCTCAGGACTGTGGAGTAGAGAGCCCGGTTAAAAATAGCTACCACGGCAGTTAGGGATGCTCTCACACCCTTTCTCTCACGCCAAATCTCTGCACCTCTCTGCCGTCTCCCACCCCCGCCTCTCTCCCTCTCTCTCTGCATAGCGGCCGTGTTCACCTCAAATGCACCCTACTTCCATGGTACGACACGACGCGCAGCAGCAGTACAGCCCGAACGGGGAGCTGCGGTTTAGTGCGACCGTCGGAGTCGTTTGAAGCTGAAAATCAGTATTCACATCAGCTTCTGTCTGCGCCGCCTGCCGCAGACATCTGGAGGGACTGCAGCGTCAGGGCGAAGGCTGGAACACACCCCACAGACGCACACACACACACCTCTGTACATTTCTGCCTTTATTTATTTATTTTTTTTATGTAGCAGAATCATGACTGTGTGGAATCTAGGTCAGGGGTGGGCAATCCTGGTCCTCGAGGGCCGGTGTCCTGCAACTCTTAGAGGTCTCCCTGGTCCAACACACCTGAATCCAACAGCTGAATCACCTCCTAAGAACAGTCAAGTTCTCCAGAGTCCTGCTAACGACCTCATTATTTGACTCAGGTGTGTTGAAGTAGAGATGCATCTAAAAGTTGCAGGACACCGGCCCTCGAGGACCAGGAGTGCCCACCCCTGATCTAGGTGAACAAAAGCGGACTCGTCCAACCTGCTTTGATGCTTTCATGACCAAATTTGCCACTAAACTAGATTTGAGCTATGCTTTTTCACTAATTAACATATGTTTTTGGTCCACTTATTACAGTTAATGATGCTACTTCATGGAAAATTAGATGCTGCTAGTAGTAAGTTTGAGGAGAAACTGCTGCTGGACAATATGGTTAAAAAAGGCGTCACGATATGAGGGTTTCATATCAGTTGATATCGCTAATTATTTTTTTAAATACCTGAAATACTGCCTAACTAGTGATGTGAACTTTCCTGCTTTATCGATAGCTTTCATTGTTTTTTATCTTTAAGCAGGTATGAGACAAGGTGAAACTGCTGCTGCCCAAGTTACTTAACAGGATGTTGCTAGGTAGCCAAAGAGTGAGTGAGTTAGTTGATGCCACCCACCTTCCTGAGCTGGCTGAGGTTGAGAAGCTAAAGCCTTTCCTCTGCCTACATCACCCAGAATGCTGTGCAGTTTTGGATCAGCGTTCAGTGTAATTATTGGAAATTCTATCAGAGGTATTAATATTAATACTATTCATGTGTGTACTGCAATATATATTGCTATTGATTTGTTGTCCAACACCAGTTTTGTGTGATTTTTCTAAAAAAAAAAAAAAAGTGCACTTATAGTAATAAAATACATAGTTCTTTGCCAACATATTCATAGACCTAAAACTTTTTCCACGTTTTGTCTATTTTACAAACATAAACTTCAACGTATTTTATTGGGAATACGTGTGAAAGACCAACACAAAGCATCTAGAGGCTGAAAGTTAATTATTCTTCTCTTGTAAATGTGAACTCCTTGAACTACTTCTTTCAAGTTTTGCCACACCTTCTTAATCAGATGCAACCCCCAACTTAGACTGGCCCATTCTAACACATAGCACATGAATATGCTTTGATCAGCAGTTCTGGGTATATGTTAAGTATGTATGTTGTCCTGCAGGTAGGTGAAACTTCTCCTTGGTCTCTGACAGCATCGAACAGGTTTACAACCAGAACTGCCCTGTGTTTAGCTCCGTCCATCTTTGTATAAACCAGTTTCCATGTCCCTGATGAAGAAAAGCTTCCACAGTTACTGTGTTCCCTACATGAATCGTGGAAAAACTGCAATCAGGACTTATTATGCTATTCTTTTAATAACGTCTTTCTTCTGACCACTCTACAGTAAAAGCCAAATGCGTTAAGTCCACAACTAATATTTGTCCTTTCAACAGCTTCTGACACCCAAGGCTCTTGATCAATTCGGGTTTCTTGGCTGCTTCTCCAATTGATTGTCTTGTTAGTTTAAGTGGACAGCCATGTCTTGATATATCTGCAGCTGTGCTATGCTCTTTTCATTTCAGATGATATATTGACCGGTTTCCCCATAAAGATTTGCTTTACACCATAACCCTGCTTCCAACTTCTCCGTAATCTCTGCCCCTGGTTTAAGTTTTCATTATGCTGCTCGTTCTCTTATGTCTAACAAATCTGAGAAAAAAAGAAATTAACTCTTTTTTAATTACATGATCTCTATAGGCAAGTGGTTGTCATGGGTTTCTTTTTACCTATAAATGTATATCCTGCTTTTCAGATTCTATTTTTTTTAGAAACAAACATATTTTCCTTTCAGCTGGCCACTATGCACTACTTTGTGTTGCTCCATCATCTAATATCTCAATGACACAAACTGACATTTGTTTTTTTGTGACAAAATGTGAAAAGGTTTGAGGGTAGTGAATACTTCAGAGGGACACAACATTTCATTAAATAACTTAAATCCTATTATTAGTGCAAAAAGAATGGAAAAAATAATCTTTTCACATCTGCAGTATTAAAGAAATGACTCTAGTCGCACTAGTTTTACTCTACCTGATAAAAAATTAAAAGGAAAAGAAGTGTAAGTTTTAATGTACAATGCAAAGAAAAGATGAAAGTATTAGTAGGCTGTAATTCCATTGGAAATAAGCTTCAAGGGCGAACCCATTAGTGCAATCCTCTTGTCAGGTCAGAGGAGCACTCTTTGCCTCATCTTACCTCAGAAAAACTTCCCTAAAACCAATCAGTGGCCTCATAGAAACTTTGGCAGACGTGATCTGCAGCAGGGAATCCATGATCATCCTTCTAAAAGGAAAGCCAATTTGGCAGGACCGCAAATGTTACACTGCACACACAAGGATGTGTGTTTCAGCCGCATATTTTGCATCGATCTAAAACACGTGATGAAAGCGACTCCAATTTGATCAACGTAGCTTCCTGGTGCAGGAACGAGTCCGTTTTCAGAGGCTTGTGAAAAGTTCATCAGCACTGGCCGCCCAGTTTGAGCTACCACTGATAGAGGACACTTGACTTATTCACATGCTTTTATAACATGTGGATCGACGATCTAGAAAGAAAAATCTAGATTTTTGTGCTTTTTGACCTATCACGACAGGTAAAACCGGGCTGCATTAACGTGCGGATGTAACGGCGCATAAGCTCACGTGGAGGAACACGCCGTTCTGCACACCAGTGCAGTCTTCAGGTATCAGATTTTGTGACGCTGCAAGGCTATTTTAAAATATGCTCCTGAAAACAAAACTATGGCGCTTCTGTTTGGGTGACGGAAACAACAGAACAACAGAGTTAAGATCTCTCAAAAAGAAGCAACCAGACAACACGAAAACAGAGCCGAATTATGAACTCTGTGATCTTATACCCAGCTAAAAACGGAAGCACATTTTTAGGGAATGACATCAAAATGCAAGACTAACCATAGATAAATTTGTCTTCCTGTTATGACAGAAAAAAATCATAATAACGTCAAAAATCGACGTAGGAGTTCTCAGTCTCTGCAGAGAGTGATGCACACTAACACATAGATAAATAAGAAAAGCACTCCAGAGCTACAAACCCAACAATGAACAGTTAATTACTAGGGATGCACAATGTTAGTGGCATGGCATCAGTAGATATCAACTGTAAAATTTAATATCGGACATCAGAAATTCCCTCAAAATAACTCACTGATATGAAAGGCATACTTTTTATATGACAAACTAGTGACAATAATGGCTGCAGCACAGCACAGCATCAAATTTGCATTGTTTGATTTGTTTAGTGTCTTAGCAGATGTCATGAATAAATTTGATATTAAACATAATTCAAGTTGAAAGTGTTACATCGTTTTCAAACCTGTTTCAGTATTTACATTTGATAACAAGCTAAATTGACAAAGATAATGCAGTATTTTAATTCCACAGTAGAGAAAGCAATATAGTTTCCGTAAGTAGGTATAGCAAAAAAATATTGGTATTGCCATCGGTTACCAGCCAAATTAGTTTTAGTATATTTAGCATATTGGCTATATTGGATATCGACCACAATAATCCAATAAACCAATATCGTGCATCCCTATTATTTACCTCTAACATATTACTGAATGCCAACCTGAAAAGTAATTGCGTTAAATTGTTGTGACAAGGGGAACAAGAATGATTGAGACAACACAACTTCAAAGCTGACACCAAAAAGCCAGGCCCTCACTCTGCAAATATCAGCCTCCTTACATGGAATTGTCCATCATAAAACAATCTTAAGATTTGGTCGCAAACTGCAGTTGGTGGACTGCCGTCGTCCAGCAACCAGAAGCAAATTTGTTTATCTCAAAAACAGAAACGACCTATGTCAAATATCAAGCAGTGGCAGAAAATCCGATCGCTGCTTTGGCTCAAATCATATTATTGCCGTTCTGTTTTTGAAAACCTCGAGCTCTTCCAGAGCCGTCTCCTTTTCCTCATCATTTTCTCCCTCTTTTCACAGTTCGACTCCAACAGCAGGACCGTAACTTGTTGTCCAACCATTGTTGGACTGACTTCTCTGTTGGATTATTCTCACAAGATTGTATCACAACCAAGTTCACTTATGTGAGCACGTTCAAGTCCTCTATGAGTTTTGAAAAATCACATAATGTGCGCAGAAAAAGCTACAGCATGATGCTGTCAACGCCATGCGTCACTTTGTGGATGTTGTGTTCAGGGTGATGAGCAGGGTAAGTGGTTTGTTTATTTCAGCACAGTGTTTAGCCCAAATAGTTTATTTTTTGTGTTATGTGGATGACTAACAGATACAATGTGGACAGATTCACTTAGCTTTGATTTTATGCAAGAGGCAATATATTAATACACATATCTTGTTGTCCAATCACTGTTAGACTGATGTCTCTGTCTGACCTGTGCAGCACCATAATCAAGGAATCTGGCATCTTCAACTGCAGTGACAAGTCAAGACGTTCTTAGTGATTTATTAGTGTTAAATACATTAATAGCTAAATTATCAGGCTTGCAGTTTGCACATCATCGTGCATTACAAAATATGCACATAAACATGTAGCTTACACAACAATAGGCCAAAAGCAAAAGGCCAGGTGCATCAAACATGATAGTGCAACAACCTGTTGTTGATGGAAGCCTCTTTTTTTCCATTTATTTCAAATAAGAAGTCAATTGCTGTTACTATATTTTGTGGTGGCAAAGCCAGGCGATGCTTTTTGATATGTGCATATGATTCTGAATAGTTCAACCACCCTGCAAAAACAATATGCAACCCAAGCAGCACACAGCTAGCATCAATTACGTTCTCCTCTTGGAAAGATTTGACGTAAACATTCGTGCAGTAGCCTCTAAAAAGGTCTTTTACACAAACAATCACCTTTAAAACTCACTTCTTTCTACAACAGAAAATATTTCCTCCAGGAGTTTTGAAGGGTTGGCATCACGAGCCTGCACATTACACATAATTAATAACACAAGATTAAATGACAAAATGTAGACAGACAGAGAGACAGATGGTAATTTATGTACTGAGCTTAAATATAAAACTCAGCCCGTTTGTGGCGTTTTCATCAGTAAAAGTTAGAAACGCAGACCTCTAAAGCATCAGTCATAGTGGTCAGTCAACTGGGAGCCGCCCCCGCATGTTATCCTGACATAAACACACCATTTATCTCGCTTTCCGTGTCATGTTTACCGTCACAACAATGACCGGCTAGCGGCGGTGCATTACCTGCAGCAGCGACAGGTGCTGTGGCGGTGTGTCCCCCCCTCTCTCCCTGCACCTGCTCTTCACACACCGCTCCTATTCCTGCCTTTAACTCCGGTCTGAGTGAAGCTATGCGGGGCTGCGAGCTAAAGCTACACGGCGGTCTCCGTCAGAGTCATCACACGGATTTCCGACGTGCAGCGGGGGAAGCTACGGTTACCGCGGCCAATGGCTGTTTTGATTCTCAGGAAAGCCAGAAACGTCACAGAGGGAAGCGGCACCCCCTGTCTGTCATGAACCCACCCACTACCTCCACATGAACACACACAACAAATTCAGACACGAACACATCCCAACCGTCTGGCACAGACCTTCCGCTTTCGGTGATGAGTGATTCTACTCGACGTCTGATTCTCCACCACTGAGCGGTTCTCTCATCATCCCTCTCCAACATCCTGTGGGGATCCTCTGGTTCGCAAGCCAACTATCGCGAGAACTCGAAGTTAAGGCCGTTTACTTGCGAGAAGCAATGTGGCTGCTCTGTCCTAGTTTGAACATTTACCTGGAGAGAGATACGTATGAAGTCGCTTTTATAGGTGGGAGAACGTCTTAAAGTTTACCATCAAACATAATTTCAAGCTCATTGCGTGTTTAAAAATAGATGTGTATCAAAGGGAAGGGTTTAACTATTGGTTCCTTTTAATACCAACATATCCTGTCACAAGCTAGTAATAATAAAAACACACAAAAAAATAAACGAACAAATAAAAAGATTTCATTTTATTGCTGTTGTATAATGTCAAATATTTGAATTAATCCTATGCATTTATCTTTGTGGAGCAGCACAAATTTTAATTTTGTCTGATTTTCTTACCATTTTTATTACAACGAAAACTCCAACATTTTAAATAATAATAAAAAATATATAAAGCGCATAACACGTGGAAAAATTCTGATCATATCAAAATCATGTTTGATCAATTTAAATATTGTTGAAAAATGTATTTATTTCAGCAACTCAAATCACAAAATTTAATCATATAAATTAATTACTCACAAACTGTTTTTAAGCCTTTATTTCTGTGAAGTATATTGATTTTCCGATTACATAATGAAAAGCCTACATTTTAGTTAAGTATATTATATCAGACAATTAAAAAAACACACACATTTAGTATATAAATGAAAAGCTTAAGGCTTAAAAGTTATTTTAAAGGTACTTTTAATGCAAGCCTCATCAGAACGCATATTTTATTTATGTGACTGTATCATATTGATGTTTAAGACATCATTCAGAGATCACAATTTTAGGTATACTTAGCAGTTTATCACAGTTAAAATTCAAGTTTTTAAGCAGTATATCAACTGATAACACTATTTGGTTCATTTTTTCACATGCTGTTCAACATGCTCTTCAACATTTTGTAAATATCCAGTTTTGGTTTAGTGCTGCAATGTTTTAATTTGATCTAAAATGGAAACTAGTTTTCAGTTCTTACATATTTCTTCTTTTCTGTCAAACCTAAATACTTCTAATCATCAGAAAATGTCATTATTAGACAATAACCTGAATATATACAGAGTGAAGTTTTTAAATTTAGATTTTATTTCTGGTGGCCCACCAGTTCATGTAATATTTTCCCAAAACTTTTAACAATCATCAAGGTGTATCAGCTCTCGGTGTGGCTTTCTGGAATCTCCAAGCATTGAAAATGTTGTTATAATTGACAACAACATCAAGTAATAGATGTCAATAATTTTATCTTTCATCTGTTCTTAAATTTCTTTAGCTAAGGGCATGATGTGTTGCTTTTTAAGGCTTTTCATCCTACATCATGTTGCCAGGTATGTTCCGTTTCCATGGTTTTAAGATTGTACAAGTCAGGTTGTAATCAGCAAAATTAAACAACATAAAAAGGGCGCTTAAACACGGTTATTTCCTGATTCCAGGAGGGCCGCAGTACTATTCAAATAGGGATAGGTTGTTTGCATTGATAATGAAGTTATCTATTAAAACGGCACTATGTAATTAGTCAGGGTTTCTTTGTCTCAGAATAAAACTTGTTTGACCGTCTGAAACATTTGAGCGTGACAAAATGAAGCAAAAATCAGAGGGATTCTGTAATGAAGCAAAGTCAGGACTATAAGAAAATGAGAGGTCAAACCCATAAACAAAGTTGTTAGAGAATCAAATTTTATATTCGATCATCAAGAAGTTGTTTTCCTGGAAACAAGTAGTGTGAAAATTTGTTATTTTTAGCAATCAATATCAAAGGTGTGTTTTGACAGGAAATTGTGCAGAATTTAAGAGGAACTATAGCCCAACTGAAAAAAGGACCTTGTTTTGAATTAAAGCAGCAGTGGGATTTTTTTTTCAACACATAGGGAAATAACAGATTCCGTAACACACCACTAAATTAAGGAAACAAACGACACAGCATGAACGAGATATTTTTATCCTCAGCACAGAAGACAAGACTACTTCAAAAGTTGCCTACTGAATGTTGGCTCCCTTTCCAGACAAAAGATACATAAAATCTCATTAATCTGTTGCAGAAAAGTCAAAAGGATGACTCTGTTGACTCCTCTCCAGGTCAATATTATACATTATTTACTCAGATATGTTGACACAAAACAGCAGAGTCATTGCGTTCCCAGGTAATATTTGCAATTCATGCCAGATTGAAGAGTAGGGGTGCGGCGGTGGCACAGGGGTAGAGCAAGGGAACCATATGGAGGTGTTGATTCGGTTTTACTGCCAGTAAATGCAATTATAATTACAACCATGGACACATTTTGTGTACTTTATTTAAATGAACATGCTAAGGAGAATGCAGCATTGACTAAACTGAAAAGTTTTAAACATAAAATAATGATAAAATAAAAATAAATAACATTTTGCACCTGGTAATTTTTAAGAAACGTTTTGTTTAATGTCTGAGCCTGAAAGTAACGAATGAGGGCGGAAGCTAAAAATTGTTGTTTAAACAATCAAAAAGAAAACTTTGGTCAGCACAGCAAATGTGAAGTGAAATGAAAAGTTGAGTATTCTCTTTGGTTCCCATTAATGTGGGTGTTGGAGTTCAGATACGGTCCCTTTGAGGGTGATGCTTTACAATTAAATCTTAAAAAATTATTGATTTGTCAAATGCTGTTTTATGAATCTTTAAAATGTTTTTATTTTTATTCAGGGTGATATTTATTTACATGAGACATGGCGGCAAGAGGAGATGCACCACAAGTGACCAAAACATAAAACATTTCCAGTCAGAGTAACGACGCAAAACAGTGAGAAAGTATTAAAATGAATAAATCAGCATTTACTTAAACCACTGTAATAATTTTGACACTTTGCAGCATTTATGCCAAACAAGGACTCCAATATGTTACCTACTTCAGATGAGATATTGGCCACTTATAACTCTTCAGCCAAACCTTACTAAATAATTGAATAAATAATCCAGACCTTTCTGTTTCAGGTATTAGACTACATTCTTAAAACTGAGATCAGAGTCAGAAACATTAAATTAAAATACTGCAACAGACTTGTTAAAAATATAGCTGTGCATAAAAATAGCCAAGGAATCTTACAAAGTTGGGAAGCATTTTCCATAAAACGACATTAAAGAAGAAAAAATAATAAGTACTGATCATAAAATCTGCTCAAGATTTAGCACTAGGTCTCTTTCTTTTTTTCATTACAGCTACTGTAAAGATATATGAAAGACAAAGTAATATGTTTATGGGGATGTTGTTTCAGCTTTGTATTCTCACACACACATTCCACTTTCTTATAACATGAGACAGCTGCATGGCGCAGGTCTCCACACAACAGCTGATCAGCTGAAAGCAAACCAAATGTTTTGTGCCCATTTAAGGCTCAGGTTGTTTATAAGCTGCATTTCTTGAATTCTTGTCCAATGCAGCTTTTTCCAATCAATCAATCAATCAAATTTTATTTGTATAGCACATTTCAGCAGCAAGACATTTCAAAGTGCTTTACATCATTACAAACACAGAAACACAATGCAATATAGAATCAATAATCAAAACAAAGCATTAAGTCAAGTTCCATCCATAAATTTGTAATTGATTACATTTCAAATACAATTCTAAACAGGTGGGTTTTTAGTTGAGATTTAAAAGAAGTCAGTGTTTCAGCTGTTTTACAGTTTTCTGGAAGTTTGTTCCAAATTTGTGGTGCATAGATGCTGAAAGCTGCTTCTCCTCGTTTGGTTCTGGTTCTGGGGATGCAGAGCAGAACCAGAACCGGAAGACCTGAGAGGTCTGGAAGGTTGATACAACAACAGCAGATCTTTAATGTATTGTGGTGCTAAGCCGTTCAGTGATTTATAAACTAACAACAGTATTTTAAAGTCTATTCTTTGAGCTACAGGGAGCCAGTGGAGGGACTTTAAAACTGGTGTTATGTGATCTATCTTCCTGGTTTTAGTGAGAACGCGAGCAGCTCCAATGTGGTCAGCTGTCCTGCTGTGGTCCTCTAGGACTCATCCAGGCAACAGGAAGCATGGGTACAGAAAGAAAGAAAGAATTACAGAAAACTGAACAAATATTATTAGAATTTTTTCCTTGAAAATGCTTCGCACGAGCAAATACGGGGAAAGATTGAAATTTCTTGACATCATGGCACAACAACGCCTCCCTTCACCTGATTTCCCCTGCCCATGGACTGGGCAGCTGGGCGGCAGAGGCAGAGCATGTAGTCATGGGGCAAGGCACATAGAGGGGACACAGGTGGACCTAACGTCACACACCATATGTGCGTACCACGTTCTGGCCTCTCTTAACACACACTCACACACATTCACGTTGGGCCATCAGCTGGCTTTTTGCTCGCAACTCTGCAAGAGGGAGGCGGATGGGCAGAAACCAGCAGCAGGGAAAGGTGTGTGTGTGTGTGCATTTGTGCCCTTGTTTGTATTACATATGTTTTGCAGTTGTACTGCGCTCTGCTGGTTAGATTTAGAGGTTTTATGGGAATTAAATTTTGGATAATAGGGTTAGGAATAGATTAGTAAGGGTTAGGGCTAGGCAAAATGTATGGGTAGAAGTCAGTACAATGTCCTCAGTTTATATATAAGTACAAGGATGTGTGTGTGTGTGTGTTGTTGAGAGGAGGCAGTGGAAGTAAAAGTAGAAAGACAGCTTGAAACGCAAAAAGGCCACACAGGGAATCCCTTCTGTTGCTGTAGCTGTGGCCAGAAGTGTCCCTGTGACACACTTACACATGAAAAAAATGTCAAAAGTTAGTGTAAATATGCACTAAAATTCCAAATTTGATCTACAGACTTTATAGAGCCCTTTAAAAAGTGCGATACTGCCATGCAAAAGTGTTTATGTCTCTTGAATTTGTCCTCAATTTTGTACATTTTGAGATTTTATGTAATAGACCAAAAAAGTATCAGCTAACTGTGAAATTAAATGAAAAATCAGAAAAATGTGACATACACTGTAAAAAAAAATTGCCTTCAGAAATCATCTAATTAGCATCAACCCCATAAAATAGATATTTGAAATATGTAACGCTCTGTCTAATGAACCGACATATTATATGAATTTCAACACTGGAATTCAATTACCCTAAATAAGACCACAATGGGTGCATGTTTAGAGTCACCCAGTCCCACATTTTTTGAAATTTCTAACAAGTTTTCGCTCAAGATTGCAAGTCGTTCCGTCCATCTTCCTTTAAAGGCCCTGTGATCTAAAACACCGATGCAATCCAGTGAGGTTTGTGGTTGTAACATGACAAAATGTGAATAAAGGTCAAGGAGCATGTACACTTTCTCAAGACACAGTATACAAAGTGAGGTAAAAAAATACGCCCCATTTCACACCCTTTCCGATATTGTAAATCTATTATAGGAATAGAAATGAATATTATTAAATGAATATTATATGAAATCTAGGAACTGTGGATTAGCTGTGATTGTGAGCAGCACTCTGGACTGTAGCTGTATCGGTTCTGGCCTCCCTCGAGTCATCATTACAAACACTCCTCGCAGTGGAAGAGTGAATCTGTCCAGTCAATTACATCAACTGTAGAGCGACACATGAAGGTTGGATCCTCTTGGCACGTTTTGCTCAACAGTGCGTGATCTTGCAATGTAAGAGCAACACATGGTGAATGTTTGTGAACTTCATGCCTTTTTTTTTTTGCATCTCAACTGTGCAAAAGATTCTTAAATGTCTATAAAAGTAAAATTTATACTTTTATCGTACAACAAATGTTATGAGTTGGAGTCCTTCATATTGCATTTTGAACCCAATTCAGAGAAAAAAAAAACCTGGATTGTGTTCCTGGGGTTAAATGGCAAGTACCATTAACAGGTTTGTTGTTTTCCTTCAGTTTCTTTTTCTGTCCTATTTTATGATGTATTATTAGTAATCTAAGCAAAAGGGTAATTACTGGTTTGACCGTGGCCTGGTAAAAAGCAGCCCCTTGTTCTATGCTTTGCTTCGTACACAAGCAATTGAGAAACGATTGCTTGCTAGAGGGGTGGATTCTGTTGAAGTTTTAAATTGTACCCAATCTCTATCATTTGCCCGTGATGCATGTAATGAACAAGTTTGACACTTTGACGTATAGCGGAAATTGCCAGCGCTGTAAACAACCATCCTTCACTGCACAGAGAAGACGAGGACGAGCCGACCAAGATGGCTGTTAATGTGAATTCAATATTTGGAAGCGTGACCAACATAGACTGAACGACTTCATTCACGTCCTTCGCTGCCACCACTAAAACTACAGGCAGACTACAAGCGCAGAAAATCGACATTATCATTCACAACTTCCCTTTCTGTTCGCTGATTGGCCCAGTTGAAATTCTACCGGAGAAATCCAGGTCAATGGGAGAAATCCCAGAGAGAGCATTGAAGGGAGATACATCAGAAGGCAATGGCCAAGCTAGTTTGACTGTAAAGATTTTGAAACTGATAGACCTTAAATGTAGCGTGATTGCATGACACTTTTTACCCATCATCCTCTTTGGTTGAGGTGACATGCTGCTATGTGCTGCCTCCTTAGTTGACCCAGAAGCACAGAATGCCTGTTCAGGTTGTAAAAAAAAAAAAACATGCACTTTTTTAAACTAAAGTTTCAGGTTTAAGCAGTGTTTAACCACATCACTCTCCCTCCACCCCTAGTTTATAGTCCCCTTTCACCTCCTGCAGCACACACACCTCTCTCTACCCCTCCACCCCCTCCAGACCCAGTTCCCCCGCTCCCAAAGCCCTGGGAAGCAGCAGCCGTGCTGGACGGCCCGGCACCCTGTGCCACCGAAGCCCTGTCCCTTCTCTCTTTGATGCGGCTTCACGAGAGAGGTCAGCCTCACCCCGGAGACGTGCATGGAGGTAGGGACAGCTGCGGTCAAACAGACCGGGCACGCTGGATGCAGACACACAGACACGGGCAGACACACAGGTATGCCCACACGAGACCGGACAGAGCAGCTGTAGCCACGGTGTTGAAGGTGTGCCGTACAGCTCAGGGTCCTGTATGGTCCAGCACGGCTCCGCTCTCTTCTGTTCTGGGTCACCTACTTTGCACTCAGGTGTAAAATGCGGTCCACGGATCACCAGATGTCCAAATAAAATGTATTTATATGTCTAAATAGGGCTGCAATCTGCAAACACTTTGCTGTTGTGTGCCATTGTTCGGGCAGTGAAAACATGCTGTACATTTTCTATAAAATGTAATCAGAAATGTTAACCAAATTACTCTGGTCCCTGTTTATTTCTTGAAAAAATTATGAAGTTTTAAAATCTTGCATTGATTACTTCACAATTTTTATTGTATGTGGCCTATTTTCCTCAGACACAATCTGACTTCACAGCTGTTCTGTTATAATTTGTGCGTGTTTTTGTCAACGAGCAGCAGAAATTATTTGGTTTATCACAGTTAATCTATGATTGAACAAGGACGGGTTTGCTTTTTCCAAATAGTGCCATGTTGGGTTAGATGGCTTTTGGACTCTTAAATTTAATTGAACTTAAATGCATCTTACTCTGGATGAACGTGTTCAAATGTGGATCCCGCTCATCACTCCATCAGAGTAAAGTTATCTCTTAAACAGCCACAGAGATAAACTTCAGGAGGAGCTTTCACGTCAGCAAGCTGCATTTCCTGGATCTCTGCTGGCAGGATAATTTATGAGTGAGGGTAAAAGCAATTATGTGATTGACCGCTGCTTAGCGGGAGCCGTTTCGGTAATATTCTAGTCCTTTTTCACCCCAGTGATTAGGTGGTAGCGGAGCCACAGAGCACAGACTCTTGATAAACTGTTCAGGTTTGCTCTGGAACTCAACAGTAATGTCATAGGCTCTTGCACAGCCCCAGATGAATGATACTGCGTATTTCACAGTGAGATTGTGCATTTGCAGGGGTGTCGGTGTGGTCTCTTAACTTCCCGTTATTGGGGAGAATTTTCAGACAGATGTCACCTGCAGGACGCAGAGAGGTCAGCCAGTAAATCCATCTAAACTTCAGCAGCTCTCCACCGAGTGGCATGAACATGCATGTTGGATCTCCGTCTTTCTTTCCATGCAAACAAACATACGCGTTCACATGATCATATCCCCTCGCTGCTCATCCAGCTGCATGCTGGAGTTCTGTTGGGTGCAATCAGTGTGCATTTTACTCAGCTGCTGAACCAGTCATTGATGCAGCAAGAAGACCAAGTGAGGAGCTGTGAGGGCCCAACTTCCACATGTAGGTTTTATTAGAAGGGCAAAAAAAGGGTGTAAATCCTTAAAGCTGAATAAAATGAACTGGTTTAGAAACTGCAAATATAAACAGACAAGCAAGTCAGAACAGGAAATTGAAAATTATACTGAGCCAGCTACAGACAATGAGGGCAGTAGTAAACGTTCCTAATCTTGTTCCTGTTCCTTGTTTTAAAAAAATACAAAGTTTAAAGAAAGAAGACAGCAGAAAGTTGCCCTGCAATAATAACTGGACTAAATTACTGTTGCTCCAACGTGGATCTTCAACTTCAAACTCGCAAGTGATTAAAAACAACAATAAACGGTAATCATTGGAGTGGAACTCTTTCACATTTTGTCACACCAACTTCAATGGGTTTTATTGGGATTTTGAGTAACACACTGAAACAATCAGCCATTGTTGCATTTATATTACAGACATGTAGTTGTTTTAGTAAAAACACAATCATGCTGTGCAATTAAAAGCAACATTATTTTGGCTGCTTGGAAAGTAGAACTTTAGTTTGAGCGTCACTTCCTTAACAAGCCTCATCTTGAGATTTTATGTGAAAAATTTAATTGATAATAAACTCGACTTTCCAGTATTTATTTAAATGATTGCTTAAACGGAAATGACATAAACTCAAATCATTTTAATGAAGTAAAATATCAGAGTTCTGCTTAGTTCTTTTGCGAGTACTAACCTCAGTCATTTCCTTCTCCTAGGTGTGCACAGGCAAAACATTCCCCAGGCTTGTGATCATTTCATTAGTTCCAGGACTGCACCACACCAGGAAATAGGGGGTCATGTTTCCACATTATGGGGCTTTCTATGTTAGGTTTTGAGTAATTATTGGGATTAAATTAAAATGTTTTATTTTGCCTACTTTTGTACGTAACGTATTGTGTCATTAGGTCTTCATTTAATGTAAATACTCTGGTTTTGCTTATCAAGTTCCACTCCTTTGAATAGTTTCTCACAACTTAGTTCATCCTTTATTTAAGCAATGTGTTTGCTGCTGCACTAATATTAAAGAAGCTTCCACTGGTGTCATTCTGAGTGTGTTCTTGAAATCGTTTGGGTCCCACCTCCATGACCGCTCGACCGCCATGACAAGCATGTGACACAGACCAATAGAAAGCAATGCATAATAATGACTAGGAAGGACGATGATACAGGGTTCTGAAGAAATACACAATAGCAAAGTTAGCATTTTACTCAGATGTGTCGCCACATGGGCCAACATGATCAAGTAGAAAGTCCTAGAAAGTTCACAAAAATATCCTCTGTAGCCTCCATTTTTTTTTTCTGTTTAGCAATAAACTTTTCAATACTTTTTCAACATTGTCACATAGTTGGATGTTTGGATTTTGTTTTCTGTGAATATCGTTTTCTTTTTTGGTTATTTATGCTCACAAGTCTGGACAAATTCTGATCGGTTGTGTTTTTAGATATTGCCAAATGAGCTTATCCCTTCATTATTTATTTATTTATGGCTCTGAACCAGTGTCTCTATGTTGTGTCTGAATAATAAAAATAACTTAAAAAATCCCCAACAACTTTTGGAACAGATTTGGCTCCCAACACAATCAGTCTGTTTTCTTTCATATTTTTTGTTACCCTGGGCTGTATTTGGAGAGTACTGTAGTCGTTCCAAAGCTGCCGTACTTAAAAAAAAAAACAGTGGTATGTATGGGCCGAAATAAAATATTAGTCTAAAATAGCTAAAGCGGCACTACCAGCTGTCCCTGTTGCAAACAATGATATTTCTCAACCAATTCTTTTCTGCTTGTCTGCAAAATCCACTCCGGGCCACTAGGGAGACCTAGCAGCCTATGTTCCCCACTCTCTCTATCTTTCTCTCTTTCTCTGAATCCTATTTAGTAAACACATCTGTATGAGGCAGATTTTATGTGTTTTGGTTATAAAACATCTGGAACAGCAGAACAGTAAGTCCTTGGGGGAGGGGGGGAGCTCAGCAGCTTACCATCAGGGGGCTGACGTTGGTTTCTGGAGAAGAGTTGTGGTATTTGTTGAAAACCTGTCTCCAGTGGGCCCGAAGGAAGGATGTGTCTTATTGTCTCTCCCGCGTTTGTGTGTCTGTGAGAGGAAGCAGGAATGTGCGCGTCACATCTGTCAACATCTGGGAGCGCAGACTGTGTTTGGCTTTCCAACAACTGGGTGAGATGAACATCAAAAACACACACACACACACACACACTTTGAGAACAGCCAGAGGACAGAGCAGCAGAGGCTCCCTTCATTTACAAACACACACACACACACACACACTTCCAAAGGTTCTGATGGCCCCTGAGAGCCCAAACGCTTCCAAACCTGCCACTTCCTATTTCTGGTCCTTGCTTTCTTTATAGGACACATTTCTTGTCTCACATTTTGAATTATTATTTTTTTGTTATTTTCGTCTCCACATACACCCCTACACACTCTCACACACACGCCTACGGAGAAGCCCAGTAGCGGTTTATGTGTGGACGTGATTTTCCCCGGGATGCTCGCTCCTCGGGGATGCACAGGAGGAGTCGTCTTCTCCTTCCCTGAACAAACTGCTGCGAAACATCTGTCTGCAGGCGGAGAGGGACAGATGTGAGGAGCATTGCTGTCATGGGAGGAGACGTCTCTTCCCTCAGACGTTTGCATTTTTCAAACTGTGTCATATGGAGGATTTGACAGGCTGACCACTTCAGACACATGGTGGAGTTTCTAAAAGTTTTCCCAAACCTTCGACTTTACCACATGGAGTGACGCTGCAACCGGAAACTTTTAATCAATTTCATCAGGATTTTATTTGGTAGATCCAAGATGTACTGAGGCGTAATTTGTGAAGCAGAGGAAAAACATGTTTTTTTATTGTTTTCAAATAAAATCCTGGAAACCGCGTCACGAATTTGTATTCAATCAATGCTTTATGAAATCACCTTTTACTGCCGTTACAGCTGCAAGCCCATTGGGGTATTTCCAATTTTTGCCCATGTTTTTGCAAAACAGCTCAACGCCAGTCAGATTCAACATTTATTTTTCAATTCTTGCCACAGATAAATAGACAAACTGTAGGCTAAATGTCATTTTGTCCAGCTGCCTCCAACAGATCATCCTCCAGGATTGTCCAGTACCTGTTTTCCCATCAAGGAAGATGGATGACTAACTTCCATGTCCCTGCTGAAGAAAAGGATGGCCTTAGCATGATGCTGCCACCTTCTTATTTTACAATGGAGTTGTTCAAGATGGTGGCCATTTATCAAGATGGTTGTCAAGGAAAATATGTTTTTGAACTAAATTTGCCCATATTTATCAAAGGGTATATCACACTTTTAGGGTCAAATCACACATAACTAGACCTATAGAAATCATATCTACTAATAATCTTTTGATTTTTCAAGATGGCTGCCATGGTTGTGAAAGAAAAGTTATTCTTGCACTAAAATTGGCAGTTAGATGAATGTGTGTGCTGTCCAATCATAGCCCTGCATATTTTAATGAACAGAAATAATATCTATTTTCTTGAACTTGTGTTTCCTTTTTCTGGTGGACATTTATCAAGATGGCCACCGTGGTTGTAATGGGGATTAAATGCTTGTACTAAAATCGGTTGTAGTTGTTACCAGTGACGGACGCATCAAATCAGAAAGTTAGACCCGTTTGCTAAACATGAATCTTAGCTGTGCTAATGCTAAAAGTCTAAACACACAAAGAAATAGCAGAAGCTAATCCTTAACTGGTAAAAACATTTAAAAAATGAGTGGAAGCTAATGCTAAAAAGATGACTGTCTCCCAGTCTGTGTCACACATCTTTCTATCCTTCCAGTTGCCAACTGGTGTGGGACTCGCAAACATCAAAGTCCTCAGTTTCTAATTTAGCAACATATCATTACTTTAGAATTGTATGAATAGGATGACCACTTTCAAAAACATATAATGTGGCATAAATCTCATCCAAGGTATGGAAAAATGTAATATTTTATGGCAATAATAGGTTTAAAAAACTAAAAAAACGGCAGCCATATTGAGAAAACAGCTGTCATCCTAAAACTCAAGCGGCCAATGGGAAATATGATAAACATATAACCAGAGGGACAACTATACAAGTTTAATGCTTGTATCCACTAATGGATTCTACTCAGAAGGCAAATTTGTTGCATTAAATATTTTCTAGGGTTATCAAAGTAAGGGAGGATGCATATCCTTTTCCTTCCACTTCACAGTTAAGTGCTATTTTATGTTGACTTAGTTCAGAAAATCCAAATAAAACACATTAGGGTTTGTGACAAATTATTCAAGGGGATGTATACTTTTGCAAAGGACTGCAAATCGACTCATTTTTCTGTGAAAACCTGGCTGCTTTTTTTGAAAGTCAAACGGTTTGTTGACAAAAACAGCTCTATTGTTAAAACTGCCAAACAGACGAGGAGATATCACTGAAGTGTAAATACCAACATCTGACCTGCGGTAATTCACGTGAGAAACAGATCATACATTTGTCATTATCGCAGATTTAGGGGGATAACATCCCAGAGTAGTCCAACAAACACAAGGGCCTCACTCCGCGTCCAGTTGTTGTTTACTTGGTGAGTCCGACGGCTGGCTGGAGGTCCCACACAGGGGAGGTCTGCGTCACGCTGCCACTGTGACAGCTCACCATATGGGGGGGTTGGGAGTGTGTGTGCCGCCTCTCTAAGCCCTGTGGAAGTCCGTGCACATGGATCTCACAAACACAGCTAAAGCAGCCTCACAGATGCCACCTCAGTGGTTATCATGGCACGCACACACACACTCAAAACAGCTGAATCTGCCCCAATATTACAGCTACTCCCGTCCAGATGATCAAGCTAATTGTGTCCCACTGTTTGATGGGACATGTTGTGTTTTTGTTTCCAGAATGGTTCTCCTGTTTATGGACGGATGTTTGCTCCTGGTTGTTTTGGAAAGCGACGGCTGCGGAGCTCACAGAAAGGACAGAAGGTGACCTCATGGTAACCTGCTCCTATGTCAGAGTAGATTTATTAAAGTCTCTGTGTTCAATAGCCGATGTCTATTTTTGTTGTTTTAATGCTGTTGTTTATGTTCTCGGTATTCTTAAATCTGCATGTTTATGTCCTTGTAAAGCAGGAAAACTGTCCACATAAATAGGAGGTAAAGGCTATTATTCACAAAATGCTGGTTAACTTTTTTTACTATTATTATTATTATTATGTTCATGGTCTTTTTTTGTTGTTGGTTTGTTTACTTTGTGCTCAGTCTTTTCAGCAACAACAGCAGTTTGACTAATTAAAAGGAAGCTATATAAATCCACCTGTACACTCCAAACCACAGCTAATAGGAGATAGAGGCAGATGCTCCATTCGGAAGTTGGAGGAAACCAAAACAATAGTTTGCACTCTTCCAAATTGCGGCACTGCCATATAGAAAAAAAAGAAAGAGGACATTTGAATTGTAATGATTATTTCTTACAACTACTCAGGGGACTCAAAGAATGTGGGACTACATTGTAAGATCTTTACATACTCAGCAAGAACATATAAATATATTCCCTGAGGTGGTAAGAGCAATGTTTTTCAATACCGGGACATTTTATATGTCACAAAAACTTACATGGAAATCCTCTAAATTTATGTTTGGTCCCACGCTCCTACCGGAGCGTTTGTCAGTGTAGTAACCGGACCCACTTCAGATTTCTGATCAAACACGCAACAGGTGTTGGTCAGCTCATAAGAAAATGTTTCGGCCCAAAGGACAAGATGTAAGGACTCTCAAACCAGCACTGCAATGAGAGCTGTTTCTTAATTCTTAGAAAGAGAAAATATATATCTTTAAATGTGTTTTCCAGCTCTAGTGGCCTTTGTTTGTCAGTGGCCAGACAGGAAAGCAGGTTGTGAGAGAGGGTAAAGGTCAACAGGCTGGGACTGGAACCTGTGACGGCCACGGGTCACGGGTTCGAGGCCTCCGTATATGGGTCACAAGCTTTACCCGCGCGACTTTGCCAGCCCAGGAAATATTTTTATAGGATGAAAATTGGCAACATAATCTTACAAATGTAATGAATAGGTGTAATGTATTTCATTGCATTGACAAATAGAACAATTTCATAGGTGGTGATAATGGCTAATTCAGAGCTCAAATCTCATGTCTGCTAGGATTTCCTTGCTCCTCAGCAGGTTTTGGGTTTATCACAATACAAAGCCACACGTGTTGAAAACTCATACATCTTGGTTTCAACATACCTGCTGACTCCCAGTAGCCTGGTAAAAACCAACCCCTTGTTCTATGGTTTGCTTCGTTCAGTGGTTCTAGGCCAGGGGTGCCCAAAGTCGGTCCTCGAGGGCCGGCATCCTGCATGTTTTAGTTCTCTCCCTGGTTTAACGCACCTGGATCCAATGATGGCTCATTAGAAGGCCTAAGAAGAACATTGGCATGCTGAAAAGGTTGTTACTACCAGCAGGGAGAAAACTAAAACATGCAGGATGCCGGCCCTCGACGACCAACTTTGGGTACCCGTTCTAGACTTTCAGATATTGAGAAACAATTGTTTTTAAGAGGCTTGGACTCTGTTTAAATCTTATAGTGGCTAACGTTTGGCCGTGACGTATGTAATGCATCATGGCAATTGTGACATGAAAGAAGCTACAAAAACGAAGATAACCGGAAATTGAGTGAGCTGTAACCAACCCCACGATGTCTTTGCCAGCAAAAAAATGTCTTTAAGCATTTCTCTTCCCTCAACCTTAATTGTTCAATTTTCGGAAGTGTAGCCAACACAAATTCAACGACTTCGTTCACTACCTCCACCGCTGTTGCCAAATTACAACTTCAGGCAGACTACAATCCTGAAACAATGCAGAATATCAATTCACAACTTCTCCTATTCGCTGAATGGCCCTGTTGAAATGCTTCCTGAGAAATCAGGCTCAATGGGACAAATGGGACTAAAGGATGAAGAATGTAACAACCAGAGGTGGATCTTTAGTTTAAATTAGTTCCTCCATTTTTGAAAAGAGCAACATAAAACATTGACAGCACTTATGCATACGAATGAAATGGGCACATGTTTGCTTAGGAAAAAGGTCAGGTGCTCTAGCACCCCTTAGTCTCAGTCTGTGCACATCCCTCCTTACTTGGTAAGGGCATAGAGGGGTCCTTGTGTCTCCACCTTATAGGAGTCATGAAATTATTTATCTCCTTCGCTCCTTCCTCTCTCTTCTCCTCCCTGTTGACGCTCGTTCTCTCTCCTACACTGGAAAGCAGCAGTTGCAGTTTACTGGTTGTGAATAATGAGAGTGTGGCGCTCTCCATTTAGCCCGAGGCTTACAGAACTAACATCTGGGCTGCTTGGCAGGCTGGTCACCATCAGCCTTGTTGGAAAGCCTCTTCAATGCTACTCCAGATGCAGGCGAGGGAGGCCCAGCGCACACAGATGGAGACACACACATACGCAACCGAGCTGCCACACACACACACATCCCGAATACAACATCACAAACACATCAGCACACTGACACAAAGGATGCTACACACAATAAAGGCATTCATGGACCCATTGATGAAATTTCAAATACAGATGTGGGAAGCATTAAAGCCACAGAAGAGCTGCTGACAAACACACACACACACACACACACACACACACAAGTCTAATATTGGACCCAGATGGAGACGGAATTGCGAGCGATGTGGTGGGCAGAGTCGGCACATTGTTGGCACAGGTACCATGTTCTCAACAGCTGGCGCAGGTTAGACATTCCTGGGAATTGGAGCCACAAGGCAAATGTTCCCTCTGGCTCGAGGGGGGGAGAGGGGATGGCGATGCTGTGGCAGGCGGGCTGACGGGCTGGCATGCACAAACGCATCAAACAAAACGAATAAATCCAGGAGAGAGAAAAAAAATAAAGGAAGTTGCATAAATGCTGTCACACAAATGTACCGAGCGGTTTAAGCTAAGCGCGGACAGCGGCACTGAGGAGCCGCTCAGGTAAAAATACACCGTCAAAGCCCTGGTGGAGAAGCATGCTAACCTTTAGTGACATCTACGGCTTTGTCTGCTGCAGCGTGCGCGCACATGCGCCGTCGTTCTGGTCTCGCTCTTCTGTGTGGAAGTGTGTTAGCCCCTTTTCACTGCCTGGGGGCTCATTTCCTGCGGCAGCTGTTGGCTAGTTCCTCTGACATCTGGACTGAGGGGAGACAGACAGGCGGGCAAAGTCACAGACAGGCACACAGACGACTGCGGAGCGTTGCGTTTCAACTTTTATTTCTCAGGTTTCAGCAGAGAGGTTTCGGGAGATCACAGCGCCGCTTGTTGCACTCTCAGCCTTCTTCCGCTGTGGCTGGATTTATTTAAAGCGCTGTCCATGTCAGTGTTGATCCCTCTCACTTACTGTTTGTGCTGCGTGTGTGTTTGTGTGGATTCTGCTGGGGACAGATAGCAGCTGCAGCAGGCCTCACTTCTGCTAATACCTGGATCGCAGACACGGGATTTTCAAAATAGCGCGAACACAGAAATCCCTTTGTACTGCACACGTTGATTCTGTTCCTCTTAGATTCTGAACAGACGAAAGTTGATCAAGTTCTCCTCCATCTTCTACTTGATCGAGTTGGTAGCATCATCAGGGGTTATTAGGGAAACCCAGAGATCCCTCTCCCCATTGAGTCAAGTCAAGTTTAGCACATTTTAGCAGCAAGGCAGTTCAAAGTGCTTTAAATTACGCCATAAAAACATAATACAGTCACCAATTATGAAACAAGCCAAAACCCTTAAATTTTGTCAAATGCCATCAACAAAGGAAATACACATCAAATACATTGATCAATGTTCCAGTTATTAGAAATCAAAGGCAACTATAAACAAATAGGTTTTAAACCTGCGTTTAAAAGAACTCAGTGTTTCGGCAGTTTTGCAGTTTTCTGGAAGTGTGTTCCAGATTAGAGGAGCGTTTGAGAAAGATGAATGAATGATGAATTGATAAAGTTTTTCTCTTGCCATTACTTTCCTTCTTGCTGAAGTTGGATGTTTGGTCTGACTTTTCTTCTCTGTCATCTGTCTCAGATGAAAGATCTCTCAGATATCCCCATTTATCAATGTGGACTGTAGTATTTCCACCAAATGTTCTGAATTTATATTTGTTCTAGTCTTATAAAGTCACCTAGGTCACACGGGGTATCGATTAATTTGATTGTTTTACCTGTTTTATCCCTATTACTTTGTTGGAATATTTAGTTTTTGTTGCTTTGTTCAGCAAAGCATCAAAACAGTCATTAAATAATCAGGAAATCAAATTGTATTTACTTACAATTGCATATACCTGGTGTAGATTTGAAGTTTGGCACTCCTTATTTTGACTTTTGTGTGTCTAACTTTGTCACTAAGCACCTAAATACAGTATGTTCGTTTGAGTTTTGTTTTGTGTCATGTTTCCACCCATTCCCCCTCGTGTTTATACTGTTTTGTGCCGTTTTTGAGTGCAATATGGAGCACAGACAAGGTGATTTCCTGCTAAAAGAAGATCAAGACGCCAAACTCTCCCTTTAAAAAGAATATTTGTTTGCATTCTACGTCTAAAAAGAGACAGTTTCTTACATATCTGTCAGACTGTGATGTACCACAAATGTAATGTTCACCTCTTCAAAAACTAATTGAAGTTATACACTGAATTTTCATCTTCATTTGGAAACTCGATGCTGTTACAGATCTCCACCCATGATGACAAATTATTAGATTTTACATTAGCGAATACTCTGAAGACAACACACAAAATAATGAATCTGGAAGGTAAAAGCTCTTAATTGTCCAAAGACGTTTGTCTTTGGTTCAACGTCTGGCCAGATGTAAAATTCAGCACAAATCCACCTCCCCACTTTACTAACGGTGCTCACACACATACACACACATCTCTTTTATCTCAGCTAGAAGACGGCTGGCTGGCTCTTGGCTTGGAGGCGCCATTAACCAATTTAGCTTCCAGATGTCCATCATACAACCACTGCCAAAGCTGCACAGTTTTCCGAGAGCTTCACACGAACGCAAAGACGCGCTCAGAGAGAGCTGTGATGTGCTGATGCTCGGACACAAAAATATACCTAAAGATTGGATTGGGTTTTACATGCGAAAATGCAGAAAAAAGACGCTCCGTTTAACACATCACACGCGGTGCTGAGACGACTGCATAATGTGCTCCTCACCTTGTGTTTATGTCTTCATATGAGAGCGATATTTGATTGGCAAGTGCAAATCCTGATAAAACTGAGACTTGCTGTTTGATCATCTCTAAAATAATCCTCCACCATCTGGAGGAGATAAGCAAGTTAAATACACAGTTGTTCCTCCTAATGTCTTGTCCCCCTGAGACACAAACACACCCACACGCACACACACACACACGCATGGGTGCACACGCATACAGGAACGCACGTGTAAACGCCAGCATTGGCTCACACAAACTCTCCTCAGATGGACAGATGCTGCACCTCTAGAGGCACAGAGACCCAACAGCTGTTCCCAAGCCAGTCAGATGGGCGACCATTGATAGTTCATGAATATTTTACACTCAGCCAAAATGGCTGCTTTCCAGGCCGCCTACGAGAGCAGCCGCACCGGACCAGATGATCATCGTTAAAACTGTATGGACGGACTTTATTCCACAGTTTATCAATCCAAGCCGCTTTAATATTCCTTGGAAGTTCTGACACCCACAGAAAGTTTCGACCGGATCTGTGGTCGGAGTGCGAGTTGAATGTAAAATGGGTGCGTATTTTCTACGTTTCAACTTATCTTGGAGCACAGTAGTGGCTCCATCATTCTGAGGGGATGCGTTTTTCTTCAGGTTAAGATGGTCTCATTCCTATTTGGGCTGCTTTTTGCATTAGTTCAGCCCAGTACTTGACTGTCTTCACATGAATGTATTTTTATTTGCTTATTGTGTCAGTAAGGTGAAAACAACCTCCAACAACTCAAAGGATAAACCTGCATTTTTTTTAACCTGACGGACAATTTATGAAGCAAATAAAGAGTTTAGCAAACCTTATTTGCCAAATAAGGAAATAAGATTATTTAACATCTGGATCTGAAGAGACTATACTAGAGTGTAACAACACATTTTTAGCTGAATATAGTCATATTCAGTAAATTATAATATACATCCCAATGAGTCTTGTTTGTCAGATTTAAAGAATCATAAAATAAAACAACAACCTTCAAGCCAGTTTTAAACATACTTTTCATTAAGCCCAAATTTTTGTTTTTAAAAAAAGTTTTTTTTTATTGGTCTGATGTGATATCCTAAACTTGAATGTTGTGTTTTCATGAGCTATTAGTACAAAATCAATACAATTAAGAGAAATAAAGATGCTAAAACATCAGTCTTTGCCTGTGTTACTCTATATAATACGTACGTTTCACTTGGTGATGGAGTTATTGAAATAGATCGTCTTTTCAATAATATTCTAGTCTGTATTCATGAAGTTTTGAATATGAAAAATTGATAGACAAAAAATTGTATTTTAGCCAATTGCTAGTTGAAAATTCATACACAGTGGTCTGGCATTTGAAGGAGTATCTTATTAAACAATTGCTGAATCACTTCCTGCAAAGATCATCAGGCTTCGCAGAAGACTGTTAACTTCTACTCATTAAAATAATATGTTTCTTTGTTTTAAAGCACTTTGAATGATCCTATGAATAAATGGTGCTGTAAAAAATAAACTTGTCTTCCCTTTTGCGGATGCAAAGAAGCATCTAACATTTGCAGGACACTAACCGTTGAGGATCAGAATCCAGGGCCAATGCAGAATAACGTGTTGAAATGCCTGTGATGAGAGTCAGCACATCTAAGTTTGAAGCAACGGTTCTCAACCAAATAAAGCTGGATTTGTCCCTCTGGGTCGGGGGTCGGGCTTTGGGTCAGTCAGAGTTAAAGTGTCTTGTTCAACAGTTGGGGTAGGATGGAGCAGGAGACAAAGGAGGCTGCGGTACTACAGGCATGGATCCTGTCAGTTTGGGAGGAGAAACTGCTGAGCCCAAAGGTGAGGTTCTCCCAAGTGGGTGAGAAACAGATTATAATCAAAACAACAAGATCCCAGATACAAGCAGCTGTAATGAGCTCTCTCTGGAGCATGGCAGAGTGACGAGCTCTGTTATCTCTGGATGGGGGTTTAAAAGTAGAGCTTCTGCTTTTTAGCATCGGAAGGAGTCAGAGGAGAGGGTTTAGACATCCGACCATTATGCCTCCTACAGAGAGCAGAATCTGGGCAAAAATAACAAAAAACTTTTTTTTTCTCTTTTCACAGATCTAGAGGCAGACTTCTAGTGTTAACTTGTATTCTCTCTGTGCTTGTTTCTATTCCCTACTCTTATCTCCTTCTTTCCCTTTAAACCTTGTCCCACCTTTTTCCTTTTCTCATTTTTGCCTCCGTGTACATTACATTTTAAATAAACCCAGAGCAATTTCTAGTAAAGTTTTATGTAAGTATATCAAGTGGAGCATCATGACGAATGCTATAATGCTCCACTTGTGAAACTAAGTCTCTTGAGCCTCATCTTGACACATTTGACAGCATTTCTGACTGCCACTCTGCCGGACAGTTCACTTAGAAAATCCCCCAAAAACACCAAAAGTCGCTCGGGAGAGGGATGTTTTTGGTTTCCCAGACCTCTTATCTCTGTGACTTGATGTTGGTTAAGCAGAAAACAATTGATGACTTTCCACTTGTTTACTTTTCTCCTTTTTAGGCACACACAGCACAATATGCTGTCATGGTCAGGTGCAAGAACAGGACAAAAAAATGTGATGGGGTAACATCAGCCAGAGTCCAAAGAAGGTCTTTCAAATATCTGCCAGACGTCTTGAGAGCACTTGATTTTATTCAAGAATATCAGAGTAAATGGTCGTCAATAACATTTTTAACTCAACATTAAATGACTGCAAGAACACCTAAATTCTTGGAAGCAGAAGTTAGACGTAGTTCAAACCTTTTTTTCCCCCCATCATAATCCACATGAAATCCATAATCGGATCCCACTTCTTTTGTTCAACAGAACAGAAACAAACAGAAGTTGCGGGTCTCCTTGATGCTGTGCTTGCTTAGGACCTAAATATACAAAAACACATTGATGATATTTTCACACCGTCCGCGTGCGACTGATAGGAGAGAGGTGAGAACATACCGTGTGTGCTTGATTGGCAGCTTGGCACTGGGACCTGGAATGGCTCCAGAACCTCTGCAAGGGAGAAAATGTCTCAATATGTACAGTACTGCCTGTTTTACTCAAAGCCAAGGTTTTTATTACATCCTCTACCTCTCTGGTTCTGCCTCTGCCTAGGAGGATAGATTAATCTCAGATGCCCCGGGGCTGAGATTCAAACATCTGTTTGCCCCTCTCCCCATCTCTTCGTTTTTGACTCTGTCTGCCAGCCAGTGCGTCCCAGAGTGAAGCCCCTCTTGCGCAGCCCCATTATGGATATGATGAGGGAAGCCGTGGGACTTCAGGTTTCAGAGACTCTTAAACAGGCAGGAAGCAAACCGTCTCCGACCAAGGTAGAGTCTTTATAAAACAACAGGAAAATGCAGGCAGATGATCCGCTATGAAGGGTTTGAGAGGAGAAATTGGTAATAAAAATAAAAATAATGATGTTTACTCTGTTCACTGTTATTACTCTGAGCCTGAGCTTTTTTTCTTAATGTTTTCTTGGGTTTTTTTGGCGCCCTGCTGTGTTGAAACTGAGCTGAACGAGTCGCCAGTTTAGAGTTTCTCCTCAGGCTCATACGTCATTCTGAGTAACAATTTTTCACTGGTAAGTCAAATGGATTATTATTATTTCTTTGTTCGTAAGATTGTATTTAAATTGTCCACTTTAAACTTCCCCTGCATGTGTTCAGATACTGCATTAACATAGAGTCATGCAAATGTACTCATACTGAATGAATCGTTTTACATTTTGACAAAATACAGCCTCAAACTTCCATGTGATTTACCAGGATCTCAATCGATCCTTAAAACTCCTTCTCTTAAATGTTTGCTGGATCTCTTGGTAGTTTTCCTTCTTTCTCCCACCTGAGAAGTGGATCTCTGTGGCTCCTCCAGTTACATGTCGGTTTCAGTGGACAGGTGTGTTGAGATGTATACATTATTTTATACCTCAACCTTTCTTTAAACTACTTCGTAGTGTAATCTCTGATCTGTCTGCTGTCTTGCTTGGTTTTTATGATGTTGTCACTCATGTTCTCTGACAAACTCGAAAGGATTTCCAGAACAGCTGGATTTATACTGAAATTAAATCAAAAACAGGCGGACGTGATTTACCTATTGGGTTACTTCAGCCATAATTGGTTGCAATGGATTTTTTAGGGGGATCGCAATAGGGTTGACCGTTTTCAGGTTTTTAAATAAAACAATGCATAGGCCATGTATGCATTGTCAGTGGACTGTGACTGTCACGATATATTTCTTATTTGCTGAATAAGTGTTTTCCGACAGCTGTTGCATGCAGAAGACCTTTGGATATAAAATCAGTCGACAGAAAAGATGTGATGAAAGCTGGTAAAGGGGGGTCTGCAGTGGGAACGATTCAGGTCTAGTCAGCTTTTTAAGTAAATTGCTTTTCCTTTGCTTCAGGGGAGAAATAATAGCCACACGGAGGACGTTGTGTGGCAAGATTAAAGAGGAAATGTAACAACAACAACAACAAGAAAATCCACCTTAAAGTAAAAACAAATCTGATGTTAGATTTAAGTCCTATAAGTAACACTGCTGGAACCGAAATGTTAAGGCACAAAGTCCACTTTGATTTGCTCTGTATGGAGACAAATGTGTGGATAATATGGGATCTACAGCGACCTCCAGAGGTGGAAAGTAGTACTTCTGCTGGGAACAGTGCTGTATTTACTTTAAAACAACCCACAGGAATAAATTAGCTTATAGTTTCCCTCAGCCATCTTCATCTGTACACCTTATTTCTGAAATAAGCAAGTGTCAGTGCTGCTTCTATCACTATGGCAGTATCTGAAGAAGGTCTGGCTGTTCTCCTCTAAACTCTTCAGTCTGTTTCTAGATAAACACACTTCATTGTTTTCTGTTGGTTTAAAGTAGAAGACCTTGACACAAACTTCCTGTAGATGATTCTTAGCTCTGCTTTCCACCTGGGTGTTTTAAATGCTCTTTTTGTTTTTTAAACCACTCCAGTATTACTTTTCAGCTGCAAAAAAAACAAACAAAACACAAAAACAAAACATTTTTATAGAGTTACTTTCAACATGTCTCTCTCACTGCTTTCCTGGTCACATGCGCAGACATGAACACACGCACGCCTCTGTTCTGGCATCTGCCGTGGCGAAACAATGAGTGGACAGGGAGGGAGGGGAGAAACACAGGAAAGGTGTCAGATGTTTGGGAAAACTGCATGGGAATTTCTTGAGAGGGAGACACAGTCCAGATTTCAGGCTATCTGGGAAAGAGCTATCCAAACAAGAGTCTAAAACCTTCTAAAATAGTAGCACTGCTTTATATTTATCATCCAAATTAGCCAAGAGTTTTGAAAACTTTGCCCCTAAAATCCATTTTCTCCTATAGGCTCATTGTCGGTGTGCTTGTTGGCCCTAATTGAACTTTCATGCATGAACAAGGGGCTCATTGTAACATGCTAGTAACACGGACCCCCAAATTGATAGACACATAACAGGGCCGTCATTCATTTGCATTTTAACTAGTCCTTCAGCAATGACACCAGATCGTGTGAATTCATTATCATACAGGGCTGCAGTTCATCCAGCCATCTATTAGTAACGCCAATTAGTTTACTGGGACAGGTTTGAGGAATGCAAATAGGGCTGCAGACACACACACGCACACACACACATGCAGACACAGACAGGTCCAAACCTTTTCTCTGTCTTTTACATCAGGCCTCTGTTAACAAGCAGAAATGTGATAAAAGGGTTTTTGTCCCAGTGACCCACATCTGAGACCAATTTTAAGCCAACGTGTAAAGCGCAGCATTCTTAAATGCACAAGTTCATTGACATATCTGTGATTTGTGATGGTGGAGACCAAATTTGATGCTCGCATAATGACTATAATGTGGGAAAAATATATTGCAGAGCAGGTATAAATATACTGGCACATTTTAGGCGCACCTGTCAGTGAGCGTGAACACAAGTGTTAATGTGGAGAACAATTTGATTATTGTAAACAGCCTCTTACAGGTTAAACAAGCCTTGCCACACAAAGCCTCGGTGTTACAAGGCAAAGCGAGTCATAGGTCTGCCATTAAAGTGCCAGTCATGCGTCTCCAGGGAGAACTAAAACCTCTCAGCTAGCACAGAAAAGCTGCGACATTTACATCCGTTTCTTCATGCAAAGCTACTCCTCGTTATTTTATTCAGGTACTGGAAATATTGAATATGTTTGGGCGCTTATTTATGTTCCAAAAATGCTTTGAAGATGCAAAAGTTACTTTTAGTGATAGGTAAGTGGAACTCCGGACGGTCTCCTTTAACTGAGATCATCCTGTGGTCTTTAAAACATGTTTATTTGGAAACCAGCTTGAGGGATACTTTTATCCCCCATGAGATTTTAGAGGCAAATTACGAGTTTGACAAGTCTGCAGAGAACGTTGAAGCTCATATGTTTTTGTAAATGATTAAATATATAAAGTCGATAAAAGTTAAAAGCTCTCATCAGACTTGTGTTTAAGATTTTCTGTGTAGGAGTAAGAATTTAAGTTTTTGGTCAGTTTTAGCAACTGTGCTAATGCTAAAGTTACACTTGCTAGCACATTGAGATTATTAACACTGAGGCAGCAATGAACAACACTTACTAGCTGTGTGAGATTTCTTACCATTTTGCTTGTATTTTGTGCCCTAACCCCAAACTAATAAAACATTACTGAAACACTAATAAACCTTTTAAACCTCTTAGAACAAAGTAGAATAACATTTTCTCTGATAACTGCAGCTGAAACGGCAATGACTATTTTAGGGTTAAGAAGCTGCTTGCTAGCAACTTCATTATCAGCACATTTGCCAAAGTATTTAAAGGTGGAAGAAAACAAACATAATTGCTCTCTCACAGAAACTTTGTTAACCACAGGCTTAATAACATTGCACAGCTAGGATTTATTTTAAATTTGTTGATACATGAATTTATAAAACAGAGAAAACAAAATCAAACAATGTTAACACAGTTGATGGACAAATTATATACTATTATAAAATAATATTATAAAAAAAATAACGATCATAATTTTTTTCTGACCTTTTTAGCATTTTTGATTGGTTTTTGAACTTTGTTGGCATGCTTGTTTCTTCTTCGATAGACTTTTCACCAGACAAATGGAAATAACAGCTGAGTGAACAAATATTTGTTTAATTCTCTTTAATACACTTAGCTTTGATATTGTTTGTTAATATTTAACCATAACTAAACATTTGATTTACAAACTGAGCTGCTTGATTCATTTTTAACAAATTAAATGGCTAACATTCTCTGCTATACATCACATATAACGAATAGGGAAGCTGAACCTTATTCAGTGAAGTTATAATCAAAATGTTTATATAAACGTCATCACCAAAGTATCTGATTTTGCGAGAATTCAACCTTTGCTGAACATTACATTTGAAAAGTGATATAATAATAAAATGTTAATGATTTCTATAGCTTATAATTACACTTCCAAAATGTATCTTACCGGTTGCTTTATTAAAGACTTGCCTCTCTTTCCTCTCCATGCCTGAAAAGGACTAAGATTTGCTTATGAATGCAGTGTGCTACCATACTACTCATTTATTACATCTGTTTACTCATTATGAGGACTAAACAGGCACTTCTGGTGGAGGCACAGCTGTTGTGCCACTGATTAAGACCTGAGTGTATATTCCTGTTATTCCAACAATCAAACATTAAGCAGTATCCAGCTCCATTGAAACCAGCTGTGTGTTTTTCAGTCAAGGTGGTGCACCTGCTCTCGTCAGCTCCGCCTCCTCCCCATCACCCCCCACCCTTCCTCCTTGACTACAGTACCCAGAGCGCATCGCGCCTCTCTCCACTCGCTCTGCGCTGCGCCAGTAAGTCCGCCCCGCTGACTCGCAGAACCAGTTGGTTTGGCCCAGCGTCTTCTTTTCCTGCCTCCTCACTGTGTGTGTACTGCCGCCGCCGCCGCTGCTGTTGCCTGGTGTCAACCTACGCCAACGAGAGAAAAAGAAGACATATCCCTCCCTCTCTCACTCCTCCACTGTGAGACGGCCTTGACTTTTTTCCTCCACCTCCTCCTCCTCCTCGCCGGCACCGCTGGCTTCCGTGCCGTGCCAGTCAACTCGCCTCCTTCCCCGGCTCGAGTTCAGCAGCAACAAGCTCGGAAACATCTGGCCGCCGCAGAGTGCTACACTCCCCCTGTTCCTGCACGGCGCCTGCTCGCCCTGGCAGCCTGCTATGGAAATTAGTCCAAAGTCAACCTAGTTTGGACTCCGAAGGGAAGGAAAAGAAGAAGAAGACGGGGGGGAATTGACGGAGGAGGACCTTGTTGTCTGTAAGTGTTGCCTCCGATACGGGAGTCCTATTAAAGGAGGGTTACGGAGGAGGGGAAAAGTAGCTAAACCTTCCTTAGCATGACCGTGTTGTCTCTTCGCTCTAACGGTCGCTATGTTGGCCGTCCCTCCGCGGTGTTTCACCAGCTGTTGTCATAGCACCGGGGCCTTCGGAACAACCGTAAATAGCTCAGGACTACCGGAGCCCCGGTCCGCCTTTACTTTTGTTAGCCGTGGCCGGGGCTACAGCTAGCTGCGTGGGTCAGCGTGTCTCCGGGTTTGTTTGTTGTGTCTTCTGGTGAGAAATTAATAACTGCCCGCTCCCGTTCGGCGGCTGCAGCACCACTGCGACTTTTAAGCTAATTTCCCCCCAGAAAACAAGGCTTAAATTGCGCTTAAGGAAGGCTGCGGTACCCGAAGCCAACTTAAACAATCAAGGTAATTTATTAGAGTTATTTACTCCTTTATTACGCACAGAAACACATGTAATAAATTTGATCGACCTAAAAAGGCATTTCTAAAGTTAATCTAAAGTTTGTTTAAAACGTGTAGCTTTTTTATTTTTACTTTTCTGATCAGCGCAAAACTTTAATTATTTAAAGGTAAATATTAAAAAGCTCTATATGACAAATATAAATACTACATTTGTAATTAATCATTTATTTGTAGCTACAATCGCTTTATTCTTATAATCCTTATACAACTAGTCGTATATTCATGCTCTTATAAATTAAATAGCAGGTAAACTTATCTGAAGCTTTACATTTACAAAGATGTTACAGGTCAAGGTGTAACAGTTTCAAAACCTTTTAGGCTCAAAATAAATAAAAGAATCTCCTTCATAATGCTCCTCTGGTGGAAAATAAAATTAATTTCATGTCAAGGAAAGTGACCAAAGTTCCCTACCATAGATTAACCAAAACTGCCCCTCCTGCACACTGACAAACAGATGACTGAAAAATGATTCCCGCATGTTTCTCACAGGAAACATAAAAGGACAACTTAAATTTCAATTTGGGAATCTAAAGTTTCTCCAGCTGTTATTGTTACTGTAAAGAGCTGCTCAAAATTAAAACTGTACATCATTTATTTCTTTATTTTTCTCGTGAAGACATTAAGATCTTTACCGAATAAAATGGACAACCTCCTGCAAAATTGTGCACTTTCACTCAAAGCTGAAACGAAAGCGAAATAACAAGCCCGTAATAAGTTGCTCCCCGTCTGCAATTTCTTTTCTTTTTGAGCTCCTTATTTACGACTTGTTCTCATTGTTTTCCCCTCACTTCATCCTTGTCCGAAACAGAGGAGGCGGAGTGGGGTTGCGAGTGGGAGTTGGTGGGAGAGAGAGGGGCACAGTTTGGTGAATGAATAAAATGACGGAGTGAATGAATACAAGACGAGGCGCAGCGGCGCTGAACCGTAAAAAAGTGGGAAACAATATCAGCTGCGTGCGTTTGTCAGTTGCGAATGTGCTGTGCTGGCCTTTGTTTATGCTTACTGGAAGGAGCTGCATTTAAAAACATCCAAAACAGTTCAGCAAAGGAAAAAAAAAGTTTTTAACCTCAATTCTTTTGGTGTTTTTTGTTGTTTTTTTGGCAAACTTACCCTTTTTTCTCTGGAAGGTAGCTCTCCTCTAGTTTAATGATGACACAAATCAGCATCCCACTGCATTTAGTGGCTTTTTCTTCCCAGAGAGAGAGAGAGCAAAAGGGAAGGGTGGTGGGGGTAGGAGGAGGTGGGATGAGGGGTGCGGAGAGGGGGGGACAAAGTTGTGGAGTGTTGGTAGAATGAAAGAGGAGTCTGGTGGCAGGAGTGTAGAGGAGGCAGCATATGGCTGTAGAAAGAGCACAGCTGGAGGTAGCATCTCCATCTGAGGATGATGTCAGAGCAGCTGACAGGCTGCCATCCACCCCACCTCCTCCTCCGTCCCTCCGCCTCCCCCCCACCTCCCTCCCCGATCCTTTATTGTGAGTCTCAGCGGCAGCCTGGGAGAGTTAGCGCTACGTTTGTGTGTGTGCGCGGCGATCAGCGCTGGTTAGAAGAAGGAGGAGGAGGAAGCGGAGGAGGAGGAGGAGGAATAGGAGGGAGGTGGTATCTCGTTCCCCCTCCAACATCTCCTCCACTTTGCATCTGTCCCTTGCAGTTTGAACAGCGTGCTGTTGTTTTTTTTTTGTTTATTTGTTTTTTTTCCCTTCGTTTTTTTTTTCTCTCTCCTTTCCTCTGCCTGCCTCCCCTCATCTTCTGCTCTGCTCTTCTACCCACTCATTGATTCAGAGTGAGAAGGATACACAGGCAGTCAGAGAGAGAGAGAGAGAGAGAAAGCGAGCCCGGCTATCCTGCCACACTGGAGTTAATCAAGTTGATGCGTACTGCTGCTGCAGGTATTGTTTCTGTGTGTTTTCTCTGTGTGTGTGTGATGCCTAGATATAGTCCGGGATAGAGGAGCAGTTATTTTATTCCGGAGGTTCTCCCTGCGTGTCAAGCTTGTTTGAGTGCTGTGTGAGGATGGTAGTGGGTAGGTTAGCGGTAAATAGTAGTTGCTGCTGCTGCTGCCGCCGGTGTTGTCTTTTTAGTTTGAGTCTAAAGCTCCTGCTCTCTGACGTTATGTTTTGGACACTTTCCATGTATTTATTTAACATAATCCAAGCAGAAAGCACAAGGTAAAGTAATCTTTAAATCTTGTGCAACTTTTACAGATGTAACATAAGTTAAAAAAAAAAAAAAGAAAGAAGAAAAATCCACTACTTATTTAATCGAAACACAGAAGTACATTTTCAACCAAAATAAGTGCTTGTTTAATCCGAATAATCAGATTCTGTATTTTTTTTGTCCTTTTCCAGTCGATTTTGTCGCGTTTCAATATTACTTGAAAGCATGCGCGGTCCCGGTCTTGCCCGCTGCTCTCCCCTTCCTGTCGGCTGGAGTAGAGGAAGACTAATTTAGAAGTTGCAGATTTGAGCTGCCTGAATTGGCTAGACAGCTGTAATCGCACTCCCTCCTAGTCTTAATCTCTTTATCTGGCTAGCAGCTGCCATATGGCCCCCGTCAGCTGGATCAGATGTGGGTAAGCCTCCCTCCCCGGCCGTCCCAGCCGCTCCCTCCCTTGCCCTCCTTGTGTTTGCATGTGTGTGTGTCTCCTCTCGCAGACCCCTGCCTTGACGGAGTCGGCTGGCCAGGGTTAGGGGCAGGGTGGCTGCCGCCGGCTCCCTCCCCAGCTCCCTGCCGCTACCACCACCGCCGTCGCCGCCGTCTTTATTTTTAGCCATCTTTAAGGATTAGGATTGATGCTGTGACGAGCAGGGCACTTACAGTGATTGTATTGTAAATCTTCTCTTCTTGGTGGTGGGTGGGAGGGTTGAGGAAGAGGGCAGTTACTTCTGCGGGGCGGATGTGCAGAGAGTTTTTTCTTTTTTTTTTCCTCGTAAGATTCAGATGGGAAGGAGTGTGTAAGTGACGAATAGTGTGTGTGTGTGTGTGTGTCTGAGGAGGTGGCAGAGAGGGGGGTTTGGCTGGACAGAGGGGTGGGGTTGGGGAGGAGAAGGAGGAGGTGGGAGGTGGTACACCCTTGTCCCCCCGTAAGTCGCCTCATTAAAAGCAGTCTGAGCGAGCCGGAGGGCGAGCGCGCACACACACACGTACGCAGCCCGTAGACGCACACACTCACATTCCTGCTTCAGCTTCATTCAAATGAGGCGACTGAACCTCTCGGGTTAATACAGCGCAAGAGCGGGACCCATGTATTTTCTCAGGCAGGACAAATCAACTTGGTTAACAGGTGGGACTTTTTTTTATGTTTTACTCATTTCATTTTGTTCCTCTTCTATCCTCAAACTTTCAGCTCCTGAAACCCTCATTTTAATGAGGTAAATTGAATTCAATTCACTTTTTTTTCTCCCTCTGGTTCAGACAATATTAACATTCTCCATCCTTTCCGCCTCGCCTTATCTCAGATCTTAAGCCGGCGCTCACAGGTTAAACGAAGGACAAGCTTTTTTCATTTCTGGACCTTCTTCTGTTTTTTCCATTCAGCCAGTTTTTCTTCCTGACTTAGTCTGTGGAGGTGGTTTGTAGGTAGGTAGGTAGGCTGCTGCTCAGCATGTGTGTGTGTGTGTGTTTGTACGTGCGGACAGAGCGCGCAGCTGAAAGCTGGTTACCTAAAAGGGCTGCGCCAGGCCAGGCCAAAGTGGGTTAATAAAAATAACCAGCGTAGGAGCAGCGACAATCCAGGAGTGCAAGCAGAGGAGTTGGAGAGCTGCAGGAAGACTGAGTGGAGGAATCTGTCTCTGGAGGTTTATCTGAGATTAAGTCATGGTTAGAAAAAAAAAAACATGGACAAGTTGATATTCAGCCTTTTTATCTACATTTTTCTTAATGATTTTCATATTTGAATGAGTTAAATATTTGCAGAAAGAATCTGAGCAATAATTAAAAAATGTGTTGCATTTTAGATAAAAAATATTCCCAATGTGGGAAATGTCTTTTTTTTATTTTTTTTTTATCTTTGTTGTTTTCAAAATTTAAAAATGTGCTTATTTTTTCCTCCCGGTGATGTTCTCTGCTCGTGATGTTTCTTTTTCCCTCTCTCTGGTACCACCATCTTGTTCTCCATTTACCTTCTTCGACTTCTAAAATATAATTGCAGCTGTAGAACTCCAAGGATTAAAAACAATAATATTTACTCTTGAATTTAAAAAGTCCCGATTTCAAGTTTAGCTCAAATTTCCACAAATTTCCAAGTGTTCTGGAATTGTTGATTTCATTTTCAGAGCGCGTTCAGCTTATCGCACCGTTCGGCTTCTTGTTAGCGACCATTTAAAAGCCGTCCAAAGGCGAACGCACACACTCACTGTGTGTGTCCTCTGTATTCCCGGCTGCAGGTTATGAGGACGGCAGGATGGAGTTCCCAGACCACAGCAGACATCTACTCCAGTGTCTGAGCGAGCAGCGGCACCAGGGCTTCCTGTGCGACTCCATGGTGCTGGTGGGCGATGCCCAGTTCCGCGCCCACCGCGCCGTGCTGGCCTCCTGCAGCATGTACTTCCACCTGTTCTACAAGGACCAGCTGGACAAGCGAGACGTGGTGCATCTCAACAGCGACATCGTGACGGCGCCGGCCTTCTCCCTGCTGCTGGAGTTCATGTACGAGGGCAAGCTGCAGTTCCAGGACCTTCCCGTGGAGGACGTGCTGGCGGCGGCCAGCTACTTGCACATGTACGACATCGTGAAGGTGTGCAAGAAGCGCTTGAAGCAGAAGGCCACGGCGGAGGCGGACAGCACGCGCAGGGAGGACGACGGCGGCTCCAGCTGCTCCGACAAGGCCGACAGTTTGTCCGACGGGTCGACGGGGCAGCCCGCTACGGCCGACGTGCTGCACAGCGATGAAGAGGAGGAGGGGAAGGCCGAGGGAAGCCAGCTGTGGCTGCGGTTGCCGTCGGCAGACAGACCGGGAACGCCGGGCGGGGCAGCGGCCAGTCCGGGGCACGGAGAGGCGGCGAGCCAGCCAGGTGAAGGCCTGGGAGAAGGGGGCAAGGTGCTGTCGCCTGCCGGCAGCCCCAGCAGCTCCTCTGGGTCGCTCTCCCAGAGATCCCACCGCTCCATCAGCTCCCGCGCCAGCCACAGGTGCAGGAGGGTGTCGAACGACGCAGCCGACTGCGTCCTGGACCTGTCGGTGAAGCCCATTGCCGTTAGCAACCACCATCCGTCTTACTTCAGCGGTGCGGCTACACCGGACAGCCTGCAGAGCCCGCTGGCGGTGAGGGTGAAGGTGGAGAGGGGGGTGGCCTCTGACGAAGACGAGGAACTGGGTGGGGGCGACTACAACATGGAGCACAGCGGCCTCGGTAAGACGCAGGTTCCCAGCGCCAACGGATGCCTGAGTCACCACGGTGTGGGCGGGCCCCTGTCGGCCCAGAGGCGGCTGGGTCTAGAGGCCCACCTGTCGGCGCTGCGCGAGGCGTCTCTGGCGTCAGAGCTGGAGCGGGACGAGAAGCCCCCGGCCTCGGCCGCTGCCAACGAGGACATCCTGGGGGGGGAGAACGAGCACGCCCAGGCCGAAGCGGCCAGCATGGACAACTCGCTGCTGCCTTACGTCTCCAACATGCTTTCGGCCCAGCACACCCAGATCTTCATGTGCCCGCTGTGCAACAAGGTGTTCCCATCGCCGCACATCCTGCAGCTCCACCTCAGCTCCCACTTCAGGGAGCAGGAGGGCATCCGCTCCAAGCCCGCCGGGGACGTCAACGTGCCCACCTGCACCATCTGCAGCAAGACCTTCTCCTGCATGTACACGCTGAAGCGCCACGAGCGGACGCACTCGGGTGAGAAGCCCTACACCTGCACCACCTGCGGCAAGAGCTTCCAGTACTCTCACAACCTCAGCCGCCACGCGGTGGTGCACACACGCGAGAAGCCGCACGCGTGCAAGTGGTGCGAGCGGCGCTTCACGCAGTCCGGGGACCTCTACCGTCACATCCGCAAGTTCCACTGCGAACTGGTGAACTCGCTGTCGGTGAAGAGCGAGCCGCTGGCGCTGCCCAACGTCAGGGATTGGGCGATCGAGGACAGCTCCCAGGAGTTATGGAAGTAGAGTCGGATTGTCGGGGTTGAGAGAGGCCTGGGGAGGTGAGAGGAAGGTGGCAGAGTTACGCTGTCGGGGGTTTAAGTGAGTCATGTTCTTATTCGTTGCGACATCTCATTCAACCGCACTTTAATAGCACATGAAAATGTTACTACTGACTTATTTTTACTGTCTGTTTGGGGGTTTATGTTTTGTTTTATTTTGAAGTCCCGTAACAATTTGGCGTTAGTTCTCTTCTGCTGTTTTTTTTTTTTTGTGTGTGTGTGCGCGTGTGTGTGCGTCTGAGGACACGGCTCCCTCCCTAAGTGTCTTTTTTTTATTCTTTAATATTATTATTATTATTATTTTGTTGTTTTCTTGGAAGAAATTTCTGCGTGTGTCTATGTTTCACCCCAGATACGACACTCCCATCGCCGGCCTCACCGGTTCTACAGGCAACAGGAGTTCATGTCGAACACACTGAAACCACACACTAAAAAAAAAAACAAAATAACACGGGTACTGTGAGGCCGCCGCGCACGCCGCCGTCTGAATACGTATGCGTGCGCGCGTTTGATTCTGCACTACTCCGGCAAAAGCAAGCAAACGACGACAACAATAAAAAAAAACAAACAAACAAATAAACAAAAGAGAAATCGTGTGTGTGAGCGTGCGTGAGTGCGTTTTTGTGTGTGTTAAATTAGATTTTCCTCCTGGCATGAAGGTGTCGTTGGCGAGCGCTTCCCACTTCTCTCGTTAAGCTCTTTGGTGTTGTGTTGGTGTGTTCAGGGGAAAGCTGACTGACTGACTGACTGATGGCACTCATGCAATGCACAGCCTCCTTTTTTCACTTCCAATCAATCTGAAGTATTTTCTAAAAATGAGAAGACCTTTACAAATATTATTATTATTATAGATAGATTTGTTTTTCTTGAATCTAGCTGGCAGTCTTTAAAACATCTCTTGTTGTAAATGTATTTAATTTAAGGTTGTTGTACATTGTTCTGCTATAGTTTAAAGATTTTAATCCCTTTTTTTAACTTAATGATTATTATTATTATTAATATTATTTTTTTGTTACTTTTTTTTTGTAATGGGACCTGCTGTTGTTGCATGATGTCCAAACCTGTATATTTTAAAAATGAAAATGTGAATCTGCTGTATAACTGTACACATTGTAATTGAACAAATATTTGACAACAGGCTCTTTTTTTTTTTTGTTGTTGTTTTCTTTCCCTCTTTTTCTTTGTGAATACTACTCCAGGGTGCGGTCTGTTTTTAAAAATGAAAAACTGAATATCACTCTCTCGATTTTGAGGGGGGAGGAAAAAAAATGCATGGAAATTTGATTTGGTCTTGAACTTTTAGGTTGTTTTTGCATCGGAACGGGGGAAGGGGGGGAAAGATGTTCAAACGGTAAATTTGTTGATGAAAAGTTAGCGGAGAGGCGACCTGACGAAGCATTTTAAGCCTGTCTTTTAAGCACTGATTTGTCTGCTGTGTGTGTGTGCGTGTGTGTGTGACCTGGTCTGTACCAGTCGATCGAACCTACTGAAGCTCTACATCCACCCAGCACTTCTTCGTCCCCCTGCTCCTCCTCAGGCATCAAATGTCCCCAGTGCTTTGCGTTTCCCTCCTCTTTTGTCTTCTTCTGCTTCCTGGTTAAGCCGTTTCTTATTTATCTCTACAGATCTGACCTCTTTTTTTTGGCGGGCGGTCTGATAACGCGGTTTGCCTGAGATGTGAAGGATACCTAGAGAGGTAGAAGAGGGTAAGCCCAAGCCCTCTTGCTTTAAAGTGTAAGGGTCAGATATCTGTGTCACACTGTTCCACATCTGTTTGCAGCGGATGCCATAATTTATCTGAGACTGTCCTTTAGAGGAGATGGCAGAGAATTGGCCTAAATCAGGGGTCAGCAGCGTTTATAACCCAAAGACTCATTTTCGTTCTCGCTGAAAAGAAATGCATTTCTTAAAGTGCCACAAAGCCTACCTGAACCTTTCAAATTATGATAAATGTTACTGAAAATTTTAGTAATTTATGGTTAAAGAACCAAATTTTCACTTCAGAAGAAAGAAAAACACTAATCTTTTACCAGAAGATTATGAAGCTAGAAAGAAAAAAAAAAAACAGGTCAGTCTCACTCCATTTAAAAAAAAAAAAATCTTGTACTATTACTGTAATTCTATTGTGGAAATCTATAGTTGATAATCCATGAAAGCTGGCCTCCTTTATGTAAAAATCACTGCTCAATATAAAAGCATTTGGACCAATGTTATAAGGAGCCGCAGGTTGCAGACCCCTGGCCTACATCAATACAAGCACCTTTTAAGCTAAAATGCGTGAAAACCTAATTTTGCTGAAAAGATGCCTTTATTCAAAACTGACATTTCTAAAGACGTGGAAGTATCTGATACTGGAAAACATTTAGAAATGATTGATGGAAATCATGTAAATGTATTGAATTCAGACAAATATTGTCTAACTATATTTTGATGAAATAATCGGACTTGTTTTTTTTGGGGGGGGGGGGGGGGTTGGTGATTGTTGTGTTTGGGTTGGGGCTACATCAGTTTAACAATTGCTCTTTAAAAGATGGTCAAGCGTTTGTACAATCCAAAAAGCATTTGGCAGCGATGCAGGCGCACCGACGTTTCCTCCTCCTCCTCCTCTCAGATGCGTGCGTGCGTGTTTTCGTGCGTGTGTTGGAGCGTGCACGCCACCGTCATCTGGTGGCACCTGCAAGGCTTTGCCAACGCAACAGTGTGGGTGACATTGCAGCAGTTTGCACCACATCTTCTCATTTTTTTTCCCTTTTTTGTTTTTTGGGTCTTGAAATGTTATCTCTTCACTGGCGGCGCCTCTGCATATGGGCTCCTTCCATCCTGCTGTTGTTTTCATCACTACTGCTGCTTTTTTTTTTTTTATGTTTTTGTTCCTCTGGTTGTGCTTGACCGCCTTAAACTGCTGTAGTCCAAGCTATTTTTTTTTATTTTTATTTAAATATATTTCTGTTGAAGTGTGAGGTGGAGACGAGGGACCGGCGACCGCCCTGACACGACGTCTCCATCTTTTGCTGTGCTTACTTGAAGGGGAGGGTGGGGGAGGGTTTCTTTTTTTTTTTTTTTTTTGGTAAAAGGTTAAAAACAAAAAAGTATGAAACAAAAAGGAAGTTCATAGGAAGTCATAAAATGTTGGGGGTTTGGGGGGGCATATAATGACTGAATCTGTTTTGAAAAAGGACAATCACTGTCTGGAGAAAAACAAACAAACAAAAAAAAAAAACAAGCAGATTTTTTGAGATATATTTGCTCCCTGTTGAGATTACGAAATTTCTTTGCTTTTCTTTCGAGGTTCTGTTTCCAATTTTAGTCATTTTTAGCTTTGACAATCATAGCTGGGTTTGTTTTGTTTTGTTTTTGTTTTTTTTCTCAAGGGGAGTAAATTCTAATTGTATTTAGTTTTGTAATTTTTTGGTGTGCTGTTGTTGACATTTTTAAAAATTGTGTGCAAAACTGCAATAAATTATAAGAATCCCGAACCTCCGCCCTGGTGTGAAGTATTTTTGTGTCGTTTTTTATGATGAAAAATGTAGAAAAAAACGCCAAAACACCGCGACTCCGTTTCTACGCGATCACTTCCTCATTGTTGGGGTGGGCATTTATCGTATCGTTTCTCATTTTTAACTTCTTGTCAAGATCACGATAAATTCGAATTAAGGATGTTTTTTTTAAAAAAAAAAAAGAAAAACTGTCCATATCGTTGGGATCGTTAGTTTTAGTATTTTCTCTCAGTGTTTGTTCAATGAAAATATCATTGCATATCAATACATTAAAAAATATAATTAAATGTGGTTACTGCAGCTTAGGGATATAAATCTCACTTCTTTATGTGACTGGTGTCCTAAAGAAGCGTATTAGGAATAGGAATGTTTTTCAAGCGCAGTATTTGTGTTTGTGGGGATTTTTAATCGATGTTATCTCAGTTACAACCATACAGTTATCTAAAGAAAAAAAAAAAAGAAATAAAGTTTGTATTGTCCCTTTTATCGTTATCACAATAGTACCACCAAATATCTTGGTAAAACTTTAAGTCGTCCACCACTACTTCACTGACTAACTTAGAGTATGGATGCTGTTGCATGTTTTTAAGGCAGCTCTTTTCGGATTGGGAAACACATTATCAAAAATGCCTAATGTGTAAATTTTGATACATTAGTCATAAAAATTCCCTAATGTATTGCTAGAAGCTTCCAACAACAACGAAAAAAAATCAACATAAAATGTATGTAATTTTTTGATCGTGCTGTTCAATAAACTCAAAAATAGAAAGCTCAAATCTCCAGTCTTTTTACGCGCGTTCCGGCTTCCGTACCGAGCGTCGTGCTGCAGAAGGGACCGGGCGGGAGGCCCTGGCGTCCCGTCCTTCTGTCACTTGCGATGTGGGTGGAAGTCACGTACACGCACGCACAAAATTCAGCGTTTCTGGAACATGGAACTTCATCTGAATCTGCGGCGCTGGCTGAGACGTAGGCCGCGTTCGAGGAGAAAATGTGCAGCAGCTTGTCCAGATTCAATCCCCTGCAACAGACACGCACACACACACGCACACACAATGTCCTTTCGAAAGATCCTCAAGCACGGGTTTCCAGTAAAGAAATCAGCTTTACCTGCTGCTCTTACAGATGCATTAAAAGCCCCCTTGCACTCGCAGGCCAAGGCGCAGCGTTCATTAGGCCACAGATGGTCTCCTCGGTAAGCCCCCAACGCACACTCACGCGATAAGCTCACTTCTAATCTTTATGACATTGTCCTGTGTCTAATGAACGCCTAACATTAGCTTAAGAAAGTTACGAGAAATAAAAATATATATATATTGAGCTTTTTTTTTTAAAGTTCATCCTGTGTGTGTGTGTGTGTGTGGGTGTGGGGGTGTGTGTGTGTGTGTGTGTGTGTTTCACTTAACTTTTACAGCGTTGATGCAAACGGCATCAAGTTTGGCCAGGTTGTACACTTTTGGAGTTCTTCTCACGCAATTTGTCTCCCATCATGAATTTTTGTGACATTAACTCCTTTTCAGTGTAATCAACTCATCTGTACACATAATTTCTATTGTTCAGAACTTTATGTTCGTAACTTTATTCACCCAAACTGTCATTTAAGGAGTTAAAAGTTCAATTAAAAATGTGCTACGTATGGTAAGAAGTGAAACGTAAATACTAGAAACAATATTTATACACCGTGTTTCTATGGCGATCTTAAAACAAGCGTTTTATTAGCGTCCAGATGGAGCCCATGATGAAGCCCGGTGGGTTAAACAGCGAGGATTAAACTTGATAGAGTCTTGGTTTATAAATGCTCACATATGGTTTAAATGTAACAGAGAGATGTTGCATAAAAAGCCAAAGCTGCTGCGCTCAAAGTTTGTAAAAAAAAAAAAAAAAATTAAAAAAAAGTCTGCCACTTTGTGCTACCTGCACTCCTTTCAGTCACGTTTTTTTTTTTTTTTTTCTTGCCATGGACAGAAAACATCTCCTTTGGTTCTGCGCTGCTTCGTGATCGTTAATTGCAGTCTGCAGCGTCGTAAGGGAACATCTGCTTGCAGACAACTGCGCTCCTCTCTGTCTCGGCGAGGTTTTTTTTTTTTGCCGTGAATGTAGGTCATTAATTTGTTTCTGTCCTTTGTTTACTTAAGGAAGGGGGACAAAGGGGCAGCTGCAGAACCATTTGGCTGTGCCCAAGGCGGGCCAGCTCAACATGTTGGGAGGCTGAGACCAGCTTGGGCTCCTGTCTGGGGCCCGGGCCCCTGCACTCTGCTGCATCGCGTGAGGGGAGCCCGCTCTGCCAAGCTGCCACCGAGGGCTGCCGTACCACGGGAGGAGGAGGGGGAGATAAAGAGGAGAGTGTCATGTGGACATGTGGAGCCGTCCTGATGTTTGAATTTGTAAAACCAGTTTTTTTTTCTTCTCTTCCTCTCTCTCTTTCTCCCTCTCTCTCGAAAAGGAGCTCAGAAACTGGTTATCTGTAAGGAACACCAAACTTTTCACGGTGTTTTGATTTCACAGCCAAGAAGCACTTAATATCTGTGATTTCAAAAAGGCAGCTGGTTAAATATACAGTAGGAACAATGGCACCATAACAAACAGGATTCCAGCTTTTTAGCCGAGCCACAAAGCGTTCGCTCAAAGCTTGCGCCTCCTGTACGCTTTTCATGTCTCAGACTTGTTGATTCTGCATGAAAAAGGAAACGTTCCCAGGCCAGGTCTAGCCATGGTGCAGAGAGAAGCAAATGTGTGTGTAGGGGGTGTGTAGGCGTGCGTGAGTGTGGGTGTGTGTGTGTGTGTGTGTGTGTGTGTGTGTGTGTGTGTGTGTTTGTGTGTGTGTGTGTGTGTGTGTGTGCGCGCAAAGCGATCCTGGATTGTCTACATATTTAAAAGAGCTCCTTTGTGGAGCACTCAGCACAGCAGGACAGAAGGCGAGCAACAAGCAGCGCGCCTGCAAGCAGACAATACAGTGGTACTGCACTGGCTGAGGAGGGGGCAAAACAAGGGGAGTAGGGGGGCGGGATGAGGCAGAGGGGAATTTTTTTATTTTTTTTCATTTTGGGAAAATGAGGGGACAAAGTGTCCCATCCAGTCAACCACTCCAGTGTCTCCTCCCCCTTTTCCTTGGACACAAAAGGCAGCGCAACTCGAATGTCTGCGTGTCTCAGTAAGAGGGGAGGGGCCCAATTGGTACTTACACATAACCCCTCCTGACTCCCCTGCAGCCTACATACTCTTTACACATGCATACATTAACATAATGTATGCTTAAAATCCCCACAAGAGTTATTGAGCTAAATTGACACTTCTGCACATATTTAGTTTTTTTTTTCTCTTTTTTTTTTTTACATTTTCATGTCGCAACCAAAACCTTCTATATGTTTATCAGGACTTTACGTGAAGAGGAAGGATAATCGCATTTGTATTCACCCCCCTGATTCACCACAGCATCACAATATGATGCAGTAAAAGTCTTTCTACACGCTTTTAATCCTTGAGTCATATGCAGATTTCTAGGCATGGACTTTGACTGGGCCATCTGTTGCTTTGGTGTCTGTTTAGCAGAAAGGTGCAGGAAGGTGAACCTTTGCCTCCGTCCGTCTCAAGTCTTTTTCATCCCTGCATTTATCTCCATCCTACTCCACTTTCAGCTCTGATCAGCTTTGATGCTAAAGAAAAGCATCCACACAGCATTGTACTGCCACTGCCATGTTTCACCATGGAAATCTGTCTATTTATCTATGAGCATCAATCAGGATGATGCATTCAAAGACCTTTGGATTTGCAGAAAAAGCAACAACTTCCGCCCTCTCCCAGCTGCGGGTGCGTCTGCCAGATAAGAGGGCTGTCGGGGTGTGTTCGGGGTGTTGTTAGAAACTGCTGGCACTGGGACACATGTGCACGACTCAGCACTTTATCATCGCCACGGTGACCTGATGGGACGCAGGCAGGGAGGGGGTCCTTTGGTGTCTCTAACTCAACCTGTCAGCCTGCTGCTGCTAACACTACTACTGCACAGTGACTGTGTAGGCGTGTGTTGGTGTGTGTGTGTGTGTGTGTGGACATCTGGTGCACCTGCCTACTGTGTTTTACACACGTATAGACATAAACACACACAAAGAGCAGCAGTCGTCCAGCCGTGGCGGCTTGCTCTCCCTGCTATTCAGACGTGACACAAGCTTATGATTATAGTTGGAGTCTGCCCAATTTCACATTTAATACCAAAAGAAAACCGGATGCATCGCGTTTGATTTAGGTCTAACTTTCAATTTTGAAAAATGTAAACAAAGAGTGATTATTGCTCGTGTGACCCAAAGCGCCCACTTACAGTCATGATGGGCGAACTGGTGATTTCAATACGGATGAAGCAAGAAGCACTGGAAGAGGTATGCAGCACTCAGGAAGCAGGCCAACTCAATACAAGAAGAGCTAAAAGCCTATAAACATGCACTGTACACTGATTCAGTGATGACATGACAACACTGACGCATCACAGTGAATTACATAATGATGGTAAAGTTTCTTCTGACTTTACAACCGAGACAAGGTTTCTCACATGTCCACATTGGGTTTGTCCAATATAGTGAAAGCAGTACTGTTTTGGTTTTTAACCCTCTGGTGTTGAACCCTTTATTTTGTGATCAACCTGTGATTTTTTTTTATTTTTATTGATCACCATAAACATTGGGCCAATATTAGCCTCACCATGCATTTAAATTTCTTCAATGCCAGTTTTAGGCATAAAAGTCTCCCTTTCACTTAAAAATTAAACATAAAAATATAGATTTTGTCTTACAAGATTAGTGCTTTATAGGTGCGTGACACTGACCTTGTTTTTGTGGAAACGTCTTTGTAAATTAATTGCTTCACCTGTTTAACTTGGACCAAAAAATGTTCTATTCTTATAGATTTCACTAGAAGCTTTAGGTGTGTCAGCATTTTTTAAAATGAAAGCCATTACTAACTTCAGTCCTCACTTTACACTACGAACAACCTCTCCAATCTCAGATTAGCATTAGAACTTTCTCTCTGTCTTTAAAAAGAAAATACAAGAAAATGGTTTTTTTTTTTCCTTCTCCCATACATGCAACTTTGATTTTTTTTTTTTTTGAAGGTTTAAGGCTTGGAGTGTCAAAAATGTGTTGAAACATTGATTCTGATCATTTTTTTATTTTTTTTGTGCAAAGTTATTTTAAAGGTAAAAAGGGCATTTTTTTCCTCCTTTCCAAGTGTGCGATTTTTTTTTTCTTTTTTTAGATCTACAGTTTAAAACTTGTTTTCACCTGGTGGAAAACAATTTAAAAGTTTGGAAGGATCTCAACACCAGAGAATTAGGAAAAACACAACACATTGTAATGACAGCATGTTTTAAATGACACAAAAATTGGCTGAAGAGACTCAGATTGTCCTATTGAGTTTGGAAGCCATATTAGAGAAACAACAAAGAAGAGTGACGATTCCCCCCAGAACAATCTACCTGGCCAAATTTTATGCAATTTGCATAAACACAGCCAAACCAGGGAAATATAAAATTCACCAAACGCAAATCCAGAAAAATAAGTCAACGGACCTCTGAGAGTTGATTCAATTTGATTCAATTGTGTTAAGTTTTACAGCAGCGGTTTACACTAAAGTGCATGCAATCCAGGTCATTTCATTTCACCAAACTCGCTCTAATGCAGTCTGACAAACCCTACAGTACAAATCAGTAAAACTATTATCTACTAACCTGGGTGTCTGGTTACTGTGGGTGTGTGTGGGTTGTTTCTGCCTCCTTCTTCGCGGGGTGTGACCGGCAGGTGTGTTCCCACAGCTGTAGCGCGTCAAGAGCCATCGGGAGGAGCTTAAAGGGAGCGGCTCTGCCAGTGGCAGATGTCAGGTAATCATTTCTCATTTGCCATGTGAATTTTTTGAGCAAATTTTTAAAAATGCTGTAAAAAAAAAAAAAAAAGAAAAAGAAATTATGGTTCCATCTACTGGTTTGGTAAATTGCCAGATGTCGGATGCTGGAATGCATGGCTGGAAAAGTAAAACAATGGAAGGTTGGGAAAGACTCTTTCACTGTCCGTTGTTTTGAAAGAGACGATCAAAAAGAAAAAAAAAAACATCTGTCATATTCTGTTTTTACTCAAAATATATTTTTAAAAAAGATAAGTAAATCATTTTCATTCGCTTAAATAGTCAACAAGATGAGTGGAGAACTCGCATCATGCAATCACACATCAAGCAGACGAACACATGTAACTCACATAAATTATGAGCCTCTCCCAGTCCCTTCAGCTCAGTCTCCTCGTCGCTCCTCCTTCAGCTCCCCTGATTCACAACGTGCTGATTTCTCACCTGCAGACCACCGTCCTCACCTCCCTGTCCGCCCTCCAACAATCCACCGTCAGCTCCGTCTGAAGGGAAAGACAAAGGAGCAACATTAGCCACAACAAGCAGCACTTACCACCATCAGTCAATCTCAGCTTCAGTGGTTAAGACTCTCAGGAAACTCCACGAACCCGTCTGTCTTCACCCTCTACCTACCGTCGATCACCATTACTCAGAATCCAGACGAATCTTCAATCTCACATATTGATAAATTGTTTAACTTGTCTGCAGTGTTCCATATTGGCTCATTTTTCCAACATCGACATGACAGTCAGGGTAATCTGACCTGTGTACGATTCTGACATCAGCTTCTCTGTCAGATTTCAATCCAGAATTTGGCCAATGTATATTATTGTTAATCTTATTTCTTTATTTTTTGTTTTTTACACTTAACCTAAACATCTGTTGCTTGCTGTGACACCCGAATTTCTCCTTGGCGGGACAAAAACGTCTGTTTCTGATTCTACTTCAAAATATTTTCAGGAGAGTAAAACCTAACCTCTGTAGCAGTGGTGGGAGTAAAAGTAACACCCACCTCTGTGGGGTTTAACAGCTTCGCTCTGGTTCATCGTCATCATGAAGAACTTTGAGGAGTCCGGATTGCAGTTGGTTCTGGTGGGATGCAATCTCAGCCTGTCGATGTGGGAAACTGATCGCAAGAGCGGAAAATAAATGTATGCAAGCAATATGTCGGGACGTTTCCGCAGCACCATTTATTTGTCTATTTATCGAAAAGCTGACGTTTTCTTGACACAAGAAAAAGACACCAAAAACACTCCTGACAGCAGAAAACGTGCATGAGAGGAGTTAAGTGGCGCACATGCAGGCGTGTGTGTGTGTGTGCCGTTGTTGTGTGTATTGTGTGTGATCTTGTGTGTTCTCTCACCCTGTGATGCCAACCTCTCCGCTCCCTCCCAGCTCTGGCCAGGCACGACCCATCTGTCGCATTCCTCCTTCCATCCTTCCATCCATCCATCCCTCCCTCCCTCCCCCATCCGCCGCACTCTGTCCATCCCTCCCTCTGTGTATTCTTCCTCCTTTTCCATCCCTCCTGTTTCTTTATTTACCTCCATCCACCCATCTTGTCATCTCTATCCTTCCTGCAACCCTAATTCCTGTTCTTTCTTTCTCCCCCCCCCCCCTTCCTCCATCAGGAAGTTCCTTTTTGCTCCATCTCTCCATCGCCGCTGTTATTCCTTCTCTCCCTTGTCCTTATTGTCTGTGTCAGCTCTTCGGTGTCTCGGCTTAAACTAATAACAACATGTGGCCGCTCCAGCTTGTGCAATAATAATAATAACAGTCATCATCAAAAAGATGACATGAGCGCGCCTCGGAGCTTTTTTCCATTGTAGCCCCGGCTACTTGAGGCCAGCGTGGGACCCTGCAGGCTCGTGTAGGGCCCCGAGGCCCAGTGTTACTGCTCCACACTGAACCACATTGATCCAATCTGGGCCAGAAAGACAGGGGTCCTGCCTAGGGAACTGGCACTGTCTCCGTGTGTGTGAGTGGTGTAGCATCAGGGGTGTAGCCCGGGGTGTACTGGCATGGCTGTGCGTTGGATTATTGAAGGCAGCTTGGGACCATCTGTATGGTGGTAGGGAAGAAGTAGAGAAGAGGAAGAGGGGAGAAGAAGAAGGGAAAAAAAGGGAGAGATTCGAAGCAAAGACAAGATGTTTTTTCCTTTCTCTTTGGCGTGCAGAGCCTCGGCACAAATCGGCAGTTTGTTCAGGGGAGAGTTGTTTCGTTTCAGAAATTAGGAGGAACAGAAATATATACAGTGGAGAAATGTATGGTTTACATAGGCTATTAACTATTAGTCCTTGATGTGAGGGTCAGATTCCCAAACTTCAAACCATTACTGCATGTCTTCCTCTCTTCTCTTTCTGCCAATTTCCTGTTGATTACTGTGAATAAAGACTTTAGCACTCTTAACCTAAAAACACATTACATTGGCTAAAGTCTTGTCTCCCTTCACACACATATGAACCTGACATCCCATTCCTAGTCCATAGAGTTTAATAAAATGCTGAAAATAATCGTTGCAAAGCTTGCTTTCCACAAGGAGTGGGAGTGTGTTTAGTGTTGGCAAAAAAAGGAAATGGACTTACTCGAAAAGGGCATTCATGAGGTCAGACATGGATGCTGGACAAGCAGGCCAGTCATGTTCCTCCACACTAAATTTATCCCACCATGTCCTTGTCCACCGCAGACATGTTTGAACAGGAAGGAGTCACCCCAAAAATGCTCCTACAAAGTGAGGAGCAAGAATTTATCCAAATTATCTCAGTATGCTGAAATACAAGGCTGAGCCAAACTCCTGAACAGTCCTACACCATAATCCCATTCTGCTCCAAACTTTATACATGCCACACCACATGCCCTTCCACCTTATAGGGGCCTTCCCATTCGCTTCCACTTTGTTATTACACCGTAACTGTTGATTCTGCAATATTTAGTAGGAGGGAAATTTCATGACTGGGCTCAATGCACACATGGCGTCCTGTCATCGAAACATGTTGTAATTCACTGTGCTAAGAGGAGTGGCGCATCCTTTTATAGCAATCTGAATGTCTGGTTGCTGGTTTTAAACACCTGTTGCCATGGAGGTAATTGGAACACCTCATTTTAATACTTTGAACTGGTAAATTTCTCTTTTCAAGAGAGTATATACGTATATTTGAGATAAAAAAAATAAAACAGCACTTGAGAGGTGAACATCACTTGTCACATTTCTTGACATACAAGCATCAGTAAGAGAATGCCTAAAGAGTCAATGTGACTCCTTGGTTAGCAATAATGTATATTTACCAGTCCATATTTATACACTGACTGGCCAAAAAGAAAAGTCGCCACCTGGATTTAACTAAGCAAATAGGTACAAGCCTCCTATTGGATAAGTCCTGCATAGGCGATTATCTTTCAGCTGGCAACAAGTTATTTAACCCCAGCTGATGCAATGAGTAACTCCTCATTTCTTAAACAACCATGGCAAAAGACACATCCTGTGGTCGTGGAAAAGACGTTAGTCTGTTTAAGAAGGGTCAAATCATTGACATGCATCAAGCAGAGAAAACATCTAAGGAGATTGCAGAAACTACTAGAATTGGGTTAAGAATCTGGGGTTGCTGCAGTTGGTCAGGTCTAGGTTCAGCAACATTGTGTGCCCAAAGAATGAGGTCAGCTGACTACCTGAATATACTGAATGACCAGGTTATTCCATCAATGGATTTTGTCTTCCCAAATGGAACGGGCATTTTCCAAGATGACAATGCCAGGATTCATCGGGCTCACATTGTGAAAGATGTGAAGATATATATAAATAAATATATTTATTTATTTATTTAATATATATATATATATGTATATATATATATATATATTTATTTATTTATATATATATATTATATTTATATGTATAAATATAATTTTGATATATATATATAATATATATATTTTTAATAAAATATTTTATAAAAATTTTATTTAAAAAATGTTATAAAATTTTTTAAATAAAAAAATATATAATTTATATATATATATAATTATATATATTTTTATATAATTATAAAAAAATATATAATATATATACTGTATATGATAGTATATTAATACTAATAGCATTATTTTACTATTAATATTATTAATAACAATAACAATAAAAATTTGTAGTAGTAATAACAATGATTTTAAATATTAGTATTAATATACTAATATTAAAACATTTGTATTATTATTAGTATATCAATACTAATGTTGTTATTCATTATTATTATTGCTACTTCAAATTTTTATTGTTGTTATTATTATTATGAACAATTTCAAATGTTCTTCCAACAAAGAAGATGATTGTTGATATCAGAATGAACAGGATCAGATCAAACCCTGTTTCCATCATGGGAGAAAAAGTGGAGGTGGTTGAACAACATAAACACTTCGGTGTTCAACTGGACAACAGTCTGGACAGGAGACGCAACAGTGAAGCGTCTATGAGAAGGGAAAGAGCAGACTGGGCTTCTGGAGGGAGATACGATCCTTCAAGCTTTGCAGCAAGATGCTGCAAATCTTCTATAACAGTGGTCCCCAACCTTTTTATCACCGCGGACCGGTCAAGGCTTGGCATTTTTACTGCCGCCCGGTAGGAGGGGTACGGGGAGGGTGAACCGTCAGACAGGCTTCTGCATGTGCCTGCTAAAATTTAGTTCACATGGCACCATTTTAATTTATCTGCCCCGATTTTTTCCTTACGTCAATCTTAGAACGTTCTGAGTGTGGCTTGCGATAATCGTAACCGATCATCCTGCTGTGTGGTGAGTTACGTAGAACGTTGGGACCGCTCCGATCTAAAATCGGGCATTTTCAACATGTTGATTGACTTGGTCCGACTATCGCGGCGCGTGGACCGGTACCGGCCCACGGCCCGGGGGTTGGGGACGACTGTTCTATAAGTCTGTTGTTGAGAGCGCCATCTGTTGGGGCAGCATCAGCCAAGGATCTAAAAAGATCCCTGGCAGAACCAGCCTGATAAAGAAGGCTGGTTCTGTTCTTGTTCTCTTCTGGGGATGTCCGTGGAACCTCTGGAGATGATAATGCAGAGAAGGATTCTTCATAGGATCAAGAAAATTCTGGACAATCCTGACCATCCTCTTTACAAGGCTGTTTTGGAAGGGAAGAGCATCCATCCTCAGTCAGAGGCTTCTTCAGGTTCAGTGTGGTACTGACCGCTTCAGGAGATCTTTCCTGTCGACAGCCATCTTCAATGGCTCTTTGAAGAATCTTGATGAGCTACAACATTTAATTTTCTTTGGGATCAATAAAGTATTTTTGAATTTAAACTGAAACAGAAAATTTAACAGTGTAATTAAATTTAAAGTTGAACTCTCAATACTTGGCTTTATGATCCCAATAAATAAGCAAGTCCACAGGAAGAATATATAACAAATAAAAACAGGAAAAAACCACCATAGTACAAAATAACCCAGGGAAGGCAAAATATACACAAACTGAGAAACATTAACAAAAATGGCTCCCATATGTTGTCTTTGTTTTTGTGAGAAAACTCATTTTCCTCAGTCGGGGAAGTTTGCTCATGGCTACTGTCTTCAATTGCCATCTTGGTCAAAGCAAAAAAGTTTTCACACTCAACTGTCTTCTCTTCACAGCAAACATCTGCAACCGTCAATCTTCCCAAAGTTTGCTCTTCGGGAAGATTGGCCAGATCATTCCCTGCAACAGTGATCTGGACAACTTCTGCAGCCGCAGACGTTTGCTCTTCGGGAAGATTGGCCAGATCGTTCCCTGCGACAGTGGTCTGGACAGCAGTCTCTTCATGAGTAGGGTCTTCAGTTGTCGTCTTCTTCAAGGCAGAAGTTGATATTTCAGACTCAGCTGTCTCCTTTTGCTCTTCGGGAAGATCGTTCCCTGCGACAGTGGTCTGGACAGCGCTGTCTTCATGTGTAGTGTCTTCAATTGTTGTCTTCTTCATGGCAGAAGTTGAGCTTTCAGACTCAGCTGTCTCCTTTTTACAGCAAACTGCTGTAAAAAGAGCAATCTGCTCTTCGGGAAGATTGGCCAGATCGTTCCCTGCGACAGTGGTCTGGACAACGCTGTCTTCATAGGTAGTGTCTTCAATTGTTGTCTTCTTCATGGCAGAAGTTGAGCTTTCAGACTCAGCTGTCTCCTTTTTACAGCAAACTGCTGTAAAAAGAGCAATCTGCTCTTCGGGAAGATTGGCCAGATCGTTCCCTGCGACAGTGGTCTGGACAGCGCTGTCTTCATAGGTAGTGTCTTCAATTGCCGTCTTCTTCAAGGCAGAAGTTGATCTTTCAGACTCAGCTATCTGAAATTCCCCAGCCAGGGATGTTTGGTTCTGAGCCGGGGATGGATCAAACAGATAAGAATCAAAACTATCGTAACCAGAGTAGCAAACTTCCTCAGCTGGGGAGCAAACTTCCCCAGCCGGGGAGGTTTGCTCCACAGTCTTGGAAGGTTCGAAAAGAAAAGCGTCAAAAAGATCGTACTCAGATGACGTCCTCTCCTCCTGAACGCTACTTCTATCTACAGTGCTACCAGGAAGCAGTTTGTCAAAAACCTTCCTCATCCCTGTTGTAACCACATATCCCACTCCAAAACTCAGGGGAAAAAACAAGCCGACAAACATCTTTTCCATACTGAAAATACTTGCAAAACACAGTGTTGAGATTCAAAGAGCTAGTTGGATATGAACTGATGTCTTGAAATACAAGCATTCATAACCTCAGAAGTTCTTTGATGTAGGACCGCATGTCATAGATGAGGTCATAGGTACAATGAGCTCACTGAAGATCTGGGGGAATGTCTTGCTTCTGCTCATTGCTATGGAAACGATCAGATCAGTTCTGCATGACCCAAGCTGTTAACCCTTTGCAATGGTGACACCTAATCATTCGAGGCGCCTTGATGGACGTCGGAAGTGAGGAACGGGAGTATTGAACTGAGCGACTGAAATTGTTTTCCAAAATTGTTTGGAATTTTTTTTTATTAAAAAAAAATATATATATATATATATATATATATATATATATATATATATACATATATACTGTATATTCAGTCTACATGGTAGCCAACTCTTGTGCTGTCCCATGGCTGGTGAACCCATTTCTTTCTCCTCTATATGGCTAACCTGCTAGAACATCCAGCTGGGATTAGATTTCCAACCATAAAAGATGGTCAAAAAGAAAAATACAGCAGTCTCTCACTTGTTGACGTACATTCTATATATATGTGTACTTGTCATCCTGTCATCAGTGGAAGGTTTTCCAGTCTATAACATCATCCACGTATCTCCACTCAATCGATTCAACCAGCCAGACCTACAGTCGGCCATAAATCCCTCTGCTCCACAATAAGTTGTCCATCGTTCTCCAAACATGCTAGAGGGTCATTTACATCTGATACTATAGCTCCTTGAAATCAAAGTGGTTGCGCTACAAAAAATGTAGAAACATAATCTGCTGCCTCGTCCCCACAATAAAATGTTGCCCCATAAAAACCTCAAGTGAGATTATGCTGGTGCAGTTTTCAGTTTGTTCTGTGTCAATTTTCTGAGCTATAAAATCAAACGGACTCCATGCTGAAGTTAGGATAGAGATTTGGAAAAGTCGCTGAGTTCAATACCCAATATGGCTGCCAGATGTATTAAACGTCTTCACAGCTGCAAGAAAAAACATGTTTGCATTCACCCTTCCAAAAGCTTGATCACATTAAGCTTCACAGTACCGAACAGTCTTTGAGGACACACTCTTTTAGTATTTCAGTCCATTGAATGTTGAGAAATATGGTTTTATTTGTGTTGCTATTAGTGGTTAGCATCACAACAGTAGATCCAAGTTTCCACTTCTGACCCAAATCGATTGCTCGCTGTTTTTGAAAACAACTACGATTTGTAATCAAGTTAAACGAAAACGAGGCCACTAGTGGATCAGAGAGGAACAGCAAGTGATGTTTTAGTGGACTCCACCTAGTCACAGTTCAGAATTTACCGACTTTGCATTTGCTCAGAACAGAATTCAAATTTTCAAAACTACGTGTTCAATCTTCATATAATTGTGCCACTTGTGCACATTCAAAAAGGAGTTCCTCGTTCCTTTGAGCAAGTTGCCAAGGCTTTTGTACATCCAAGCAGTACAATCCTCTGCTTTATCCCACATTTTCAATTGCTTATGTCGCGATCAAAATGTATTACAACTTGCAACACATGTCATCAAAACATCTCTCCGGAGTCACTGTTATGTTGACAACACGAGAAAGCAATCGAAACGCCAACTTGTCGTTCTGAGCCTGACATGTTCATCGACACAGATATACACTTCTGAGAGATGAACTAAGGATTTTGAGAGAGAAACTGGCTTTTGCAATTGATCCATGGTGTTTTGCAAATGTCGAGAAAGATTCGAGAAATGCACCCAAGCAAATGAGAACTAATAAATTGAAATATTTTCAAGCAAAAATCTGACTCCATAATGAACTTTCAGAGTTTTTCCATTATATACATTTATTTTGACTTTTATTTTAATCAGTCGTTGTTTCTGAGAAGATCAGTAAGTCAAATCCTTCCAGATCAGCTAGGACCATACAGATTCAGCCGAGCCATAAAATAAGGCCTGCCAGAGGCCAGGTGATTATGTTACTTCAGTTTTCCAGGGTTACCTGCTGCTGGAGCTTTTCCAGGTCTCACAGGTGAAGTTAAACCTGAACAGGTCATCAACGTATCACAGAGATGACACACATAGACAAACAAGCAACTGACACCGCAGGTCTCCAGTTCACCAGACAGCAGAAACTGGTTCAAGTAAAGGAGAGGCGGCAACAGCAGATTGACTCTAAAACGTCCCGGCAGCAAAGAAGTTTCATTTTAAACGATCCATCTTTAAAACTCATCTTGAGACATTTTATGTTGACTAATATGAGATTATACTTGCCCAAAAAAATTGGATGGCATAACGGTTAACATATCTATGTGCAAGAAATACACACACACAATTTTTATATGTCCAATCTTATTCACAAACTAGAATCATAACATGAAAAAAATAAATAAATACTGAGGAAAACAGACAATCTGATCTTGGACAAGCCAAGAGACATATGGTGAGAGAGGTAGTCACTAAATAAAGGACAGCTGTGCCGATTAGTCATCATGAGCAGGTGAATCAGGGAAGCAGAGCAAAGAGGAAATTCTTCAAACGTTAGCAGGAAATCTGGTTTGGTCAATGACAAGACAAAAAACCTTATAAATCAAGCTAAACCAACTAAAACAATAGTTTGTGTCAACTGTGGCACAAACTATTATACGATCTTGTGACTCTGTTATGTACGTTTGTTTAGATTATCCCGAGCTTCATTTCTATGTGGTGTTAGGTCACACATAGTGAATAAAGCAAAATAAATCTAAAGTTTTTAAATACGCCACTTCAGTAAGAAGCCAGTAGCCTCTTTCAGATCACTGTGAGTGTAGTCATAAACTGGCAACCAGTAGGAACAAGATATGGGTGATGGAAGATTGAAGAGAAGAGACTGTAGCACAAAGCAAGGACACAAGCCTTGCGCAGAACAGAGACATTGTATTATCCTCCTTTGCCGGTCTAATCTAAGATCAGCAGAATCTGGTGATGATAACAAAATCCCGAGGATGGCACAAAAACTTTGCTTGCATTTCAAGCAATATGGTTTGCACAGTTTTCCCAAAATGTCTGACACAGATAAAATGTAAGCCACGCCCCCTTTTGTTCTGCAATCCCAGCTGCGTGATCTGAAAGCAACCATGACTCATGATTTTACCATCTCAGCTGCAATGTGGCGACAAAACAAAATAATAATTCATAACAGTGGTTCTGCAGTTGCATGTTTTGTTGTGTAACTATGATCGGTAAGGGGCTTATATTAGATTTATGTTAGATTCAAGCCAGATCTCTGAAGTTCCACTGGATCTGGTTCCATCACAGGTTCAAGTCTTGGCCTTTTGGACCTTTGGTCCATGGTTTCCCCCTTTCCTGTCAGATCACTACCAATAAAAACCACTAGAACAAAAAAACAAACAAAAAAAAATCTTTAAAAAGTTTCAATTGATCTCATTTAAGGGGATGAGTTTGTTCACCTATGAGAAGTTAATGTTACCTTGAAAATAAAACTCTTCATTTATTATAAAACCTGACCAGTTGACACTAGAAGCTAATGGGAAGGATCATGAAATCAGACTTCTGCCATTATGAAACAACTCCATTCCATAAAATGTGTGCTATATGTGACTGCTTCTTTTGTGAGCCTTCAAAGCATTATAACGTTTGTGTTGAGCAGTCATTTAAACTTGGGTTAGAAATCATTTCATTTATAATAAATGAAATCATTTCCAGAGAAAATGGAGGTAGGAAGCGGTGCACCATCAAAAAGCCTCCTGTGTGAAACACAAACACAGAACGCAACATGTGAAGGAATGTTCCGGATCACAAAGTTTCCCAAATAACTCAAAATGACCAGTTTTCCTTTATCTGCTAGAGACCTCTGAATTTAATTTACAAACTCTTGGTATTTCTAAGAGTCCACATTGCTCTTTGGAAGAGAAACATCCCGACATCATCGCAGATTCTCAGCAGTACTTCACAACGGACACCTTCTCTTACCACTGCCCTGACTGTTCCTGTTAGCAAAACAAATTTGGGTCTTAATTCAGCTTTGCAGAGGTGAACAGGAATTACATTTTAAATTTTAAACATTTTAATTCCTGTTCTGACTGTGGATATCGCCACGTTTCAGGAGATCACAAAAAGATCAGCAGCTGAGTTTTCTCCCTCCATAAGCCAACTCTTGATTATGTTCTGTCACTAGATTGGTGGGGTTTTTTTTTTTTACCTCCAAATCCTCTGAGAGTAAAGAAGTTTTAGCTTCTCTACTATTCAAAATGAATCAGCAGAGTTAAACCATGACCACTGGACCCCCATCCATCAGGGTTCTTGACTTGAACATCAAGAACATTTGACTACAAGAAACCCAAAAATATCAGTTCATGTTTCTTTTTAAGACAGCATCTTCCAGGAATGTAATGACATCGAGTTTAAAACATGCAAGAGGTTAGTCAAAGTAAATGGAATCTTTTTGTGCTAGTTTCTGATTCAGCAGGGGTCACAACAAGCATCTTCTTCTGGAAGTATAAAGAGTGTTTATTGAGGTTACCACAGAGAAAGTTCTGGCAGTCCCATCTAAGGCACCTTGTGAAGACAGAGGAAATGGGGCAGGATCCTCCGGAGGGCTGAAGCTGGTTGTAGAAGAGTGGAGCCAGCAGTTGTCTGATAGAAATCTTTAGTTCAGGACATCTGGAGGAGGAACAGACCGACAGGACAGCGACGTCTTACAAAGGACAGCATGGCCTCTCCAGCTCGACAGAGACTGTATCCTGGTGAAGAGATTCCTCTTAACTTGAATAAACGGTGGTGCTGTGTCAAACTTATTCATCTGTTAGCCACAGTTTCACTTTTGATTGAGGTTGTCACCTATAAAACACACGCTACTGTCAGAGGTTTTATTTATTTTGCCATTTGCTATAAAGCCTACCTTTTCCAATGCCCAATTCCAAATGCACACTTCAGAGTTTTTCTGAGTGTTCAAAGGACCGGTTGTATTTTCTCCTCTTCATTTATTTTTTCTTCGTCAAATTTGTTGTTGAATTCTGTAGGTCTGACTCATATGAACATTGAAACTCCATCATGGACAGTTTGCCAACACTAAAACACATGGAGGTGATTTTTTTTTTTTTTTTTTTTTTTAAGAGAATCAGGGCAGACTACACTGTCCAAATGTCATTTAAAACCGTTTTAACTATTTTTATGTATCTAAAATAAATATTTCTCAATTAAAGTTTATTACAACTAATTGTAAAAAAACTAATAAATTAGGGTAAAACGTTTTCTATTTGAGGAAATTCAGCATCTTGACTTGCAGCATTCACCTCATCCACAAGCCCTACTTTAGATTGTCTAGAGAGATATTAAGAAATAAATAGATTTTTTTTTTTTTTGCAAAAAGCCTGAAGTCCCTCAATTGCACCTCACTATTCCCTGCAGAAAAATCCCTTCATTGCTTTCCTACAGTATTACACAGACATTTCTTGTGTAACAGATAAATAGAAATTCAGCCGCGTTTTAACGTCCGCAAGAAAATGAGAACAATTTAACGGAAAACCTCAACATTTTTATCAAAATCTTTAACCTCATTACGAGAAGATGGCGACCAACTGCATCTTTGAAGGCGACGGCCCAGAATCTGGATTATTTTACCCCCATTAAACTGAAAATCACCTCAGAGAGCGACATCTCCTCTTCGAGTGCAGAGCCGCCGCTTTGAATAGAAAACATCAGCAGACCAACATTAAAGACCCAAACAGCTGTGCGAGCGCGTTCCTGTATGGTGCGCTTGTGGCTATACAGTTGTAGTGGGTCTTTCAGAAGGTTTTCCAACAAGAAGGCAAACAAGCTGGCAAGCAGCTGTGGCTATAACTCTCTCTCTCTCTCACACACACACACACACTCAAGCTGTTGTTGCTTAACGACTGGGCTGCTCCAGAGCACATCTGCACTCTGCATTATCATTAGCTCTTTCCCGCATCCCCACGATCGCTGACAAAGTGAACAATACCGACAATCACCCCCATCAGCTGCGGCCATATGGGCGCCATCCATAGCTGCCGCTGCCCCCACATTGCACCCCCCCCGCCCCCCTCTCCCTCCACCTTGGCTGGCTGGGTGAGTGGGGGGGTGGAGGAGGTAAATGAGTTGCAGGGAGTGGGTAGAGACTGACTGTAGCAGCAGCATCATGTTGGTCACTTCTTAAAATAAATCAGGTGGGAAGACGATGAGGAAAGTTAGATTTTTCTTCCTCCGTCAGAAAACCCCTTTGGTCTAATTAGCTCATCAGTTGCTCCTTCTTCCCGACCTGCCTCTTTAGTCTCCCCCCCCTCCTGCGTCCCTCCCCTGGACGGTTAAATCCATCGCTGGGTGCGCTCCTGTCAGCTGCAACTTGTAATTTCCACCACCTTAATCCTCCTTCCTAATGGGCTGAGAAGGAGGGAGAGGGGGAGGAGGAGAGAAAAGTCAGCCCAGATGGCACAACAAGGTGCGCTCCACCACTCTTCTCCTGTCTTTCCTCTTCATCTTTCTTCTCTCAGCTGGCAGAGGTGTGTTTTTTTTTTGTTATTTTTTGTTTTTTTCTGGGATCAGCAGCAGAATCCTCACCTCACTTGTCATTCTTTCAGACTCCAAACCTCACAAAATGTTACGTTTACCTTCAAGGAGACAGACCAAGGAAAATGTTGAGAAGTGAAAGGTTTTAAAGTCTGCAGAGGTGTTTTAAAAGTTTAAAGTTTTAAATTCTCAGCTTTCTAGAGTTTGAGAATATGCATTTCAAGTTTTGATAAAGATTCTCAATTCCTTATCGGACTGGACTTTGACTGGGCCACTCTAACATAAGATTATAATTTGATCTGACCCTTTCCAGTCTAGTCAAATCTTTTGCAGACTTTGACATTTTATTCTCCCAAGATTCTGCGTGGCTCGTGGCAAACTGAAAACAGGACTTTTTGCACGCACAAGGCGCCTCTGTTTACTAAATATTCTATCATATAGAATCCCAAATAAACGCTTACCAGCTTGTGGCTGTGACGCGTCACAACGTGATCGAATACGCCTCAAGACGGATCCCGGATCACATTTCCTTCTCTGTGGAATCGTTTATGAACATGGTGATAAAACCTCCTATCGAGGAATTATTTGGAATGTTTTTCAGAGCGCTACTCTGCAGGATTAAAGTAAATCATAGTAAATCCACTTTGGATGCAGCTACGCTTAACATGTGCGCGCGGACACACACACACACACACACACGCACACACCCACACACACACAATCCAGAAGGCTAAACCTGCCTTTAAGAGTATATCGCAAATGTTGATACTTCCACCAGAGGAAGCAGCAAGGTCTTACAGTTCAGTGATGGTAATCTCTTGTTTATAGATTATTGAAATGAAGAGGCTTTAGGACACACTAGTGGATGTTGAATATGGATGTTACAGTGGCAGGAAAGCTGACCAATGCGCTTTTGTTTCAATGAATAGACGGAAACCATGATGAGTCAGTTCTACATTAAAACAACAAAAAGAAAAAAGTCAAAAGAAAATATGTGAAAGACCAGATCAGTTAAAAAGAAATCAAGTCTGATCAGACCAGCTGGACTCTTTGGCCTATGAATAAAGTGCTAACGTCGTACATTAACCGGAACAGACCCTGAGAGGAAATCTGCTTTAGCCGGTAGAAAAATGAACGCGCTAAAACTGGAGGAATCGGATTAAAGCATGTCCAGGTTTTCGAGAAGCCCAGGTTTAAATCAAACTAATAATCTATGGTAAACCTTAAACATTAACATTGAGGCGCTTTCTGTTCTGCAGAGAAGAAAGGGCCTCAGTTCAGCATCTAATTCTGGTGTTTTTACAGCTGATCTTCACCATCAGGTCTACAGATCAGCCATATGAGCCCTTTTAAATCTCGACAGCCTCTCATGCAGGTTTGGCTATTCATAGGGGGAAGACACTCTGGTGTCCAGTATTAATACACACAGAATGCAGCACGTCGGGAACACCTCTCTCTCTCTCTCCCTCCTTTGACTCCCCATCCGACCAAGAAGGCCGAGCGCCTCCTGGACAAATATTTAAAGTCAAAACAGGCCGGGCCCATAAAAAGCCGAGAGGTGGCGGAGTGGCTACATCTGTCAGGGGGGCGGAGGAGGGGGGCTGGGCTTTGAGATGAGCTGAGAGGGGGAGAGAGCAGCTGCTGAAACGATTCTGGACACCGCTGACGCCAACACCTGTCCATAATGGAGACACACGGCGAGCAAATGTCCAGCAGCAGAGCCTTAAAGCAAAAAAACAAAAAAAACAAACGCACGCACGCTCACGGATACGAAATGCTCAAGAATCCACCCCTGATTGGTCGGAAAGCTGCTTGACAAACAAACGCAGAAACAACACACACCTAACCCCGCCTTTTCCACCCCACCACACCCCTTTTCCTCTGGCTGACCCCCATCTGTTGCCTCCCTGGGGAGTGTGTGTGTGCATCTGTGTGACTGTGTGTGAGGGTGAGGGTAGGGGGTCAGGGGAGGGGACAGGCAGGCGTTGGCCCCGGCTGCCCATTGATCAACAGCTGCTGGGCTTCTCATGCTGGGCTGGATGGCTGGGAAGGCGACAGCAGCTGGCTGGGAGAGAAGGTAATATCTGGGACCCCGAGCCTACAGGCTGGGACCTGGAGGAAAGTTGAAGCTTTTGGGGGAATTGGAGGGGGTCTGGGGTCACACAAAAAGGCCAGAAAGGAGCAAGTTTGTGTGAGCAGAGAGGGGAGCAATGGGGGCAACAGGCGAGGGACAGCGCTGCCAAGGATGAGCGGCGAGGTTCTGGACCGGAGCCAGGTGCTGAGAGGGGAAAAAATGCCAGAAGGAAACAAAGAGGTTAGATCGAGTTAACGCCAAGATGAGCCTTTCGCATTTTGAACCTTTCGCATTTTCTCACGTTACAACCACACACAGGGCCGGATCTGCAGGGATGAGGGCCTCTGGGCTGGAAACCGTTTTGGTGCCCTTTCCACTAAAGAGAAGCTACTTTGCTAACGCAAATTACTGTACATTAATAGGTAAATGTATACATAAAACATGGTAGATTTAATACGTCTCTTGGCAGGTGACTCCATGTTGTTCCCACCCTCCCTCCTGTAACTTCATCATTTTCAAATACATGACTATTGATTATATTCTAAAAAAAAATCAAAAAATATTATTACAACTCACCTGATATGGGCCCAGTATTTGCAAAAACTTAATTCATTCAAATGAATAAATAAATAAAAATATGTGGAGCCGCCCCAAAATTAGGGACCCGGGGCTACTGCCCCTGTAAACACTCTCTAAAGTCTCAATCAGCCTTAGTCTGGTAAAAACCAGCACCTTGTACTAACTACACTTCACTTCGTACACAGAGTCTGGGCTCCTGGCCATTTAAAATTAAATGCTTCCTGGAGGTTTAAAATTTTACACAACAGCCAACGTTTGCCTGCGACGTACATGACGGACCAGTTCAACACTAAGAAGCTTACTGGAAGTTGCCTGCGCTGTAAGCAACCGTCCTCCACTGCAGAGAAAGGAGCGCCAAACCGAACGAGGGGGGCAACACGGACTGAACGGCTTTGTTAACTTCCTTCGCCGTCATCGCTAAAACTACCAGCAGACTGTCGTTATTAAACAGCGCAGGAAATCGACGTCATTGTTCACAGCTTCTGCTTCTGTTTGCTGATTGCCCTGGTCAAAAATTGACCAGCAACGATCCAAGTGAAGGGGAGAAAGCCTAAGCTGTACTGAAAGCGAGCTTTGAATAGAACGGAGTAACGCAAGACGGAAATGGCCAGGCTATGCCAAACCACACGTCAGTGTTTTTCTGTGGGATTTTACGTGATTGATCAACATGAACAAATGGAGAACTGGGAAATGAACATTAAGAAAACAAGCCGCATGAAGAACAAGGAACAACGGAGAAAGGGCAGCGAGAAAGCCGAGGACAAGTTTAAAGCAAAACTAGCTTATAAAACAATACCCCGCGCTTCAAGCGTCTCGCGGCTGTTCAACTCATCACCAGGATGTGAAAGAGATGGGAACAAATCCAGACCTAAGACATCAACCTCAGCTGACAGAGAAGCGGAGCATTTCTCAGAACCATGAGAAGTTGCTGAGTTGCAGTTTGTCACCAGTCACCCAGGGGACACAGCAAACCTGTGGAAGGTGCCCTTTTCAGGCAAGAAAAAATATAAATTACTTTTTAGCAAACTGCTGATGCAGAAACGCATACTGCACATCATCCCTAATGAACATGTGATCAAAATTAAACCCACAGCGTAGCGGACAGCTGACACCTGAACACAGTGGAATGTAGTGGTGGCAGTATCGTCATAGTTGACAGGGATTATGCATTTCCCAGACATGTTGTATGATTTTATAGCACAATCAAGTAACTATGTTACCTTCAGTTGTTCCAAAAATGCTATATGTATCAAATGTGACTTAAAAGAAATTTGACTTTGTAATTTAATGGCTTGAAATTGGGCCTCTGTCTCTTTTAAAACTCCTGCTCTTTCTGAAACTCCGCCTTCAGGAAGACATCACAACATGGCTCCTCTATTAACCCTTTAACAGAGTTTTTATCAGCGTTTTACAGAGATGTAGTTCACGTAATGAGTTCCAGGTGTTTGCTAATTGCTGCTGGCTAGTCTGAAGGAGCTACACCTTGAATGTAGCTCCACCCAGGTGTTTTACACGGCTGAATGGTTGCCATGGGAGATTAAATGATTTCTAAAACGTACATGAACGAATCAAGGCAACACTCCAGGCATGTTTTTGAAGAGGGAAAAGCATTACAAGATGATGTAAAAAAAATAAAATAAATAAAAGAGTTGATTTAACATAATACTGCCATTTAAAACCACTTGCAAATTAAGATTCAGGTAACTGTTTAAATGCAAAACGTAGGTAAGATGTTTTTCTCGACGTCTTTCCTGCGACCGCCGCCGGTCGTTGCAAGCGATAGCGAGCTCTGTAGTTCGGTGTGCGAGGTTAAGCGCTGAACAGAAGCTGATACGAGAGCTGACAGCTGTGAATGTCGTCGGCCGTCACACATCTGCTGCGTTTGGACCGGTTGACAGAGAGGCCACGGTGCGCAGCGGCAGGAGGAGGAAGAGGAGGAGGGAGGGGCTGGAAAAACACGGAGAGAGGACCTGAAGCAGGTGAAGGAGGGTCGAGGGAGATGGACAGTAAACAAGCAACTTTACAAGCTTTTACTGCCGCACATTCCTCAGAGAGGTCGCACTCACACAGAAATGACCAAACAGATCAGAGAGCTGCAGCCGACTGTGAAGCACCTTACCTGCACCTAGTAACACATTCAGACACACTGATGCATCGTTTTTCTTAAAGTCGGCTAGTTATTGAGCTAAAAAGTAAAAAAAAACAAAAAACAACTAAGATAGTTACAAAGTTCAGGCTCTAAGCCTTTGAGGGAGATCACTGCAGAGTGCCTGAACAAAAACCCACATGTGACCTAAATACAGCTGACCTTTGAGCAGGGGTCAGACCACCTTAAGAGAGAGGTGGTGGGGCCGAATGAAGCCCACCTGCTGGAAAACATTTCCACCTCCAGAAACAGACACTTAGAGGAATAGTTCAGATGGTATAATTCATTCGGATGAAGAGCGCCACATAGCTTGAGTCGTGTCAACAGATTCTGTGAAGTGAACACCAACAATCACACCACATCTCTGGACTTTTCACCTAAAAGCAAATGAATTTAATTATTTATCTTTACAACTTGCAAGTGCACAGTGCGGTTTCTCTGATCTACCCACAGGGATATTGCTTCTTTTTTTCTCTTTTTTTTCACACATTGGAGAAAAGTTACAGGCCAGAAAACATGAGGCTTTGAACTCTTAATAGATGCTGAAAACATCCAGTAGTATGAAGACGGTCCAGGTTGACTCAGATTTGTGAAACGTCTGTCATGATAAATCAAACAAATCATGAGCGCAGCAGAAAAGACAGAACATGACGAGGAAGTTTGGTTATTCTATTTGAACAAAAATAGAACAAAGAAAGAACAAGATAAAGTGAAAAGAACAACAAAAACATTCACTTCCATCTAAACAACATTAAAACATGGTGAAGTTCTTAAAGTTTAGCACATGGACTGACCAAGCATGCTTGTTTTAGATTAAATTTGAACCAGACATATATGTACATATATAAATATATATAAAGATGTCCACCAAAGTCCAATCTTTGTATGTCTGAATGACAGATCACTTAAACTAATCTTTACTGTGACCTGATAAATACTTTGCAGACTTTTGCGTAATCTTACTAGATCGCTAAAACCAATAGCTCTCCATGTTTTCTGAAGGACTTTTCATTAAAAAATTTTTCCAAGTAATTTTCAGTGCAGTTCTTGTGTCTACAGGGAAAGCATCCTGTGGAGTGTGCTTAAGTCTATCTAAGAGTCATGTCAGCACCTCTAAGGTGCTTCATCCATCTGTTGATCATCTACTGTAGAGATTCTTTTCTCCATACGACATGCAAAATAACAATGGAATTTGTGGTAACGCATCAATCAATTTCCCAGGTATAAAATACTGGGTTTTTATTATTATTAGTTAAGTTGTTAAGTTTCAAAGAGATCTGAAGCCTTTTTAAGGCTATATCTCTGAATAAATGGTTTATAACTGGATTAAAATTAAGCTTTCAAAACAAGTCAAATTTAAGACTTTTAAAGACCTTTTTATTGCCACCTTGAACAAAATTTAAGACAGAAAAAAAATCTAAAAACGGGATGGTTGGGGGAACTTGCAGCATTACAATCAAGGATAGCTGAATCTGTGCCCATCAGAGAGGCGCATAAAGGTAGCTAGCTAGCTAGCTAGCTGGAGTATATTAGCAGCTAGTTAGCAGCTAGCCTCAACTGCCTTAAGTCACAGAGTGCAATGAAGATGCATTCATGGTGTGCGACTAAAACTTTTGCTTGACAGAAAAGTTCTGCGAGGAAAAAAAGAGGCAAAATTAAATAGTTCTGGAACGGCAACATTTAAGACCTGTGATTAGTGTATTTAAGGCGAACTAATATATCAGTGATTCTTGAGATAAGGGACAAAATGGTTTTAAAATTCTTCCACCAAAAATGTTATTTATTCCTGAAGTTATGTATTCATACATGACAAATAATGTTTTGGGAATGTAAATATGTTAAGGTGCAGGCTCCCAGCTGCAGCATTTTCTTTTAAATTACATTTTTACTGGATCTGACTGAGAAATTTGTCAACACCATCAGACAAAAATAAATTGGTATAAAATTATTTTTTAATGAACTTATGACTGATATTTTTACTCTCTGTGGTGTCTTAATTATTTTAATTATGTCCATGTTTTTTAAATTAATCATACCACAATTTAAACATTTATTTAGTCTGTATTTAATTACTCCAGTTCAATTGATACAAAAAACAATTTTGAAAGTAATCACCACAATGAACAGTGTCATTTATTAGTAAAAAACACATATGCACCAAATACATGAATTCAGACATTTCACAAACAAATGCCTATCAAGAAACAAAATAAATATTATTTTAAACAAAATGCAACATAAACTACATCTGACAGAGTTGACGGCACATGACGGTGTTGACACAAAACTGATGGTGGTGACAAACTAGTAAGTAAAAAGAAAACACTGAACTTGAAATGACATTTAAGAAGAATTAAATGCTGAAATGTTGTAGAATGTGAAGATATGAAGAAAAAATGTGAAATAACCATATTTAGATTTCAAGGAACATCTAAATTTTTGAGAATGTACCTTTGTCACTGAAGTCATCAACCAGGACGATTTTCAATCAAAATGTAAAAGATGAATACAAACAAAAATATACACGACAGAACTTTTTGAAATATATTGTGAACTAATTCATATCTTTCTAAATCGCTTAAAAGTCAGAATATTTAATCCCCAGGCAATAGACGTGTCACATATTCTCCTTCAATAAAATCCATAACAGCTGGTGAAATGCGGTATACACCCCTGGTGCTGCTTGTGCGGACTGGTGAGGATGGTTTTCTCAGCCTAACTAGGACATCCGAAAATGGCACAAAGCAGATATCCCGACGACCTTGTTTTTGCTTGAAGCTAAGAGTTGGTCCATGAGGATGAAAAAATTCCACTTGTACATCTTCGTGCTCTTTGTCAATTTGTAAGGCTTTAGCCAGCCACCATTTTCCATCATACATCACAACAAGCCAGTCTTCACTTTGGACATCACAAGGATCTATCAGGGTTGTTGTTCCTTTAGGTGTCTTGCTCGGCTCCTTCTCCATTTCCTCCATCAGCATTTCCAGAGGATTTTGAACTTTAGCAGTGGTTGAACTTTCATGGACATCTGGGTCCTGTGTTGTGTTGCCAAAAGAGTGAATGGTGGGACTGAAGCACTTGCAAATCTGTGGCTCTCCGCAAAAACATGAAAGGAACCTACAATGGATGACATTCCCCTGAGCTAGCACTTGGTGAATGTTTCTTGTTCCTGGAATTGATTTCAGGGTTTGCAGGAGGAGAGAGTCATAAGACTGAAAATCTTCATTTGTCACAAATTGCAGCTTGACACCACTTAAGCTGTTGGACACCTTGTCAAAGAATAATTTGCCATCTATGATATCCTGACCTCTCAGCACAATACTGTCAGCACATCTCTTCACCGTCGCCCCAATGCCATCTGGAGCGCCTTTGCCATGTGATGTTGGGAAGAAATTCCATGTAGCTTTCTCAAATCCCAGACGTTGCGGGACAACACAGAGGAGAAAGAAGTTCTTCTTATTTTTATATTGTTTGCTTGGACCATCAGACCAAAAGTGGATAGTGTTTATAGCCGGATATCTGATGTGAATATCTGTGAGGATTTGATCCATATAGGTCCATATGGCTGCAGCATCCTGACGCTTTGACTCCGAGATTGTGCAGAATCCTGCTTTTTGTTGCCCAGTGTAGAACATGCCTGGAATATGATGGGCATTGCTTTTCAACTCTGCAGTCAAGGCATGGTGGAAAACTAATGATCTTTTGATTAATGGATTCCTTAGTTTGCTCCCTTGAAGCATCTTTTTGGTCTTAGTCTGAGGTGAGTCTTTTGTTTTTTTCTTTTTACGTCTGTTTTTTTCTTTTATGCGTACAAGTCGCTTTTTTAGAGTGCTTCTCTCTTTTGATAACTTGTGAATTTTGTCTTTTAGTTCTTTGACCTGTCTTGAATGCCTTTTCCTCATTTTAGATCTTTCCCTTTCCCCTGCTGCCCGCTGCCTAGTGCTCCTTGGTTCTTCAAAATTTAAATCTACAGGACTCTGCGGTGGGGTATCTACACTTTTCTGGCCTTCCTTTGCTCTGTTTCTGCGTTCTCTTGCCTCCTTTTGTTTTTGCTTCCAAAGTCTTCTCTTACGTCTCTTATCTCTTTCACCCAGATTATTGATATGTTTTATTTTTCCCTCTTCCACTCTCTGTCTCCATCTTTTCCTTTCCTTTCTTAAAAACTCTTCCTTCAGCTCAGGCTGGCTATTTATTTTTTCTCTCCTTCTTTTCTGATACTCCCTGTTCCTTCTCTTGCGCTCCTCCACTGACAGCTTTTCTCTGGCCATTGTAGCCTGAAATATAGGCAATTATCATCAGTACACTGCTTGTCATGGGATAAACATACCCTTCCCTTACAAAATAAACTACATCTTATTAATTTTAAAGGACTAATAAAATTGTATTAAATTTAAACCATTAAACTTTACAAGTTGCTGAAAATAATCAGAAACATTTTTAAAAAGAAATACATGATGAATGTGAAGTGCTGTCAATTATGTAAAATACAGTAAAATGAATTAACTGCACACTTAAGTGACATTTGTCAACACCATCACTAAGAGAGTCAACACCGTCAGTTAAAAATCTGATGGAGTTGACATCTGACGGAGTTGACAAAACGCCATGCTAACTTCATTTATATGATGATATTCTGAAGGAGGCCATATTGTAGCTCATCAGTTCTTTTAAATCCTTAAAATATACTAAAATTAAGCATTTATTTAACAAAATTTCATCAAAATTTTGAAAAATGTTACTTATGGTGTTGACACTTTATGGTTGTGACAAACAACTTAGGAATAAAAAAGAAGAAAAAACAAAAGAATAATATAAGCTTACCAGAGCTGCTTATCCCCCCAAGCACAGGAAGAGAAAGGAAGTGGTCATGGGGTCCTCAGAATTTCTGGTGCCCTTCAATAATGCCTGATTTTTTTCACATTCTTTCTATGTCTGACGGTGTTGACAAAAACTGAGGACACAATTTCAATTGAATTTGAAAATACATTAAATGACTTTTAATTGCATTCATTGATAGTTATGAAGTTAGTTGTTTGAATACTTCTAAAATAATATATTATGACAACTAAATATAATTATTTTAGTTCTTTTAAACTATGATAATGTATTGAGTTCTACACCAGGACAAGGGCTTTTACAGACACCATTCACCTACTACAATGTTTAAAATAAAAAAATATTCAGCAAACACCAGGAAAACATACATTGTTGTGCTCAGATGACCCAGGTTAGTTTAGTCAGATATTTAAAAAATATATATTTGGTGTATATTTTATTCAAATTTTGTACTTTATCCATGGGACCTGTTTTGTCCCTATTCTCAAGAATCACTGATATATATTTTTAAAAACAAATTTAAGACATTTTAAGGACTTAAAATAACATTTTAAGCATGCCTGGACACTCTGTGTACGGCAAGATTGAAAACCAGCAAAAGTTCAAAGAAAAACGAAGCCAGACCATCAGAAAGCCAGGAGAAATACAAAGCAAGACCAGTTGAAAAATATTACAGGAAACGTAGCTGCTCTAACCGGAACCGAGTTAAGAAGAAATGAGGGGCGACTCGATACTGTGTGCTTATGCCCGCTGTGTGCACCAGTCAGCTGTAGGAGAAAACTCATTTGCTTGTCCATTTACTCCGCTTCCCTTCGCAGCACAATGCGGTGGCAGCTCCCACAAAGAGGCCTCACTGTGGGATTCAAATGAAGTGGGGGGGGGGAGAGGGGCAGCGGCGCTCGGAGGGGCTGAAGGGGCTGGTTGTGGGGTGCAGAGATTGAATTTGGAGGGGCAGTACGGACTGAAAGAGCCGAACAATAAAAGAAAGGGAGGGTGCTGATGGGGCAACAGGACAGAAAATCGGCGTAACCCGGGCCCTGGTCTTGGGACAGCGGTGCAATCTGTCCCGCTGCCACGCAATGCGGAGGAAGGCCAGGCTTTCACGCCAGCCGCCTCTGGTGTCTGAGTTTCAGCGTTTTCCCAACAGCTCGGCCTCCGTTTGGGACGAGCTGTGACACAAAAATGCGTTTCGTGCTCCGGACGGATGGAGACTCTGCGAGTTGCTTGTGGGGGATTTTTAGAGGCTGTTGTGGCGCATTCAGATGTAGTCAAATGGGGAGAGGAAGCTCGGCTAACGCAGGAAAATGAGCTGCAGGTGAAGCCGAGGTCACCGGAGCCGAGCTGTGGTCAGAGCGAGTAAACAAAAGTGAACAAAAACAGAGGTAAGGGAAGAGTCATGTAGGTCTCAGCTGCTTGAGTCACTTTTTTCCCTCTTTGGCTTTGAAAATTATGTGAACATGAAATCTGAGCAGTTTTAATTAGGAAACAAATATTACGTCTGAATTTAAAGAGTTTTCTATGGACATTTCCCAGTCTCATGGCTCCCTCTAGTGGCCGTTAATAAGCTCAACAGCAGAAGTTTGAGTGACATTTTGGAGGCTAATATTTACACACACGTAAATAAACCAAATGAGGATTACTGTAAATGGATCGCAATGAAATAGAGTAGATATGCCATTTCTGACACCAGTGCACTAAGGTTCTTAAAATAGCTGCAGTATGTACATTTTATTATTAGTGTTTACATATTTATTATAACATGAGTATAACATGACACAGATCATCTGAAAAGAAACATTGAGCTTTTCCTGTGATCTGTGAGCTTGACAGTCTTAACAAATATGTAAAAAGCATGTTATAAAAGTTATCTACTGCAGCTTTAAAGCCGTTAGATGAGTAGTGAAGTGTAATTTGACATACAGAGGATTAGTAATAAGTTATATCTCATTCTGTAAAGATGGAAACTTTTTTCACAAACAGTGCTTCGTCTGTGTTATAGTTACTAGACTTCAATCATGCGTCCATGTTTCATTGCGCGTACTTCTTAATACGTGACATGTTTCATTTCTAGACTCTTGTTCCAATGTCATTTATTGTAAATAGGACTGAAGAGGTAATGATGCCACATCTTTTGCTTTAAATAGCTTCCTGTTCCCAAGAGGACATTTTCCAACAGCTGCAAACAATGAAAACATTGCAATATCCCTTAAGAGGTTCAAATAGGGCATTACAAATCATTACAAAGAAATTAGAAGTCGTTTTTCTAGCATATGGGTTTGAAAAGTGTCCAGTTTATCCTTGAAAAACAAGATTACTAATCAAAAGATCATCTGATTAACCTTTAAAAAAATAAAGTATCAGAGTCTGAGGACAGGATGTGGACAAAAATTGGTTTGTGGTAAAGAAATGCAACATTTAGAAGTCTGCAGATGCTAAGAGGATGATTTTATACATTTATATATCAGTTATTTGTTTTTATCTTCTCAAAATCAGAACATAAAACCAGATCCACTAAAATTTGAACTGGCCTCTTTTTCTGGATGGCTTTCAAAGCTCTGATAAAACAAAGACAACAACAATGAAATATCTGAAATATTATTTTTATCAGTTTATAAGTTACTTTTCCTCACACATGAACAGAGCATTGCAGCGAAAGTGCAAAGAAATCAAAGCAATACGATTTAAATCACATGAATATGAGCAGAAAGACCCCTAGCCGACTGAAATTATTCTCATTTACGAAAAGATTACCTATTCGGGATTCCCTGTAGCCTTTCCATGGAAAATTCCCACATTATGGACAGACATTTGGATTTTCTTATGATCAGCAGTCAGGAGAAACCTTCGCTGACTACACGACATTTAAGAGTTACGTCTTCCGGTTGAACGACAAGGCGGTACAACTGCAAGCCTCTGAGAGAAAACAAAAACACAAAAGGACTGGGGTTTTTTTTTTAGTCTAAAAGATCCCTTTATCCGCATGTTGTGCAAATCTGACAGAAGAATAAAATATAAAGCTGACAGTGTCCAGAGCATCTAAAGTGCTGCAGTTCAAACCGACCGACACTGAAGTGCCACAGGGACTAAAAAATAAATCACAGCAAGAAACCAAGACAGAATAAAAACACCAGTACCGATTAGAACAGTTCTTGTGTCTGCGTCGGAGCGATCCCTGATCTCCTCGCGGACGGAGTTTCTTTAAAACAAACGACTACAACCCCACAAGAGACAAAAACGAAGGACAGACAGTGTTTTGCTTTCAGTTTAAAATGTTAAAATGGTGAGAAATCTTTCAAACGCAGTGCTCAGTCTGACGAAAGTCCGATCTACAGCGTCAGTGGCGCGGCCCGGCCCGGCCCGATGGAGATAAAACAGTAAGAACAGAAGTGGTCGTGTCTTTGAGACAGGTAGGTCGGCTGTGTGTAACGTGGGGCGGGGGGGAGATGAAGGAAGGAGGGTACGTCGCCTTCGCTCCTCTAAAACAGCTGGATCATGGACTCCCGTGACTTTCCCACTCCGATCCACTTGACTGAAGAGAAAGGAAAGATTTTTATTAACCTCATGAGGAGTCTGGGGTTTAACAATCTCTGCTTTTGAAATGATAACGCTCAACAAGGAGGTGGTGACCTGCAGGTGGGCAATCCCAGCTGGAACGTTGGTGTTAGAAGCTGATCGTTTGGTTTGCATATCGAGTTAAAAGTCTACGTAACATTTTTGTCTATGCAGTAAATTCAAAAGAAACTAGAATCTTTATACATGATTAACTGTGATTTAACTAAGCAGCACTTCTCTAAAATGCTTCCTTTCCTATTCCTCCCATCCCATTGGAGCTGAAATTCAAGCTTTCGTCCTAAAGCTGCTGATATGTGCAACATATTAAGTTATTGGCACTTCTATGTAAAACAATAAAACAATTAGTTTTTTGCAACGGAGACTCAGTGATGCCACTCTTTGCTCTAGTTCTTCAACAGTGAACTTTGACCTCCTTCCTCGTACTCCTCACTGTGCGCAGCAGCAAAAATAAACACGGGTCCTCACCCAGGCTTCTTTGTTGATCTCCCAGTGGTTTTAAACATTTCATATATAAAATGTTGCGTTGACACACAAAACACCAGTTAAAAAAAACTCGCATAACATAAATAGTTACATGTTGAATACGTTTTCTGTTGCTTCTTTTTGCACGAGCAGCAGAAAATTGGTGCCTACTGATGAGAAATGGTAGATTATTTAATGTGCTTTGAGAAGGACTACAGTGGATTTTATGCAGATTTCAGATGATTTCTAAAGACTTTGCTCTATTCACCGCTACAATATGAATGCAAGTAAGGTTCAAATTAACAAGTGAAATAGGAAATTATGGATTACTCATGAAACATGCTTCAAGACTATCATTTTAGGTTGTTAAAATACAGTGCAATTAAAAAACAAACAAACTTATATACACCCAGCTTATTCCTGACAGTGCTGCTGAAAATTAATCTGAGGTAGTCATCTCGTTAAAGTAACTGGTGGGTGGTTTAGCTGAATCTTTGTTTTCTCTGTTTGGATAATCTCACCCCTGATCACCCAAAGCCTAATTTGTCTTCACCACGCAGATGCTGAACATGAAACCCAAAGTAAAACAGGATTGTTCCTGTAATGAGTGACTCCAGTTTCACTGATTTATTGATAACCAGAAAACAAGAAATCAAAACAAATGCAGCTGGAGACACTGAACTTCAATTGATCAATAAAACCCCTGTGGGCCACATGGGAAAATGGCTGCCCCATTTTGAGATATTAGTTGCAAACAAATTCATTTATTTTTTTTAAATATGCTGACCTGGAATTTGCACATATCATTGATACAAAGCATCATGGACTATAGGAAGAGAGGATATGAATTTCTTAATGTTTTCCCCCCTTTACTGTATAAAGAAATTTAAATCAGAGGTTGGATTTTAAAATAATTTTTCAAAGTGAGATTTTGCTGACAAATTTACTTTAAGGCTCTTTACATCCTAAAGGAGCGCCACAGATGAAGTGGTGGAAGAACCAAATAAGAAATAAATACCTCTTACTAAAATACAGTTCCTGATGATATGTGGCAACGTAAAACGTAGCAATCAATCAATTACTGATCGATTAGTAATCATTTTGTTGGCACAAGCATGACTTTGCCGTAATAGTTTGCCATTTTTCTTGTTAGAGTTTTTGGAAGTCATAGGATGAGAGTTTATGCGTACACGCTTTTTGATCATTACAGGATAAAAAAAAAAAAAGAAAACTACTTAGGAATGCAAGATTGCTTAAAAATGTTCAAATATTCAAAATAACTACAATAGAAATCCTCAAAATGTATTATTTCATTACGGCTGCGTGGTTAAAATGATAGCAACAAGCAACAGAAAAGGTTTCCTTCCGTCACCGTGGTGTGCGTGTGTGTTGGGGTGTCTGTGTGTGCGTTTCCGTACCAGGTACTCCCACATGCTCCTCCACGAAGCGCACATACTGCTGGGCGTTCTCTGGCAGCTCCTCGAAGCTTCGAGCCGCTGAGGTGTCGCTCTTCCAGCCGGGCAGCGTCTCGTACTGGACCTCGACGCGCTGCAACACCTCCTGATTGGCTGGCACGAAACCAGTCAGAGCAGAGGACAATTTGAAAACGTTCGCCTTACAGCAGGTCCGTTAAAAGCTGGGGCTCTCTGTCAAGATTCATGCAAACTGGAAAAGGAAATGTAATCTGATCAGATTTTTGTTTTTATTAGACGTCTTATTCTGAGCCAAAAAGAAAAAAACTAAAATACTGGAAAAGCAGTAAAAACTAGTTTCCTTAGTAAATATATAATTAAAAGTCCTACTGAGGCAACATTTCTTTTGGTTAAAAGCAACAAGCTGGTACAATTTTTTCCATGAAAACACTGTGAAAAAGTCCTGCGATTGCTTCCAGGCACCATCAATGCGCAACACTAAACTGATGAAGAAAAAGCATGCTGAGATTAATTTGATGTTTGGTGAAGAACATTTGGACAAGTCAGTGAGGTAAAAGGTATAAGTAAATCAATGAGGTATTATTTTCCTTCTTGTATCTTCTTTCTTCAGGCACTTACCTGGAAAATGAGGTATAATTTCACCATCGACTTTGTACGCTAAGCCCACTTTGATCTCTGAAAATACGTCAAGTATGTCCAGTTTTGTAAGCGCTAAACTGAAAGAAAAGACGAATGAAAGAAAAATAAATCAAGTAATTCTCTTTATAGCTTTCACATTTAAAAAAAAAAAAGAAGCTAAAACTGAAAGGAAAACAGAAAAAAAAAAAAAACATACGCAGTGAAGCCATTTATCATATGTGCATATTTGATGAGCACCAGGTCCAGCCAGCCGCAGCGGCGTTTCCTGCCCGTGGTCACGCCGATCTCCTTCCCTCGGTTCTGAAGCAGCTCTCCGATTTCCTGATCAGCAATAAAGAAACAAACATTTCGCAGGTGAGTTTTCTACGGTCTTCCTCTAGCAGCAAAACCCAGAACGCTCCTGCTTTAAAAGCTCAGTTTACAGGCTGATTTATCTTAATGAAAAATATACTGCAGATGGGAGCAATGTGCCAACATGCCCTCTAGATGGTGCTGTTTGACAACAAAATGCTCCTCTCTTTAAACTGGACTTCTACATCAAGTTTCTAAAAGCATAATAACACTTATGACTATGTTATAAATAATATCAGTATGTATAAAGAATGAGAAAATCAACAGAAAAACTACACTTTTCATTCCAAATCAAAAACTGAAGAAGAATAACTTTGTCATGGCTGTTCAAGCAGTGCTTTTTCTATTTACACCTGCTGGTAAATTATTTGCCATGCAGAAATATATTTTCCATAAGTAATCCTATGGAACTATTGCATCGCAATGACTTTGAACAATATGGTAGTTTGACTCAGATAGGTCTTTTTATAGGTGAGTAATTTTAGGTTTGGTAGTAAAACTGAGGGCTCCTCCTGTGACCATAAAGCATGAATGTGTCATGTTGTGCATCTTCTTACGTTGCTCTGCTCTGAGGGGAAGGCACCGATGCCCACTCTGGTGGTGTAGGCTTTAACGACCCCGTAAACTTCACCGACATTCTGGGGAGGCATGCCGAGTCCCGTGCACACCCCGCCGACTGTGCAGTTGGACGACGTCACAAACGGGTAGGTACCTGCAACAAACAAAATACAAAATCCACACATAAATATGCATCTTGTTCAGGTATTAGGTTATAATCGGAGGATTATTTGGTCAGTAAAAACAAACCAGGTCAGATACCTCGCCGTTTCCCTCAGCTTTCATGTGCTTTAAAAAAAAAAAAAAGCTCACCTCAATAATGGTTTCCGTTTTCAAATGAGATTCTTAAAGTGGCAGTATTATGTATTTTAACATAACCAATGTTATTTTCAGGAAGCCATCACAACATTGCTCCTCTATTAACACTTTATCAACATTTTTACCAGAGTTGCACTGAGAAGTAGCTCATATAACGAGCTCTGCAGATGTGCAGATGTCCTATGTGTTTGCTAATTGCTGCTGGCTAATCTGAAGGAGTTGCATAAGGGAGGAACAGGGGAAGGTTGCTTTGTGAGGCTCTGAGGAGAAGCTGCACCTCGAAAATGGTGCAGTATCCAGCCAGGCGTTTTACACAGCCGAATGGTTTCCATGGGAGATTAAAGGATTTGACAAACATGCATGAAAAAAAATCAAGGCAACACTACAAATATGTTTTTTGATGAAGGTGTAACATTATAACATGGCGTAAAGCTCAAAAAAGTAAATTTTGCATAATACTGCCCCTTTAATGAGAAATCTGTGCAAGTTAAAATTCACAGAGGTCACAAAAAAATGATTTCAGCCAATCTAGGAACTCAAGGTAGGTTTTATGACAACCTAGCTGTTTTGATAATAGTGCTGAGTGTGGTCAGTGCTCGCAGTAACAAAGGACCTGTTCAGGTGTGAGATAATTCCTGAAAATGACTGTAATTCAGCTCGACTGACAGACTGTTGCAAGTGGTCGCCTTGGTGCTCATGCAGTAAGGTGACAGAGTGGTTACAGCTGGTGAGACGGCACGTAAACCCCGGACACAGGAGCACGTCGGGAAACTTACCATCATCCCTACTCATTACTCCAGGAAGGCTTTTGTGAAGAGCAATGCAAATCTTAATGTTATCTAACCAGAGCAACCATTAGATGAGGCACACATGCGCTGACTTACTGACCGAAGTCTATGTCCAGAAGTGCTGCGTTGGCTCCTTCCACCAGGATCTTCCTGGGAGGGCCGTGGAGAGCCTCGTACATGAAGTGCACACCATCCCTCACCATGGGCTTAAGTCGCTCCACATAGGCCTGAATCAGGTAAATACAAACCAATCTTTAATTTAAAAAAAAAAAAAAAAAACACAGCAGGGTTTTAGATGATCGTCCTGTTTAGATTACTTTTATTAATTACCTTTAATTTATCCAGCTCTCCTTCTATGTCAATCTCCAGTGTCGGATACATGGCTTTGTACTGCTGAGCCAGCATTTTGTATCTGTAACAGGTGGTCAGCTCTGATTAGTTAAATTTCTAAATTTAGGCACACTTTTCTGTGAAATGATCACGAGAAATATATATATATATATTATATACAGTATATATATATATATATAAAGTCATAAGTTTCCACAATGAATGCATTTCAGCAATATCCAAACAAGTTGAAGAAAATCTTATCCGTACTTTACTGGGATTTCCTGAATTCAGGGGCTGTGCATGAACACGTTATTGAGAGGCGTTAACCTTTTGGAGAAATTTTTAATTAACCATGATCTACCCGACCCTGATAAACCTGAACTACTTATTCGTTCATTGGCATCATTAGACAGCACTCCATCAATAACGTTTTAGGACAAATAAAGGCTTTTTAAAGTAGAAAACAGTCATTTTCCCTCGTGGTAAGTGCTTGGTGACTGCTGTGTATTTATAGGTATATATGTGCATTAACTTCTTTCTTTGTCATTTGGTTTGTCTGTGGCTTTCGTGAGAGTCATCTCCCCCAACCTTCAACCTCCTTTCACTTTTTTGCTATTTTTAATTGACCTGACAAGCCCACTTGGCTGCCTAAACAAGATATCACTTGTTATTTCTTTCATACAATAAAGTTAGTTGTACTACACTTTTTCTTTGGTCAAAAATGGAGATACAGATTTTGAGAGTCTGTCATTGTATTTGAAAGGATTTCATGAAACAAAAAAGATCAGAATGGACAATATCAATGTTACTGATTTACCGTTTAGGCAGAAACAAGCAGAGTAATGCTAAAAACTTGTGAACAAAATGATTGTTACAGAGCTAACTGAGGGGAGAAAGTAAAATCCTGTAATGCAGGAACAGACCTTTCGGAGAACTGAGTGAAGTCGGCCAGTAAATCACATATCCTGAGACCGCTGCGTGCCGCCTTAGCCGAGTACACCGGACCGATCCCCTTCTTGGTCGTCCCGAGGCTGAGCAGGGCCGGGAGCAGAGAAGGGAGGAGATAATTAACAAAAAACATTCACGTTAATTCACACCTTACCATTTTACAGCAACAGAGTTCGTCATGCAATCACACGTGAAACTCTTGTCATTTAACCAATCAGCAAGTCTGACTGAAACCAGGCAGACACAGAAAGAACCGTGTCCAATTAGCTGATCAGACATTTATTATTTTAATATTTTACAGATACATCTTCAACTTCCAAGCGACAGAAAATACCTTCTCTAGCTATTGAGTCATCAGAAGTTCACCTTTTATATACAGCAGAGTGTGAGAGAAAGAGTATTAGAAAACAAATGAAGCAAAATGCACATTTGCATTTCAACAACATGCCATGTCAACGTGTACATCCGATAAGTCCTTCTATTAAAAGGAAGCTTCAGCACAGCGACATTTGCTGAGCCAACATGCAAACTACAGACCAGAAATAGACAAAGATCCTCTGTGAATATAGAGTTTCACTTGAAGCCCCACTCAGTGTGAAACATCCACTCACCATGTGTCCCACAGTGGAGAGCTAATGTGGGTTTACCACAACTACTACTGCTACTACAAAAAAAAAAAACATTCTCTTATTTTTTACTTCATAAATGAAATTAAGAGGCTATTAAAGAATGTTCTAATTGGTAATTTTCTGAAAGGATTGATTTTTATTTCATATATTTTTTATGGTTTGATTAACAGCAAATTATAAAATGTAGAAGTAAATAGAATATTTATATCCACTGCCTTAAACATAACCCAAGTACAGCTTCATTCATTGTAACTTGCAACACAAAACTGAAGAAATCTTAGGTTATGGTTAGTAGACACACACCTTAGGAAACTGAAACAGTGACTGTCGGAAAAAAATAACCCCTATCATCCAATCTAAAAAAGTTCATTTATTTTTTAATTCTGGATTTCTGCTTTTCTGAGTCTTTATGGAAGCTGACATCGAACTGTATTTTGAATAAAAATACATATAGATGTGGTTGAAAGTAAAAGTTATGCAGCTTTATACTTGTAAATGTGATAATACTGAATGATCCCGACCGTTTGTAATTCCTGGAATATGTTTAGCCTGGTACTTTTAAGGTTCTGTATGAAAGTAATCTGTGTGAAACGACGCCAGCAGAATCCACCAGCCTGACGCATCAAACAGCTGAAAGCTTATAACAGCTGTGTCATTACAGCATGTGATCGCTTTGCCTCTTGCACAGATTCGCTGGGAGTATTTGTGCTTTGGTTGATGAGCTGCAAAGTCATTATGATTTGTTCTAAAGAAAAAAAATCTCAAGATACAATCAGGGAGTTAAGTTCTTGAATCAGATAAAGATTATCCAAGATTTTAAAAAAATCTGTATAAGATGAATTTATTGTTCATCAGCATACATGAGTTGATGGTTAGTTTCATTAGACGTTTCCTCTGATCACTAAAACTAGATGTTACTTTATTAAAGAAATGTGAGAATAGAACAGCAGCTCATTTTCACAAGAAAAACAACTTATAATGACAATTACCCATCAGAGTTTTATTGTTAACAAATTTCATTTAACACCTTATATTTAGCTTACTAGCTGAATTAAGTGTAACAATAAGTTTTTAATGGAGAAATGAGGAGACATTTATGTGCTGGTAAAGCAACACATTTAACGTCATTGCTTTTAAAGCCCCCTTAAGCAAGCAGTCATTGTTTAGCAGTAGGAAACCAAGTAACAGAGAAAGTTTATATAAAAACGGGAATAACTGCACCTTTAAAGAAGTCAAAGCTTTTTTCATAAAGGTGGTGCAACAAACCAAACTATCCAAGTCTTTTGTTCTAACAATCTTTATCTAAATTTGCTCACAAAAACATTACACTAACAAAAAATTGTTTTCAAGTCAGCTTTAAAGTGATGTGTTCTGTACGTAAAATAAACTCCCACAGCACCATCCTAGATGTCAACATATTTGTCTGTCTACGTTAGTAAGCTATATTATCATGTACAAATTTTAAAGGGTTACTGCTAAATCTGCAAAATAAAAATCTGCATACTGTTTCTAAGGTTCAAATTACTAAGTGAGAGAGAGGAGAAGGTGTCAGTGGCTAAAGTTTTCTATGACTTTATAGAGAGAAAACTTTAGTCTTAGCATAGCTATATGCTATCAGCTGTACGATAACATATAGCCTCTGAACGCCCGTCTAAAACCTCACTGTCTGAAACTGTAGGAACTTTTTTTTCCCCTGTGGATCTGCAATACAAATCCTGTTCAGGTTCTGACCTGGTTACTGGATAGTAAACAATGTACCGTATTTTCCGGACTATAACTTGCTCTGATAAGACGAATCAGTCAAAAAATGCATCATGGAAAGGATAAAAACCACATAATATGAGTCACACTGGACTTCAGACCCATTCAATAAAATATAATGTTATAGAAAAGCCGATTTATTTTAGGAACTTTACCACTATGTGAGACACATTTATAGTTTAATTATTTTCAGTTGGAAGTTTAAAAGCCTTTATTTCTGTTAATTATGATGATTTTTTTCATTTCCAGCTAATGGAAACACAACATTTAAAATTTAGAATATTACACTAGACCAAAAATATATTTTTTTAAAATTCTTAAAAACAAAAATGCAGTTTAATGAAAAGTATGTTTTATACCTGCTTAAAAGTATAACATTTTCAGAAGTTGCTGTTATTCTGACAGACAAGAGTCATCGGGAGTCGGGATATTTTATCGAATATGACTGCATGAATCATTTATTTTGAAATTGTTAAACGTGACAGGGACCTCGTCCATGTTGTTGATATGAAGTTGATATTCCTGTTTTTCAACAAACGTGTGGAAACGGTGAACCTTTGGTTAGAAGCCAATTGGCAGTTTCTGACACACCTCTGATAGAGAGGCGGGTGCGTTGTATGAAGCGGTAACACAAAGTCATTTGAATCCCATCTCAAATGACTACAAATGTCATTTGTGACAACTGTCATGGTGTGGAGGCATAATTGCACCACTGACAAGCCTCTCCCTGCAGCATGTTCTTCAAGAACCCATCTGTGGACTTGTTCTTTCAGCTCTGGCCATCTTGCTTTCAGTCTGTGATTACTTTGCAGCTGCAGGTGATAACATTTAAAGCGTGAGTCAAAAAGGCATCGTGAAGAGAGAGAGAAAAAATAACAGAAGTCGCACCTGCCTATAAGTTACAGAACCAGTCAAGTGATGAAAAAGAAGTGTGACTTAATATCAGGAACATACGGTACATTTGAAGGACATGTAAGTGTTTAAGTTTGGGGATGGCATAAGGGTTAGAGGTAGATTTAAGTCTCTAAAGATACTGACGCATAAAGCAGAAGTGATTGAGAATGGTGGGGTTTATGAATCCAGGGGTCCACACAGGAACTAAACACTTCTCAAACTATCTGTCTGCACTGCCAGTCAACTTTCTGTAGGGCTCCCCCCAGCGGGCCACCAGGCTTTACTTTTGCTTTCAATTTATGTGTAAATTATATCTATTCTTTAGGTTGTTGATAATCTCAGACCAAGCCATACCAACTTACAAGATTTATGTACGTTAAAATAAAAAATAAAACCCTACATGTTTGTTTACATTGTCCATGCGTACGGATATGTTTGGATGAGCGTGTGTGTGTGTGTGTGTTACAACCATCTTTCTAAGCAACAGGTTTCTTACTTCTTGCCTGCTTGCTCTTGCCTCTGCTGTTCCTGAACGCCATCAACAGCTTGGTGGAAGTCAAACACTGCGGAGGAGGGAGAGAGGGGACACACACTCTCACACACCTCAGAGAAAGCAGGACTCACACATACACCAATATGCACACATTCCAGCGTTCACACACACATTCCCTTTCCCCCCACCCCAGAAAAACAGCAAAGAGGCAGAGCTGGCAGGGCTTACCTATATGTGCTCTGTCTGAGATGATCAGTCTTTTGTCCCAGTCCGTCAGCCCTAAACATACAGAGGAATACCCTTAATCTCTCGGGTTTTAATACAACACGCTGTTGTAAACCGGTGTAATTTTTATTTTTTCAAAAACATGTAAAACATATGTATTTCACTCACCTTTCCCCTTGCCTTTGTTTTTCTCAGCCTCTTCAAACAGGCCTGGAAGGTGGATCACAACACCATTTCCTGAAATAGCCACCGATGAGAGGATGGTTATGTTCACAGTTTCTGATCACTTTGTAACAAATAGACAACCAGAAGGTGCAAGGATGATTCAGGGAATTATAAATTTGATTACCTGAATAACATTTAGTATTGTTAGGAACGCACCTGTCTGGAAGTCTCAGCCTATATTGATAACCATTGATAATATTTTTGTTATAGTCGATACACAAAATTTACCAATATTATATCGACTTAGATAACCGACTTATTATATAACTCAAGAGTGTGAATAGCCAAAGCATTGACTGATAAGCAAAAAGAGTACATCTGCAGAATTGTTGTGCTGCTTGAAGCAGCTTAGAGAAGCTCAAACAGAGGTTTATGTTAGAACCTGTAAATACGCCATGACAGTAGGAGGTGGTAAGCGACTTGAGTGGAATCGCCAAGCAAGGTAAAGAAGGAAAAGTTAAAAGAAATTACTTCACTTTAAAAACCAGCTTTGTTTTGCCAGAATTTGCGACTGCAGTTCAAGAATAAAACTCTGGAGGTAGAGTTTGTGGTTGCTGAATGGGAAAATACTGTAGGTCAAATAAAGTTTCTGGAGTTACCGGGAGACGCAGGTGGGAAAAAAAACTCATAGCAGTGTGTTTTATAATCAGTGCACTCTTAAGAAAAGACAGGCGACAAGCATTATTAAAAGCCCAAAACTAATGTGTCAATCATGCCATTAGCGACACGGCTCACCACAACTGTAAGTGTACAATCAAATTTATCACGATAAATGATAAACGATACAATAAAATCCCTCCCTCCACCAATAAAGAACATAGGTAGAAAATATGGATGTGCAAAAAAAAAAGTGTGGAAACAAGACAAACTGAAACACTACAAGAGACTCTTCTCAAACAGAGAAGCACTAAAGTGCATGAAGTAGAGACTTCATGCACTTTAGAAGTAGAGAAGTAAAGAAGGAGACGCGATTAAGCTGCATGTTGTAGCGCAAATGTGTGGAGCGTCTGGGAGCCTTAAAGGAAGAGTTGGGACTCCATTAGCTAATGAAGTTAGTGCAGATGAGTGGATGTGATGCAGCCCGCAGCTTGGCGCTGAGTCAAGCTGCTCACAGTCTCTGTAGCAGTCATTAAAATGGATTTTTCAAAAGGTAATATCTTGATCAATTTGGTCTAAAAAATAAATATTAGTGAAGAACGCCCTTATTAGTGTGCCTGAATGTATGCACGTACTGTAGTTTGCATTAAGAAAAAAAGAAAGAAAGAGGAAGAGAGTGTGCTGCTCTTACACACCAATGAAGGCGGTGACTTTGGGGTTGATGATGCCGCTGGGTAGGAGGTGAAAGTCGTACTCCACAGAGTCCACCACCACCGTGTGTCCGGCGTTGTTGCCGCCCTGCAGAGAAGCAGCAGAAAGCCGATGAGGAGAAGCAACAGAAATACAGAGAGGCCTGCTGGACGCTTTTTGTTTTTTTAAAGAAACATTCAGGCTGAATCGTTTGACGAGTAGCAGCAAGCAGGACACTTTCTGTTTGTATTGTTGAGCCCACAGGATCTTTCAGATATAACACAACTTCAGTGGATTGTTGGCATGTTGTTTATTGTCTGAAAAAATGGTGCACACCCAAAGCCAATCCTACATGTCCGGGCAGGACTTGGTGTAGCTATTGGCATGATAAAACGAAAGTCTAAACCTCACAGCTCAACTCCTGAGGATGATTCACACTCAGAGTAAAGAAACAGTAGCTGGAGGAAGAATATTTGGTTCTCCAACGGTCTTCACCTCCAGTTGTAAGATATGAAAAACCTGAATGTCACGATTTTGGCTGTCATGTTTGCATAGAGAGAGAGAGAGCAGTTACACCTTTAGCAGCATTTAATGACCGTGCTGTCCTGGTCCCACTACCCAAAGTCACCAAATAGAAAATCGATTTATGGATCAATGCATGTTAGTGAACCCATAATTACTGAAACGCCATCACTTAGCTCATTAACACTGAGCTTTTTACATCGTTGCATCACAAAGTGGGACATCTGACAGCTTAGAGGTGAGGATATTATTACCAATCTGAGAAATTGGTTAATGAAACTGAACACCTGGATTACTCTGGGAGTTTGATAAAAATGCCACAACTAATTAAATTATTACCTGGCTACAAGTAGCATAGACCATCAGTAATACAACTGCCCCCACCTGTTGCTGCATGCTACCAGTCAAATGGCTGAAAAACCTTTCCTTCACTCAAAAGGAGCTCAAATCTTCTGAAATATTTCCAGTCACAAATATCACGAACTGTCACAATTAGCCAACATTAGCTTCTTATACTTGTCTTACTCTAAAAACTCAACAAAAAAAAAAGGTTCCACACAATAAACACTTAATATAATAAAAACTACTTCCAAATGTAGAGGGTGCTTACTCTATTTTACTCTTAAGGTATCAAAATCAAAAATATAGAAAAACCTTTAAATCGGCACTGAGAATCAGAGATTCTACATATTTTGGACATATATCAACACTCAGCTATACAATTTACAACATGCAATTATCCAAAGGTTTCCTCAAAACAATTATATATACAGTGCAGCAAATAAGAATTTGCCCCCAACAGATTTTGCATATGTGGGGTGGCTGTGGAGTAGTTTTCTTCAATAATTGTAGGTTTGATTCCAGCTTCCTCCTGTCACATGCCAATGTGCCCCTGGGCAAGGCACGTAACCCCAAGTCACCAACCGATCTGTGTGTCGGTGTGAAAATGTGAGAGTGTGAATGGGTGCATGTGGCTGTAGTGTAAAGCGCTGGAAAGCTTGTCCCACTGAAATGTTTAAATCAAACTAATTTTAAGGAGAAAGAATAACCTAAGTAAATACAAAAAGAAGCTTTAGAATTATGATTTTATTTATAAACTTCACCAGAAGTTAGATTATGACAGTTATAATAACAAAAAGTAATAAAAACAGCTTGGGAAAATATGAGACGAAAAAAAAACCTAAGCTAAATTTAACTGCAGATCCATTTTTCTCTTTGCCTCTTTTGTCTTTAGTTCATCCCTGGACCAGGATTTGCTCCCCTTTCTGCAGTCGGTAAGTACATAAATCAAAGCTAGCATGTGCTTCTACCATAAAGTTATTCTTGGCCAGCAACGTACCCTGCAGGTGTAGAGGGTAACACATGATTGGGAAGAGATGCCTCTCCTTTTTAGAAAGCGCTTTTACGACACATCCCTCCCCAGCAGAACCAAAGAACTGGGCTCTGCTTCATACAGTCCCGTGACCCAGAACCTCTTCATTCCAGTCATAACAAACTGAACTGTTAGTGGTCCGACACCTGCTGCTGTGCAGTGCTGGAGAGGCAGTACAGAAAAATGTAAATCATATCATGATAGCGTTCATATATATATATATAAATAAGCATAGTTTAAAAACTAGTACTATAAAGAAATCATCATCCTGGATATGATTGAGAAAAATATGATGAAATAACCCAACACTTAAAAACATTTCCCAGCAAGGTACAAAACGTCTTGCGCTGTTTGTGGGTGTCACTATAATCAAGTGTGGGTTGAACATCGACCCAAAGTGAAACGGGGTGTTCACAGTTCTTAACAATTCTAACTGAAAGCGACCACTAAACGTGTTCTTCACCGTCTCTGGAGTTCATTTCCTCTGCCTATCACTACATCTACCCAGACATTTTAGCCAACAGAGGTAAATTGCGACATAAAACTTTCAAAATACGTATATTTAAAAGCATAGAAACACCAGATCAATTACAAAAATTTATACTTATGAGTTCCACTGAGGCATGGGTATAAAATCGCTCTGGTTCCTCAAAAGATGAACAAACTTTCAGTATTTTTCCTATTGCTAAAGTTCAGTGTTGTGTCCAGAAAGACACAGTGTGTCCAGTGTCTCAACAAACCATAACCAACCTTGTTGATTGTGCAACATCTGATATATTTCTTCAAGTCATCCTCCCAATCTTCGAAAGCTTGATGGACTGAAACCACCTGTTTAAGTCGTAAAGGTTTATTCTCCCTGTTTGCCCTATTCAATGGAAAATCTTCCTGATTTTATCTTCTATACCTACATCCATCAGACAAGGATTTGAACAGTTTGCTGGAAAACAAGTGTGGTAAAGCTCAATTTGAAACTATTCTCATTTGCTTTAAAATGGTCTGATCTTACACTCCCTTACCTCTGCTCCTTGATAAATTCAGTCACATTGTGGACGTTTAATGTCACCCTATCACTCTGATAAAGACAATGTAAAATGTCTTTCTATCTTTAAAGAAAGAATGCTTTCTTGGTAACACTTTATTTGAAGGGGTGTGTATGAGACTGGCCTAATACTGACATAACACCTTTTATGAACATGAAGGAGTCTTCGTGAATGTCTACGACTGTTGCCATGAAGTGTCATTCAGTAAATAATGACACTTTTAGTGCAAAGTTTACACTTTTAATGGACTTTTAAATGAAGTTTTAGTACAATTTTGCATTAAAAGTGTCATTACTTCTTGAAATTCTTGAAAGAATTCTTGAAAAAATTCTTCCAAGAAGAATTCTTTTTCAAAGGATTCTTGTGAAAGGATTCTTTCGCAACCGAGACTGAAGCTGGGTGAAGCAACAAATGCGTTCATGTTTTATGAACATGAAGTGCGTTTTGATGGTATGCTCGCACAGGGTCAAAGTAAAAAACAGAACAGGAACTTCTGTTTCTGCAACAATCCATACAGTTCAGCTTTAGCATGCTTTATGATCACACATGTTTTTGTAATGTATTCTGGTCTTTGCGGAAGTATTCAAGTATTCATGCCCCTTTGTCGTATTGTGCAATATTACAACCACAAACTTTGAGGTAGTCTGCAAGGGTTTTTTACGCAACATAGTAAAACAAAGTTGACAAGTGCATCATGAAGGAAAAAAGTGGCAGGGTTTCCCAATTTCTTTTTACAAAAATTTTAAAAGTGAGGGATGTACTGTTGAAAGCAGACATGTACATACGCAGAATAAAACAATAATGAAAAAAGGCTTCATCTTCCTGGGTGCTTCAATATTTCCACATAAAGTTCTTTCCTCATAATTCTATCTATTTAATGAAGTGCACCAGTTCGTCCTGCAGCAAAACTTCCCCACACTACAGCATCCCGTCGTTGCGGTCAAACAGTTTCATCAGACATAGAGCATGTCTCCAAAAATGAAGGTCTTTGTCCGCGTGTGCGTTTGCAAACTGCAATCTTTCATTTATGTGTTTCTTTTGGAGAAATTACTTCCTCCTCACTGAGTGGCTTTTAAATCCATGTCGGTACGGGACACATTTCAGTGTCACCATAATCAGCCAAAATCTTCATGAGCTCTTTTGCTAAATTTTGGGGTTAATCTACACATTTTGGGCCAAAATATGTCAGTCTCTAGAACACACAACCTGTCTTCTTCCTGAGCTTGTCAAACAAGAGAGCAGTGTGTTCCAGGTGAAATACTTTCCACAGGTGAGCCTCTAATTTACTCAAATATGTTGGGAAAGTCATCAGCAGTCTCGAAGGCCAGGTAGCACCGACAGATAGAGATAGCTATCTAGATGTGCTACGGTAGGAAAACCAAAGAGGTAGCACAGATCGTTAGAACATCAAAAGCACGTTCTTTATTTACCCACAGTGGACTTCTTCCTCCAGTTCTGGATGTCTAACTTTTAGCCTGCGATTAGCTTTCCTCATGGCTGCAGATGGTAATGTTTAATCCCGATGTCCATCAGAATGAATAAATATTTAACATGAAGAGGAAAAAAAATACATATACAAGTCACACCTGAATACAAGTCGCAGGACCCGCCAAACTATAAGAAAAAATTTGACTTACAGTCTGGAAAACATGGTACCCTATGGAAGCAGCTATAAGAAGAAATTAGGAATGTCACAATAGTTTTATTTATAGGACACTGTAGTTTTATTTGTATGGTTAGCCAAATACTTTTGACCTCTTATATGGTGCAGAATCAAAATTGATTAAATATCTCGATAACACAGGTTAAGAAGAAAATACCTTAATTGTGCTTTGGACGACAGGTACGTATTTCAGGTTTGACCTATAGAGAATGTCAGCTTCTGTTTACTCAACGTCAAGGGTCAACAGAGCAATAGTACCTGCTTCACACCCAGTTCTCTCAGAGAGTCGCCTTGGTGTTTTCACAATCAAACACCAGACTCCAAGGCAACAAGACGCATTAATGTGCTTCGTTTGTCTGACCAACACCCAAAAACCTGATACATGGTGTGCAGAAGAAATGAGGGCGTGAGCAGCTAGGGAACCCGATGTACTAACTGCTAAACAATTATATTTTCTGAAATAAAATATAATTGTTTGTCCTACAAATATTCTCACGTATTTTCTCTCTTCTACATGCTGCCCTTACTCTCAAGAGGCTTATGCTGTAACAAACACCAAGAAAAAAAACTGCTTGCAGAGCCGATTTTATAAAAAGATCGACACTATCTCTTTCAGCTCACCACAGCGTACTCACGTATCAGTGAATCTCCCCCCCATATTAAACGTACACATCCAACAAGGCATGGAAAGGAAGCGGAGCAGGAAGCCAATACCTGTTTTCTTGTTTTATGTCCAGCTACGTTCTTGGCAAGACTGACTGTGGAAAGACACTTAGAAGGAGAACTTGTTATGTCAACTTGTTATCAACAGAGTAAACTAATAGCTCTCTGAACAGATATTCGGAGCACTCCAAAGATAAACACCACCGTTATCCCCAGCAGGCTGAGGAAGATTGTGTTGAGCTTAAAATTTTGGCTATAGAACAATATTTGCTAATAACAACATTATATGATTAGGCTGAGTGACTTGGAACGAGACTTCCTAAATAGGAGATAAATAAAAGCCAATAAACCAAAACTAATAAAGAGAGCATTTTAGCTGAGAGACTCAGTTGCCCCAAAAAAATCTCTACATTCCCAGATTGGCTAGACAAGAATCTATGTTCCTTTTTTATGACCTGGAAAACAGATCAATACAGGACGTTACAAGTGGTCTGAATACACTGTGTAGTCTGCAACAGGACAGCCAGACTGCAGGTTTCTCCTCTGATTAAACATGTGACTCTAAGCTACTAACAGAAAAAAAGCTTTTTCATACATTTTACTTCATCCCACCTCTGTTGCTTTCACCAACGATCACATCTAGCCTTTTTTTCTGAAGATCAAAGAAAACAATCACCCCAATCATAGGTGGAGAGCTGGGAGTCGAAACTGTCCAAGGCAAAAACTCGTAGTATGTCAGGGTCTCACCTGATTTGCATGGAGAAGCCAGATCCCGTGCAAATTTATTTGACAAAATCTGGCTCCAAGCTGGAGACATCTATGGACACTTAGCACACAAGTTGGTAATGAGTTGGCTTAATTTGCGCTGCAGCCATTTCCCGTTAGTCCAAAACAATACGACTGTTTATCACAACACCCCCAATATCTGACTCAAATTTGTTATTACCGAATCATATGAGATCATTTTTAAGTGTTTATAATGTCAAACAAAATGGAAATCATTTTCCATTTTTGAAGTGCCTGAAATCAGGCAATTCAGTGGAAAACCATCAGGATGAGCAGATAAAGTTGGACATCAGGAGCAGTTTTAACGTAATTATATACGAGTTGGGGTTCATACAGCAGGTGGGCATTGTGTTTGCCCACACTGCTCTTTCATTCTCATAGTTTGTTCGTGTCAATGTGTGTGTGAATAACTTGCACATTATATGTTACTGCTGATAAGACAGCAATGGTTTTAAGAACTTATTGCAAAGGAAAAGCAGCCATCAGAAAACGATACATAACAGTATTTTCTATAGTCACTGGTTCACCACTCTGAACCTTATTTTTGCATCATTATTGATACCGGCTTACAATGGTCTGTCTGCCATTTTTAAAACATGCATTACACAATACCCTTGTTGAATATGATAAACTCTGATGTGACTTCTAATGCCTTCTGAAATCAAGACGCTTACGACTCCAGCTATCCTTCAGCATTTCAGCCTCTGTCTCTAATTCAACACCAGGCCTTCAGGGAAGTGTGGGTGAATCTGACTGGCCTAATATTTTGGCCTAAAGACTATCTATGAATGGCACTTGGAAACATAATAGTCTGTTATACATTCTAGTACTTTGAGATGCTGATATTTAAAATTGGCAGAAATGCACAGACACTGACCTGCATCGTTAGCATAACACACAAAGGCTTACAATAGTATATACAAGAGACTAAACTGCATACTGTAAATATGTTGTGTATAAATATATATGAACGGATACGTACTTTAAAGGCAAATTTAATACATGGCTTTTGTTATTACTCTAAAAGGCCGGTTAAACCTGAACTTGATGATTCCAGTCATACATGGGTTGAAGACGACTTCCTGCAGTTTAAAGCATAAACACATAAGAAATATAAGGATTTAATTAAATAACTTTGGGACATGGCATTGTATTTGGTGCTCTACTGGAACTTCCACCAACGATCTTCATCTCAGAGTTACAGAAAATGGTTAAAACAAGAGAATCCATTGACTGGCAGTTATGTAGACAAACATAATATGACCTGTGAGATCAAAGAAACTATACTGTATCAAGATGATAGAAAGGTGGCATTAAATCAATCATTCACTGCAACCGAGGTAAACAGAACGTGATAATTGAAGCCTCAACATGTTTAGCCTTTAAACAGACAAGCTATGGCAGCAGTAGTTCGAACAGAGTGCCACCCAGGTCAGCCAAGAGTTGGAATCCTACAGTACAAGTTCACCAAAATAAGACATTATAGCTCCATAGAGATACTTCAAGGTAGTGGCAATACAGTAGAGTAGAGTTGGGGGAATATTCTTGGTCCACGTTGGGCCATTCACTAACAACTGGACATTGTGCAGATGCCGGTCAATCTGAGAATTATTGCTAACATCAATGAATCCATCCCTTTTTGGCCAAGGTGCTCCCATCGTCTGATGAGCATTTCTAGCAGGACATTGAGCTGCGTCACAAAGCTAAAGTTACTTTCAAGACTGCTTTCTTGAACATGGCATGAGTTTACTGAACTTCATCAGCCTCCACAGTCACCAGATCTCAATCCAATACTAAACCTTTGGAATGTGATAGAAAGAGAGATCAGCTTTATAGTTGTGCAGTCAACAAATCTGCAGCAACAGTGCGATACTATCAAGTCAGTATGGACCAAAATATTTAATGACAGCATGTTGAATCCATGCTGTCAAGAATAAATAAAAGCGGCGTGCAGGGGTAAAGCACAACCCATGTATGGGGCCGTCACAGGTTCTAATCCCAGCCTGATGACCTTTAATGCATGTCTTCCCCATGTCTGAACACTCTCAAATAAAGGTCACTAGAGCCAATAAAACCTTTCAAAAAGAATAAATAAAACCATGTGTGATTTTTAGAACAAACCAAATCATTAGGTCTGATCTCATAAAGACCTAATGATTTGGTCGTATGTAGCGTTTACAAAAATATGTTTATATATATATATATATATATACAGACCAAAAGTTTGGACACACCTTCTCATTCAATTCAATGAGAAAGTGTGTCCAAACTTTTGGTCTGTACTGTATATATTTGTTAAAACTATCACCATGTTGTGACAGTATAACATGAGACAAATAATCTGTGATAAGATTGCTCTCCTCCACCTCCTCCCCGTGCCACTATTGCTGTCTGAAAAAAAATGCACCACTACCGGCCAAAAACAACTAATCAGAGTCATGAGGAGTGTCTTTGCACTGTCAAACAACCTGATGTGAGTGCTGTTGAATGCGGTAATGGCGGAAAAACAACTTATTGTTACAGGAAAACCGTTTATCTGTTATCATCTGTGGTAATGACAAATGACTTGAGCATTCGTGGCATCCTCTATTGTGGTAAACAAGCTGTAGCATGGCAAAGAGCAAGTGTGTGAAGGGTGAGTCCACTAGTATGATTGACAGCGTTAAGACTCTCCTCCTGGCTCTAATCGGTTGTTTCTGCCAGAGCTGTGTATTTGTTCAGATGACAGCAGGTCCATAGGGAGAAGGCTGAGAGGCTCAATATTTTCACATCTCTTATTTTATACTGTCATAGCATCGTGATAATTTTAATATGTAAAACATTTTGGTAAAAGTTATATACTGTCACTTCAATATAAGCAAAAACTGTAAGCAAGATTCTTTTTAATATTTGTTACTATAACATAGCAAATTCGCTGTCAAATTCTGCAGAATAGTGTGGTTTTTAAATCATACATTTAGTTGTTTTCACCTAATGTTAGCTTGACATAGTATTCAAGTTTGAAACTCTTTTTTTGGCACTGAAAAGCTGTTGCAAATGAAAAGTGGAACTATTCAATTAACTCCATAACTTCTAGAATTATTTCTTCTATAATATTTAAAAATGTCAGGGTTATATTTCTTAGCAAAAAAGACATCTCTATTTCTAAAACACAAAATACTTTTGAATAATAATTATGTGTAATAATAATCCACTATAATGGTATTGGGAGTCTAAGAAGAAGGTGTTGCTCTGGCAACAAAAACAGTCCTTTAGTTAACTAAATAACTAAGCGTTCATTGTAGCTAAAACAAAAAAACTGTTAAGAGATTAATCTTATGGCTGCTATACTTAACAATAACTATAATATATCTACATTACAGGTATTTAAAGAGCTAAGCAGCTAGCAAGAATTCAAGGTGACTTTAGCAAACACAGAGCAACTCCGTCTGATGTTGCTTAGCTTGTTAAAACCAACGCTGCATTCAAGACATTTCTGCAAAACTGGAGAAAATATGTCAACATATCGTTCTCACGCTCATAATGCTTAGCTTAATGCTAACTCTGAGAATACACCTGACGTATAAACGTGTAGCGGGACTCCTCTCATCACTGAGCGGGAGAAACTGTCAGAAACTCCCACACTGGAAGTCGGAAGCTGTCAAAGAGGGGGGGGTTTATTTCCGCTTGGCTCCCCCTAATTAAACGAGGTGACATGAACGCGGCGTGACTCCGACGTGAGGGACAGAAAGCTAGCGCCCAACGGTTACCTGCGGGGGGCATTAACCCGGTAACAGCTGGCGCTTTGTAGCCCGAGGGCTCACCTACCTGACATCTGCACACCATGTCCGCGTCTTGAGCCAGGAGATCCACAACTTTCCCTTTCCCCTCGTCTCCCCACTGAGCCCCGAGCACCACAGTCACTCGGTTGCCAACGGGCGGTCTCGGCAGTGTCCGCTGGCTGCTGTTGCCGTCCGAGGCCTCGACGGTTTCCTGACTGCCGCTTTGAGACATTTCTGCTGGGTTTCTCCCCCGGCCGAAAGACTGCGTTGCACCGAGCAGCTGCCTGCTGCTTCTGTCGGCCCTAAGACGGAGAGGCGAGAGGGAGCTCTCTCTCTCCCCACCGCGACGTTAGGAGCTGCGGAGCGACGCTCTCTGCACATGCGCGACGGCTCGAATTTCAAAATTTTAAAATCCTGATATATAAACAGAGAGAGCTACAAATAAACACCTTTGGGTTGCTATTTTAAAATAACCAAGAAGCTGCTTGTCTTAAAAAAAAAAAAAACACGTTAGATGAATCAAGTGAATCATCTGTTCCACTGCTTTTCTACAATTTCAGGTGACACTTCCACTTGTGGATGTGTGGAGAAGCAGCATCTGTGACCCTTCAGTTAAAATTAAACCACAAATGGAGGAACAAACACTGCAATTAAAGTCTTTCGTCTATGATTAACTACATGTGTTAGTAACATTTTTAGGATATAAGTTTAAACCCACTGTCAATATTCACAATTGATCACAAAGTCTTTGTTTTCTTTTGTGATATTTGCAACAATTTATCGCTCTCTGTTGGTTATGTGCGAATATTTCTAATTCTCGCATAAATTTAGCATGCAATTTAATGATTCATTCCAAACCTCCCTGTTTGTCCTGTTTATGTGAATTAAAATAGATTCAGATAAACAAACTGAGTGCGGAGGGTTTTGTTGTCCCACGTGGATGTTGATCTTAGCAAACAACCAGCAGACGAAACAGAAATGTGAGGACCGTACATAAAAAAGTTTAAAAAGTTCACAATTGTTGAGTCCTATTAAAAGCTGCACAGTGTCATAAATATAAAACAATGACACGGTTGCATTTATTTAGCTACAAAGGAAATGACAGGTTTGTTGCATTGAATGCCGTACCCAGTTTTGCTAAAGTGGAAAAATGAAACACAGATCACATTTAAGAATGTTGCCTCCGTCCTTGCAGTAACACAGTAAAATAAGTTTCCATACTGGTGTTTAGATCTGAACAACCTTAATAAATGTAGTTAAAATAACTTAGCAGAAGTTTTTCTTTTATCAGGGTTTCTGCTCTGTCTTTTTCCTGACAGTCTGGCAATCTGTCTCCCTCTAGTGGATATAAAAGGTATATATATTTAACATCAACTTTCTATCTATCTATCTATCTATCTATCTATCTATCTATCTATCTATCTATCTATCTATCTATCTATCTATCTATCTATCTATCTTTTGTTTCCTGCTGCAGATGGAGATCACGCTGGATCACATCACGCCTGTCCTCTCATCTCCTTTAGCTCAGCGTGGGACAGATGGTCTGCTGGGGAGACAAGAGGAAGCGGTGAGCAGTGGGGCCACGACTTGGCTCTGCATTAGCAAACTAACGTCACATTTCCACTGTGACCTCACTGAGTGTGGGGAGTCAGAAGGATGCGCCCGTGTCAGAACATGCAGACTCCAGGGATCCTGCGCTGGTTTGCGTTCCCACCAAATGGTTTGCATCAAAGGAAACCAGAGTGTGAGAATTATTTTTCTTTTGAACACCAGGGTTTCATTTTCTGCTTTGATTTTTGTGGGGGGGGGGGTTATCTTTATTTTATGTGACAGACCGACACAAAGCAGCAAAGCAGTGAACTGGGATTAAAGTAATAAATGGTTTTACTTTTTTCCCCCTCGCAGTCACTTTGGGGTATTTCTCAGAATAGAATTGAAATTCTGAAAGTTACTGGTTCAGTCTGCAAATCACAATGTCACTTTTGCACATCCAAAAATCAATCTCTCATTCCTTTCAGCAAGTTGCAAATGCTTTTGCACATCATGCAAGCGATCATGTACAATTACCTGCTCTTGTCTATAAAATGTATTCCACCCCTTAGATCTTAAACTCTATTCATTGCTTTAATAAATCATTTGTGGTTAAGAAAATTCTTTTTTGACCAGAAAAACTACTTTACTGTCAAAGTAAAAAGAGTTTTTTTTTTTTTTTTTTTTTTTTACAAAATAATGATAATTATAAAACTAACATAAAAGATGTGTTTGAATAAATATTCGCCCCCTTCCAATCAGTATTTTGGAGATACATCTTTGGAGTGTGTGTGAATAGGCCTCAGTCAAGGTTGTACAACTGGATGCTGCAGTTTTACTCCGGTCTTCCTTACAAAACTGCTCAAGCTCTGTCCTGCTGCAGGAGATCGGCTGGGAAAAGTTCAAGTCCTGTCACAATTTCTATATCAGATTGAGGTCTGGGCTTTGACAGGGCCAACCAGAATGTCAATCTTGTTGTCTTCAAACCAGTTCTGTGTAGCTGTAGCTGGATGCTTTGAGTTGTTGAAATGCTGAGATTTTCTGGTTATAGAATCTCCCTTTAATTTAACTGTTTAGCTATTTTGCGTAAATTTTACACAGTTTTAGAAGTGCAAAGCTGGTATAGAGATTGGAGTTGTTATTAAAGCAAATGTGGTTTCTACGAGTACCAACTGTTAGTCTATATGGACTATATGGCTTTAAATGAAAATGTATTCCACACTTTTAAAATGTTAGTAATAAAAATAAACGCATGTTTCATTTTCCACTCAATTCCACACGCGTGCGCTACTTTCTTTAAGTCTACCAAAAAAAAAAAAAAAAAACCTTGATAAATACGTTGAGGTTTCTATTTGTAATGTTACAAAATGTGTATCAGTATCAAATTACTGATATCTATATTTTTCTATATTTTTTAATATAGAAACGAAAAAATATAAAATTCACATGAACGCAAAATAAATAAACCTTTCAACATCTGATGATATGCCACTAAATGAGTAATTTGTTGAGATATTTGGGTCGAAAATGAAAACAGGTGAGCTATAACCAATGATCAGAAGGCCAGAGAAATTGTATAAATCATATGTCAGCAAGAAAAATAGGATTTATAAATTGCACAGACTGTTCAATCTGCTATTTTGTTGCCTCTGGTCGGATCTGTTCACTCAAAGCGACTTGAGAGGGAACGGTGTCAATTTCTATTTTATCCAGAAGAGGGCGATAGCGACACGCTGTAGATGCAAGCCGCTCGGGTCAAACATCAACGAAGAAGAAAAAAACCCTTTCTCCCCTCCCTAGCAGCTTTATTATTAACCTCCACACGGGGTCGTTTAGGTTACTTTTTTAAAATTTATTTAACAAACACCTTTATGAAAATGTCTCCGCTGCTGCTCAGGGCCTTCGTGAACGAGCGGCTCACGGCGGTGCTCGGAGAAATCCTGGAGGTTTTCGAAGGAGCGATCGCCAAATACGAAGAAGAAGCGTCCAACTCCAAGCAGGAGATCGATCGGCTACAAGCTTTGCTGCTGGAGCTGCAGAGTCAGAGGACAGGTGTGTTCACCGCTGCTGACCCCACGGGGCGGACGGGGTCCAAAACACGGAACAGCACCACTGTCCAGATCCGTACAAGCGACAGAACCAGCACGGTTCTCCGGGTATCTCTGCTTCAAAATGTTGCTTATTGCACGATTTCTAGGCTTTTACCGATATCATTCCAGCCCTTCAGTTCATTTATAAAACTAAACAAATAGTACAACACTGTCTCTTTAACTCCTAATGTTTAAAATATTATATTTATCATTATCCAGGACAATTCTACCATATATTAGCAGTAGATGCATGTCTCTCTGTGTAGCTGTGGAAATAAACTGGCTACAGTGAGGAGATTTTAGAGTTATTTTCTAATGTGTTTAGTTTTAAATAAGAAATATATACATATTTTCATCATCATGTAAGTATTAAGTTATATGTGACACAATGGAATGACGGAGAGAGAAAGTATTGAAGAGCCGATGGATCACAGATCCTGATGGTTTCCATCGCTGTTGGGACTCTATCTGTACCTCAGGTTGTGAAGCTTCCTGTTTCTCATCATGACCAGCTGGTAGAACAGCCACCTGGTTTCCTGCTACGTGAGAAAGTGTTTTGGTTGACCTCTGTGCCTGATGTTACTCTTTCTTTTTCTTTATATCTTCTCTGACGTTGTATTCTCAAAACCTGGTTCACCCGTTTTATTTGTAGGGTTTTTGTGCAGGTCGGAAACTGTGGAATTTGGTTGAGGTATTTTCCATGCTTGGATCAAAAAACAACAAAGAAAGGTTTTTGTAATTCCAGGCTCGAGTCCGTTGCTTAAAGGTTTTACACATCCATCTAGTCGCCCAGTTCAGTTGGCAACCTGGTGACAAATGCATTGCTCAGGGTAACAGCAACACGTGACAAGATGAATCACACCCAAAACTTTGATTGAAAGACAACTTCTCAACCCTATTGAGCCAGAGATTCCCTATAAACCACCATCAGTCCATTCATTTGCCTGTCCATGGATGTGGACCAGTGTAAAAATAGCTGTCGTATGTTTATTGTGAAGATTATTACTTACATTTATAAAGTTTTACCAGGAAATGAACAAACTCGTCAGCGGATATGAATATGCTGCTACATTCCTTGTTTTCTGGTTGATATTTTCAAGAAGTATGATTGCGTTGAATGTAAATTGAGGACTTGAAACTAAAAGGTTCCTTTTCTCTTTCAGACGTTCCTCAGACCAAAGACCAAACGCCTTGCGAGTCCCGGCTCCGTGAGGGAGCCCAGTGGATTCCGGAGCTTCACCACATTAAAGAGGAAGACCAGGACGAGCTCTGGGCTGCTGATCAGGAGGAGCAACACCAGCCAGGCGTCAATGAAGATGCCTTAAATCTTCCTCAAGCTTCTGTCGGGGAGGAGCTTGAGCAGGAAGATGCAAAACCACCCAGGCATTGTTGGATTCAAAACTCCGAACCCGACGAGTTTCAGGAGCCCCAGGAAGTGAAGTCGGCAGAGGTCAAACCTCCTCCACAAGATGACGCTGCGGCCGTTTTTCCACCCGACCTAACGGAACAGGGCCAGTCTAGCTTCGTCTCGCCTAGAGACTCGGATTCATCCCACCTGAACTCACCCGGAGCCGACTACCGGTGCTCTTTGTGCGGCGACTCCTTCCCCTCCAGCCACCTCCTGATGAACCACGCCTTCCAAGCCCACTCCAGAGACGTCGGCGTCCTGTGCGCCGTGTGCGGCGGGACCTTCGAGTCCGCCGAGAGCCTCGACGTGCACCGCAGGTCCCACGAGAACTCCAAGTGCTGCCCCCTGTGCGGAAAGCTGTTCAGGAGCACGACCTCGCTGAAGGAGCACTTGGCGGGCCACGCGGGGCTGAAGCTGCACCGCTGCCACGTCTGCGGCAAAGAGTGCCGACGCAAGGGGGACCTGAAGATCCACATGAGGATCCACACGGGCGAGAAGCCCTTCCGCTGCTCGCTGTGCTGCAAGAGCTTCACCCACAGCGGCCACCTGAAGAAGCACATGAGGAGCCACACGGGAGAGAGACCGTACAGGTGTGACGTCTGTGGGAGGGGCTTCCTGCAGAGCGGCCACCTCAAATCCCACCTGGGCACCCACGCTCAGAAAAAGTGAAGGGCGAGTGTTTTATGAAGAGAATGACTTTATAGAAGGAGCAACTGGTTGACAATTTAAGTTTGTTTTTGTACAGTTATAAAGATATTTATATTTGCTGATTTTTTAAAAATGCATATAGAAAGTTAACGTTGTATTTAATTTATCTTAATTATTTCAGTTCAAATACAAAGTTTCTGAAATTCCTTTTAAGTCATCAGAATAGCCAGTTACGTTTAATAATAAGCCCGGATGATATGAAAAGTCCTTAGCAAAACAAAGAGACCTTATTTTTTATTCTTATTTAACGAGTTTTGTTTATTTAAGGGTCCCTGTTAGTATTTATCATAGTGGAGTCTATTCTTCCGGGAGTTCACACCACAAACATGACAATAAAATCATACTTTTACAAACATTACAAAAAAGGCATAATGAAATTCTTCGAGATACAAACAAAATCAAAATACAAAATTCAAATCAACCGTCTCAACAATTGTAACATTTAACAAACATTACAAAAGGACGTCTGGGAAAATCTTAAAACACGCAAAATGAAAATGCAAAATCTCAGTAACTTGAAAGATATTTTATAGACAAACAATAATCTTCCCTTCTAGTGCGATGATATAGTTTATTATTTTTAAAAAAAAGCATGTGCACACATACCTGCTGGTGGGAGGAGACGAGGGGGAGGATTTGGACAATCAGAGCGATCTCAGCGATGAACTAATCTCTTATTTAAACCCATAATCACAGAAGGCCGGGTTGGTTTGAATACATATTTTCCCTCTAATAAATCAAATAATGTGAAAACAATTTTGTTTTTAATTTGGTTATCTTTTCTTTCAATGAAAATGTTTGATCATCTGAAACATGTAAAAGTGATTTAAAAAAAAAAATAGGCAAAAAAAGGAAGAAATCTTTAAATACAAATAATTTTTCACGGCACTGTGGTGATTGGCAAACGTTCCCACTTTCCACAGTAACATTTTGTTGTGCACTCGCTCTAAAGTTAAGGTGATTTTGGGTTTCCTGTGTTGTCTTTTTACTTCTGTTATATCCTGTTTTCTGGTACGATTTTGAGGAATACCAAAAATAAACAGTTTTTAATTGTCCCTGAATGTTGAGGTTTGTTTTTGTTTGAGTTTTTTTTTTTTACTCCAACAAGCACTTTTGGAGAGTAGATTTACTCTGGTGCAGCTTCAGCACCAGAGTAAATCTGGTGCTGAAAAAAAAACCCCATGGCTACAGATTTCAAAAGCATTTGCAAAACCTCCAGGCATATTATATTTTAACATATTGCATTTTATAGTACTTTTATAGCATTTTATAGAAATGGTTCATGCCATTGAGAGTTAAAACAGGGTAATTCAATATGGCGCAAATATATTGTTAATACACTTATGCTCTTTATGCCAGTGAAAATATTTTTTGGTGAGGTTTTTGTTTGCTGCAGAAAAACTGTTTTTGAGGAAACAATAAAATGTTCTTACAAAATCTTAGAAAACCCACCAGGCTGATAAAACACTGGGAGAAACTCTGACTTCTTTCTGTAGCTCTGGTTGTGAGAGGGTACCCTGTCTATATCGCCATCTCTAAATAGGAACATTCTGTGTTTATATTCCTAAGCGATCTTTGGGCTGCTCTTGGTCCGCTCCCTCACCTAGGACCCGTTTGCCCCAGCAGACCAGACCCAAATAGAGGCACGAAGCCTCTGACGGCTCCTAGGATCACTGGGACACTCAAACCCCTCCACCACGATAAGGTGGCAGCCCACAGAGGGGAAAAAAACAAAGCCAGAAACAGTTCCCTACTCCAGAAGTGATCTGGAGAGAGGCCAGAAGGTGGTGCTGTTTAGTCAATCAGTTTAGTTAGAAACAAAGCTTTTTACTTTTTCAGTTATTTTTCTCTCCACAGAAGCTACACCGGGTCTGTTGTTGACTAGCTGTGGTTGCTTCCTGGAAAAGGGCATTGGCTGATATGATGCTGCCATCACCTAACCGTTCTCCCTCTCCTTTTCATTTCCACGAACATGGAAAGTTCTCCTGATCAGTTGACCTGTTGTTGTGTCTCTGCTCCATCTTCTCTCAGCTCCAGTCGGTCGTGGCAGATGGCTGCTGGTAATGAGCCCGGTTCTGGTTCCGGTTGGCTTGTTCCTGTTAGAAGAGAGTTCTTCCTCTTCACTGTCGCTACATGCATGCCCTGTGTGAGGGACTGCTGTAAAGTTAACGACTCAACACAAGCGATTTGCTGGTCAGTTGGAGTGAATGCTGTAATGTTCAGCTTGGATTTAATTTAAACGTAAATCTTGAACTTCTTGTTGTTTTGATGTTTCTGAACTAAATAAACTTTATTTACTGGTCAGAATCCAGAGCTGTGCAGATCATCACCAACTTCAACTGTGATACCTACAGAAACAGAGTCGCTCGGCCTTCAGCGAAACCACCAGATCCACTTTTCTGTGGAAAAATCATCTAGTTTCAACCATATTTATTATCTTTTAAGTCCCTTACTTAGCTAGGAACTATTTACTTTTAAAAAAAGTTGTAAAATTACAAAATAAAATCAGAATTTTCCTCCACTTTTCAATTTTCTCTAATGTGTTTTGGAAAATAAATCAACTTAAAATAGCAGTAAAGCTGAACTGATAATGTGCAGTGGCTGCATAAAACAAAATAGTGATCAAATTGTGTATTGTGTTTCTACCAACACAAATGTAACTGGCACTGTTTGTAAGTGATGGAGAACAACTTTTATTCTCTATTGCTTGGAGCCAATATCTTTCTGGCACTTAATCCATGACTGTATAAAGTGACTAGTTGCTATAAATACTATGAGTTGTATTTAAATCTTTGTATCATTTATTTAAACAAAGAAAAAACTTTTAAAAAACTCAGTTAAATATGTTTGTTCCTCTGTCTTAGAAAAAGGTACGATGCCCTTTTTTTTAAAATAAAAAAAGCTTACTTTGCAGCACTTTACAAAATAAAGGCAACTGGAGTAGGCAAACAGAACAACTTACATGTCAATGCTTCAAAATATTAGCGACATTCAAAAGTTAATTTCTTGTTTGTTCTCAATTGCTGATGTGTGAACTCGACCACTAGGGGGCATTGTAGGCATTTTTCTGTTTTTAGATCCGTCAGAATAAGTGTTATATTCTAATATTGACACCTTAAGATTTACTTTTAATAAAAGTTGCTGTTTGTAGTTAACATATTTTCTTTTACATGTTGTTATGAAACCTATAGTGGCTCAAATAATTCATTACTGAGGCTTCAATCACACTATCTGAGTTTCAGTCACTTATTTCTGATTATACATGTCTTATGTTTACTGCTAACACATTTTCCCCCTACACCTCAGCAGTAATCAGATCTTGAAGACCCGTTTGTGATTTTGATCATGGAAACAACTTGGGTTGCTTCCAGGTGGTTTCAGCATCCCAAACATTTGAATGAGGAACTTGACTGCTTCAGGCCGGACAGATTTTTCAAAATGGCAGCGTAAAAGCCGGCCGACCCTCTATGACCCTCAGGCCTAAAACTAACCGCCCCTAATCTGGTTACACAAGCTCCCCCTTAGATCCAAGACCACCAGAAAACCAGCCTTATTTCTGGGGAACAGTTTCTCACATGGTACTTCGTTATACAGAGGAGCCACTCAGAAATAATCAGATGATTTGTTTACATCTGGTTCAGTCACATCATGTTCCTCTGCATGGGACGTTATTTGTACCGTCATCGCGCCTGTTTGACAAAATCTCTACCTTTCTGGACAAAAACTGGTCAAGAGGTTAGTCTGCTGTGACTTAAACTATGTGAAAGTTAGTTCACATAGGGATTTTCTTTATGTGGGTCAGACTGTGTTAAACATGTCAGGGGAGGGGAAAAGATTTGGGTTGGCAGCTTTTCTTTGTGCGTCCGTGTGAGTGGGTCGTGTGAAAAGTGACACTTTGAACCCACGGGGAATGCAGGTGGAACTCGGCCAACTTCGGGAATCCCACAATCCCACCGGTTGCATAACTGGGTCGCTGAGGTATTCACCAACCCACCCGGCGCTGTCTCTGGACCGGACCGGGGGAGTCCGGGGCATTCGAGGTGGAATGCTGATGTGGATGGTGAGAGACGAGGTTCTGCTTCCTATCAGGATCTTTCTCAGGGTTTTGTTTTGGGGGGTTTTTTTTACGTGTGGAGGAGGACAACAAACATCTGGTGGACGCAGGAGACAAACACACGGCGGCGTTGAGCAACCGTAAATGCTGCTGGTTTCACACATCTGTTTCAAAATGGGAGTGAATGAGGGAGGCACTGGTGTGCAAACGGGGATGAGGCGTTCTGCTTTCGTTTTCCACCCTGACAAATCTGATTAATACAACCCAACGTGTAGACTTGAAAGCAGTTTGTTTTGTTAAAAAAAACGTTGATTATTTGCTTCCTGCCACAGATCCAGTCATGCATAAATCACACGCTGAACCCTTCATGGTGCAAGGCTATTAAACGCAAAGTGTTATTGAACAGTCGTACAGATCTGACATCACGTAGAAAGAGCTGCAAGGTCGCAAAATAGATTACCGAGAGCCACAATGAACAGCCTCAAAGTATTTTCTGTGAAATCTCTATTTTTCTATGGATTCATGTTACAGAATCCAATAAAAGATGGCAAACATCATATGCTTTATATAATTACTGGCCACAGAAAAGCATTAGTGCTCACAGTGCGTCGCAATAGTAGTTTGACACGCTACACCCACAAACCTCAACTTATCTAACCATGCTTTTAATGTGGCACAATAGCCACATGAAATATAAAATCAAAACATTGAGGCGTACATTTGCATTAACCTCTGACCCCAAACCCTGAACTCTGAACTTCCTTCTGGGAAATGTCTCCACCAACTTTTACACGTCTGCAGGCACAGCAATTTTAGCCCATTCCACTTTTGCTCAAACTCGGTCAGATTGGATGGAGAGCCTGTCTGAAGATCAATTATCAAGTCTTGCCGCAGATTCTCCATTGGATTTTAGTCCAGACCTTTAACTAGGCCATTCTAACACATGCGTGTGCTTTGATCCAAAACCACTGGTGCTCCGGTTGACTGTTTACGGTTGTCGTCATGCTGATTCTTCGACCAGCACATCTCCATCCATCTTCCATGCCCCACCTCCTTTTTTTTCCCCATAAAGTTCAGTATTGGACTCATCTAACCAATGCAACATATTGGCAAATCTCCAGGCCTTTTTAATGAATTAATGAACACATGTGGCAGGTTTCCAGAGTAAAGACACCTGCTCTGTTACATTTACAGGGACAACAAAACTGACGACATTCTCCTATTCATGTAATTAGATAAGAGAAATGCTATTTCTGCTTGACTTCAGGTCTCTGAGCACTTTAGGGAGAGTTAAAACTGCTAAATTTATCAGCCCTCATTCTGTCAATGTGATGAGATTCAACTGTTACCACAGATTTAGCAATGCCAGTTTAAAAGACCAACATAAAATACACTCCTCATTATTTTTTTTTTTTAATTGCACTGCAGTTGTGCCTGATGTCATCCCCTTATCTTAAATTTGGCAGAAAAGCTGCTGTTTCAGAGTTTCGTGCGTCAACGTCAGCTGTCTCTCTGTTGTGTTTTGTCTGGTGTGACAGACTGGGCCCTCTCTCTGGGCGCTTTAGTTCTTGACAGCTGATCAATGAAATCAATGCTCGAAAGAGTGGCCAGTGTTCCCCTTTTAACCGGATTGGGATTTCAGACTTTCTTTGGAAGCAGAGAAAGCGAGAAAGAAAATAACCTTGTGACGTTATTTCACCACCACCTGCTCGGCTTGGTTACAACAAATATAATCCCCGTGCTTTTGTCTCTCCCTCTTTTTTTTCTTCTTATTTTTGTTGGAATCTGGGCCAGTCAGAACTCGCCCCCCGCCCCCCTGCAGCCCGTATGTGTGCCAGCTGCGTGATAACGGAGCGCTGAGTTTCTGCAGCTGAGCGAGGGGGAGACGGAGGAGCTGGCGACCGCAAGCATCAATGTTTTTTCATATATGTATTTTTTTACTCCCCCTGGTCTGTGACGCATGTGACGGCATCTTCATGAGGGTAAGTATGTGTTACGCTTCTCATGCGACGTCCAATGTAATGTGCTGCAGATTGCTTACTCAAATAAGAGTCCCAGAGTGGAGGCACTGGAGTGCGTGGAGTGCGTGGGGTGGAATGCCAACAAAGTGGTGATTCTTGGCCCGCAAATCCACAAATGCTGATGTTTAGTTCAAACGAGCCTCTGTGCAGTAGTAGGTGGAGCGATACACGCTGACAAGTTCAAATGGGACGCAACTGGCGTGTCAGTGTACGGGGGATGAGCAGTGACGTCAGGTGTAAGCGGTGGATCTTTTTGACAGGGGCTCTCTGCCCAGGGAGGCAGGGCTGGGAGGGCGCCTAAAGGCAAAAAAAAAAAAAGTTATTGTAGTTGTAACCAAGAGTTTTCTGTTGATTATTTGCATCTCTAAGCAATGTGGAATAAACCCCACTGTGTTAGGCAGAGGTCCAGGCAAGCAACATAAAAAACATAATGCCGTGTAAGGGGCTGGTGACCCTGAAATTGGTTAGTAATTCACAGATTTTGATTCAATAATGCTAAATTGAAGAGATGCATATGTTTCCATTAAGGAGTATGCACTGCATTTGACCATGAGACTATAGCCAGACATAATCTGGAGTATTCAAAAATAAAAAAATGACATCTACCCATGTATCTATATATTTAATATCTGTCTTTGATTTTCCGTGTTGATATTATCCCCTGCATCGATGTGCGTGTTATTATAGCTGTACAGGAAGTTGAAAGAGGACTCCTGAACCACTGGAGCAGAGGTTGGGACTTGAACACAGTTGCATTTGAACCTCCGCAGCAGGTGTCAGTGTGAGAATGTAGAAAACTTGCACACAGCTCCCCCGCAGCAGCAGATAACACGAAAGAGCTCCAGGAATAGACCCCACTGAGCTAAAAACTACTCCTGCACCATGTAAATCCTTGACCACATGTTGTCGCTTGCTGTACACTGTTTTAAGCAACTCCGTCCTCAGTGGAATCTTATTTTAAGATTAAATAATAAAAAGCAATAAAATCACCATCTTCAGTCAGTCATTCAAAAAGATACAAGAAAGGTTTGTGTGTGATGACGCCATCCTTCATGATTTTCTCTTCTGTAGGCTTTTTCCAAGTATTTTTGTTGTTGCGTATTGTTTTGCTTTTTTGACGCATATCTTGAATGACTGCAATCAATCAATCAATCAATCAAATTTTATTTGTATAGCACATTTCAGCAGCAAGGCATTTCAAAGTGCTTTACATCATTACAAACACAGAAACACAATGCAACATAGAATCAATAATCAAAACACAGCATTAAGTCAAGTTCCATCAATAAATTTGTAATTGATTACATTTCAAATACAATCCTAAACAGGTGGGTTTTTAGTTGAGATTTAAAAGAAGTCAGTGTTTCAGCTGTTTTACAGTTTTCTGGAAGTTTGTTCCAAATTGCAGCTCCTTTATAGACATCACTTTTTTTTTCTTTTTTTTTTACAGATACTTAATAAATGCATTTTGTATTTGTTTTTGTTGTTGTTGTTCTCAGAAGTTTTGTGGTTAAATTTGTGCCTTGCCTGAAGTTGTTTGTCAAAGTCTTTTAGTAGATGCAACATCTCTATTAACCTTGGTTCAGCTGACAAATTTCAAGAGGAAGGTGAGGTTCTTATAACTTCTCTTTTTCTGCACTAGAAGACATAGTTATAGTCAAAGTAAAGCTTATCTCTGTGCTTTGAAACTCCTCAAAGCTCAACCAATAGGAATTTATGCAAAACGTGTTATTTAGTGAACTCCTGAAATCATTGAGCTTGGTAAAATTTGTAATTTGAATAAATATCTTCTAAACACTGAAACCAAATTCATCCCCAACCTAGATTTCAGCGGCCATCATGTAGATGTAGATGTAGAGCAAGCTGCATAAGGTGCAGGAAATGAGCCTTCAGCGCTGCTTTCTTTGACCCAGTTTCACCGTCGTCCTTTTCTGCTGCTCTGACCAAACACTTGATCTCCCACCAGCACCTTGTGTACCAGGACAATTACACGACTATAATTAGAAACTGGAGTCTGAAAACCAGGCAAGGGCAAAAGTACACAGCAGACGGGCAAAGCACCAGAGTAATATGATGCTGGAGGGGGTAGAGGAGCCAGCTGGTCTGGACCGGGTCGTTGTCACTGCGGTTTCAGCCGGACGTCTGCTGCTGCATAAAGTCATTGGTACTTAAGGAGCTGCGAAAAGCTGGGAGACGTAAGTGCAGATGTACTTTCAAAAGGCGACAGTTATCTGTTTATGGGTATTTTTTGTGTAAAAATACCTTTTTGTCTAAATTATTTTCTAATTTAGTTTGAGAAGCTGCTTGCATATCCATCATCTCTATATGTTAGACAGATACAGCTAAATCCAATTTAAGGAATGACTCTCACAGCTCACGTATACAATGCTTAGCTCCATATTCTATTTGGTGACAGCTGATTTTGATTTTAGATTGTTTTTTTATCTGGTTGTTGCTTTTATTTTTGTTGATATACCTGTTGTGCTGAACAGAATATTGTATTTCCCTGAAACAAATTAATCTTCATGGACTTTCACGAAGCCTTCAAGATGGATACTCATGTCTTTGCTTATCTCCTGACTTTCCTTCGTGTTTTGCAAGCCGTCTCCTGTTTTACATCTTGAGTGATGGACAAGAGCTCCTCTAATTGGTACCAAATGTTGAGCAGATCGCCAAAATCCCCAAGATTCAGAAAGCAGTGGAGACATCTCCACAGCAGACGTGTTTATTTAGTGGAAAACAAAGAATCAAGAGCATAGAGGGCTTCTGTAATCATCTGCAACAAAATTATTGGTTTGATAATGTCTATAGTTGAAATGCTTCACTGTATTTATCCAGAAAACAAATCAGTTTAGTTTAGAGCTGCTGGAATGTGGTCTCATTAGTTTTCATAAGTAGATAAGCTCAGGTTTGTTTTTTGAATTTTGACTGAAGTATCTTGTACACAAACACTGATGAGGATGTTGAGTTCAGCGGGAGGAGAGCTGGGCTCTGACGGTCTTTTGTCAACAAATATCCACACAGATTTGTAATAACCTCACTTGAATATACGTATATATGGATATACGTATATAATGGAAATATGTGGTTTAATTATGTGCTCCCTTTCTATTGAAAAGTGAAAATGTCCATGTTTGAAAATGGAAAAATTAAGATAAAAGTCCAACATGGCTGCTTTAGATATGAAACACAGTGGCAATGGTAATTAAAACAAATAAACATGATTTAAATATCTTTAAATCAATCACATATGATGGGTACAATCTAAATGCATTTATGGAATATGTTGCTGTTGTGCACAAAACGCAGGTAAAGGACTTATTGGCCGGATTTAACCTGGTCAGTGAACATATCAACCAGAAAAATCCACAAATTGTTTACAATTCGCAGGGAAACATGGCTAATTTTCACTTAAGCTTCAATGTTATTCCCAGACCAAATCTGTCATAGGTTGTGTGGTGAGTGGCAGATCACACTGCAGACAACAGAGTGCAAAGCTTTTGGTTTTGCTTTGATAAAACACAAGACAACTCAGAGACACAAGAGAAAACATATAGCCATGAAGGAGGATGAATGCTCAGCTATCAGTTTCAGTGAAACACTTTTAAGTTTAATAGTGAAATAAACGCTTGAAATCGCTGCAATACTGCAAGGAAGAGTAGACTTAATCTCCCCGACACTTGGGGTAATAGTCTGGATACGAGTTTAAAGCAGATGCTAGTGGCATTTATCATCACCAAGATCAGTTCAGGCTGCATGGAATAGCTTTGTTCCCCTTAACAAATAAAGTCACCATTTACGACTGCTGTTTGATTTTTCTTGCTTATAATAAATGATCTGACAACTTAGTAAAAACAGAAGGCATATGTAAAAGAGTTAATACTGATTTTTACTTCAGCTTTTCTTGTTATTCTGCTGCGAAGGAAGACGTGTGAGAGAGACACAAAGTTTGAGGAACACAATCTGGTTTGCAGCTTCTTTCTGTCTGACACTACGCAACAAGACCAGGCAGCGTTACTAAACGACTTATGACTCTAACATGTTATCAACTAATTTCATCTTGATGTAGTCAGCTAACCAGGAGACATGCTCAATGTTAAATTAGGCTCATACCTCAGTAATAACAATAGTATTTTTATGCGACAAAAATCTCCACTTTTTTTGATTGTTATTATTTTGCTGGAGATTAAAATCAAAAATAAAATAAAATCAAATTTTATTTGTACAGCACATTTCAGCAGCAAGGCATTTCAAAGTGCTTCACATCATATCAAACACAGATTAGGAGCTATAAGTGGGTCACATAATTGGCCATTTAATTTCACATTATTAAAATACACTGGCAAAAGACTAAAAACTGTTCACTGACTAATAAATGAAGGAGTTTCTTTACCAGATTATTACATAATGACAAAATCGTGGCAGAAATATAACAGCTGTTTTTTTTTTTTTTTCTCCGTCTGAATGGGGAACTAAACTCTTTCTTCAGCGTGTTCAGCGTGTTTCCTTTCGTTGTGCGTGCTGCGTTGATGTATGTTCAGGGCACATGTAATTTAGTCATGTGAGTGTCACACTGCCGTGTGGTTTGTGTGATAAATCTGCTCTACGCCACTCAATTGACTTTATCTCTTTGGCTGGTTAAATCAGGCGGGTTCAGGGACAAAATGATGTATCATTTATTTGTTCCTGTCTAAGAAACCTCTTTAGTCCCAGATGTGTCCAGGAGGTTCATGATTTGGATTTAAGAAATATATTTCCCATCCTCTCTAAAAATGACATAAAGACAGCTTTGGATGCATGAATCACCTCATAGTTAGATTATTACATTTCTTTATATTTTAACATTGTAACATGGTCTGTAAAGCTGCTCCTGCATCTTGACTGCAGCCAGATTCCTAACTTGACCCTGAGGAGTTACAGCCTCATTCATGAAACAGATTTTTCAGACACCCACAAAGGAACCAAAATCACGAACCCGCAGTTTCCCCTCTTCTTGGTGGAAATAATCATCAGGTCAAGTAAGATCTGTCTAATCACTCTCGAAGTTCCCATTTCTGAAAACCACAAACTCACCATCTCCCTTTGCTGTTCTTTAGTGTGCAGACGACTCCGCGAGGACCAGATTCACTCAACCAATCTTCTCATCTTGTTTAAATAAACTTTATTTATCTGATTCCTGTTCTCCCGGTGTTGTTCTGCATGTGGGTTGAGAAACTGGAACCCATCATGACAGAAGCCTCGAAGCCTTGGAACAACTTTTCAAGTTTTCCTCCTCCACAATATTTGGAACACCACTTAAGATTTGTTTATTTTTATTCATTATAGTAGTCACACTACTGGAGCCTTCCAACATTTTATCATTTTGCAGAGGGAAAAGTGCGATAAACCGGTTTTCAAAATGTTTTACAAAGCAAATCTGAAAAGTGTGGTGGGTTTTTGCTTTCAGCGTCCCTGAATCAGAATGCTTAGTAACTTTCGTAGGTGCATCTCTATCACCTTTGCTAGACTGCAGCTGTGGTTTGGATTTTGAAGTATTAGAAACGGTTGGAGATCGCAAAATTCAAAATGCATTTCTGAGTTTCACCCAAAAATATTTTTACGCTTACTTGAGATGATTTTTGGTTTTGATGAAAAAGCGCTGCAGGAGGGATGGAAACACATTTGCCAAATAAGTTTGGATGTAGCGAACTTTTCCATCCCCTGCATGGTGGCTCTGCGCCTTACTAAAGGCACAAAACTCTGACAAATTTCTACATCCAAACCTCCAGCCTGGAGGGGAGGACTCTCTCCATTTTTCTGAGCTGTGTGGTTCATTCTAGTTTGCAACTTGTTAGTTACATCCCTGCATATCATCAACATCTGAGGATGTTATTCTGTGCATAGATTAAGTCCAAGGAAGCAGATGGAAACAAACCTAAATCACATTCTCTTTTTTCCCTCCTTTATTTTTTTGCTACGTTTCAAATGTACGCTTAAAATTTACACGACATTTGGATGGGAACATGGCTAATGACATTTGTATTGATTGGAGAGCTTCTCTGAATGGAAATTTTCAGTTTTTCCACTGATTTCCAGTCAAGCTTACATCTTGACAATGACTACTAGACCATGCATTGATGTAAATCACTCCATTTTAGTTCTGGTGCATTTTTAGGGCGAAGGTGAGCCTTCTCAGTTTCAAATCTGACGCAGTTTTTCTTCCAGGATTGCCTTGTATGTAACTCCATGCATTCACCGTCGCTGATGGAGAGAATGATTGCCACAGCATGATGCTGCAGTGTTTTAAGTACAGGCCAAAACGGTTGCTGTTTCTTCTAAGTGGTTGGTGGCTAACTTTACAATGGCTTCTTCCTATTTACAAATGAGGTGAAACGGGTTGCACGGATTTCATTTAAGGGTATCGGGATAGAGGTAGCTCAGCACAAATGCTTGTCACTCCTTTTCATAAAAATAATATAAAGGAAACCCCAAATTACAGTATATAATTTTATTTGTGGTGTCATTTTCACACCACAATAACTTTTACGTCATTATAAAGTTTGGTGACTTACTCATGTGTCAAACTTAAGGCCCGTGGGCCAAATCCGGCCCGCATAGCTTTTTATGTGTCCCTCTGGATTCTAGACTAAACACTAAGTGTGCTTAAACATTAAGTTATCAATAACATCAATGCTTTTTTTATCTGTTTTCTGCCAAATTATATCAATCAATCAGTCCCTCGAGCTCCTTGAGAATTATTGTGGAAATTCATGCAAAATCAACAAATCCTCTGACTTTTTTGCACTAATGTATAATTGGGAGTTAATTGCAGATTTGTTTCAAAAATTGTCAAAAACCTTATTTCTTGTACTAAACAGCTGCTTCAGCTTTAACTGATGTCAGATTATAGTCCATAATCTATAAGTGCAAATATTGCAAATATTTCCAAATTAGTGTCACAAACACTTTGTTTTCTTATTGCAAAAAATCACAAAAAGAAATACGCAATCCTGGAGGGACTGAAAAGATGTTCAGTAATATTTAATTTTAGGAATCCATTCATATGTTAACAGCTTGTGAACGGGTTTTATCAACACATTCGGCACAGCCGGCCCTTTAAGAGCTTTCATGATGTTGATTGGGCCCAAAACGAAAATGAGTTTGACACCCCTGATCTATGGTTAAAACAGGCTTTACTATTAATATTGATTGAACTAATGGTTTCAGTGAATTATTCAGATTCTTTCTGGATGAGCCAACAAGTAAAATAATCGAGTTGTTTGATAAGGATCATTATTCTTCCAGCCTCGTCTCTCCTTTGACCGTTTCTGGCATTCAGGTCGTTTTATTCTCTTCACTCTGCTGATGGCGACAATGGGGAAAAAACAGCTGTGCATGTTTTTGCGGATCCAATGGCTTTCACAGACGGTCTTCAGGTTCGTTTGAGTTGGTTGAAAACAATCAGCTCGATGAGTTAGTTGGTACGGCGAAGCCTGGAAAACACAACATGTCTCACGCAACAAGAGACGGGGAACAATTGACTAATGGGCTTCAAATGGCCAAACATCCTCGCCCTTAGTCGCCTGTGGTCGGGTGCTTTCCTCCATCAGGACATTCCAACAGGATGGTTGTCAGCCTCTGATAAGATAAAGGCATTTGAGGTTCCCATTTAAAGTGTCCAGTAGACTCACATCCCTGAGCCGAAATCTAGAGATGATGACGAGCTGGCAGCAGAATTTAAGATGCCGCCGGCCGGGCCCGTTAGGAGGGAATTCAGCTTTCCTGGAATCGTCCTAGCAGGTGATGTTTTGCAAGCGGAGACTCACAAGTACTGACGTAGCTTTGCGCAGGTTATGTGCTCAGTGAAGGAAAGGGCTGAAACATTGGAACCGTCTGCAAAGCGCATGCTGTTAGCATGATAAACAACTGGGCAACCCAGTTTCCTTATCACACACAGACACGTGCGTGGGACCCCTCGCTGTCACGTTACTTTACTCGCAAGTTTGTTTTCACTTTGATATGCAGAAAAGTCAAATACCACTGTTTAATTTCAGCTGGTCAGATTACGGTAACTCGTATTGATTATGATACTGGTGACGGTTTGGAACAGGTGAAGCATGTGCAGTAAAAAAAAAATGACCCGAGGTTCTCCAGATCTGCCTTCATGTGTCATAGTTTAGAAATGTTTTTTTTAGATTTTATTTTTACTTTTGGGTTGTTGACCTGGATCTTAAAGGTGGAATAAAAGTCTTGAAATGTTTCACAACTTAAATTCTAACACTCCTCCTTTAAAGCTTAACTTGCCTCCCTTTTCCTGACATTTTCCAGAGATGAGCGGCTGAAACCTCTGTTCAAACTGAGGCTGACCTTTCACTGTAAAATGTGCTGTTTTTTTGACATAACTACGATCAGCCGGCCCTCGTGTTTTCTCCTGGTTTCGTTTTTCGCACCTCTTTGTGCCTCAAATGTTTCTGCATGCTTGCTACAAATGTAACATCAATCAAGCAAAAATTATAGGAACGTCCATGAAACAGAGAAAGCAGTTTTTTTTTTGTTTTTTTTTTGTATATTTCAAATTTTATGATGAGTCACAAGGGATGGAGAATCAAGAATCAAGCCAAGAGTTTGTTTGCCTTTTCAACATTATTTATATGTGAGTAAAACAGTTTGTCCTTTCCAAAAGAAACACAACAAAGCCAATAAATGTTGTTTGGCCTTAATTACTTGGGAATAATGGCAAAACAGGATGGGGTAATCAAGAGCAATAAACATTTTGGCTCTTTCATTGGCTGCTAATCCAAAGGTGCAAGGTTTTTGGCAGAACTATTTCATTTTTCAGAGGTGCCCACACCCATAATCTAACTCAACGAAAAGCAGAGACCGGCTCTGTGATAAATAAAGTTTGTATATGTTGGAGGAGGGAATGAAGAATAACTGAAGACAAGAGCCTAATGATTATTTTTGGGAGGTTTCACGGAGGAACATGTGAGACAGCAGCAGAACAGAGTAACTATTGTAAAGTTGGAGCTGTTGAACTGTTGGCTGGTTGTTTTTAAGCGTCTCCAGCAGATCCCTTTTCTCTGCCTGTCATCACCTTGGGATAAACAATAATCTGCCAAACAGAGGCCATAAATCCTTAATCCCAGCAGAGTTTATAGCTCCACTGTGTTTGAGTCATTCCGGGTTAAAGTAATGGTTCTTTTGGAATTCCTCTCCCGTCACGGTCTTCCTAAAACCTCATTATGTAGTCAGAAATCCAGTTCCAGTCTTTTCCTGTCCAGTGTTTTCCTGTCCAGTGTTTTCCTGTCCAGTGTTTTCCTGTCGTGCCCTCCTCCTCTTCACCCTCCAAGCACGCCTCTGACGGTACAAATTTCGCACGATGATGTTCTCGACTTGGACTTGTGTTCATTTGTCCCTGTTGAGGAACCGTCTGGGTCGGCAGGAAGCGAAGGGGTTAAGATTTTCACCCAGCCCAGATGGAAGTGCGCTCAATTAAAGGAGGTTGCTGATTATTTTACAGGTTCCCTCCAGCCATGTGCTGTGGTTTCCCAACGGCGCCCTAATGGTGGCTTGTATATTATCTGCATTTGGAAAGCGCGTTACTCACAGGTGCGATACGTGTCTGTTGTGTTGTGGTTGTGAGTGTTTTTACCACGGCTGTTAGTTTTAAACCGTCCTTCCTGAACGGCTGGGATGCTTTGTGAAATATGAGCGACTAACGCAAAGGAATACTTGTCAAACGTTATCCTAAAAAAAAAAAGAAAGGAGCTAACACAAAGTAAACACGATGTATTAGCTGTTAACTAATTTGCTCAAACTTTTTAAATATATTGAACAAATGAACATGTAAAGACAACAATGGATAATTGATTTTTTTTTCTTTACAACTTTTAATGATAATATTCCAAATACAAGAACTTATAAAAGTATTTTTATACTTAAGTATATAATACTTAAGTATTATATACTTATACTAGTATTTGAATTTTATGTGCTCACAATATGTATCTTGCAACAATTAAAAGCTTCTCCAAACAGACCAACTCTAATTGCATTTTTTATGGCCTTAACTGGATTTCTGATCATTGAAAAAATCCAATACTCTCATTGAAGAATGGGATCCCAGACCATGATGCTGCCACTGCGTTCTTGTGCTGCCGGGAGCCCTATAAAGCTTGGGCCAAGCTTTGAAACAGACTTTTCACTTTTTTGTGATTTCTCACCTACTATGTGGGCCTCCTTAGCTCCCACAGTGCTAGCATAGGCCCCTTCATTGCTTCTTTTATTAAAACTTGCTCGGCTTGTTAAATCAATTTGCAGTTCTGCCACTTCTCAGTGAGATTCTTAAGTTTTGTGATATTGTCTAACCCTGCCAGAAAGCGAGTTTCTCCCTGGCCCGTTTGCTCCCTGCTCTGCTTGGCCTCCATGTTGCCGTTTCTCCGCTAGTTTTCTCTGAAGCTTTCACGGATTCACATCAAGATCACATAACACACACATGGACTCTATTAACAAACTAAGCAACGTTAGAAGGCGGTTGGCTACACCGGGTTTTGTTCTGATGTTATTACTGCGAAACTTGCTGAAGATATTTATGTGGAACACTATTAAGATTGGATAAAATCCAAATACGACACATGGAAGTTTGCTGTTGAGGTCAAGGTTTGGTTACGTATTTATTTTAAAATATTAAATTAGTTTATGTTTCCTGTCATTTAAAAAAAAACATTTCATGTTTTGTGCCTTTTATTTTGATAGAGTCCAACTTTTGCTGCTGCTTTTGCCCTGCTTTACTCGTTACTGTTCTTCTCCACGGTCTCTTTTCTCAGGAAAAACTCAGTCGAGGTGGAGCTCCATAGTATCTCCTTATTGTCTGTCTCTCCGTTGGTCTCAGAGAAACAAGTAAACCAGGCTCAAACACAGACAGCCGTTTTCACCTTTGCGGCGTAAACATATTTAAATGCACCCCTTCTGGAAATTGAGAGCAATTTTCGGTTCTCACACCAGACAGAAGCGGCTCGGTTCTGTGCAGCTCAAACTCCTCCTCGCTGGGGTTTTTGGTTGGAGGAAAAAACAGCCAAACTGCCTGAGCTCTTCGTCACAGATGGGGTTTTTAACCACAGAGAGCTTTTTTTAGCCGGGGGGCAGAGACAGGGTGTGGATGACTTGGATCTGCAGGGGTAAACAGCGTGTACAGGCTCATATTCAGGACCGAACGCCTCTTCACGTTGGTTCAGACAGATGAAAATGGCTGTGATATTTTGTAGGGAAAACAAGGCATTACATTATGAGTTTATAGCATCAAGTGACTGCAACATTTGTCTTTCTTTGTGCTCCGTTCCATAAAGGACGATGATTGGATGTTGGTACGTTTCTGCGCTGCCCCCCTTCATCCCTGTCACATGCACTCCTCCCAGACACGCCATTATCTTCTGCTTTTGATTATTTTGTTCTCATTTGCATTAGACTGAGGTCAGCCTGAACCTTTAGCCTGGATTCACATGCATTTCTTCAGACATTGTATTTCTTGAACAAAGGACGGCTTTCGTTAGTCGCTCCCTCGAAGGTTTCTCACACGCCTTGCTCTGTCTTTCTGTTTTTTGATACTTTTACACAAACCATCGTTTTTGGCCTCGTTTCACCTCAGATCAATCCTCTACCCATCAAGTACTGTGCAGCCTCGAGGGTGTTTACGTGTGAGCTGTGCATTTGGGCTGCACATATATAGGCTATCTGCTGCTGCATTTGTGGTCTCCAGCTTTATCTTGCATCACAACATTGCGTAACGTCAAACTTATTTACTGTGAAGTTCAACTCACAGCAGGAAGCGAAGTTGAGAGGTCTCCAGGACTCATTTAAATTAAGGCACAACAACCTGGTCAGATTAGTAAAAAAAAAAAAATTATATCTCTAAGCAGTGCTGCCATCCCATCTGGATTAAACTTACTGTGAGCGTCCAGCAGGCCAGTCAGCCACAAGACACCCC